>NW_024103674.1:2221530-2821530 GCF_003945595.2 Pipra filicauda
AAGACTGAGGATTACAGATTGTGCCAATAGTCGTAAATGGTGCAGGATTGTGGGAGGATGCATTTTCTTAAATGTATCTGTAAGTACAGATGAGTGAGTCTCCCCAGTGAAATGTCCATACTATAAATTATGGAAATATCTCTTTCTGATGCAGCCTTTTATTGAGGGGGTGGGGCAGCACAAGAAATAGTTTGCAAGCCTTTGAAATTTGGCCTGTCATTAAGATGGTGCCTGCAAAGCTGGGTTTTCATCAGCAGTCTGGTGTCCTGAAGTGCTTGAAATGTTCCCAAGTTCACCAATTTGTTTTCCATTATTGCTGCCTGCTCGGGGCGGAGGCCACGGCTGTGGAGCTGTTGTGAGTCCACTATGGGATGGAGAGGGGCAGGGTGGGAGGCAAAGAGAGGCCTTGGCACCTCACGGTGGGCTGGTGGCCTCTGGGTTCCCCCAAACTCCAGCCCTGCTACCATCCTGGTCTCTGGCCATCCAGGGAGTCCTGGGGCTGGTGTGATGGTCAGTCCCACCCCAGGGCTGGACAGGCCCCCTCACCTTTCCCTCTGAGGTCTGTGGGCTGCCTCAGGTGTGTGGTGCAGCCCAGAGGCTGCTGTGCTGCCTTCAAGCCAAGTCTGTGATCTCCAGGAGAGGAACTGAGTCTCCTGTTCAGCTCTGGGCAAGTTTAACCCCCAGTAAAGCAGATTAAGCCCTGACTGCACTGGGTTTGGAGGCAGAGGTGGCTTGTCTGTCCCTTTGGCAGAAACTGGATGGTGCAAGGAGCAGGAGCAGTCCCCAAGGCGCCACATAGAAGCCAGCACAGGGGCCACATCTGGTATTTTGGGGTCCGTGAGTGGCAATGGGGACAGTGCAGCCTCTTCCTCCTCACAGGGGACCAGCACCCAGCACGAGGCCATGGCAGGACATTAATCCTGGGGGACAGCGAGGAGATCCTACGAGGAGACCTTCAGTTTGGGGACAGTGGAACTGGAGCCAAAGGCCATCCCAGGTGAGTGCCCCGGCGGGAGGTGCCCAGCCCCAGCTCACTGGCTTCTGCTCTTCCCTGCCTTTGACAAATAACACTCCTTCTCTCAGGGATGATCCCTTTCTGGAGGCCTTGGCTCAGGCATGTGATGGCTCCTCAGAATGAATCCCTCTTGGGTCTGTCCAGCAGCACATTTTCAGTGGGCTGGCAAGGGGATCTGCCCCAAGTGTCCCATGGCACCACCCAGGCTGGCAGCACCCGCAGGCAGAGGCCAAATCCTGAGCAGACATTTATTGTGGTCCTTCTGCAAACCCTTTCTGGGCAGCAACCTGAAAAACCCTGTCACTAAAGGATCTCACTGAGTCCGTGATGACCCTGATGCTCTCCTGTGCTCCATATTCAGTGTGCCTGAACAGGAAAGGCTCTTTTGGGAGTGGAAGGGAGACTTTCAGATTACTCTAAAATAGTTTCTTGAATTTTGCATGATTTGAGGACAAACTACATTATGGCCATTGTGAGTTAAACTGAAATGACTCTTGAAAGAGACAAGAAGACGTGGGACTTTCTTTTTTCCCCATCTTCAATTATTAAATATTTAATTGCATTAGAGGAACGGTGTATTTACAGTAACTGATGACGGGCAGCAGGGGCAGAGCAAGAGCTCGTGGTGTTTAATGTGGAGCTTTTTGATGTTCACGAGGTCCCTTCTGCACTTCTTCTTCTCCCCCAAACCTGCCTGGTTCATCCCACTCTCAAGAGGATTTTGGGGGCTGTTGGTGTTTGTAGGGCTGTGGCACAGGGCAGGAATTGGGATCTTGCAGTGATGTTTGTCAGTGTATCCTGTCAAGCAGCACATGGGTGTTTATTCCATGCAGGGAGCTGCTAAGCCTTGGCTGGTTTGGACATTTTTTTCCCTGTGAGTAGCACTGGTGCAGGGTGACCATTGCAGACACAGCGTTTCTCTGCTCTCGTAGGGCTGGGAGAGACACAAAAGGAATTTCCCACAATTTTTAATGATGGGAATGAGCAGAAACTGGAGTTATGTGATGTGAAGATGAGTTGAAAGAGCCACAGCTCCATGGTCTGTTGGTGAGAGGAGACAGTGGCCCCCAGGGCTGAGGGCAGAGGGCGAGTGGGCACCGAGCCCCATCCTTGTCTGGGTGGCACCTCGGTGGGAGCTGGGGATGGAGGGAGATGGCAGGGAGGGACTAACCACCCTGAAGGTGTTTGAGCAGTGGGTGCCCAGCTCTGCCCTGCCACCTCCCTCCAGGTCTGGGGCACCACGTTCAAGGCGGGTGACCCAAAAGAGCATCTCCAGGGTTGATGTGGGGGCAGGTACCAACAGCCCCCCCTTAATTATCTTCCCACCCTGCCCCTTATCACTTGAGGAAATCCTATTTCAAGGCCGCTGTAATGAAGCCTCTGATCTTTGCAGAGCCCGGCTCGCTCCCCTTTAATCCCGGCCGGGCTGGGGTGCAGGTGCCGCGGTCCCGGGGGATTAGACGGTCCCTTCCCTTTGTGCGAGCCGTCACTCAGCGCGGCCGTGCCCCGGTGAGCAGCACGGGCCCGCGGGGCTCCTTGTTTGGCCCATTCACCAGGGAATATTAAACTTCGCTGCCGTGCAGTCATTACACGGGGCGGCTGGAGCTGCTGCTCTGTTTGTTTTGGAGAGAATAGGGTCGGGAAACGGCAGGAGCCGCAGGAGGACTCATCTCTCCCCGCGGCCGGGGTCACCTGTCTGCCGGGCAGCCCCGCTCCTGTCACCCATCCCTGAGAATAATACCTGAAGGAAAGGAACGGGGCGGGGGGGGAAAGGCAAGAAAGCGAGCGAGAGCGGAGGGGAGCGCACTCGGCATCTCTGCTCGGCTCCGTGGCCTCCCGCAGAGTGAAATGGAGGCAAATAATGCCCTGGAGCTCCTTTCCCGAGCAGTGCAATCAGCCCGACTGGCTCGGAGGGGCTGCAGTGCCCGGTGCCGGAGCGCTCGCCGGGAGAGTCACGGCTTCATCGCACCAACCCCTCCCTGCCCGGAGCTGCTGGGCACCCTCTGGGCACCCACCGAGCACTGCTCGGGGGCATCCTGAACCCTCCCTGTTGTTCCAGGCCCCCTCGGAGGGCAGCAGGGACAGACAGGCAGGGTGCAGTTTGGAGGGGAACAAGGATCCGATCAGCTCCATCCATGGATGTGGCACCTTGGGGACGGGCCACTATCCTTTCCACCACGCACCTGCATGTGCCCTGTGTTGGGATGAGGGATGCTGGGGGCTGCCCTGAAGCAAGGGGGGCACCCACGGGGACTCCTCGGTGCCCCATCCCGGCCGTGGCCCCGCTGGCACATGATGAAGCCCCACAAGTGATGGGGCAGAGGTGCTGCTTGGGGTGAGTGAAGGCACAGGGGGGGGAAGTCTCACCCTATGGGGGGAACATGGGGGCCTGCGAGGGACCTTCCAGACCCCCCGGCCCAGGCTCACCCTGGACATTCCTTGTCCCCCCACAGCTCCTTCTGGGAGCGTTCCCGGGCGCAGGTAACATTTGGGCACATTCCCATAACCGAGTGCCGCCAACTGCTGCGGCGGCAGGGCCGGAGCCCCTCTCCAGTGCTGCTGTTTGCTTTGCAGCCTCCTCAGCCCCCATTGAGGCTTTTCAGCTCCAGCCCCTTCAGGGGGTTTAAGTAGGTAAAACCTGAGGAAGAGGCTATTTTCCTCCCTCCCTTTTGAGCCCTGCCTTGTGCCCAAAAGGCCCCCTTGTTTCACGCGTGCCAGTCACCTGGCTGGGCCCCCAGCCCCTTTCTCTCCCAGCCTTCCCTTTCTTTCTCCTTTCTCTCTTTTGACTTTTCCAGGAGCCCTCGCTCTCCAAACGAGCTTCAGATTGGATCCAGATTGAGGTCCCTTTGTCTTTCAAGGGTTGTACTAAGCTAATTAAATGTGATCCCAACAAATAAACGCAGATCTCCCCATTACATTCAGGCCTGCCTTTCAGGCAGCACCGGGCGGCCCCTCGCCCCCGCCCGCTGCGCACAGGGTCCCCCTCATTGAGTCCTGGCCATTGAAAGCACTGCCAGGATTTCTTTTGTGCCGGGGGTCTCCGAGCCCTTTTTCCATCAGAAAAGACCCCCAAACAGCAGCTCGGCCTTTGTGAGTTTGCAAGCAAACGCCAAAGAAAAGCCCCCTGAATGCTTTAATAAATGACACATTTAGCAACTTCGGAGGCGCCTGGCTCCTGCGGCAGCCGCAGGGGTGTGATGATCCCTCCTGCCCCGGCTCCCCCGGTTCCCGCAGGGGCGCGATGATCCCTCCTGCCCCCCCTTCCCTCCGGCTCCCGGGGCATTTTGCAGCCCGTGGAGGCGCGGGGGATGCGGCTGGAGCAGCTGACCGCCTCGTCTCCCATCCCGGCTCTCTGCCGTCCCCCTTTCCCGGCGCTCGGGGGGCGCTCGGAGCAGGTGATGGGGTTGTCCGGCCTGTCCCGAGCCGGCCCCGGGCTCAGGGGCTCCGGGCAGGGCGCGGCGGGGCGGCCGGGGCCGGGGGGCTTTTGAACTCGGACTCCTTTGCCTGGTATTAGCACTGGTAAATCCAAAGTCGTTTTTAATGACACGCATCACCCCCCCCACACACTCCACCTCGGATCGAGGGGCTGCGCTGGACTTTTCTCAGCTCAACTAATATCTTTTTAATGACTTTGGGAGGGGGCAGAGCCCGGCTCTGCCCTAGAGCCTGGATTGCTCCAAACAGATGTTGGGGCAGAGGGAGGGGGATGCTCTTCCCTGCCAGGGACTTTCTTCTAGAGTTCAAACGAGAGGGGAGCTTTCAATCACCGCTAAAAATGTATTTCTCCCCATCGAACAATGGGCTCCTTTCTGCGCCCGGGGGGACTCGGCTGCGATCGCGTTTCTGCCGCCGGAGAGGAGAAACCTCCGGTTTTAGAGCAGGAAAACTCAGCCCCGAAAAGGGCTCTTCCCTGCGCCGGTTATTTCGTAGCTCCGCATCTTTCCTGCTTTCACCTCCCTAGAGAAAAAAAAAAATATTTAAAAAATAATACAAAACTATACTAACGAAGCACTAAATCCTCCTCCCTCGCCGCAGCCCTTCCCCGCCGCGCAGGAGCCGCCGCAGATGTTCGCGGTGAAGCCGGGCTGTTTGCGGGGTTTGAGAATCGAATCGCGGCTGCACCGGCCCGGGGCAGCGGCGGCTCCATCCCCGCATCCCGGCTCCATCCCCGGCGGCCCCACAAGAGTTAAATT
Organism: Pipra filicauda; assembly: GCF_003945595.2. Classification (NCBI taxonomy): domain Eukaryota; kingdom Metazoa; phylum Chordata; class Aves; order Passeriformes; family Pipridae; genus Pipra; species Pipra filicauda. The sequence goes on from NW_024103674.1 coordinate 2,226,739, forward strand.
TTAAAGCAAATCAAATTCCCATTGGCCACTGTATATTATCTCAGCAGTCTTCATTTGATACCTCTTTAATACAGAAAGGAGCTTTTCAAACCCCTTTTCTCTCTTTTCTCCCCGCCACTCTTTAAGAGCAATAAATGTTCAACTGCAATAACTATAAATCAATCTCCGCTCTGTTCAAATCCTATTCATGCGAAGGGCTGGAAGAGGGGAGAGAGCTCCCCCCTCCCCCCCGCCCCCCAAAAAGCAGCTGCTGGGCTCTAATCTCCTTTCTTGCACTGTCATTCACCCTCATTTTTCCTCCATCACCCCATCCCTGCAATCTTTTCTTGTTTTGCTTTTCTTTTCTCTCTTTGCTGCATTATGATCCCATGTCTCCCCTCATCAGACCCCAACCTTGTCCAGATCCTGACCATCCCCTTGTAGGCTGTGAAAGAAAAGAAGAGTCCATGGATGTCAAATTGGTCTCAAAAAGACCATGAAAGATTGATTTGCTCCACTTTTCTTCTGCCTGACATTATTTCTGAGGGTCCTGAATGGGAAACCAGAAAGTCTGGGACTGGAATAAAGATGTTCTCTCTGTAAGGGGGAGACGGGGGGGAAAAAATGCCCATTTACTCCTGGCCCATCAACCCTGCAAAACAGAGCAAAAGAAAAGAGGACTGTGGCTATTCAGAGTCAGACCAATATGTACACCTCCCAACAATATGCCAATATACTGAGGGCTTCTCTATTAACACCCATGAATATTAAAGTGCTCACTAAACGCTCAGAAGGAACTTTGGGAATATACACATGAAAATACAAGCAGCATTGTGCGGGGCTCAGAACAATGGGGCGGCGATAATGGCCCTTCTCTATTAACAGCCATGAATATTAAACTTGTTTCCTCTTAAATGTTAAAAAGGAGGGATAGCTGCGATATTAAAAAAGAGAAATGGGGGGGGGGGGACACACGGACACTCAGCAAAGCACCTTCCTAGGACTGGGAAGAAGCTTTGGGAAACAGCTGGGGATATTTAAAACCACGCAGAAAATGGAAGAATTTTTTTTTCCTTTTTCCATCACTCCCCCCCGCACCGCCGAGCCCCCGCAGCCGGGAGCGGGGCTCAGCGCAGCCCGCACCGGAGCCGCAGGGGGTTTAAGAGCATCTATTATTTTTTGTCCCGGGATAACTTGAAGGTTGAAGGGTTTTCCTGGGGGGGGGGGGGGGGGGGAATAAAGCAATCCGAGGACTCGCTTGTCTCGGCGGCCAGAGGGAGCCGGTGCTGGGAACCTTTCCACCTGATGCGTTATATTTAGCAAAACTGGAATATTCTGACGGCTCCTCCAGCCAAAGTCCAGAAAAAACAAATAAACTTATTTTTTACGCTTATTAAACCCCAAACCAACCCTTGGCAGGTTGTTAACCTCCCATTTCCAGGGCACCGCTGCCTCTCGCTGGGCAAACACCCTCAGCTGGAGCAAGTTTGGGTGGGTTCCTGACATTTGCGTTGCTTCTTGAACGGCTTAATAGAAATAATTGCACCTGGGTTGCAGCAGCATCATTTTGCCAAGGGCGGAAGCCACTCCACAGCTTCATCCTATAAAACACCCACCCAGGGGATGGGATGGGGGTTTGAGTTGTGCCTGGTTCCTGCTCCGGGCACGGTGAGATCTGGCGGGGCTTCTCGGGCGCAGGAACCGGCCTTTGAGCGCTTGAGGAATTTGGGGGCCTATCTTTCTTCCCCCAGCCCTTTACAGCCCCTCGTCCCCATGAAAATCAAAAGAACAAGGCTAAGGAGAGGGCTCTAAGCTCCGACACAGCAGGACTGGGTTTAAATCCGGGAAAGATTAACCCTTTGCTGAGCCGGCAAAGCTCGGGCCCGGAGGGAGGGAGCGCTGGGTTTGGGGTGACTGCTCTGGTGCCACCTTCCTGGCCATCAGGGGTGGCGGCGGGGCTCCCGGGGCTCGGCGGGGCAGGGATGGGCGCCGTGTCTGGCCGGGGAATGTCTTCGGGTGCGGGGATGCGGGTGTTGCAGCAGCAGAGCCCCAGAGATGCTGCAGCCCCCCTCGAGGTCGGGGTCCGGCACCGGGGGGGACACGGAAGGACAGGGCTGCCATTGCGGGGAGCTGAGGGATCCACGAGAGGATTCCCGATCCACCCGTGGCCACAATTCCCACGGGGATGCGGAATTGAGGACCGGCCGGTCTGGAGGCGGCAGCCGGGAGAGCCTATCCCTGGGGTCAAGCGGGGACCAGCCCCGGGAGCGCCTACCCCCCTCTCCGTGCTTGGGGACCCTCTCCGGGGTCTGGGGGTGCAGCGCCGGCTCCTCCCGGTACCGCCGGTACCGGCCCGGGGTGCGGGGGGCAGCGGGGAGCCGCGGCCGGTCGGGGCCAGCTGGGGGAGCCTCGGCCCGTTCCCCCGGGGCCGCGGGGGCCAAATGCCATCGACCGGCCGGGGCTGTCGGGCTCGGGGCCGCCGATTTCGTTGTGGTGTTCAGCGGCCCCAAAGCGCCGCGTTTCAGCCCCAAAACGAGCGCGAGGGCCGGGCGGGGAGCGAGCCCGTGCGGGACCGTGCCCGAGGGTGCGCCCCGTCCGTGGAACACCGGCGAGGGCATTTCTGCCCGTTTCGTTGCTTTTCTGCCGTGCCCGGGGGCAGGTGCCGGCTTTGGGTTTGCCCGGGCCGGGAGGTGCGGGGGTCGAGCCTGTGCGTGTGTATGTGCGTGTACATGTATATCCGTGTGTGTGTTTGTGTGTGGTGTGTGTGCGTGCTCGCCGTGTCCCTCCCTCCCTTCAGCCACCCCACCCCTGGGAGGGGAGGGAAGGAGGGGATGGAAAGGGGGGGGCTCCGACGGCTCGCCTCGCTCCGGCAGCCCCAGTCTCTCCGCCAACGTCAGGGAGGTCATTAATAACCAATTAGGAGGGTCAATGAAGCTCATATATAGCCGGGCGGGAGCCGCCGAGCCGCACGGAGCCCAGCCCGCCGCCCACCGCCCGCCGTGCCCGGCCCCGTCGCGTCCGGCCCCGCCGCCTCGCCCCCATGATGGGCTCGGTGCTGCCCGCCGAGGCCCTGGTCCTCAAGCCCGGGCTGAAGCCTCAGGGGCTCTCGCTGGCCGAGGTGATCACCTCCGACATCCTGCACAGCTTCCTCTACGGCCGCTGGAGAAACGTGCTGGGCGAGCAGCTCTTCGAGGAGAAGAGCAGCCCCAAGACCGCCTTCACGGCCGAGGTCCTGGCTCAGTCCTTCTCCGGAGGTGAGTGAACCCCCCCGGACCTACCCAGGTCCCCCCGCTTTCCCGCACCGGCCCCGGGCCGGGCTCCCGGTGCCCGGCGGTGGGATGCGGTCCAGGCGCCCCGCTCTCCCCAGGCGTGGGACTGGGGAAAAAGGGCTTTAAATTCATTTGGTTAACTTGGGCTTGACCTGAGAAAGTTCCCACTTAAACCGCGGGCTGGGGGAGCCGGGGGGGCCGGGGCCGCCCCGCATTCAGCCGCCCGGGACAATATCTTTTCTCTCGCCCCGGCATCGCCGGGGCGTCCCGGCTCCCTTTTCCCCCTCTCGGATTTCTGTTCCTCTCTTAATTTACCATGAAGGCTAATTCCATTTCCATTCACGATATGTCAACCATCTCATCTCCCCATTTTGTAAGAGGAATTCCTGGGCCCTTTTAAACAAGCCCTCGCGCCATTCAGGCACAATGTAGCGCTACAGCATTCCTAAAGGACTAATGAATTTAGAATTAGCAATTTCTTTCTAGTTGAGTTTAATGAATGCAGATCACTTTAACAGCATGACAAATTGCTGGATGGGCCGAAATAGACACCATTTAACCTCCTTTCCCAGCCCCGCTCCCTCGCCCAGCTCGGGATGCTTTTCCCAGGTACCTCCTCAATGCCCCGGGGGAACCTTGTACCGCTTTGTGGGAGCCCGGTTGGGCGTTTAAAAGGCTCAGCCCCGGGGTCTGGGCTGGGGCCGGGGATGGGGAGGGGTCCCCGCCGCCCCCGATCTTCCCTCCCGGTCCTTTTCTGAGCCCTCTCCCCTCTCACAGAGGTGCAGAAGCTCTCCAGCCTGGTGCTGCCGTCGGAAGTGATCATCGCCCAGAGCTCCATCCCCGGGGAAGGGCTCGGCATCTTCTCCAAGACCTGGATCAAGGCTGGCACCGAGATGGGGCCGTTCACGGGCAGAGTCATCTCCCCTGAGCATGTGGACCTGTGCAAGAACAACAACCTCATGTGGGAGGTAACGACCGCCCTTGTACGCGCAGCCCGGACCGGCCGGGGAGAGGCAGGGCCGGGGTGCTGGGGCTCTGTCCTGTGCTTGTGTGGTGCCTGACACCCTCCCCGTGCCTCAGTTTCCTCATTCTTGCAAAGATCTGGGCAGGTGGATTTAGGAAACCCTTCAGGCAGGCGAAGGATGAGGTTTCCTCAGCCCTCAGAGGAGCCCCAAAATGGTGCTGCTGCTCATGTCTTGCTGCCCTGCCCTGTTGTGGTGGAACACCTGACTGGCTGCTGCCCACAGTGGGCACCACAGGCAAAACCAGGTCTGCCCTGTCCCCTGCTTTGTCCCAGAACTGGTGAGGTTAATCCCAAGTGAAGCCATGGGGTTTGGGGGATCTGAAATGCCAAGATATTGTACATTTATGCCCAGTAAGTAGACAGGGTTTTCCTCCTTTTTTTGGTTTCATTCAGACTTGCACTTAATTATTGCTATTATTATTACAATTTTATGCTTAATAGAAACTTGCCTCACCTTTCTTGCCATCCTGCAAAGCATCTCTGCACGTCTGGCAGGCACCTTCCCCCTCCACCCAGGGATGCTCCCGCTCCTATGGGCACCTGCAGGATGCTGGAACAGCTCCTTCCTCCGTGGCTGAGCTGACGGTGGGGCTCTGCCAAGAAGGGAGATTGGGGCAGAGAGCTGGGTTATCCAGGGGCATAGGGTCTGGTGGGACCAGCCATGCCAGAGCAGAGCAACCTTCTCAGCCCCACTGCAGATGCACAGCCCAGGACCGTGAGCAGAAAGGGTTCGGACATCTCCTGGCTGTTGGCTGGGTCTCAAAGCCAGCACAGCCTTGTGGCTGAGCTTGTCCCTGTCCAGGGGCTTTATCCCAGAGGCAGGAGGTGGAGGGGCTCAGTCCACTGTGGGCTCGTCACTACCAACTGCTCTCTCCCCTTCCCAGGTCTTCAACGAGGACGGCACCGTGCGCTACTTCATCGACGCCAGCCAGGAGGATCATCGCAGCTGGATGACCTACATCAAGTGTGCACGGAACGAGCAGGAGCAGAACCTGGAGGTGGTCCAGATCGGGAACAGCATCTTCTACAAGGCCATTGAGGTAAGTGGGGCTGAAGGGTGACTGGGCAGCTGCAGGAGTGGAGGCAGGGTGGTGGGATCTGCCATCCCACAGTCCCTCCCTCACTTGTTTTTTGGGGTGTCTGTGGAAGCACAGGGCAGCTTTGCCATTCCTAGTATCCAGATCCACTGGGAGAGGTAGGCACCACAGCGAGTGGCCATTACATGGACTTCAGGGAGCAGTAAAGTTCCTTTCTCCTCTCTGCCCCCTTTCAAGAGGTGACCTGTGCTGAGCAGAGAGAGAACAAACACTGTCTGAGCTTGTCTGGGGTGTAAAGTGTGAGAAGAGCTGCAATCTTGGCCCAGGTAGGGATTTGGGCAGGGACGGGGGGTTGGTGCTCTATTGAAAAAATAGGATTTCGTGCAGAACCCACTTCTCTGTAGCAGGGGTATGTTTTGGGGGTTTCTGTGAAACCCAGGTGCTGAGTGCAGGATGCACCTGACTCTGCACAGCTTTGCTTGGGCGTCACACTCTGGCTGTACATGGAGCAGGGAGCCATGGAGCAGGCAGGGAGCAGTGCTGGCACAGCCATGCCTTGGGCTTTCCTCAGTGGGGCTGTGGAGAAGGGATTCGTCCTGCCTATCTCCTCCCTGTGCTCCTGTATGAAGTGCTGATCAGTGCTGGCCTGGCACAGGAGCAGGTACTGTGGGATGTGCCAGGGATGGCACAGGCTGTGGGATGAAGGCTGGAGGGCACCCACAGCTCCCTGCAGGAGACACTGGGATGGTGGTGGGTGTCTGGCTCCTGGCATTATTGAAGCCATGTGCATACATGTCCCACAGTTCCAGCAGGATGACAGTGAGGACCAGCCCTGCCCGTGTGCAGTGTCCCCATAACCCGATGCTGTTGCAGGTGGAGAAAGGTGGTGGCTCAGGGAGGTGTTGGGTGCAGCAGCTTTGGCTTAAAGAGTCACAAGAGAGAAATCTCCCAGTTCACCCCAGACCAGAACTGTAGATTGTCCCTATCTAGTACTGGGTCCAGAGTCTCACCTGCTCAGGAGCACTCTTGGCTGGGAGAGGGTCTCTGCCAGGAAGGAGTGCGAGTGCCCAATGGTTCCGCGGGCAGCTCCTCGGATATATTTGAGCTTCTGCACTGGTTTACAGAGGAGCATACACTCAAATGCTCCATGACACAGGATCACAGCCCCATTCTGCACTGAGCCAGCAGCAGGGCTGGGTTAGGGATCGCTGCAGTGCTGTGGAAAGGCGAGTGAGTGGGTAGGAAGAGGAGCAGGTATATTATCTCCCGCTGCGGGAGAGTCCCGTGTGCCCCTTGGGCTCTGCTGCATTTCTCCATCCAGTGCTGTGACCAAGAGCCCCAAGTGCTTCCCTGCTGCTCTCCCCATGCTGGACATCTCTCCCAAGGCTTCAGCTGTTCCCAGTTTTAAGATCTGATACTCCTGTGGGCAGCTGTGCCTGTTGTGACAGCACCTTAATTGCTTTTTATTACTGTTCTTAATTATGCAAATGAGTGAAATAATTTCAGGTAACCATGGTGTAATTAGGAATACAGCTGTGGTTTTCACACCTTGTGCAGGCATGAGTGATGGGATGGGTGATCCAATATTTGTGGAGGTGCATGTAGAGGCCCTGTATAGTCATGGTCCATCTGCAGGTTTGCTCCTGGGGCTGAAGCAGTGAGCATCCGAGCAGGATGAGTTTAATTCCATTGGCACAAGCAGCAAAATTGGAATGCTGAGAGTGCTGAACCCTGAGTGATGGAGAGGAGAAGGTGGGGATGAAGGGTGCCTGCTGTTATGCTGCAGTATTCTCCCCAGGCATGGCAGGCACCTGATAGTGCTCCTGCTGCCACCGTGTTGGCATGGATGCCTCCGTGCCAGGAGAAGGAAAAGGGGATGGGTGAGAGTGTGATGAGGGAAAGCATGGAATGTGTGAGGAGCTGGGTCACAACTGGGCATGACAGGTCAAGGAATTGCCTTTTCCCTGGGCTCCCCATTCCTGCCCATGCATACATACACATGCAGTCCAAAATCCATTGCTTGTTCAAACCTACTGGAGTTTGTGCACCCCACAAGAAAAGGAAAAGTAAGAGAGGGTTTTGCTTTAGTGTTTCTCTCTCTGCTCGTTAATCACATGGAGTCTTTGGCATCCTTGGACTGGAGCAATCCCCCTTGTCACCCACCACACCTGTCCTGTCAACTCCCTCACCTCAAGGGTGCAGCATCAGCCTGACACCAGCGGGAACAGCTCAGTGCTGGGCAGGATATGCACACACTGACCCAGACTTAGAGCTGCCCTGCTCAGCAGGACATGTGTCTGTGCATGGGCACTGTCACACTCCTCCTGTCCCCCTGCACAGCCTCCTGTCCGTGCCCACAGTGTCCCTTCCCCAGCCAGCACCGGGAGCTGCCCAGTCCCTGCCTCTCTGCCTCTGCTGCACCGTGGCTCCAGCACATCTCTTAGGATGCCTTTCTCAACTATGCACCACAAAATCAGATTTATTTCGTGCCTTTTCTGCTATTTGCCTTTAGTATTTTAATGTCTTCTGCCCGTTCCTGCCCTTACTTGCTAATTAGTTTTTCCCATCCTCATTCTCAGCAATACCAAGTTGCTGCTGCTGGAAAATAAAGTGAGGGCAGCGAGTTCTGGCCTTTGATCTGAAGGCCATGGGATTCCTTAGGGACAATTTAAATTTGCTTTGGGGTGCGTGGACATGGGTGCTCACCCACTGCTGGTGTGGGCACAGCTGCTTCAGTAGAATAAAACACACATATGCACCCATGCAGACTTGTTTTACCCTTTCAGCAATATTTTATTTGCTTGTATTAAAAATAACTCATTTTCTGTTAAGAGAAAATGACACCTAAACCCACCACCAATTTGGGATGCAAAGGGATATCGGCTTCCACTACCTTCCAAATTCCTTCTCTGCAGCCCCCATGAGGTCTTTATGCAGATGGGCACTTAAAACATATGAAGTCAAATTCCTGCTGCTTTCAGATGCTTAAAATTTGGCACATTTTTTCAGTGTTTGGGTGATCTAACTTACGATCTGTGTTTCATGTGGATGATGCTTTTCTTGGACTACTCCGGGTGTGCCAAACCATCTTCTGAAAGACAGGACTTTCCTGTTCCTAAATTTGGTTCTCAACGCTAGGGATCTGCAAGGGGAAATGTGTATATTTTTTTAATGAAGTGGTGTTGATGTTAGTTTTGTCTGAACCCTTGTGAGAGCGTCCAGCTTCCCAGCCACAGCTGCTGCACACGGGGAGCCTCGAGTGGCATTTCCCGGCCACTCACCCTGGCAGTGCAGGAACACAATGGGGGAAGCAGTGCCATCATTTCAGGAAAATGGGAGCATGTGTGATGCAAAACCCCCTCCCTGGCCCTGTACATATCCTTGGGCTATTGCAGGCACAGTGCCTTTGGTGTGGGACATAAGCAGCATCTCGCACCCGAGTCATGGTCTTTTAGAGCAGCTCCGAACTCTCCTCTCATCCATGGGCTGATGGGTCCTTTGCTGATGGATCTGCAAAAGCAGCCCTGGCAGGGTCAGGTAGGAGATGCTGCCTGTGCCCTACAGCAGGAGGGTGGTAGTGGCTCTGTCCAGAGCTGAAACATTTTGCTGGAGCCCTGGGCTGTGGCTCCGTGTCACAGCTCCCTGCCTTGGTCTCTGTCACCTGTGCCTCACTGCAGTTTGTGTCTCCACAAACCGGTTATTTCTCTGTGTCTCTGTGTGCCACCCTGTCCTCATCTCCCCAAGCTGCCAGGACCTCTGGGTCCTGCACTCCAGAGCCCTCAGCTCTATCTGTGTGCTCTGTTGCTGTGTATTTTCCTGTCACTTTGTTTGTGTCTCAGCCTGGGAGACCCCTGGCCAGGTTTGTGCCGGCGGTGGGTGGTGCTGAGCTGTGCCATCGCCTCCAGTGCTGCAGCCTGGGCAGTGCTGTGCCTGCCTGGGGGTGCTGGGGACCACTGGCAGGTCCCAGATGGCAGCAGGGGCTCCCAGGAGATGGAGTACAGCCAGGGTAGGTCCGAAGGGACCGGCACAAGAATGGGTGTTCATGTCCCCTCCAAACATCCCTGTCTGTATCTTTCTTTCTAGATGATTCCTCCAGACCAAGAGCTGCTGGTCTGGTACGGGAACTCCCATAACACCTTCCTGGGTATTCCTGGTGTGCCAGGGCTGGAAGAGGAGCAGAAGAAGAACAAACATGGTAGGTAGCATTGGAAAGAGCAATGGGTGCACCATCTCTGCCTGATCACCCTGTGCCCAGCTCTGAGGCCATGGGGTGGGTGTGAGGCCAGGGACATCTTATGGAATATATTAGACATCTTAGCTCTGCTTTTAACGACCCCATTCTGCATTTAATGGATCTATCCCCAAATCACCATCTCAGGAGGCTTTTCTCTCCCTGGGTGTTCACTCTCTGTGTTTCTCAGTGGTTTCCCAAGGTGCTCCTCTGCGGGCACAGCAGAGCTCAGGCACTGCTGGAGGACGCTGTGTTTGGAGCTGGATCCCATCCATGCTCTCTGTATTTTCCACTATGAGAGAACCGGGTCGGAGCCCAGAAGAGCAGAGGGAGAAGGTGGGACCAGTGCAGGGCCTGGACAGCATGGCTGTGGGTTCCTGCCCTCACCCCCTCCAGCTCTGCTGCAGGCCATGGAGGGGAAAAGTGCTTTTTGTGCCCATCTGTTAGGGATTCATTCAGTTCACCTTGAATGTTCCCCCTCCTCTAAATCTGTGTGAGCCTATTCCCAGTGCTGGCCCCATCCCAAAGCCCCAAGTGCCAGCCTGGGATGGGTGTCCCCACAAGCAGGGAGCCAGCGAGGGGGCATGGGGGGTTATCCAGGGCATCCAGCACCTTGGTGCTCAGGGATGGGGTGTGGTGCCGTGCTGCAGGGCAGTGCCTGACCGTGCCCTGTCATCCCCAGAGGATTTCCACGCGGTGGAGACGGGGGCCAGCACGACGGGGCGCATGCGCTGCGTGATCTGCCACCGCGGCTTCAACTCCCGCAGCAACCTGCGCTCCCACATGCGCATCCACACCCTGGACAAGCCCTTTGTGTGCCGCTTCTGCAACCGCCGCTTCAGCCAGTCCTCCACCCTGCGCAACCACGTCCGCCTGCACACGGGAGAGCGGCCCTACAAGTGCCAGGTGTGCCAAAGTGCCTACTCCCAGCTCGCGGGGCTGCGGGCGCACCAGAAGAGCGCCCGGCACCGGCCCCCCAACGCCTCCCTGCAGGCCCACTCGCCGGCCCTGCCCGTGCCCCACCCTGCCTCCCTGGCCCACCACATCCCCACCATGGTGCTGTGAAGCCCCCGGCATGGCAGCGGGATTTTTGGACAGCAAGGACTGATGCTGAGACATGCAATGGACTGGGGGGGGGTGGCCTTTGGCAGAGCTGGGGGGGCAGAGGCTGCTTTGTGTCTTGGAGGGGGCGCTGGGTTGTTTCTGGGGCATGGGTTTGGCAGGTGAGTGAGGGGAACACCCAGCTGTGCAGCTGCACTGTGTGGGATTGTACCCCGGGGTGTAGGGCAGGCTGTTGGTCCCTAGGCTTGGCAGGGGAGAAGGGACACAGCAGGATGTCCTGCAGGGATTTGCCAGTGGGCTGGAGCAGCTGAAAAGCTGGGCCTGAATGAGTCACACCTGGCTTTTACAGATAATTTGGAGGAAAGAAAAATTGCTCTTATCCCTCCTCCTTCTCTGCTCCAGCGAGTGCCCAGCAGACACTTGGAAGGCTGGCACAGCCCCGATGCGGCCACCCCAGTCACGACTCTTTGTCCCAGGGGTGGCTTTGGTCCTGCTGGCTCCTTCCAAGGGACACCTTTCCCTCCTCGGGAGCCCTGAGTTAGCAAACAGTTGTATTTTCCCCCACCCAAGCACCCTCTTGCCTGCCCTGCTCCAGCCTGAGCTGTGCACTGGGCTTTGCCACCGCCCCGAGTGATGCCGAGTAGGCAGAGGGGACACATTCCATGGGGACACCGTGCCAGCTGGGAATGCCCATCCACAGACAGGTTGTGAGGGGACCCTGAGCTCTGCCGGGCTGTGTTTGTTCCAGCCCTCGGAGCAACTCTTCCCCAGCCGTGAGGGAACATTTCGGCTGGAACTGCTACTGCCCTCTGGGGACAGAGAAAACCCGTCCCTGGGCCAGCTCTGTCCCCAGGGACAACTCTAAGCGCCCTCTGGAGTCCCACACTCCTGAAGGAGGGCTGTGTATCATAAAGCTTAAAAGAAGGTATTCTAATATTAATTATAAGTCTAAGTTGTATAAAGTTCTCACAAGCCGTGTTTTACTTCCAGAAAAAGAAAACAAAAAAACAAACAACTGTCACTTTAACTTTGTAAATATTTATGTAAACATTATTTACAAAACTTTGATATTATATATTATTTGATTGTATATGTACACAGTGTAAATACATTTGTACCTCTCTCTTGTATTCTAAATAAAAATTACTTGGGACATTTATCATTTAGAAGAGGGATAGCATAGAGAGTTTTATTTTGTTACGTGCCAGGGGAAGGACAGAGTGTTTGGGATGAGTGAAGGTCTTAACTAACACAGTAATCAGTGGCATTATCTGTTGGACCAAGGAGTGGAGGTGGGAGGAGGAAAAAACAGTTTTTGGCTAAAGAAGCCCTTTTTCAGGTCTGGAGGGGGTGGTGTTTGGTCTGGTTCCACCCTGCCAGTCCCTGTTTGAACAGTCCCTTGTGCACTTGTGCAGTCCCTATTTGAAGCCACAGCTGTTGATATCCTTTGATACCTCCCAAGAATTAATGCCTGTGTTTCAGCTGCGATGGGACACAGGTGCAGGTCTTGCTGGAAGGTTTGTTTTGGATCCTGAAAAAGCAGCTAATTTGCTGATGGTCATCGCTGAGCTGCTTTTCCCTGGGTATTTCCTCAGCAGCTCCAAGAGCCGGACTGGTGCTTTGAATTAAACGGATTAAACTTTTCCACAGACGTACCAGTTCCCGCTGGCACAGCTCTGCCAAGGGAAGGGGGCAATCCCGAGCCCCTCGGGGGTGTTTAAGCCAAGTTTGAGCCAGCTCGGGAGAGGATTAGGGGGATGTCTTCAGATAAACACGGAGGACGCTCCGTGAGCACGGGCACCCCAAAACTGGGGGGGGGGGGGCTGCTTCCTCCGGGCCGAGCGCACCCTTGGCTGCAGCCCAAGCCGGGGTGCTGGGGCCCAGTGGGCCCCGCGGGAGGGTCTGTGGGGCCCTGGAGCCCCCCGGTTTGCCTGGCAGGTTTTTGGGGTGCCGGTCACTGCCGGGGGTGAGCCACCCTGCCCTCACTAAACATGGCCGCGCCCCCCCTTGCGCTCCAACGGGGCGAAGCTCTCCAGTCCCTTTGCTGCCAGTAACAAATATGGATGCCTAGAGACCTCCCCCCGCCGCCCTCACTCAAGATGGCGGCGCCCGCGCCTCAGGCGTGTTCTCGCCCGCAGCCAACATGGCGGGCGGAAGCCGCGCTGTGGCGGGATTAAGCCTGCGCCCAAGATGGCCGCGGTCACCATGAGGCTGCCGCAGGTCCGCGGGCCCCTGGGGGCGAGCGCGCCCCGCGGCGCCGAGAAGCACCTGGTGGCACCGGGGGACACCATCACCACGGACACGGGATACATGAGGTGCGGGCAGCGGCGCAGGGGAGGCGGCGGCGGCGGCGCGGCTTGGCTTCGGGCAGTCCTCAGGTAGCCGCCCTTCTCTCCGCAGGGGCCACGGCACGTATGTGGAGGACGACAAGCTCATCGCCTCGGTGGCCGGCGTGGTGGAGAGGGTGAACAAGCTGGTGTGTGTGAGGGCGCTGAAGGCCAGGTGAGTGTGGGCGGCAGGTGAGGTGGCCGTGGCAGGTGAGGGCCAGTGGCTGGGCCTCGCTCGGGTGAGGTGTGTGACGGCTGCTCCCTGTCCCGCTCCCAGGTACAACGGCGAGGTCGGCGACATCGTGGTCGGCAGGATTACGGAGGTAAAGCCCCGTTTTTCCCGCGGTGCTGATGTCAGGGTTTGGAGATGTGCTCGTGTGCTGAGGAGAAGGAGGAGGGTGGCCCCCGACCGGAGTGGTTCAGTCCAACCTGGAGCACTTCCCAGGATCCTAAAACATTGATACACATCACTGGGAGCCACCGGTTTTAACCGGGATGAGGCTGGAAAAACCAGCAGGGCTGTCCCCTCCTGTGGGCTTGGTGGGCTGCAGCTCCCGTTCAATTTTTGGGTGTATAGCAGCTGGCTATTTTTTTTTCCCCTCAGGTTCAGCAGAAGCGATGGAAAGTGGAAACGAATTCCAGGCTGGATTCAGTCCTGTTGCTGTCGTCTATAAACTTACCTGGAGGGGAACTGGTGAGTGTAGCTGAGGCAGAGCAGTGCCAGAGTCCTGTTGTGTGCTGCTTCCATGGCAGGAGCACTGGGAAGCTTGGAGCCCTTCCCACAGTTAGCATGAGCATAATGGTGGGGTTTGTGGTTGAATCTGTAGCTCTGAATCTCTAACTCTCCTCGTTATAATACTTCAGTGACCTAAAGGTGTGCTGTTCTGCCTGATTTTCCTTTGGTGACCAGGGTGTTTTACATGGCATGCTACGGTCTCCTACAGTGAGATATTAAATGGGTGTTTTCTCGTTCTGGGCCACAAGTAACTTTTCTTGTGTTGTTTCAGAGAAGAAGGTCAGCAGAAGATGAGCTTGCCATGAGGGATTACCTGCAGGAAGGGGACCTCATCAGTGTATCCTTCTGTTGCTCCCATTGACAGACGAGCCAAGAGGATGGGGAGAACAGCAAGAGCTCAGCTGGCCTGGCTGGGGGTGAGAGCTGTGCTAGGGTGGCACTGGGCAACCTTAGGGATTTTGTTTTCCTTAAGTGGCACGACAGGCAGAGGTCCAGTCTATATTTTCTGATGGGGCTGTATCACTGCACACCCGGAGCCTGAAATACGGGAAGGTAAGTTGTTCCAAAGCCCTTGATCTTGGCCTAATTCTGCCTCAGCTGACTTGTATGAGGCCTTTTGGAGTCTTTTTTCAAGAAAAGAGCTCTGGAATAGAGCAGGATGTTGTTATAACTGACTTCTGCAGGACAGCAAGAATCTCAGTATGTGGGAGCACCAAGTGGAGTTTTCCCTAAGCAGAGGAGGTGTCCTTGAGTTGCCCTTTGAGCCACTGCACTCCCTGTCCACAATTCCAGCTTGCCAGTCCTCTTTCCCCCACTAGCCATTGGAAATTAAATCCTGGGGAGAAATCTCGCTCCTCTTCTGCAGGCTGTTGCCCCTGTAACTTGTTTCTCTCCCCAGGGCTCTATTTTAGGCTTTACACAGTTGGCATTTATCTCTGGTTCTGTGCATTGAAAGAAGCCAAGGGGCCATCGGAGCGTAGGCTGCAGTTTGGGATTACCAGACCAAGGGTATTAGCACTTAAAAGATGAAAGGGAAGTGTGGTTATTGCACAAAGGGTGAAGGACAGTGATTGGATTAAGAGAGAAAGTGTTCTGCTAAATTGGGCCTCTCACTCCTCATTTTTCTGCAGGGATGGTTGATGTGTAGTTGTGATCAAGATATTATTAACATTTGTGCTAAGCACTTAGAGTATTCTTCATCTTCAAAGGACTGCACAGGCATTAGCTAATCCCCCCAGCGCTCCCAGAGGCAGGCAGGTTTTACATTCACTGTTTCACAGGAAAAGGTGTTAAAATGGAGTGGTGCCTAGGCCAGGAATGGAGTGAGTGGGGGTGACTTGATGTTGTCTGTGGTGGCTCGTGTCTCTCACGCTGAGTCTCATCTCCACTCCAGCTTGCCCAGGGTGTGCTGGTTCAGGTCTCTCCCTCCCTCGTGAAACGCCAGAAGACTCACTTCCATGACCTGCCCTGTGGTGCTTCCGTGATCCTTGGCAACAACGGCTTCATCTGGATCTACCCAACCCCGGAGCAGAAGGAGGAAGAGGCCGGGGGCTTCACCACCAACTTGGAGGTGAGGCCTCAGGGAAGATGAACCTTCTCCTACCAATGGTTTTTTATTCAGGATTTGGTATTAGGTTCACAGCAAGGCTTTTTTACAGTCAGCCTGCATTATTCCCCTGTGCATTCATCCCTTTTCCTCTGATCTTCCTCAGCCGGTTCCCTTGTCTGACCGGGAGGTGATCTCACGGCTCCGAAACTGCATCGTGGCTCTGGTTACTCACAAGATGATGCTCTTTGACACCAGCATCCTGTATTGCTATGAAGCATCCCTTCCTCATCAGGTACAGAAAGCAGAGGGGTTTGTTCCACAGTGGGGGAGGGAACAGAAAGGCTGCACCAGTTGCTGCTGAAGTCAGTAATTTAGGTGGTAGGGCTTCCTTTTAGCTTTCCAAAGCATCCTGTGGTAAGTGACAATACAAACTCCCCCCCTCTGCATAGCATAAGTTGCCTTGCACGATTTCAGAGATAGTTTTTGAAGGGTTCTGCCTCTGGCAATGTCCAACTACTCCTATAGAGGAATAAGTCCATTTTTCAGTAGATGTTGTGTATCCCTTGTGTCTGTATCCACATCCTGCACTGACCTCTCGCTGTACAGCTTTTCACTGTAATTTCTGCCAGGACAATCACAAGGAATTCTCTTCCCATAAATGAATGGGATCTGAATTGTTGTCTGCTTTCATTCCCAATGGCAGCCTGCTCAGCTACATGGGATGTTTTTTTGAAGTATGCTTCTAAGTCATCTCTCTCCTTCCCAAATACTGGCGTGTGTCCATCAGGAGAGATGGAAGAGTTGTCAGTAGCATCTTCTTTGATTTCCTCTGGTCTCTGTAAGAATTGTTAACTCTGGCCAAGTTGACTTTGCATTGGACCCTCTGCCATAGGTCTTATTTCACCACAATCCTCTGAACTCCCTTGCTGTTTGTCAGGGACATTTGTCCCCATAGAGTGTGCAAAAACAGTAATTGCTTTCTGGTGCCAATGTTGCTCTTGTTTCCACTGCAGATCAAGGACATTCTCAAACCAGAGGTGATGGAGGAGATCATTCTGGAAGCTCGACAGAGGTTGCTGGATTTGGAGGGATAGGGCACATGGCCAGAAGCAGTCATTTGAAATCCCAGCATGGCAGCTTTTGATTCTCAGTATTATATATTCTTTTCAGTGTTCCAGTCCCCAACATTCATTCCACACTTCAGAAAGCACCAAAATTCCTCATTCCTAGGATATCTCCTGAGTCCTTTTAGTACAATAGGACAAAGTAGTACTTAAGTCCAATAGCCTTTTAGTGCAGCAGCCTGAAAAATTGATATCTGACCTTTATAAAGATGCAGATGCAACTGGGACATGTCTCCTTGCACCTGTTGCTGTGTCTAGTGCCCCATAAATTTGTGCAGAATGAGAGAGGAAGGGATGTGTTTTGTGATGTTTCTCTCTCCCCAAAAGATGGTTTGGATTTTAATTTACTGTAACACAGATGTGCCAGTCTGTCCTGTGACAGAGCCCTTGTTTTTAAGGCTGTAGATCCAAGCACATGTGTTTAGAGAACAGGAGTATCCACACCCTTGCTAACCACAATTTGAGTCTGGCTGTTCATGGCTTTTTCTCAGGGATATGAGAGGGGATGTGACTGTTGCTGTCCAGATGAGCCAGGAGCCATGGACAAGCTGTGTCCTAGTTTGTGTACATCCTGCTGGTCTCTTTTTTTTTTTATGCCTGATGTGGTGAGCTTCTCTTCTGAGGAGGCACCAGAATTGTTTTGTATTAAATATTTTACATTTCAATAAATTTTTTTGAAACAAATCAGTCCTTCAGCAGTGTGTGCATTAGCTTGCTTTTCTTCAGAATTAATTGGGTCTAGCTTGAGAGCTATGGTTGGCTCAAGTTTCCTCGTGCCAGGACACTTGGAAGGGTTGCAATGTCCTGTTTCTTCCCTTCAGCTGTTGCTCTTCATCCCATTTAAGCAGGACTTGACCTTCCTCTTCAGCCCATCTTCTGTGCAGGGCTCCTCTGTAAGGATTGCCTGGAGTTGTTCACAGTGGCTCTCCCAGTATTGTGTCCCTGCAGGATTCCATGGAGAGGTGAGTCATGAGGTCACTGGGGGATGGCAGGGAGCCCAGTGTGACACTGATGATCCTCAGGCTGGTGCTTAGAGGTGGGCAGGCAGTCAGTCACCTCCTCTGTGCAGAATGGATGTGATGCTTTCTTTGGAGCATCCTCTCAGCTCTCTGGTGCTGTACTAAGAGCTGTTGTGTTATATATGTATTGTATCTATTTGTATTGCAAATACATACTTGCACCACCACAGCACTGTGATTCTTAAAAAGGGTGATAAAAAACCCATCTGCCCTAATTGTTCCTGAATCCAATTCTAACACTGTAAAATTCTCAAACTTCCCTCAGGCAAAATTCTTTGCTCAGTCTTTTCTTGGGAACTGGAAATTCCCTTCATTGCTGTTCCTCCAGTGCCGGCTGCTCTCCCTGTGGTCCCGAGCAGGCACTAGATGGCACCTTTGGATCGCGTTTGTGGCACTTCCCTTCCCAGCTCCGCCTCACTGCCCTGCCAAACAGCAGGGCCTGGACGGCTGCCACCAGCGCTGCTACCCAAATCCTACAGCATAATGGGGCTCAGTGGCTGAGGACAAGCAAGGACATGGCTAATCCGTTCTGCTGCTGCACAGCTCAAACTTCTGCCCGTGCTGCCTCTGTAAAATAGCACTGAACTTCTTGGGGGTGTCGTTGGAATGCTCCACACAAGAGCTGGGAATTGTTATTTTCCAGTTTTATGAGGATTCCTTAGTAAGTGTCGCAACAATCACGTCCTCAAGACGACTTGGGGAATTTGAAAAACAAAAGCTGGATGCTGACACTGTCAGGTCTGTGCATGAGGCTGCTGGTAGCCATGTTACCCACATCTGTGTGGACAAGAATGGTTCAAAAAGGCTAAAAAAGCTTTAATGGCCTCTGCATCTTTTAATTATGAAATTATCTTTTTTTTTTTTTTCCCTACCCAGCTGCTGTAGTTTAGCAGCTCTTTTTCTTATTAACACCTGGGAAGGTTCAGGGATTTCTGCTGTGAGGGTTCTAGATATAAGCAGGCTGGGGATACACAAGCAATGAGATACTTAATGTGCATTGTTGAAGGCTGATGGAAGGGCTGTAGTTAATCCAGTAAATCTCTTTGTATCTCTGCCACTTAAATTGAAACAACTCCGTGTCAGTTAAAGGACAAAGGAGTGAAGAGACTGTACTTCATTACCACCTAGAGAGATTTGATACCTGGAAATGGTTCTGCTGAACAGGTACATGAATGCAAAATGCTCCTCTGTCCTCAAGCAACCTCTCTGCAGGCATCTAAAGGTCAGAAAGGGGCTGGGAGGGGTTATGAGACTCTTGAAAGTGCTGTTGGTGATGTGGTGGATGCTGTGCTCTGGAGGTGGTTAATTTAGGGGTGGATGAGATCCAGGTGTGAGCTGTCAGACCTGCAGGGTGAGACAGTGCCAGCTTCCCATGCATTGATCTTGGGAACAGGGTGCTGGTGTCCGTGTCAGGCTGCATGGGCAGCACAGCTGAGTTGTTCTGTATTTTCATTCCTTTCCCTCTCCTTTTTTCCCCCTTTCCATGTCAGTCTTTAAAACTGTGCTGTATTTCCAAGCTTCTCACGCTAGTCCTCTCTCCCCATTGCTAATGTTTTTTGGTTATATATGCTCAGTGAGTATACAGCCTGAAAAACAATGAGCTCAAGAGCTGGACTGCTTGAGTTCCAAGCTTTCTGATTCCTCCTGCTTGCTGCAGCATTCCTGATACTTTGTTATTTAGGGATGTGTTAAATGGGGGAGTTATGTGACTCATCCAGTTCCCTTACTCCTGAATAACTGGTACTTTTGTTTTTAAGCCTAAGAAGAAGACCACCAGCTGGTGAGGTTTGATTATGGATCTTTCCTGATCGTGGGAACTGACGGTCTCAGTATTTTTCCCCCATGATTTTGAGGGGTAATTACTGATCTTTCCAAACTCACCCAGTGCTGTGCCAAGCCCAGACCTAAATTCTTCAAGGCTTCAGCAAGGTCACTGCTGCCAGCTCCTGCAACCCCCTCCAGCACAGCTTTGCAAGCCAGCAGGTAACAACAAGCCAGCAACAGCAGTGTCCTCTTGAATTCTTGAAGTAGTCTGTGGGATTTTGCTGGGCAACTTCTAAGCAGGAAGAGTGAAAAGGAAGAAACTATGGCTTCCCTGGTTTAAGAGAAAAACAAAAAGTAATTGAAAGCAGGGTGAGAAAAAGCTGCTAAGGGTTCATTTTTACATGGGGAACTAAAATGCCCATGGAAGCTACAAAACAGCTCAGACCAACCTGATTTCTTTGGTCACCAGTGTCTGAGAGGTGTGGAGAGTGTTTGTAAACCAGCTGTAGCACGTGCTGCTTACTCCAGGGTTAATACATGGTGCAAACATGCTCAAAAGCGGAGTTACTAACTGGTTCCCTTGTGAGTGAGTGCTGCCTGTGGGAAGGACAACACAGCATCACTCATCTGCAGAAAAAATTTTCTTGTTTCTCGGTGCCCAGTGCTTAATTCATGTACTAATATGAAGCATGGCAACCCCTCCCTTCTACTCCTAGGAATAACCACTGGGATTTTGAATTTGTGCTAATGGGTTATTAATCCAATTACTGCTGCTTATTGCTTTACTTCTGTCTCATCCATGTGCAGTTTTGCTGTTCAGCTGAGACGAATGGTATAAATACAAAGCTTTGAGCAGACCCGAGAAGAGACTGAAACCCCACTGAGATTAGAGGCATCTTGAAATGATTGTCTGGGGTTCCTGAGGACCGCTAATTAATATGCTAAGTTTTATTATTTGGTGAAGAGGTTGAAGCTTTTAAGATATTGTTATGGAGGAAACGTCTCTGCAGCTTTTGGGTGTAAGAACCCACACTTAATGAAAGGTAAACAGAAAAAGTACTGAAATACCTCTTATGAAAGAATAAATCCATAGGATGTACTCAGGCTTGATTGAAAGAAAGAGTCTGTGGCATTTTTCATTTATTTTGCATTCACACAGTCTTTCTGTCTCTGTCTTCTCTAACAATTCCTGAATCCGCTGGGTGACTTCCAAGTTTGTTAACATGAGACAATCATCTTCACAAAAACTGGCTGCAGGGTAGGGGACAGAAAATGTAATACTCTTCAGGAAGGAAAAGAAGGCAGGTATCTTGCTATGACATTTGGGAGTGACCAGCTGGCCCATCTGCCTGTATATTGTCCCAGATTAACTACAGCACTGCTTTGGGAAATGCTTTTGGAGAAACGAATGGTTGGGAAGGGCTGGGAAAGAAACTGCCCCACTTTGCTGCTTATGCTTGCAAAGCATCAGAAGGAATAACTGCCTGCTGGCCTGAATGATAAATTCACCTAGGTTGTTAAACAAACACTTCAGGTGAGCCAGGGAGGAGGGTATGTACAGCCTGTACTGTCCAGAACACATCCCTGTGAGTGTCCAAAGCCAGGCTGGATGGGGTTTGGAGCAACCTGGTCTAGTGGAAGGTGTCCCTGCCCCCTGCAGGGGGGTGGAACAAGATGGTTTTTAAGGTCCCTTCCAACCCAAACCATTCTGGGATTCTATGAAGTCCTGCATATTTGCAATTACTTTTGTGTATTTTGGGGAAGGTTTTCTGACGATCACAGACTCGCAGTTGTCTTCTGGAGTTCACTCTGCTTCAGTCCTGCCATGGTAGGAGATATTATCCAGAGTGCTCCAGTCAGGCCCAGAAGGGAATAAGTTTTTCAGTGAAGAATGGTTGGTATTGGCTTTTGCTGCTCAGCCTGTGTTGACAGACAGCTTTGTTTCCTCACTTTTCCTTCAATCCATGGGAGCTGAGCAGAGGGTCACATCACCCCGGTGAGAAGCTGATCTCCCATTACTGAGATAAACCTGGAGAAATTCTGCTGAGTTCAAGAGATGTGACCCCGGATTTGTCTCAGCACGATGTGCCAGAATTTCTCTCTCCTGTGTGTGTGTGCAGCACAAACAGCCTCAGTACCTGCAATCTGAGCCACTGATGGAGAAATCCAATAGGAATGGTTTGGGATCAGTCTTCTGGCTAAGAATTAGTGATGTAGGAGCAGATAGGCACAGCAGTGGTGGAGGATCCTGTAGGGCTATATAGAGTGCTACATTTTGGATGCTATTGTTAGGAGATGAAAAATACATGTCTGCCAGGGACCTTGAATGTGGTGTAGGAGACAAGGAGTGTGTTTGGATTTGTCACGAGGGAGGAGTCAGTATAAACAAGCCGTTCTGTGTCCAGATGGTTACCCTGAGCAGGAGGCTACAGCACAGAATTGCAATTGTGTGTTCTCCTGTTGTCGAGTGGGAGCAACCACAGACCTTTGACCGAAACACCCTGACCTCAAGCTGCTGCCTCAACCCTCTTCTATTCCCCAGGTGAACTGGAGAATGTATGAGAAACTAAATATCTTCAGCAACATTGTCTGCCCTTTAGCTCCAGGGAACGCTCATGCTGCACATCCAAGGAGGTCCCGGTGCAGGCTGGAAAATTTGGGGGTTTAACTCCATGTTTGTACCAAATGGCAAAAAGTAGATCAATAAAATATGTGTTTTACTGTCACATTCATATGGCCTCTATGGCTGGTTTAGGTTTTGAGTTCTGCATATGCTCTGACAGCACTAATCAAGAAGCTCACCTCACCCTCTTCTGCCCCCACTTCTCACCGACCCCCAGTCCTGCTTGGTCCCTCGTTCCCCTCAGAGGGTTTTTTTCACAGAATCATAGAATTGTTAGGTGTTGGAAGGGGCCTCTGGAGATGGTCCAGTCCAATCCCCCTGCCCAGGCAGGGTCACCTGGAGCGGGTGACACAAGAATGCATCCAGGTGGGTTTGGAATGTCACCGGAGAGGGAGACATCCAACCTTCTTGGGCACCTGTTCCAGTGCTCTATAGAAGGAAAGTCTTCCTTATGTTGAGGTGAAACTCCTTGTGTTTTAGTTTATGGCCACTGCTCCTCGGCCTGTCGCTGGACACCGCTGGAAAGAGTCTGGTACCACCTTCTCAGGTGAGGATGATTAATGAGATCCCCTCTCAGTCTTCTCTTCTGCAGACTAACCAGGCCCAGCTCCCGCAGCCTCTCCTCATCGGAGAGATGTTCCAGACCCCTCATCATCTCTGTGGCCTCCGCTGGACCCGCTCCAGCAGCCCCTTGTCCTGAGGACCCAGAACCGGGCACAGCACCCCAGGGCCGAGCACAGGGGGAGGACCAACCCCCTCCCTGCCCTGCCGGCCACCTCCTCGGGGGCTCCTCCCCGGGCAGCCCCCTCGCTGCCCCGCGGCCCCACGATCGGGGCCGGAGCCGGGATCGGGCGCTGCCGGGCGGGAGGCGGGGGCGGCGGAGGAGGAGGGGCCGGAAGGGGATGTGACCGCCCGCCCGCCGGCCCGGGGGGTCCGGGATCTCCCTCGCCGCCTCCGCCGCCCCCCGCCAGCCCCGCCGGCCCCCCCGGGGGCACCTCGCCCCTCTCCTCCTCCTCCCGCCGCCCGGCCCGCCCGGGGATGCGGCCGGCGCCGTCCCCCCCGCCTGCCCTCGCCCGGCCGCTGGGCAGGACCCGGCCTCCCGGAGCTCCCCGGCCCGGCTCCGCCTGAGGCGGCGGGCACGGGGCGCCCCAGCGCTGCTCCTTCGCCGCCATGGCCCCCCCGGCCCCGCCGGCCCCGAGGTAGCGGCGGTGGAAGGAGTCGAAGCCCAGGAGCCCCCGTCCCGTTCCCGCACCCCAAGGAGAGCGAGGAGCCCGCTCAGAGCTGCTGCTGCTGCTGCTGCTGCTTCGCCCGGAGAGCTGACATGGTTCCAGCGCACCTGACCCCGCTGGACTCCGGCGGTACTTGAAGCCGAACCCCGTGGCACGTTGGCCCTTCGCTAACTCAATGCTATGCAAAAGAAAAGGAGGAGAAAAAAAAAAAAAAAAAGGAAACCTTGACACTGGTTGCGGTGGGAATGGCTGTTTCCTGCCCTGGGTGAGCCTGTGTGTGGTTTCTTGCTTGTGAGATGAGCTAATTCGCTTTTTTTTACCTGGTGGAGGACACGCTACATATGGCAACCTGAACTTTGGTAATGCTTGGTCGTTGCTGAGCGGTTGGAACTTTTACTTGTTTATTTTTATTTTTATTATTTTTTTTTTTTTTGCGTAAAGTCACCTAAGGAGCCTTGTTGCTTTCTTCAGGAGCATTGGAGGAATCTGTCTTAATTCTTCGCCTCAAGTGACTTTTATCCCACCGTGAGTGCAGCCAACGCACCCACCTAAACACGTTCTCCCTCAAAGCTCCTTCCCAGCCTGGAAGATCAGGGATCACGGACTTCTTCGAAAAACTTCTCGCCCTGGGAAAGGCTGCCCATAGTTACTTTATGGGGCAGCAGCCTGGAAAAGTTCTTGGGGACCAAAGGAGGCCGAGTCTGCCTGCCCTGCACTTTATCAAAGGAGCAGGGAAGAAGGAGTCATCGAGGCATGGGGGCCCACACTGTAACGTCTTCGTCGAACATGGTGAGAGGTTTCTACTGGTATTTGCTTTAATTTTGGTTTGCTGAGCTAGGTACAATATGGATTTATTCAAGGGCACGGAGCAGATACAGACATGTACTCTATGGAAGTCTTGTTTTCTCTCCCTTGCTGCTAAATGCAGATCTTCTGTGATTGTTTATTAAGAAAATACTTGAGTCAGATTGCCTGAAATCTGAGGAGAGGTTGTACAGCTAAAGGTGAAATACAAGGAAGTAACTTTAACATTGTACAAGTTTCTCATTTCTGCCTTCTGGTGTGCAGTTTGGGAAAACGTTTGTTTGATACTTTTTGAATTGTTTGGGTCGCAGTATTGAGCCACTAACTAGAGCTGATGGTGAGGCTGTGGTCAGCGACAAGTGTTCTTTAATTATCTTTACAAAAGGGACTCTGCTACTTGGAAAAAAACCCACCTTATTTTGGAAAGTTTGTGAATTTGCTCTTGATAATTTGCTTAGTGCATTTGCAGCACTGCTGTTTAGTGGTTTCTCAAACTGCTTAAACCTTCATCTTGTGCTGTGATGGATTGAAGTGCTAGAGGCCAAATGGGGCCAAGTTTGGGGTACAGCAAACCTGTCACTTGCTGGTCTTCTGCAAAGTAAGAGGGGACTTGAGAATCTCAGGAAAGAAGCCAGTTGAAAAGCTCAGTAGGACTCAGAGGTAGGTTTAGTGACTGCTTCAAATGTTGGTTTTTTCCTTAAAAAAAAAAGAAGGCCAAAGAAATTGTAAGCTGAAGGCATCTCTACAGAAACAGGGAGCTGAAATGCATTGTTTCAGTGAAACTTCTTGGAGTAATCCTTGCTTTTGCACAACACTTTTAATTCTAATGTGAGATGACACACTTCTGGCTGCTGTCCTTGGCTGGAGAATGGGATTTTGACAAAGCTTCTGCAACAGTTTTGTCCCGCAGAGGAAGTTTACCTGTGAGCAAAACAAAACTACATCTGTAATCTTCATGTAACTGAAACCTGAAATATTTGCCGTGTTTGACCTAGTTAGTGGAAAAGTTTTGTTTTGTTTTTATTTTTAGCTGGGCTTTGCTTTCAAACTTTCTCTCATTCTGTGTATGTTTCTAGAAGGGCCCATGAAATCCTTTGCAGTGTTCAGCAAAGGCACACACGGGGATCCCAGGTGTGTACTGCTGTGCTGAAACACTGGTTTGAGTTCCTTCACTTTTGTTTCTTTTCATTTCCCATGCAGTGTTTGTGCACTGAAGGAAACTGGAGGGAATTAAGGGAAGGTTAGAGAGTGTAAGGGCTACTTTGGCCCTTTGATGTTAAACCTGCTGCTGGATTTTTCCATGCTCTCAGTCCTGTGATATACCCTCTCCTCCTCCACCCCCAGTTTGGTTCCTGCTTTTACTACTTTGGACAGAGTTTCAAGGTCAGATGAGATACAGCCAGAGCACTAACTCCAAGCAGTACAATATTCTAACTACCTTTGGTGTTTTGCTGTAGCAGAAGAGCCAGAAATGCTCCTTTTTGATCATCCAACAGGAATAGACAGATGGTAACTTCTTGCCAGTGTGACCTGAGGTCAGCAGATCCCAGCATATTCGCAAGGAAAAATGGCATCTCTAATGTCCATACGCCATATGTTCATGAGAGACCTCGGTGTCTTGATTTAGAGAAGAATAAACTTGAAAGAGGAGGACATCAGGGCAAGGACATCTGTTAAGAGAACTGCAAAAGATCAGCCTCGCTTATCCACATGAGGAAAAGTTTCTTCCTCTGAGTGGATGAAATGGTTCTTCCAGCTCCTGGCAGTAGAAGGCAGTACCACCGTTGTTTATTCAGCTCTGTTTGAGTTTGGGCTGCTCCTGTCCTGAAAGATGCTGTCTTAAAATATCTGGACAAATACAGAGGGAACAAAGTTCATTTTAGAAAGCTCTTTTCAATTTTCATCTTGATAATTTGTCTTTGAAATACATAGCTTGACATAGTTCATAATTAATGGACAGAACAGTATTTAATGCTTTCAGCCCTATTCAGGGATTGTGCCATGGGCTGTAGTTCATAAAAACAGATGGGTGTTTTTTCAGGGCTTGTTTGCATGTTTGCCTTTCAGTACTGTCATTACAGAGTTTCTTCCAAATACCAAACACTGTATCTGGTTTCTCTATCACACTGTGGGAACTAGTTTGTCCCAGGAAAATCACGTTTCTGGCTTTTCTTGAGTAAGAAATACTTAAGGAGAAATTCCATGGTGGGCAACTTAACCCCCTAGAGACAGGTGAACTCTTTAAGGTACTTGTTTGAAGTTCTTGTATGGTAAAAAAAACCCAAAAGTGGAGTTGTTGGTAGCAGGGGTCTTTCCTCTTAGGGTTGTGTTTTCATAAAGCTCTTTCATGGCCCTGTTTTGGTGGGAGTGCTACCTGCAAAGTTCTACCAAGGCTCCTTCAGCAGGCACTTAGAGTGATTTTCAGACCACTGAAGATGCCAATTGCTTCAGTGGTATGAAATCTTAGCAGAAAGGGCTAAGGAAAATTATCAAATGCTAACAGTGTAAGGCAAAATAACTTTCATTTCTCGGTCGTCGCACTCTCCGTAGCACTCAAAGCAACACATCAAGAGGCTTCTGAAAAGCAAGGAGGCAACTGGCCAGAAATGAGCTCTGCTGGTGCTCAAATGTTGTGTGAGAATAATGCAGAAAGGCTCTAAATTTTGTCATGAGTTGACAATTGTGGAGGGCCTTAAGGGGAAAAAAGTAATCTATGGGCAAGTTTTGGGCTTCTCTCTTTGTACTGTTAGTTTCCCCACGAAGGCTGTTTTACAAGCTGGAGTTCACGCTGGTGTCGTTACCCTGGGCAGCAGAGTTAGCCCTTGATGGGATGTTTCAGATTTCATCCTGATGCAGATTACTTCAGCTCAAAGCTTGCTTGCAAGCTTGAATTTGAGAGGAATTATAAAGGCAAAGTTTACCTCTTCCCCTGTGCTTTTCTTGGCGAGAAACGAGTCTGAAGTTACTGCTTTTAGGAATATCCAGCTGAGAGAAAAGCTGTGGTCAGTAGACAGTTAATGGGAAAGACACTGTCAGTGCATTTTGAAGTTTGCACACTAGTGTATCTTGTGCCTTTCCAGAACATCAATCTCAGCAAAACTCAAACCTCTGAAAAGAAAGGTGTATTCCCAGAGGGCTCAACTCTGATCCTGGAGTTGGCAGGAGTTAACTGGAGTGATCAGCAGACACCACACCTTCTCTAACTGTCTTGGAGAGGTGTTGCTGTGCTGAATGATGAGCAGATTCCCTGAAGCATCTTGGTAGAACAGCATCTCCAAGCAAAAGCAGCACTCGAAGGCTTAAAAAATGAATTTTAATCATTAGACACATGGTGCTGAGGTGAAGAAGAGATTGATAAAGCAGTCACACAAGAATGTTCTTTTCTTAGTCTTTCATAATGATAAAATGTGGTCTTAGAGTTTCTCTTCCAGCAGGT
Source organism: Pipra filicauda (assembly GCF_003945595.2). NCBI lineage: Eukaryota > Metazoa > Chordata > Aves > Passeriformes > Pipridae > Pipra > Pipra filicauda. The sequence continues at coordinate 2,253,952 of NW_024103674.1, forward strand.
AATTGATAGGGAAGATCAAATGAGCTGTTTACCTCACTGTAAAAAGAGATAAACAGCAGAACTGGATCCTTTTTCTTATGTCTTTAATGCTGAATATAGCTGAAGTCAGCCAACTACAGTCTCTGCCATATTAGATCTGAACTCTTTTTCTTACAAGGGTGATGAAAGTTTTACTGCTTTAATTAGGAAGTAATTGTGCAAAATGGATCCATAGCATCAGATTGCCACAGCTGCCAGTTGGAGATGTGCCCTATGCAATTCACTATGAGGAAAACCCCCAACAATTAAAAGTATCTTTCCCTACATTATTGATTAAAAATTCATTTTTAAGTGTCTTTAGGTTTAATAATCTATCTTTTTTTAATGCTGTTAAATTCCCTATTTCAACTATTTGAATTGTGAAAATGAGTAAATTACATTATAACCTGGGCTCATCCCCAGCAGGGTGGGCAGCAGGGTGAGGGAAGGAATTCTCCCCCTCTTCTCCACTGTGGTGAGACCCCACCTGCAGTTCTGCCTCAAGCTCTGGGGGCTCCAACACAGGAAGGACTTGGAACTGTTGGAGTGAGTCCAGAGGAGGCCATGCAGATGCTCAAAGGGCTGGAGCCCCTCTGCTGTGGAGACAGGCTGGGAGAACCGGGGGTGTTCGGCTCAGAAAAGGCTTTGGGGAGACCTTACAGCCCATTCCAGTGTCTAAAGGGGCTCCAAGAAAGCAGGACAAGGACTTTGGATAAGGGCATGGAGTGATAGGGCAAGGGGGAATGGGATCAAACTGAAAGAGGGTAAATATAGATTAGGTTTTCAGAAGAAAATCTTCCCTGTGGAAGAGGCCCTGGCACAGGTTGCCCAGAGAAGCTGTGGCTGCCCCATCACTCCAAGGCCAGGTTGGACAGGGCTTGGAGCAACCTGGTCTAGTGGAAGGTGTCCCTGCCCATGGCAGGGGGATGGAATGAAATGATCTTCAAGGTCTGATTTTTGTACTCATTATCTTTTATCCTACAGGTGAGCTCAATATGTCTTCTTTAGAAGCAATATCCATTTATTAGATAGTCAATTGCCCATACATGGAAATGATTTAATTGAGATTCCTTCCATACTAGAACTGTCTCTTCAAACCCATGTACTTATAAACCCTGCATTTATCTCTTTCCATTGTTCCTCAGGGCATTTTTACACTCTGTGCTTCACCAGCTGCAAAACCTGAGACTTGAAAGAAACTGTTTTACTACTCCTGATTCTGTTTTAGACCATTCACCTGAAATTGGACCATTAGCATCAGCCTAATAGGAATCCATTATTTAGAGCCTGCCTTCAGTGTCTCAGGTCTGTGTTCTGAACTGACAAAACTTTCTTCGTTGTTACGTTGGAGATTTGGCAGCTCCCAAACTTTAATTTCCATCTCTATTAGGAGAGATTTATCCCCAGCTTTTGAGATCATTGCTCATGTATCCAACTTTGCTGTGCCTCAGTATTAGCCTGGTTAATGCTCACATCTGCTGCATGCCAAATGCAGATTTGTTTACTGCTTCTGACTATATCCCTTTTCATCATAAAAAGCTCTTCCTGTATTTTTTCCAGCTCTGATTATCAAATACCAGTAGGTTTTGCTAAGAAGCTCCTCCACAAAACTTCATCCAAAGTTGGAATATATTAGGAAAGAGACCTAAGACTTGCTAAACTGCTTTTCCACAGACTGAGGTGGATGATGATGATGATGATGGGGAAAGGCTAATCCCTTTCCTGGGCAAAAGCAGTTCTGTTTTGTGCACTGACTAATCTTTGATAACTCGCCATGTTTAAGCAGTTCATCTCCTTCATGACAAATAGGTGGTGGTTTCTTGTATGCCAGAGTTTCATTAACAGATTATGCTGGTTCTGCATTCTTATTTACAAATTTTAATAGGAAGGCTATGGTAGAAAATCAGGACAGGGAGGCAAGAGAAAGCTGCTGTGTATTAGAATAGAAGTCTTTGCTTGCAGGAGATCATCTCTTCCAGTACGCTTCAACATTTACCATCAAACTCTCAGTATTTGAAATTGAAAAGTTTAAATCTTAAGCTTGAAAGTGAGGAGTTTTCACAGTCCTCTTGCTGAGAGTTGGGAATCTTGAGTTCGTGCCCTGTGATGGGCTCTGTGGCACGTGGCAAATCATGAGGATGCAGAAAGGTGAAAATGGCCTTGGAAAATCTTGTCCTGTTGACTGTCATGTAAGGGTGGGGATGCTTTTGGGTTGCTTCTTGGAACAACAGTGTTGTGTTTGCAGCTGTGCTTATAGGAATTCTGATAAAGCAGACAAGAAATAAATGGGTGAGTGTTGATAGCCCTGGTGTGGATGTAACCAGTGTCTTGCAGGTGTGAGGTAAGGAATGCTGTCAGCTGACACCAGGCAGTCTGGATGCAGGGCTGCAGGAGTTAGTCCAGCTCAACACCCAGCTGATCCCAGCTGTGTGCAGTAAAGCACCCTGCCTTAAGCCTTGGGCCCTGTCTGGAGTATTGTAGAGTCCCCAGATTTCCCAGAACATTCCTGCAGCTCCATCAGCGCACTCAATCCACACCACACCATTTAAAACCTGGATGGCCGTGGTCCTGTGGACGTTTGGTGTGTTACAGGTGCCACGTCTTTCAGCTGCATGAAATGCTCTGATTTGCATTCAGGCAGACTGAAGGAAGTGTTTAAAACACTAGTGTCCTTCTGGAGTTATTGTTGCAGATGGACTTTGCTTTCCTTTTTTTTTTTTTGGCAGGGGGAGGGGGCTGCCTTCTATCTGCAGTGTCTGTTGAGAGCTGTATAAAGAGCACCAGTGTCTTCACCCAGCAGTCTTTTGTCATTTCAGCCGTGCTGTGCCATTCTTGTGAGAAGTAGTAAGTCTCCTTATGAAAGGTCTGTTGTGAATCCCAGAAGTCCATTGCTGTAGGAACATGCAGAGCAGTTTCAGCAGAAGCAAGAGGGACTGGACTCTTGGTTGCCTTGCTTTTGTGACTGTGTTATCAGTCGGCTCTTACCCTGCTCCATGTTGATTGAAGATCGATCTAAACAAGCTGTAGAGGTTATTAATCTGCTTACCAGAGTGTCTGTTTTATCAGTTTAAGGAGGATTCTTGCACAAAAAGGTAATGAATGTTCAATTTTAGTGAGTAAAGCTGCCTTAGGCAACGTCTTTCCTTAGTTCTTAACTAAATTAGTTCTTACTTAGAGCTTAGTTCTTAACTTTGTTCTGTCTTTCAACCTGTATGTTCAATGCCAGTGCTGCACGTAGATATTAAGCATAACTCTTTGTGAAATGGCTGGAAGTTTCTTTGCCCTCATGGCAAAATCTGATATAAATCTGCTAAAATGGTGTGTTGTGCTGTGGGAGGAGTCCCTTTCCACACATCTCTTTGTAATGCCAGGGCAAGCGTGTCCTGAATACCAGCTTGCTTTAGCTTTTGCCTAAAGTACTTTTTGAAGATAGTGTTGAAATTAGGGGAGTTTTTCTGTGTGTTGTGTTTTTTTTTAACCCAGCATTTCTTCCTTGCTGTTACCGTTTGGGTTGTGAAAAGCAGGAGCTCGCTTGTCTGCAGAGTGATTGCTGCTAATTTACATGGACGTGAGAGAGCTCATCATTCTTTCATGGGTGAGGAGACTGCCTGATTTATGTTGTGTCATCTCTGAGCACTGTTTTTACCTAATGAATAGAGTTTCACAACAGATTATTAATCATTAAGACTTTGGTTTCATTGTGTCTATTAAAGAATCAATATTGCTACACGTTGCCTGCCTTGAGAAGCTGCTTATCCATTAGTGCCGCTTTTCTAAGGCATTTTGGTACATTTATCTTTTTGGGTGACTTCAGTTCCTACCTTATTCCTACCACATCAGCTCAGGATTCTTCCCAGGGCCTGAGCTGTGTTCAGTCTGCCTCTCTGTAGATTCCTCCTTTGAAGAGCTGTCTGAGCCACAGTAAATGTTGTTCAGTCCAGTCTGTCCTTAGAGCTCATAAAATAGTAAAAGGCTCAACCTTCCTCTGCTGTGCTTTGCACTCCACATTTGCATCAAAGAGGGAGTGATGGCCTCAGAAACTGGGAATAATGTGTGATTAAGACTATGTTGAATTACATACTCTGCTGCCTGTTAAATGCCTGGGTTTTGGGCAGCAAGGCTTGCAGGACAGGAGTCCCTCGTTTGCTGACCTGCTGTTTGTTCCCTGTCCAATGTCCACTGCTGTTGGAAGAGCAGAGTGACCTGGGCACGTTCCCTGTGTTTCCTGTCACTGTAGAGGAGGGAATTTCACTTACTCTGTGCATCCAGAATGTACCAACACACAGAGATGAGCTCTGTCAGGTTTGGCAGTGACCCCAGTGAGCTGATCCGCTGCCAATCCACACCTGGGGGAACTGATGGCTTTTTCATGGGAGTGGGATAAGGACATGGAAACTTTAAATAGGAAATCCTTTGGGCTTTCAGGAAGTGTTTGCTATGTCATTTCTGTTAATTCAAAGGCTGCCTTTTAGGCACTGCCTCATTTAATATGCCTGGTGAAGGGTTATTCCCAATTTCTCAGTTCCTGGCCTGACTACAGTAGGTTATCACAGGGCTGTTATGCAGTAACCACAGCAGGTTTTGCTTGTATTTTGGTTAATAAAATTATCTAATTAATTAAAAATATTTGTTCGAAATTATTTACTTAATTAAAATTTAAGGTTTATTATAAAGGTGTAAAGAAACTGCAATTGTCATTTGGGGCACTGGCCACCAGATGTCTTCTGTGACTTCCCTAACTTGCACTGATTAAAACAGCCCTTGCAGTAAGAAGCATCTTGGAAGTGAGCAAAAGTTTAATGGCAAGAACAAGGGTCAGAAGTGACAACGGTGAATTTTGGAAATAGTGGCTGTCGAGTCTTTTTAGTTACTTTCAGAACCTGTAATCTTTGTGAGCTGATGAAAAAGAGGTTGGTAGGTGATGTTTGCTTTCGCTGCTAATGGGAAAATCTTGCTCCCTCTCCTCCTCGAGCTCCATTTCAGACCGTTCTTTGTTTAAAAAAAAAAGCCAAATAGTTTTCAGTGCTACATTCCCTTTCATTTATTGCTGTCTTCTGCATTTGATCTCATTCCCCTACTACTTTTGTTATGCTGCACTGCCTTTTTAAAAATACATATACTTTTTTTTTAATATAAATTCCTCTCGGTATAGAGGTTCTGTAAATCCTCTTGTAGCATGGTGTTCAACATGTGTAAACGTGAGCTGTTCCTGGCAAAGATGCTCAGGGAGTATCTGGAAACAAATTCAGCCTGTTACAGCTATTTACACAGTTGGTGTTATCTGAATGTCAGAACTGCTCTCACAGAACTAATTGTGGAGTTGAACTGTTATGAAGTCATAACAATGCTTACAAAAGCAAAGCTGTAATCTAATAATATTCTATTTAACTCAAATCTCTTTTGGGTGGGAGAATTTTATAATAACGAAGAAGACTTAGTGTATCTAAGCAAAATAGTTTAAGCTATAAATATGTATGCTTGAATGGGTTTTTATTTTTATTCTTTTTATTTGTTCTAAGTTCTTTTCATCTCTTCTATAAGTCTGACAACACATAATGTTCATTTAAAAGCTACGTCCTAGTTTAGCCAGAATGACTGGAACAGCTATTAGAGCTGTTGTTGTCTGGCTACACCTCATGTTTGCAAATAACTTAGGAAAGCTCTAATGAAATAGTCTGAATAAATGCCAAGCTGTTATTTCTTCTTGGATATATTTAACTGGATGGATAAGAAGCTGCATTTAAAATTCTTCTGCAATCAAACCTTCTTTATAAGACTATTGATGGATTGCACTAAATGTGTTTGCTAAATACATTTTTTTTTTTAACCCAATGTGCAGCTATTTAATAGAAAATAGATGTCCTTTACAGGAAATGAACTGGAGGGAAGACAAAGCTCTTCCCATCATTTGATACTGTTGATGTTCATACAGAAGCTGCAATTTCTCTGGGCTCTGCAGATTGTCTGTTATGTCTAAATAGTGCCTCCCACGCAGAGGTTTGGATGTCAAGGTGCTATCATGTTTCAGGTATTAAGTAGTAATTATTGTTATGAGGTGATCACATAAGACAGTGTAAGTGTTGCTCAACCTTTCACATTCCCTGTCATTAGGGGAAAAAAAAGGAATGTTGGGGAAACGTCAGTCTAATTTAGACCTCACTGCGAGAACTGCTGGTGGTTTTTACCTCGCTCTTGCTGGAGAGTGGGGACGCAACAGGGCTTTGTGTGACCACAGATACCCCACCAGGTGTGGTGTGGGTTCTGCTGTGCTTGTTAAGTACAACTTGGAGACATAATCTAGGAGTTAGTGCTGGAATTGCTGCAGCAACAGGTCTGCAGAGGGGCAAACCCTGCAGGCTGTGACTGGTTAGCAAAAGGGACGGCTAAATAACCCCTCTTAAGTAGGTAATATTTCGAGCCAATCGAAAGGATGAATTAGAATAATAAAGGTTGGATTTTTAGAGGCAAATACTAGCTTCAAATGCTAATATAATCATCTTGGTGACTGCAGTTTTGCCTCTGCAAAGCAAAGGCAGTGCATGACATTTCACTGAAGACCTGCCGCAGTGTTGATAAGCCGACCTCTCCTGAGAGGAATGGTGAACTTCACTGAGCAGCAGCGTGGCTTTGTAATTGTGGTTAAAAATACAGGATTTGAAGAACATTAAATGAAAATGGATCAGTGCTGCATTTATTATGAGGTAAGGGCTCAAAGAACCGTGAAATGTTAAGTTGAAATATTTGCATTCCGCTCATTGGAATAAGCAGCACAAATCCAAGTGAGGTGTTTGTGTTCTAACTTGATAAGTTAGGTTACTTCTTCCCAGAAAAGTGAATACTGCATTGTGTTGGCCATGTCCACATCATTTAGTCCTGCATAACCACAGAGGCATTAAAAACATCAAGGTGAAAGACGCAGACACCAAGAGAGCAGATGCCTTCCAGCTCAGACATCCCTGTCATCTGCAGCGTTCCCAAATTAGGAAGTGGTGGGCTTCAGCAGGACTTCAGAGCTGGATGATCTGGAGCCCCTGGAATGAGACACGTTTCATGGCCACCAGATAGTCTTGAATCACCCAGTGCTGAGGGTGCCTCATCACCCTGGTCCTGGTGAGTCAGAACAGTGTCTGCCGGGTGATAAAGGGTGGATGTTGTGGCTGCAATGGGGAGATTGCTGGTGAGCCACATCTGAAATCACTGTACAGTGTGGCAGCTGAAGTGCTTGGTTGGGCTGAAATGTTTTGGCCGTTCTACCTTTAAATTAGTTTAAATAGCTCTGTGGATGTCACAGTTTTTAAATTCCAGAATTAGAAGGATGGCGGCTCTTCTGTGGTTATTGAGGCTTTCATCTGTTCAAGCTGTATTTCAGAAAGTTGATGTGTTGCTTGTGAAATGCTCCCCTAAGGCAAACAAGCCCTTTGGGGAGGGGGACTGAGGGCTGGAGTGAATCAGACAGGCATTTTACATTTCAATTATTAATATAGTACTTTTTATAATTCTCAAATTGGAATTGCTAGCAGCTGAATTTTAAAAATGTACTAACTTCTAAAATTTTTAGGAGTAAAACTAACCCTGTGCAAGTAAAGGTGCTGTCTTCTACTCCAAGACCTCTTTACGACAATCTTGCACAACCACACTTGGATTTGAGCTCTCTTTATCCTTACTGCAGTGTTTTCTGTGGCTGGATCCATGGTCAACCACGTGGAGGTATCCATCTGTGCAGCGGGCATCAAAGATGAGTCCAGGGAAGCTTTGCAGCCTCCTTTGGAGAGTAGGGTCTTACTTGAGAGGACATGTCCTGAAAAGGTAATTTCAGGGTGCATTCCTGGCTTGTAACCAAATTGTGATTTATTAAATGGATCTAAATAAGCAGTACTATTAAAAATTATTCTCACAATGATGCTGAATGCAAAGCCGAACAAATGGATTTCTTTAGGCTACAGCAAACTGGATTAGAGTGTGTTGGATGCTTTCCCCTGAGCCTCCTTCACCATCAAAAATGTGTTTTTAAAAAAAAAATAATCTCAGAGTGCAATACTTTAGGCAAAAAAGGGGTGGGGGAGGAGGAGGTCTGTGGGAGAGCTTCTGTTAAGAAGTTCTGTTGGTGCACCTACACCCTGACACCGTGTCGTGGTGGGGCCAATGTCCAGCTGACCTGTGTGAATACACTCCTGCCCAAAGTCCCACCAGAGCCAGGGACATTGGAATTCATCTCCTCATGCCACGCAGCACCTCTGACTCCTCTGGAGTACAAATCACCTGCCCTGACTCTTGATTTCGGAGGCTGACGTGTCAGTGCGAGCATCCAAGGTTTGCGGCTCTGGTGAGGGAATTGCTTTTAGCCCGGGATCATACCTGGAACGTTTTATGAAGCTCTGGCTCGAGGAGCTGGCCTTGCCAGGGGTTGGCCTGAGGGTGTTTTATGAGATGCACAAGTAAAAGCAGATAACAGGGATGGGGGAGGAGGGTGATGGAAATGTGCGGGGCTTCTCCAGGGCTCTTCTGCCGCTTCCTGCTGCGGGGGCGGTTACGAGCCAGCCTGGATGACAGAGCTCCTGTTCTTGTGAAATGTAGTGTACCACAGATAAACCTCGACAGGGACCTTCACTCCTGCTTTCCCTTGTGCCACCTACACTTTTCCTCCCCCATCTGGCTCTTGCACACAGTGTCACCGAAACCAAGCAAAATACAACCGAAAGAAAAGCAGCTTTTTCTTTATGCCTGACATCGGTGTTACGGTTGAAAGTATAATTGAGATTTTATTTTTGTTTCCCCAATCATTTCTCCTCAGTGCGAGGATTGCCCTTGGATAAGTAAAATATGTATTTTCGGGCTGGGCAATTGAGGTTTGTGTAGGGAGTGATTCCGGGGATGTGCCCATCCCGAGGCAGATGGAATGCTGTGTTTTTTTCCTTGTAGCAGGGACCAGCAGTGAGCATCACGGGTAGTTAACAACTACCTGCTTGGGTTGTTCCTAAGTCAAAACCAGATCCTTTGTCTTTACGTTCTTTATCATCATAAAGCTGCAACTTCTTCCTCTATAACCCATATAAATCTGTAAGACTTATTCATAGGAGGGGAAGAGGGTTAAGAAAAAGGTGGAAGTGCTTGAAGGTCCTCAGAGATGGGACAGTTTGTATTTGCTGGTTTAAGTTGGAAGCTCTGCCTTTTGTACAGGTTTTGGTGCTGTTACAGAATGCTCATTGCACATTGATTTGGCTTTGATTTATTCATTGGGGTGGGGGAAGATTAAACTCATGTATAACACTCTCTTGTAGATGCCTATCTGATAGCCACCCAAAGTTGATCCTTTTTGATCCTTTGCAAGTCTGTGTAATATATCTATATCCCCTGACATTTCACACTCATCTTGTAACTGGTCACCCTTTGTCTTCCAGTTTGCTAAAGCTGCTTATTTTGTTTTGATTATTTTGAGGTGGGTTTTTTGGGTTGTTTTTCTTTTTCTCTATCAAATTATTACTTTTTCCCTTGGAGAAGCAACTGTCCATCTTCAAATTGGATGCTCTTGAAGGTCGGGTGATTGCTTTGTATTCCACTGGACTGTGAAAATCCTGCTGTTGAGCTGAAGCAACTGAAATCTTTGTTTAGAAAAGAAAGTAATAATTTCTTATTGCCTGCTTGAAAAGCTGTTGGCCTGCTCTTGCAGATGACCTGCCAAGGATTTAAGAAAGAAAAATTGGATTTTATCCTCTTTCCCCCTGGTTTTAAGATGGTCAAAGCTGGCATGAAAAATGGTGGTTTTCTGAGAGAGGCTTTGTCTGCTCTAAGCAGAAAAAAAAGAGCAAACCTAATCTTGTTTTTCTTCTTGGGTCAGCTTTTAAGCTCTTGGATATATTAGCTTGCTATTGAAAATAGTATTTCTCTCTTTCTGCCCCTTTATTTAAATGGAGATAGTTGCCTTGCCCACTCAAATTGCTATTTTGACATCTTCTTTCTGTAGTTCAACATAGTTGTTCCTTCCTGCTGCATTTTGGGAAGATGCTGCTTAGAGATTGGCAGGGTCCTTTTCGTTTTGGGGCAGCTGGACTTGAAATGTGGGTGGCACTTGGATAAGGTGGCATCCAGACATCCCTGCTCTCCTCTCTCACCACAGCTTGTGACCCTTGAGCTATTTGCTCTAATCACAAGTGTTCCAATCTGGTTGCTGCTTCTGTTATTAAACATACAAGTTGGTGTAACTCGTGAACAGCCCGATCTTAATGAATACTTTGGCAGTTTCTAAGGTGCAAAATATCACCTACAACGGCTTAGTGGAATGAAAAAATCAGACTTGTTCTGGGGAAACTTGCTTTTCAGCGTTCCTGATGGGACTGATCAAAAGTTTTTAGCCAAACTCATCTGTGTGACTGGATCACCCCGTCTGAGCGAAGGCTGAAGGATTCCGTGGACAGGAAGCTGTTGTGAGTTATAACAAGAAGCTTTGTTTTGAAACCCCGTGGTTTTTCTCCTGCATTGCAATTACAGGGGACGGGGCTTAGATTTCCACTTTGTTCTCGCCAGTTGTTGAGACCTGACCTGGAGCTTGCCGGGAGGCTGACGCTGTGATTGCAGCACTTTGGAGCAGGACAGACACTCAGTTCGGTTCAGTTCAGACGCTTTTTCTCATCCAGCCTGCTGATTTTGATCTCTTTTAACAAACAGTCGCAGAAATCGAAGAAACAACACACAGGTTCACCTCTCGGCAATTTCCCTTCTTCCATCAGCCCTGACCAACACAGCCATGGCAGAGAAGAAACATAATTGTAGCAAAATGTTATGTGTCTCCTGCATTCCACAAAGCCTGTACTTTAGGGAAGATTGTATTGCTGGACTCAATAGTCCAGAAACATTGTCCTTCCATTTCCTCTACGTTGTCCCTTTCCAGCAAATAATATTTTCATAAGATGCGGTCTGAATTAATGCCTTTTTTTTTTATTTTTTCAGATGAATGGTTGTCTTTCTAGTGTCATAAAATAATCATTCCAGCTGAGATCGAGTTCAGTCAGCATCCGTATTCAAAGGAAAAGTCTTAAGGATTACCAGAAGCTAAAGCTGGAGGAGACCATCTTGCCTTCGTGATCCTCCGGGCTTTGAGATTTTGGTTCAGAGCACTTGGTATTTTTTTTTACCTCATGTCTAGGGACATTTTATCATCCTCCTCTTTCCTGTTCCAAGCAATTACCATTTATTTTATCTTCAAGCAGCAGCCTGTGGCAATAAATTTTAGGAAATTCCTTCCCGCCCTTTATTAAGCCCTACATAATAGCTTCCGCTACTCACTCATACATTCATTAGGAAGAATTAAACGAGTGCTGGCGGCCATTAGCAGAGCGTTTAATAACCTCTCCAAGGGAAGGTGCAGCAGATTGGAATAAATGAACAGGAGCGAAAACAAATGAAATAACTTCATAGAATATGCTCAGCTAATTCGTTCTTAAGAAAACTACTTATTTACACGGACGCGGCGCTTCAAGAGGTGCCTGTCTGAAACCCCCGGCAGAAGAGTCCCCGAGCCAGAAGATCCACAGGCAGTGACTGAGCACGGTGGCTGCGGTGCCTGAGGGGAGGATTCTGGGCATTTTAAGGAGAGAAAGGGCATTTTAGTCTGTCCTGCCCACTTCCCCAGCTGCTGATGCTGTCGGGAAGGCTGATGGCTGTGCTCATGGAATGCTGGGGGGACATCTGTCTGTAGGAACTGGGCCATAACTAGTAGCTCATCTCATCTGGTATCAGCCACACCACGGTCTTTGGAGGCTTGTGATGGCTGATCCCTGCCGGGCTGGGCTATGGGGAAAACACAGACCTTGTACCAGGAAGGAAATTACCCCTCCTCCATCGGTTCTTAACTAAGGTTTTAAAGAAGATTCACACTCAACTGACAGTTGGCATATGAAGTCTGAATACCCCTAAAACGGCTTTTCTGAAATAAAGATAATATAGGAGGTATTGCTGTAAAGAGTTTCCTTAGGAAATCTCAGCTTGTAAAGCCCCCGGCCTACAGGTAGACCTGGAGTTGCACGTTACAGCAAGAGGTTTGCCACTAGTTCTAGTCCCTTTCACTATTTGACAGTATTTTAATGTTTGTGTGTATGGTCTGGTCTCTGCAGATGAAGGAAAGTCTCTGAGTCTGGTGTGGATCCAAGTGTTCTTTTGCTGGATATGCATTTCCTCTTGTCTTAGTGGAAAATAAACAGAGCTTTAAGATGACACCAGCTACTGTTTCAGTGATCTGCTCCTGTGTGTAACTCGTGATAGCTCAGCACACTGGTGTAAAACACACCCTGTACTCATGGTGGACTTCTAGTGTCATAGTAAGTGCATCTCAGCCTTGCTCAGCAGCCTTTAATCCTCCAGGATTTAATACTGCCACGTTGTTTTCACACACTTCAAAGCTTCAGACTGACTTTCACTTGAAAAAAATAGAAAAATTCTAGTAAATAAACCCAAGGTAGACTCCAGAGTGGCAGTTTTTATGGCTAACATTTCATAACAGTAATGCTGACAACCTTAATTTCATTTCGCTCTTACCTGTTTTGGAGGCAAAAATGTCATCGTTCAAATGTAACTCGGGTATTGTGGATGACAGATTAATGTTGAGATTTTGTGGTTTTTTTTTTCAGTAGTCATTTCTGATCTCATTTGAGGAGCTCAACGAGTTGAGAACGATGACACAGTAATTGCTGTTATTGAACCAGAGATGCAGTTGAAGACTTTTACCTGGATCGCTACATTTGATTGATATTTTAATTTGTTTTCTTGGCAGATGAAAGATAATGAGAATCAGTTTGCAGTTAGAAATACTTGCGCTGGAGAATTCCTAATTTTTTTTTAATTGTTGCTTTTTCCCTACTTCCAGTACATGTGCAAGTTTCCTGTTTGAAATTCTTCTTTGTATTTCAAGCATCAACAGCATCTGAACGGGGGGAATCTGCACAAATCATTTCAATATGCTGCTAATATGCTCAGAATATCTTTTTCTAGTCTCTGTGCTGGATAATAGCTCAGATAACAGCTTTCAGACACACAAATAACATTGGGGAGAGATGGTATGGAGTCTTTAATGGACAAATGTATTTATGAACCTGGTTATTTGCATTGCTTTCCAAACGGCCTGATCACTTTTCATCTAAGGGAAGTAGCTGGGGAAGATTTTGAGCAGATTGGTTTTGGCTCTGTCTCACACTGTGGTAGGTGGCCAGTGAAATCTTACTTAGGGCAGGACTGAGCCTGCAGAAGAACAAGGTGAAATGCTGCTGATGAGCTGATGTTCTCACAGGGTCACTCCCCTGCTGCTAAATAGCAGCATTGGTAATTTTTGCTATTTTCTTGCAACTTTGCAGTATTTCCTAGTTGAACTCTGGCTGCTGAATATAGGCAGTAAAAGCACTGATCACAACCACCCAGCAGCACTCCTTCCATCTCCAGCTTTTCCTTCTCCCCCCCCCACTTTCCTTGTGGTGCCAGTTGGTGGTCCTGGAGGAGATCTCTCTCCATCTTAATTATGCTGGAAGTTTAATAGCAAAGAGTTGATAGCAAATGGTTGCCCACATGCTAAGGAAAGTTAAAATTGTAATATTATCTTTATCACTACGGAACAATTTCCTGATCCTTCCATCCTCTGAAGCAACAGAAGCCATTCAGCGCTCTGACATTTGATCAGGAGTTCAGGGAGCTGCAAAGGCAAGTGGCAGCTTGCTAATGGATTTCTGATTGTTCTCCTGGTCCATTCTCCTGATGAATGGTGCTCTGGCAGTCTGGGGACCTGATGGAAACGCTCTGCCATCATGTCATTATGTTTCTCTGGGAGAGGAGCAGAGCAGGTTTCCTCTGCTGTCCCCATGGCTTGCTCTCCTGCTCAATTAGAGAGATAGAGAGGAGCAGCCTCCCTGATTGAAGCTGAGATTGCTTTTACAGCTTTTTTTTAGGTCTTTCCTGGGCAGCTGGTGGAATCCCTGCTTGCTCTGGGGAGGCTTGAGAAGGCTTTCCTACTGCTGTTTCACTCTGTGAATGCCTTAAAGCACTGATGTTGCAGAGCTGATTGATGTAGGGCTGTTTGTGGGAGATGTGTGTTGAAGGGGGGTGTGTTGTGTTTCTCTGCCTCCTGGACAAAACACCTTTTTGTGCCAGACTTCTCCATTTCAGGCCAATGAAGCCATGTCTGCCTGGGGTCAATATGCAGGGTCCCCCCACAGACCTGCCTTCAATAGGGCTTTTATGCAAGGAGCTCTTAAATGTGCCGTGATGTTGATTTAATAACTCAGGTTATATGGGTTTGGGATGTCTGTTTGAGGGGTTGTGGGTGCTAGTAGGGAAATTCAGCATAATCTTTTTATTTCGGTTGTTATGGGATAACGGGCATCCTGAAAATAAAATAACATTGTAGAAAAACCACTTATTCTTAAGAATGATTAATTAAAATGTTTTTATCAACTTAAAACCAGCAGCTGCAGCCCCTTTACCATCCCTAAGAACCTGAAGCAGCTCATTCCTTTCCCTTGAAGGATTGATTCCCTCCCCACGACTCCCGGTGAGCCATGAAAGTGATTTTCAGGCTTTGTAATTAAGATATCTTGAGTTATTTCTGATTTGTCAACATGACTGATGAAAGGGGTTATGCATTACTTCTCCTTTCACTAATACACTCCTGCGTGTGGAGGCATTTTGGGGGCTTTGTGGGTGTAAATCAGTGGTGTGCCAGCCTGCAGACTTGGATTGCTGGAGCAATGGCACAACTCGGCCCAGGGAGATCCCCTCCAGGCTGTGCACCCATGTTTTTTGTTGTCTGTAAAACTCCAGGTTAATTTAGGCTTGGGTGTTGAGCCTGTTGAAGATAACTGGTGATAAACTGTGTTGCAACAGACCCAAATAATAAACGTTAATAATGCCTTGCAGGGTGTTTTATTCCCGTTCATCTGAGAAATACCTGCTGAGTGATCTAGCTCATACTTCAATAGATACTCCTCCCCCTTCCAGTTTTAGAAAAAGTAACTAATGAATTGTTGGCTTAGCTCAGTTTTGTGGCTTAGAAGTTCAGGCCATGCATTTCTTTCCATCACAAACTCATTATATTCCACAGCTGCCTCTGGCCTGGTTCAGGTAAACTGTATTAACTTGTATTTAACCCCAAACTGTGTAGGCTGTGCTGCCTTTCCCTTGTACAGGTAAGTTGTACCAAGGTAAATCCTTTCCATGCAGGAGCTGTCCCTAGGGAGAGCCAGTGGACAGTACAGGAGTGCCCCGTGCTCCGTGGGTTTCCAGGAGCAATTTTTATTGGACTCATCTTCTCGTGAGCAGAACATTGTTTGCTCAGCATATGCTGTCTTTTGGTAGGATTTTGAAATGGCACTCATTCTAGGAAGCTTTTAAGCAAGATCTCCCTGCTTCTCTAGGAAGGAAAAGACCAGTTTACTTTCCTCTTGTTCTATTACTCACTTGTTTTTACTGGTATTATCGCCGTTCCTGATTTTTTTTTTCCTACTTCCATGATCTTTCTGCCCCTTTGTTTAATCTCTAGTCCCTTCAGAAAATGCAAGCTGGCCTGATTTCCTGCAGACCTAGTACAGCTCATGGATCACTTTCAAAGTCATCAAATAGGGACCTCCTGAGTGCTCCTCCCAGGAGGGCCAATGTTCAGGATACAATACCTGGCGGTGTCACGTTGCCCTGTCCCGTCCCTGCTGAGATGTGCAGCTGGAGCTCCCCTCTCTGCTCTTTTGTCTGACTCCTAAGTAAAAGCAAGTTGCTTATTTCAACTTGTAATAGTTATACCCCAGTCCTGTGGACAGGCTAATACCAGATATCTGTACAGACTTCCATTATCTCTTCA
The DNA here is from genome assembly GCF_003945595.2 of Pipra filicauda. Lineage (NCBI taxonomy): Eukaryota > Metazoa > Chordata > Aves > Passeriformes > Pipridae > Pipra > Pipra filicauda. The sequence goes on from NW_024103674.1 coordinate 2,269,796, forward strand.
TTCATAGCGCAGAAAATGGGAAGAACTCTGTGTGTGTTGTTTTTTTTTTTCCCTGTGGATCCGTAGTGCTTTGGTTTAGTAACTGGTTTGGGGCCTTGTTTGCTGTTTGAACTACAGCATTTGGGTTTTTGGTGTTTTTTGAGAGCATGCCATCAGAACGGCGCAGTCAATGTTTCCAAACTTTCCCAATTACGTAGAAAATAATCGCTGCGCCAGAACCACCAGGAATCTTTCTTATCATACATGGTTTTTTTTTTTCTCTGATTACAGTCTTGCTGAAAGGCAGTGTTTAGGCAAACATTCTTCTTTGTGTTCCCTGGGATGGGTTGTCAGCCTGTTAGGCTCCTAGCAGTCCTGTTTATTCACATGTGCCTTTGGGAGAGCTGCCACGCAGCAGGTCCTTTTTGCCTTTGTTCACCGCTAAGCAATTAGAAAATAATTTATGGCTTTGTTTCTGCTTTTGAATCTCTTAAGAAAATGATGGCATATTCTTAACCCAGGAGCCACAGCACTGAGCCCTCTGCATCAGAGAGAAGCTGTTCCTCATCTGCATTGGCACAGCACTGGGGCACTATCCTGATGATTGGGCCCCTTTGGCTGTTACTTAAAATTAAATGAATAATGAATTTTCCCATTCAACCAGAACTGGGCAAGTGGTAGAAGTGATGCACATCTTAGATCCCTGCCTTGGGAGCAGCAGTGTGACTGAAGAATCAAATGCAGTTCAGGAGTGCTGAATTATTCTTAACTGAGTGGCATCATTAGGTTTTTTTCCTCACCCAGCGAAATATTTGTGTTGTGGGTATGGAATTAGCACCTATGTTTATTGATTGTCTAATAGTGTGGTCTTGGGCTGTTTACCTGTTGAAGGTTAATTAAGGAAAGGAATGGCCAGCATAGCGACCTGATTGTTAATCTGAGTATGACTGTGCAGAAGTAAAGTGCTTTATGTGCTGAAATTGGTTTATAAGCCTTTTCTAGATTGCTTTCCCTACGCCCCCAGCTCTGTGCCTGGCATTTTTTTCCCAGCTTGACATAAATATTTGGCTAAGGCTAAAGGGATGAACAGAATTACATACTATCAGCAGAATTAGAGGGGGAAAAAAGGTTCTTCTGCCAATCACGTCATGCGCTGGGTAGAGCAGAGACTTGACTTAATGCATCTTATTGTGTTTGGCATATGCTAAGCAGGATGAAGCTCCAGTGGGTGCAGGTCATCGCCCACTGCTAGTTTCCCAGGCTTTGGAAGAGCCCTCCATCCAGGAGTTTCAGCAGGCTGCGGGCTGGAACGAGCGGCATGTGTCGGGTACCCGCGCTGCAATGTGACCTCTGCTGCATTCCCCAGCCTCATTCCTGGCATAACTTGGCCTCTCCATCCCCACCCCCTGTCCTGGCTGGTTCATGATCAGGCTGGAGAACCGTGGTAACCCCAGATCCAGACCCAGACCAGCTCAGGGTCTGAGCCCACCATGGCACAGCAGAAATGCTGTGACAGGAGGGGCTGTCATCCTGTGGAAAGACTCTCATCCTGTGACTGATGTACCAAACAGCCAGCCAGCACTGCTGTCCCAGCAACACAGCTTGCCAAGCTCTGGACATGTGCAACCTCACCATGTGAAGATACTTAACCTTGTTAAGGGCAGGGTAACCTCTTACGAAGTAATTTAAACAGAAAGAAAAATCTGTGATGCTGGAGTAAGTGTAAATTATTGGGTTATGTGTCTGTACACGTGACCTTTGAATTACAGCAAAGTGTCTAACAGGCAAGACCTTTTGCCTTGGGTTTTCTTCTAGAGTGTGCTCATCAGCCTGAGAACAGCTGCTGGTATGAGATATAATTAAGGTTTAATTGGAGATGTCCATTAGGAGGATAGAGTGAGTAACACTGGGAGAAAATAAAGAGAATAAACTGTGAAGGTTGAAAAGAAGAAGAAAGTTGGAAGAATGCGAAATTGAGAAATGGGAGCTGATGCAATATTGGTGCAGTGGAGGAGCAAAAGAAAGGGCTGAGGAGCCACACTGGAGCCAAAGGGCATTAGAAGGGCTGAGATGGCAGATCGGATCTCAGAAGTACAATTGCCTGAATTATTCTGGGATGGAAGAGAACAGGAGCTGAGGAACATCTGGGCATGAATTTGAAGTGCTTGGAAGTGAAAATGAGTGGTTTTTAGATGACAAAAATATAAAAGCTGAAGGGCAGGAGGCCTGTTGGGGGGAAGCGATGAAATGGAAAAGTGGTTTGCTGGAGGGCCCTGCAGTTCTTGGAGGATGGATGGTAATGCTGCTGCCCCGATGGATGGGAGTGGGTGTTGAATTACTAGCAAAAATGCTTTTTCTCCAAAATATCATTGTTAATCTCTCTTAGTGTCAAGGCTGTGTTCAAATAGAAGTTTACAGCCCTTGCTTTTGTCATGTCAGAGTTTCAGGGGGGCTTGTTTATGTGAAGCACATTTGCAGTGGCACAGGGGAGGTAAATTGCTCTTCCAGCAGTACATGTCCCTGGTGCTGCTCTGGGAAAACAGTGCCAAACATCACAAATCAGAAGTCCTGCAGCCGATCCAAAAAATATGCTCCCAAGCCCTGTGGGATTGTAGGGGTGGGAAAACCTGAGAGAGAACTCCCTACCTTCCAGGTAACTCTGCAGGAACTGAGGCATTGGGAGGTGCAATGGATTGTCCTTGGCCGTGTGGGTATTCCAGACTGGGACAAATTGAAGGTTGATGGCCATTGGATTGCCCAGGATGTTTTGCCCTATAACTTCCAGCCAAAATGAAAATAGTTCCCTTAAAATATTTAGGCAGGCTCTATTTAAACATCCCCTGAAGTGTCCTTACTTTTAAACTGCACACCTAAATGCGTTTGAAATTCTCCTGTTGAAAATGGAAAACTGCACGTTAGCAGTTTCCACTGAATTTTCTAATTGTGAGCATGTGCACTCACAGTGCCTTCAGATTTTCATCGTGCCCTTTAGCAAAGGGTCGATTCAACCTCTTTGTGGAGGAAAGTGCCTTATTCCTAAGAACCGGGGAATGTTTGAAATGTTGAGAACAGATTTAGTATCTTTTGATGAGAAGGTTAGCCTGGTGCTTAGAGCAAAGTCCTGGGAGCTGTAAAAGTGCAAGGCTATTATGCCGACGGAGCCAACTGACTTTCCTCTCCCTATGACCTCCAGCAAGTCCTCAGACCTCTTTGCATATCACTCAACCCAGCTGGAAAACCTAAGTAAACAGCAGGAACCTTGCTGGAAGCCAGAAGCCTCGACTGACTGAGTTATTCTGGGGAAATGGAGTAAGTCGTGAATTAGAATCAGGTAAACAACATGTAGATTGGATTGCTTTAAAGAGAAAATAATTTTGTAAGTATCCAAAAACGCTTTGATTTGGCTTAGTTTGAGCAGGTGAAGTGATTGCTTTGTCCTTTACAGTGAAGGGAAAAAATCTACTTGCAGTTTCCGTTTTCATCAGACTGTTTACAGAGTCTGTCGAAACGGAGTTAATCAATATTTCTATTAGACACATGCTCGGGCCCCATGCCACACGCACTCATTTTTAAACCCTTCAATCTTGTATCATTTATGAAGATTGTATTGTCAGAAATAGTGCTGTAAATAATTTATTCTGCTGCCAGTGCTTTTCTAAAGGTCTCTAGGCGTGATGCAAGATTTCCTCCAGGAGCTGTAAAGCTTCCAGATCAGTTTGCTGTGGCAGAAGGATTTATTTTTTTTGAGAGAGACAAGGAGGATGGTGGAAATGATGGGTTATTTCAGGGAGTGGCTGGCGGCTGTTTCTTTTGAATCATTATTGCAATCTAGAGTAGAGCAATTAGTAAGTGGAATTATCGGTGTCTCATTGTTTTGTGGGCTGTGTGGGATGAGTCGAAGTTCTTGGCACACAAGCTCCTGGATCTGTAGATGGCCCCGTCTGCGTCGGTGCCCTGGAGTGTGGGTTCCATGGGTGCATTCCCTGTGGCTGTGCCAGGTAACTGGAGTGCTGGAAGCAGCCAAGGGGCAGCTAAATTGACCTGTTTTCGGTCCTTTTGGGCTGGGATGAGGGTGTGGTGGTGCTCTGAAAGGTAATATCCTTCAGCCTAGCAGACTGTGTTTTTCAAACTGTGCTGTGCAGCTACAGCAGAAGTGTAGAGACTCCAGTTTGCAGATTTGATGTTTTCCTCTTTCTCAAGTGATGCTGTTTTTAACTAGACTGGCAGTTGCAGAAGAAATGTGGCACCGTCTTCTCTTTGTACTGTTCAGTGCAAATCCTTTGTGGGTGGCTGTGTCCCTCTCCTCCAAGTGAATCCAGGCCCCTTGCAGCTGGGCCTGCCAGCCTGGAACAGAAGATGGAAATCTGTCAAACTTCTGTAACTTGTCAGAGATGAGAAACTTTGCTGATTGAAGAGAAAACCCTATAGCGGGCCTAAATAAACACCAGCTAGGCACCAGGAGGCTTGCAAGAAAATTACCACCTCCAATTTACTCCTGAAAATCTTCCCAGATCTTTAACACTGCTGTGGATTTCTGGGTAATGAATAGAGAGTGCAAAGAAAGTTCCATGTAAACTCACTTTATTCCCCAAATAAATTAGAAGGCAAGTTTCTAACTGGAAAGCAGGCACAGGTAGCCTAAATTAACTCCAGGCTTCTTTTGCCAGAAGTTTAGACCCAGAGAGCTGATGTAGCTTTAATGATGGTGCATCAAAGCTCTTTCTAAAGCACTGACAGCCAGTTGTCAAGAGACTACTTGGGTACCACGTGCTCCATCAGTGTGCTCTGATGGTCTCTGCTCTCTGGATATAGTCTATATCTAGCAGTGACCCACAAAGATTGGTTGTTGCTGATGTAAATTTTGGTGACTCCTGGCAATGCCCTTCCCTGTCCTCACTCACCTTCAGTTACACGTAGAAAAATCAGCAATTTCAAATGAATTAAGATTATGAGCCATTTAAAAGAGAAACTACGGTGTTTTGCTTGGAGGGCTAACAAAAAGCACAGCCTGGCTGCTGTTGTAGTGCAGATGACAGCTCACAGGTACGGGATGAAACAAATGGATCCTGAACTTCCTACGTGGATCATGATGTGCCTGATGCAGCTGAGGAGCCTCCCATCCCCGTGGGCACAATGGTAGTGCCATTTGCTAACAGCTTCACCAGCCAGGCTCCAGGTTGATTAATAGATGAATCCTCAAATGCCTGCTTTGCGTAGATGTATGCACTCTTAAAAATTGCCTTTTTTTTAGTGCTTTGGGAAAACATTAAGTACAATAGTTAAACATAACTTACATCACTTCATGTCAGGTATAAAACACTGCATTTTGACTCAAGCTGTAGATTAAAGTGGGAGGCTGTGTCTTTCCTTCTTTTTGTTTTGTAGCCCCCAAGGTGGCTGTTTCACAAGAAACAGTGTCGTCAGGCTCCGTTGTCAGTGATTTTTGTGCTTCAAAGGAAAGGATCAGAAACTGAATTTATCCATTTTTATACTGAAAGAACAAACCTCGCAGTATTTGAAGTTTCCTTCTGCGATAACTTTTTTTTCATGGCTTATTTTGGTTTCGTTGCACGATCTGTCCCGACCCTTCCCATCGCTGTGCTGAGATGTCTTGGGGGGGGTGGATTTTTGGTCGTCTCACTCCAGCTGATGGTGTGTTTGCAGCTCTGCTTTCCCAAACGCCCGTGGCACGTTCTGCTGACCCCTGTGCAGCGGTTCAGAGCTCTGCCACTTGGTGACAGTCTTTTAAAATAAAACCATCACCACTGAAGTGAGGGTTTGAACTCAACTGCCCAGTGTGTGCTCCTCCACAGCGAATCTCCAGAGTAAGGAAGGACTGGGGTACAAGGATGTATTTGCGTGTGAAGTAGGGGTGTAGGGATCCAAGCTCTTTGATGCCAGTTTGCTCTAGATGCCATGTTATCAGTTCCCATTAAATCACTCCCTGGAATGTAATGTGCTGCCAGGACTTTTTTGTGGAGCAGTCACAGACAGTAAATGATGGGGTTCCATTCCTGGAGCGTGTCTCAGGGGTGACACATATCCACTTTCACACCTGGTCAGCAGCTTCCTAAAGCCTGTTCAGGCCATGCTGCTCATCTCTCCATGGATGCATGGAAAGGCACAATCCAGGTGCTGGAGAGGTTTTTGCTAATTTATTTTATTTATTTGTTGATTTATGTATTTATTTGCTAATTTATTATGACCCTGAGATTAGCTCAGTTGGTTAGAGTATGGTGCTAATAACACCAAGGCTGATTCCTGTTTGATCCCTGTATGGGCTGGGGTATCCCTGTATCCTCGTGGGTCCCTTTCAACTCAGAATATTCTCTGAAATCATAAAATTTCAGTGAAATTCTAGGTAGTGAATCTGCTAGCTGGCCATTTTTTCAAGTGAAGAAAATAGGTTTCAGGCAGGTTTCCTGGGTGGTATCTGTGTGGTGGCTGGTCTGTACCTAATAACTTGCAGCCAAATTTAACCCAGGAATAGAGGGAGAAGCAGGGGAAGCTTATCTTTCAACCTTCCTTGCCCAGTAAAAACTGGCCAGACCAGCATATATCGTGCTGGACTAACCACAGAAATTATCTTCACAGAATCACAGAGTCATTAAGGTTGGAAAAGACCTTTTAAGATCATCAAGTACAACTGTTGTGGAAAGGCAAAAATTAATGGGTGTGAGGGAAAGCTGTATGTCTTCTGCTGTGGAGAGAAGAGCCTGCCAGGGCATGAGGAGAGACTGAAAGCCGTGGCTCTCCATTTCTCATGTCTTTTGTGCAGTGTGTTGCACAGCCCGGACAGCTGCTTTCTCCATGTGGCACAGACTGATATGGGGCTGTTCATTTGAGGCTTGTATTTGGAGAGGAAAATGACCACCATCATGGCTGCCTGTTCTGGGATTTATTTTGGCCACCAAAATCACACTTATTTATTTTCCACTTCCCTTCTGTTTATGGCAAGTTGAACCCTTTCATTCCGCTTTATTGTATCTTCTCTTTCCATTCAAATCTGGTAAAAATTCCTCCCAGAATGTCAGAGCAGTAGAATAAAATTCAAAACTAAGTCTGCTCTTCTTGTGCTGCTGTATGGCAACACTGTGACTGTTGAAACATTCTTGAACCTATCTAGTATTTGAGCTATTTTAGTGGATTTCATGGTGCTGGTGCCAGGAGAACCTTTCTAGCAGCTCCAGTCCTGGAGCAAATTGGTAATCTCAAGAATTTGGGATCAGTTTACTTGGGCTCTGAAATCTGGTGTACTGCAAAGGGAGATAATTTGTGTTGTGTTCAGTTCAGTATAGAATTGTGGAGTTACACAGTAAGTCAACACACTAGTGCTTTTCACAGTCATGCAATGGTTGAGGTTGGAAAAGCCCTCTAAGATTGAGTCCAACTATTAACCATCACTGCCAAGGCCACCACTAAACCATGTCCCTTTTAGTGGTTCTTTTTTTTTTTCTTCTTTTTGTTAATTTGCAGTTATATCCCAGGATTATAAGACAGAAAGAAAACCTCATAAAGACTGGAGTTTCCTCTAGAATAAGCCAGCTTAATGGGGTTGCTGAAGGCAACAGAGAGATTCTGAGGTCGGGCCTGCTCCTAATGCAAACTTGATTAAAACATTACAGTGTGTCGATTAAACATTACAGTGGCAGTTTACTTGGTGGATTTGCTTGTTTCTTAAATTCCCAGGGTGGGAACGTTGGTGTTGTAGAAAATGATTTTCAATTTTCAGCTCCATTTCCGAGCTGTGTGACTGGGGAGTGCAGGTGCTCACACACCACTGGCTGGCTGAGCAAGATTTCTCTTAGCTGAGGGGTGGACAGCAGGCGAGCAGGAGAAATCCGGCTTTTGAAACCACGAGAGCAATCCCTTTATGTTTCCATCTTGCTCAGTTCCAGGCAGAAAGTCATTCCCAACACAAACTCTGAGGGATACTTGTTTTTGTGCAACCTGAGATGCAGCAGCCTCTCCTCGTGGTGTCTGCTGTCTCTGACACCGGAGGACAGCAGTCTCTCTACGCCGTCTTTATGTCTCCAGCAGCAGTAGAATCTCTGTCTGGGCAAAGGATCCTGTCTGCAGTGCTGCCTCAGCTGCTGCTTTCAGACAGTGTCAGCCCTCGCCTTCTGATTCTTAATGGTTTGGAGAAGATGGAAAGGGGAGGAGGGGCAGAAATCCTCAATATTCCTGATTTTCACACGGCTCCAGTGGTAGAGGTTGGTTTTCACGCTCTATGCTTAAGGCAGAGCACAGTTTCCTTCTGTAAATCCTCTGATGCTGAGAGTAATACTCGGAAAACAGATCTTTTATTACTGCAGATGTAGGATGCTTCAGGGTTATCTTGTTGAGCTCTGAGTTTCCAAAGCAATAAGGTGTTTTTCTGAGAGCTGGGGATCAGCAGCACTGAGGGTCTGACCCTCTTTCAGCAGGCTGGTATCTAACTGTGGGATGTGTAAGTAAAGCTTGAGACACTTGGCAGGTAACCACAGCCAGAGGACAATATATTGGACTATTCAGATAGCTTGGAGATGAATTTTGACTCCATTCCTTTGAATCTTGCTCATACAGGAGCAGGGGAGCAGCTTCTGCAGCTCAAAGCTGGTCTGTTCCAGCTGCCCTGAAAGAGCCCTTGGTCATGTCAACACTGGAGACTCAACTCTCTTGGAACCCAGGTCATGAAGGATAACACGAGGCCTTATTTTCAGAGTTCTTTCTCTTTTCTGCACTTCCTGAAATATTAATCAGCTGTCTTGAAGGAATTGCCATTGGTTTGCAGTCAGGGTGTCCGTGAAGCAGCACTCCCTCGCTGGCCCCGATGACACTGTTTGGCAGAAGCAGCTGCCAGGTGAGTGAAAGTTGATCTGGAGCTGTGGCTCGAGTGGAAATAATGTGGCCCAGGACATGTGTATGTAATTTGTGCAGATGATTCAAGTGAGAGCCATGGCAACTGAGATAAACAGAGGAGAAGATACTGGAAAACCGGCAGTGGCTTCATTTTAGTAGCGCAGCCTTGATTCCAGACAGCTCAGATGTTTACTATGAGAGCTCCATCTTCCTGCGTGTCTCTTCCTCCCCACCGCCCCCATCGCTTCACATGCACTTAGTCATGGGATCGAATGGCTTCTTGGATAAAGCACCACAGGCCAAATTCCACAGCTCCTGCTCCAGCAAAAAGCCATGAGATGTCTTCAAATGTGGGCTGCAGAATTTCTCTCCCTGTTTGCGCATCCGTGATTCAAAAGACCCTCGTAAAAACACATCTTGGAGTTTCCTGTGGAACAAAATGCAGTTTTCTGAAAGCGTGGCGGGTTATTTGGCCAAGTGTGGTGTCTGAGCTCGGGATGTGCTTTTGCTAGGGATAAAAGTATTGGGCAAGCATGTGCTGTCTAAAGGTCTGGGGTGAAAAGAGTGGAGCAAAGCACACCGGGAGTGAAGCACAGCACCGCTGCCCTTGCTGTTTGGAGCTGGAGTGAAGTTGGCTAATCTGTGGCTGTTGAATAACAAACAGCTCTTGAGAAGATCAAATCCGACTTCCATGCCAGGGCTCTATCGCGTGCTTGGCAGCGGGGCCGTGCTGGTGTGTGGGCTTCTGGGCAGCTGAAACCTCAGGCTGCAAGTGGAAACAGCCCAGCAAGAGCAGCAGGCGCCTTGTGCTGTTCCGCGGAGAGAGGGCTGGGAACGGGGACCTGAGTTCTGACTCCAAGTAAACGATCCTGATGGCTGTGCTTGCTGCCCGGGGTTGTGTAATCTGGCATAGGGGCTGCAGCTTGGGTATGCTTATCCCAAATCCACCCCCCAGGGGAGCTGGTGGTGATTCACCTCTCTGAATCATAATTCCTGACGCTTTTCTAATCGCTGTCCTTAGTGCGTCCTTGGTTCACGGGCTGCGACTCCAGTCTGATTGGAAGGAACTGTGTTTTCAAGCAGTTTAGAAGCTGGCCAGCTTCCTACACCAGTGCATTAAATCCTGAAGCACAGCTCTATCTCTGTGGCTCATTTCTTTTCTCTGTTGCTTTAAGAGTGAACTAGGAGACCCAAAAATTTAGCAAAAGAAGTTTAGTTAGCTGTAGAAATATGATAGATCACCAGTAATTTGACTGTGAGCAGAAGCATGCCTTGTATGCAGTTTTCAGTTCACTATTTAAAACAGAGTGTTTGTCTGTTTAGAAAATCTGCTCTTTTTGTTATAAATGGGAGCAGGATTCTCAATCCTGTCTTTCCAAGATAGCACAAAAACTAATTAAAAAAAATATATATCTAAGTAAAGTTGTTTGCATATATTTACACCCGATATCTTTTTCACATATGGTTCAACATAAAACTCCCGATGTCTGTACATAGATTATGAAGATCTGTGTGCCTTTTTTTTTTTTTTTTTAAATGACTGAAAGTAAGACTTAAAACAAATTTTGCAGCAGGAAATGGGCCTGGGCACTGGTTGCTGGACTCTTGGTTACATAACCATGTGAAGCTGTCCTGCACTTTTTACCATGTACATGCTCCACTCCCGCTGCCTGGTCTTCTCCTGGTGGCTCCGAGCTCCTTGTCTGCTCCATATTCCTGGCTGTAGGTATTGCAGTGTTCGTCATAACAGGGGTTGTGTCACTCTGCAGTGTGAGAAAATGAATGTTAGGTGCTCCCTGTGAGGCAGCAGTTGGCAACCCTCTGCTAGTGAAAGGCTGTTTCCACTCTAGAGAGTGAAGTGTGAACAGGTTTGTCTTAGACATTTATCTTCCTTAACTTGGCTTGAAGAGAGTAAGCAGGCTTTCCAGCAAGGAGGCCTCTTTCCTGAGATGTGTGTTATCGATGGTAGTGGAGATGATAAACCAGGACACTCGTCTTTCTCTCTGAATTTGTTCTCTGCTTCATTATTCAGTTTTACATTTTTATGTCACTTCCAGTTCTCTTATCACGGTGAAATCTTTCAGAGTGGATAAAAGCTGAAGGCTACAAGCAGAAACCAGAATTTTTCAGCTGCCTTTGCTATCAAGCAGCAAACATCAGTCAGAAGCCCAGTGTTTATTTTGCTTTTGTTACCATTCCTGTATGAAAAAATGTACATAAAAGGGCTGTTTGCTGACTTTCAGTGATTGGGAGAGCACAAAGAGCTGAGTAAAGGGATTCAGAAGGAAGAGAAACAGAGTTCAGTCTTGAGTCATGGAAGATGCTTTTCCTAATCCAGCTTTTTTTGCATGCATCTGTCCCCGTGGTGGCTTCAAGTCTCCTATAGAGTCCACCCACCAGCACAAGTGCTTAACTTAGGTAGTATTCCTTAAACATTCCCTCCCTGAACAGAATCTTTCTTCCTTTATCTGCCTGCCCTTGCTGGAAGGGAGAACTGAGAAACTGGGAACCGGTGTGGGGAATTTAGGAGGGATTTTAAATTTGCAGGGTCCTTTGAAAGGGTGCAGCTTCAGAGCAGAGGTTTGCATTAACACTCAACAACAGGGTTGGAACCACAAACCCACGGGAGAAGGGGCAGAGCTGGATGGATCAGAGGAAGTGGTGGGCCAGCTTTTGTAGGTGTTCTGTCAGGAGCAAACTATTTTCCACGGAATTTCAGAGCGGAAACTTAAGCTTTCCTAGCAGCATTCCCGGGGAGCAGAAGTGCCAGTGATTAATCCATTTCCAATGAGGACAGGAAGCGAAGTTTGCCCCCCGCTTTGCAGGGTGATGCCTGCTCAGGAAGAGCACCTGATTTCTGTGGTTCTTTGGTGGCCACTTTCTGCCTGGAAATGTTTGGAGCCTGTTTTGAAGCTGTGCAGAAGAGCATGCTTGCGTCATGCAGAAGATGCAGTGAGTCAGTGGAGTCCTGAGGGAGCTGTAACGGCTCAAACAGAAACTTGGAAAACGAAATGGGGATGGATTTAAAGATACAGCCTTTGTGGCCAGTGCTCTGTTTAGAGATGTTCTGCACTCGTGGAAGGCTTTGGTGAGGAAGGGGTTCGATGGGGATTTTGCTGCTGTAAATACGAACTAGAGTGATCCACCTGGGACAGGGTGTGGAACTGGAAGAGGGTGTTAAGCCAGTTCTTCTTGCCATTATACTCAGTAATTCGGTATTCAGGGAATCTCCATGAATTCTTCATTGATATGTGTATTTTGGTATTTTAATGAATAACTTATTGGGAGGGACAGGAAGGAAGGAGGGGGGCAGCCTTTCGGTTTGGCCCCCACTCATCATTTTGCTCTAACGTTTTCAACCGCCTTCAGATCTGGGATGGTTTCCACAGCATTACGAGCTGTGCTGTTGCTGCACTGCAGCTGTGTTGGGATTGCTCTTGGACCAGCTCATCTGCTCCCAGAGGACGAGGTCCTGCCACGGAATTTCCGTGTGGTTTGTAAGGATGTGCCCAACTCCTCGATGGGCTGTAGGTGCCACCACCATGGGGAGATTTGCTGTCAGTGGACACTGATCTTTCTCTTCGTGTCCACCCACAGCTAGACAAAATGGCCATGGGATACCTCCTTCCTTCAGATCCAGCAGTGGTCATTTCAGGGATTAGGTGTGCTCTTCTTTAAACACTTTCTGTTTCTATCACAGACGAAGTAGCCAAGGTCTGTCATGATACTGTTGTTTTGTTGGTTGTTCTATTTGTAAACTTTCTGGGATGTTTGTAGTATTTGGATGCCTCAAAACCACAGATGAATTAATCTTTATGGTCTATTTCTGGGGGGGAAAAAGTATACAGTGGCCTAACAGTGAAATGAAAGGCAATTTCTTGTGCTTCATATATTCCCTATTGGTTTTGCTTCAGAATTGAGATCCCATTTTCCTCATTTACAAGGCCAGCAGAACACGGCTGTTCCTCCTAGCAGAGGTAATAGAACATAGCAAAAAGTCCTGACAAATCTCCCCCCCTGGGTTGGCTCTTTTCCTGCTGGGACAGGGTAGTTTCAGGTGCTGAACTTTGTCATTTTATCTGAGCAGGACAGGGTAAGAGGCATCAAAGCGAGCTGGCCCTTTACAGGTAAGATGATCCTCTGGAGTGACTTTTCTGAAAATGAAAAAAACAGTTTCTTGAGAGCCGAGAATGAAAAAAAAAAAAAATGAGAAAACCTGTATTTTCCTGTTTGTTCAGGTTTTTAAGCAGGGGCAGCTCAGTCCCTGGGCTCCTTCAGAACTATTCTGACACTTTATTGTCAGGAACATAAAAACATTTTGTGACTGTAATGTGCATGCACTCCAGTGTTACAGTTTAGCTATTGTATTCAGACCATGAAAGCTTCATTAGTTCATGTTGATTGAAGAGTGATATGGTCCCCAGCCATCCTAATGCAAATCGATGACTCATTTATATCTTTAGAGTTGAATTTAAATTCCTATAAAATTTTAGAATTAGGCAAGTAATTGCATTACATTTTTGCAACTTCTGTGAATTTTTTTTTTAATTATTTGCACCTAAGGCCATGTTTCAAACCTGTGACCTCATCCCCCATAAAGCAAAGCTATTTCATTACATCATAGCTGTGCAATTTGACTTCTGATAGCTGGATTTGCATTTATGTTGGATCCATTAAATATGTGCCTGCTTGAAAAGCTGGCAGGGATTTACATGTTAGCATGTAAATGTTAATTAAAAAAAAAATAAGAAATTGGTATTCTTTTGGCCTTCTTGCTGGCAGTTTTGTCGAAAACAAATGAATCGTAGTTTTCCCTTCCATCATCACCTTACTTGGCTCCCAGAAAAAAAATGATTAATGAGTTTTTTGGCTTTGCAGCTGCAATATTTGATTGCAGTCTGACTTCACTAGTGATGAATACAGAAATATTTCTGCACTTAATTGGATATTATCGAATCCACAGCAGGTGACTAAGACCATAGTCAGATGTAGTTGTTCTCCCTCTTTTGCACTGAGCAGGATCTCTGAGGGCAGATTCCCCTTCGTGGCACTTTCCCCTTTTGTATAGTGATATCAGTTCACAATTTACATTAAATAAATATTTGAGGAGCTCAGTGTCCAGGATCTGCTCCATTCCCTTTGCATTGAAGCACTGAATTTGTTCTGATTAAAGTTAAGTTTCAGATAAGTTGGATGAATTCGGGGTGGGAAAGGATCAACATGTATTTGAAGCAGTGCAATGCATCAGTCTTGTACAAGGTGCCCATTTGCAGGCTCCATATAAATGTTGAATATTTTGGCTTAATATTTATTATCCTTAGCAATGGCCAACCATCTTCGAATCCTACTGAGTTCCAGCACTAATTTCCTTTGCTGAAACAGGTTAAAACACTTTTTTGGTGGCTCCGTAGCTTTAAGTTGCCTTTTTTTTCTTTCCCCGAACCTCTTCTGTCACCTATCTTTTGCCAGCAAGTCTTGTGAAAGCAGCATCCCTTGTGATTCAGATCAACTGACTGTCTGGCAGCGGGATGAGGCAGTGCTTGGGAGGATCCTCCTTTGGGAATCGATCCAGGGCCGATTTCCGAACCCCCTGTGCCGGACCCCACGCTGCCTGGGAGGAGAATGCTCAGGGAATGGGATTGAGCAAACCTTCCTCCCAGCACTCCGGAGAGGGCAGCACCAAGATTAACAGGAATGTTTTCTTGGCACTGTAGCCTCAGGAGCTGCCGAGTTAAATTCCTTGCTCAAGCTTTACCCCCTTGGTAACACCTCCATGGCACTGGTTATTCACATTAAAAACAGAACCAACAAAGGGACAATTGCCCAAACTTTGTAAAATGGCTATTTTTGCACATTCAGCCTCAGATGGCGTTTGACCCTTAATACAGATGGTTTCACTTAATGTATTTTGTTTAAACAATCCCTGTTCCTGGAAGTGGTTTCAGAATAGGCTGTTCCTCATTGCTGTTCGTGTTTGCTTTTTCTTATGATATTACAAGAAGCTTGAAGAGAGTGGATTCAGAACAGGGCAGTAATAGGTGTTCACAGGCATTTGTGGAAGCCTTCGTATTTTCCAATTAATACGATGTTGACTCCTCAAGCTTTCGAGACTGAAGTGGTTTGGAGCACTTCTGTCCTGAGGCTGTTGAGCTCACTGCATTTCTGTTATTCCTCTATCTGAGTTTAAGAGACCTCAGGGAGTCCCAGTGCATTTATGTGGAACAGCTTGTCATCTGGGATACCTGTTTCCCCTTCCAGAATAGGCTTCTTGGTGCTCCAACACACGAAAACCTCCTTTCTCTCAGATGCAAAACAAAGTGTTCTTGTGCAAGGAGGAAAAAAATTGTCTGTTGTCCTTGGATCTCTCTCCTTTTTGTGTCTGTTATAATTTCTGCATGTGCAGGCTTTTCTCAGGTGGTGCAGGATGTGTTGTTCATACTGAGCACATCCTGGATGAGCTGTGAAAAGCCTCCATCAAGTTCACCATCAGGAGTCTTAAAATCCTGCCCTCTCACAGCTATGCTGCCATGAGGCAGCTCCACTTGATGGGAAGAATGTGAGTGCCCTTGAAGTACATGAGAAATGTGGTTTATAAGCTGGAAGTTGGTGTATTGAGTGTGTTACTGAACGTTTCACACTGGTGTAGTACCTCCAAGCAGTGGGTCTTGAGGCTGGGACCTGATTTGTATTTAGCTTGCTCAGAAACCAGGTGGCACGAAATCTTTTACGTTTGAAAAATATGGAGACGTGAGTCAGGTAATTGTTTATCCACAATGACAAGAGAAACCTAAAGAAGAGTTGGAAATAAAACCATGGTGTGTCTATTCCTAGAGCATGTGGTTAAGCAGAATAGTTAATCTTCCTTTATTTTATTTATTTGTTTTTCCTAAAATTATTATCTTCTAAAAGTCCAGGCACTGCTTGAGGAATTGACAGTGTAAGCAAAAGCCACCCAAGGTATCATCAGCTCTTTCCAAAACAAAAACCTGCTAATCCTTCCAGTGATCTTGTGGCATCCTTTATAAACACTTCAAGTAGAATTAAAAAATGAGAGATCACATAGTCTGTGGGGTTCTTCCTCTGTGCTTTTTCTTGATCTTAAAAATGGTGTTACATGGCTGAAAATCCTTTTGTGTTACCTCCTGGGTACCCTCTGTTGCAGTGCCCAGGTTTCATCCCCCTTAACTCCAGAGCTGCTGGAGATTTCTAGTCCTGTTTCTTTCTCCAGACTTTCCTCTCCTTTGAGATTAATTTTAAAATAGGTTCTCCTGGCACCCTAACTGCTATGTGTGGTGTAGGGAGGGATTAGGGGAACACAGCAGCTCTTTCACCCTCTGAAAATCCTCTGGTCCCGTTCCAGGAGCAGGACTTGCAAAGACTGAGCTGAACCAAGAGAAGGGAGGAAATTGGGATGTTTGGCTTTTGCTCTGGGTTTTCCCACCTGATGTTGGTTCAGGCCAGAGTCTTCCTTCCCATGCATTGCTACATGTTCTAGGCTGCTTTTGTTCACTAATTTTCAGTCTTTATTCTTGCAGTAATTTGATATAATATCTCTAACTTGGCTGGGCAGGCAGAGGAACTTGCACAGGGAATCTTGAGTACACCATGGACAATGAAATCTGGGCTTTCTGCATGAAAGCCCACCTGACTTACATATCACTGCCATGAGACCTCAGGATGGACTGGAGATCAATCAGAAACAGGAAAAGCTGTGAATTTAATTACAGATTGGTCATATCTTCTGTCTGGAGCTTCATGGAACACCCCCAGAATCAGGAGAGGCTCAGAGAGGAGCTGCAGAGGAACTTCATACTGCAGAAGGTTTCTCCCCAGGCTGTATTTTCAGAGAGCACTGTCTGTACTGCAGCACTGCTGCATATCTGGGTATCTGTCAGCTCTCTAGGAATTTGAGGCACTGCATTCCCTGGATCCAGACTGGAGTGCAGCCAGTTACTCGAGGCTGGCTGAAGTACTTCCATTTCAGGTGGAAGCAGCTCTCTGAGCACTGAATGACTCTGTGGTCCATTTGAGGGTCTCTGAATGATTAATGAAATGGATCTGTAGCTGGTCCAGTCCAACATTTACATTTATTTCTTTGGGGTTTGTTTGTGGCTCTCTCAGCAGGAAAGGTTGGCAAGATTAAGATGTTCATACAGTCTGTCAATCCAGATTATTTTCTCAGTATTTTGAATTAAGAAACAGTTTTCCCAGCCCCCTCATGATGCCAGCACTGTTATTTGTGTGAACATACAGTGAGGGAGAGCCTTCATGTTCTTGAACTGGGTCACCATATGGTTGTGTGAGCACTATGCCAGCAAAAGAGAGAAGATGGGAAAGGTGGGACCAAGGCACTGTGTGTTTAGATGGGGTTAACTGGCTGAGGACCCTCACTCCCTGTCAGCACAACCTGTAGTGCTTTCCTGCTTCCTGCCCTCCTGCTCCATTGTGCAAGTTTTCAAAGCAGTGACAGGTGTGTTTTACTTTTGTGTTTGTTTGTTTGATCATTTGTGCAGATCCTCAAGATTTACTTCTCTCCCTGAACAGTGAAGTGACTCGGCTGAGCCTGAAATGAAAGAAGTGGCAGCTCTAGGGCCAGTGTGGTGCAGGGTCAGATGGCTTGTAGGGTGCTGGCAGTCACTATTCCTTGATTCCTCTGCACTTCTCTCTATTTTCTGTCTGGTATGTGGGCAGACAGAACCTCCAGTCTTTACTCACTCCAACAGCTGTAAACCTCAGACCACATGTAACATATCTGCTCTGGGAATGGCTCTCATTAGTGGTGGGCAGGTAAAGAGGGAGTGAATAGAAAGGAATTTTGGACTTCTCAACATACGTGGAACAGGCAGAGTTTGGGGTTACTGGAGGTCAGTAGCACTGATTTCTTTCTTACACCTTCCTTCTTTCTCTTGCCAGTTTTGCATGGAAAGGCAGAAAACATGGAGGTATCCCACAGTCTCATGCCATTTTCTAAATCTAAGTGCAGATATGACAAGCATGATACTCTAAGCATACCGAGGAAAACTCATCCTGAAAGAGTTTAGTTTAAGAACTTTTGCCCCTTATGAATTCAGCATCAGACGTTTGCTTTGTCTTAATGGTGTGACCTGGGGGGGAACGTTCCCTAGCTTTTTAAAAAAAATCCAAATAAAAATGTGTTTTTATGTTTAGGAATTGAAAAAGTTTGTTAAACCCTTGTGAGAGTTTAGCACTAGGTCAGGCACTCAAACTGCATTTGCACTCAGCAGTGCATGAGTAAACTGGAGACCTCTTCCTGCATCCCTGCTCCAGTTGGACCAGGACAGAGGTGTATATATACATTTTATTTTTGCCTTTCTTCATGGTGAAGCAGCTTATTTCTGTCTGCAGTTTCTTCCTGTTGGCCCCAGTCTTCACAGGAAAAAACACTGGTCCTGCCTTTACGTCATAGTCCCAGCAGGACTCTTAAAACTTCTTATATTGTGTCCTGACAACAAAATAAAATGCTGAACTGTTTGGAGGGAACCATTGCTGCAGGCAGTTCTAATTAACTGGAAGCTTTTCCTTTCTGGGAGCATATATTTAATTTCTTACACTGGGAATAATAAGCAATTAGTGCTGTGGAGCACCAGGCACTTACCTGCACATCTGAGGGAGGCTAAGAGTGGATCCAGTGGGTGGATAAATAGTGTAATTCAAATCAAGTGATTGTAAATGGCTTTATATAGCATCTTTTATACTTATATGGACTATTTTTTATTTCTGTAGTTACAAAGGGCTTCTACTTCTTTCTCAAAATAATATGTATTCCCCTATGGGTGAATTAGTGACGTCTGGAATTCCTGAGTAGAAGGCACTGAGGTTTGGAGTTTGGGGTTGGGTTTTTTGTGTGGTTTTTTATTTATTATTATTTATTTTAAGTTTAAAAAAAAAACCCACACTGATTGCAGTGTCAGGAAACATGTATGGTGTAAAGGTTACTGTCTATCGATACTGATACTGTTCAAAGGGACTGTTTAGGATTAGATCCCTAGAGAAAAATGATCTTTGCAATTGAATTTATCCTTCTCTCCTGTTGCTGAGTATGGTACTTGAAATTTTCTCCATTTCAGAAAATTACAATAATCTTTGCTGAATTCAGTGCTGGAAGAGCTTAGGCGAGTGAGGATAGAAGTGATGTGTGGCTGGGAGGGAAACCTTCACCTGCCTGGAAATGGCTGTAAAAATGTTAATACTGCTGTGAGACCTCCTTTGTGCGATCAACTTTAAGGCAAAGGAGCTGAACAGCTCTTAGGTTTGATCGATTATTTGTTTATCTGTGGATTATTATTTGCCCTGTGTGGTTTTTTTTCCTCTTTGCTTTTCAAGTACTTTGGTGATTCCCATACCTGTGGCAGCAGCAGAAGTGCAGGACACATCCACAGATCTGTGCCCAGACCTAAACCTGAACTCTCCAGCTGGGAGAGAAAATGCAGCACAACCAAATCACCTGGGTGGAGAGAGCTGGGGAGAAAGGAGTTTCAGGCGGTGCCATAATGTGAATTCAGTGGCTGATGCACAAAGGGTTTTCCAAGTTGGCTGGTGTTCAGGTGCTCAGGACAGGTCAGTGTTCTCACAGTGGGAGTGACAAGGTGCAGGCACGGACCAGTGTGTGTTTACAGCCAGCACTGGATAAACCTCTCCTCTTCCATGTTCCTCCTAATCCCTGCTGGGTCTCCTGCAGCAGTGGTTCAGTAATACTTGTTTTCTTTTCTTCTTCTCCCCTTCCACCCCCTCCTCATGTGTAATTTGATCTCTGAGGCCTGCTCTTCTGCTTTGGCAGATTTTTCAGCTCTTGAATGGAAGACATTAACCACTTAGTTACTGGCAGGACTAAACCCTCTTTACTGGTCCCTCTGGTTCTTCCTGTGGACGTGCTCAGAGTTCCTCAAGAAAAGCCCACAGACTTATCAGTTCTGAGCTCCCAGTTTTACCCTCTTCTTTAACTTTAACTTTTTCATCTGCATTTCCTTGCCTTTTCATTTAAAAGAAATACGGAAATGCTCCCACTCAAGATCTGAGTCAGTATTTGGCAAAGAAATCTCTCTAAAATTTATTTGCTGATACTTTCCAAGCATGTATCTTCTCTGATTGCATCCTGGCTGTCTTGTGAGTCCTCTCCTCCCTGGTCTGGCAGAAAACACTGAGCTTCAGTAGGATTCCTAAACTGATGTGACTCTACCTATTGCACAGAAACTCCCAGTCCCTGCTCCCTCTTTTGCAACCTCAATAAACTGCCTGGACAAAGGAAGTTCAGTCATTACAGTGAGTAGGAATTTGTGCAATTTTTGTATCTTTAAGGTACACTGTTGTTTTTTTACATCAGAAAAGTGCAAGAAACTTCTTATTTCTTCTTTGCCTGCAGATGTTTCAAAAAAACATTTAATGGAAGAGGCCCCAAACTTTTTCAGTGATTTGTGACGAGGCTGTTTAGACTTGAATTTAACCTTGCAGGCTTCAAATCCTAATACCCCAGGCAATTCCCTGCGGAGCCCACAACCCATCTTGTGTTTTTACATGAGTACAGTGAAGACAGACCAGCACTGCAGGAATTTAGTAGTGCCTTCTGCCTTGTTACTACCTTAAAAAATAAGGATTCTGCCCTGTTGCTTGAAAGGAATTTCAAATACTTGAGCGTCCCATCTCTGAAATCCCATCACTTCCCAGCCTCCTCCTTCACTCATGAAAATTGCAAATAACAAACATCTGTTAAATCAAGGAGAAAACCCAACAAATGCACATGCTTTATTGCAAAACCCGTTGCTTTCCCGTTGATGTGTACAGTGGACTTTTTGTAACCTGGCTTTTCTTTTTTTCTTGAAGTTTCTTCCTGTGAGATTGGGACTTGCAAAGTCCAAGTGCCAGAAGTGTTAATATTTCAGTATACGTGCAGACACCTCTCTGTGCTCTTGCAGGGCTGTTCATGCTGTGCTGGATGGTGGCTGAAGGAAGGAAAACACTCTTTGCCCTCAGGTGTTAACTTGCCTTTGTTCAAATCCATGTGTGGGTTTTTTTATTTTATTTACAATAATGCCTATTGTAGCATGGTCAGAGTAGCAGCAAGAGACTTTTGTTTCTAACATGCTGTTTTAACTAGCTGTTGTAAACATGTCAGCTGGATTTTGAGAAGAGCTTAAACAGGAAGGTAGAACAGTGGTTTCTAAAAATGCTTTGTGTATGAAGTGGAAAAGGAAAGGCAGAGATTTCTATGTAAAAAGCTGGAAGAAGAGAGACACTGGCAGCACAGGTGGAGTGGTTCTGAGGTTGGGCAGTGCTGGAGAAGGTTGGGGTGGCAGTACACATTGCACACATCTCTGAAGGCACACACACACACGTGGGCAGAGCAGTAAAACCACTTGAGCCCTGTTTATCTGGGTGTGCATTCCTAAAGCCAGTGGTGTTAAGGATTCCTAGTGCTCACCAGACTGGTGGAAGTTGGGAGATCCTTCAGTATCTTGGTTGCTTGGGCTTTCTCCTGAGGTGCATGAACATACTTGGAAAGTTTTACTGGGCTGATTTAGTCATTCTGTGTGCACACACCAAGGAGGACTTTTCTCCCCCTCTTGCCCGTTACGTGGCAGGTATTACAAATAAATCCCAAACGTCATCGCCTTGTGAGCAGTGCTGTCATTTCCAGTAAGTGAAGAACCTTGGAGTAACCTGGAAGACTTGTTTCCACTCATCCTTTGGAGTAGTTACAAGGTGTCTGAACAATTCCTTGAGACTAAGGATTGATTCGAGACAGTTGCTTAAATCTGAGGTAGCTTTTAACGGGCTGGGTGTGGGATGTGTACTCACCTTGAACCCTGCCAGTCTCAGACTCACCTTCTGCCCTGCTTTCTTTGGCAGAAGGAATTTCTCAAAGCTCTTGTGATTCAATCAATGTAATTGATCCACTGAAGTTGGACTCTTTGCAAACAGCTTTACAAGACTCCACCAGTGTGCTTGTGCTTCACTTGCCGAGAAGGTAGAGTTTAGTAGCCAGGATTTTAAAGTGACTGGTCTCTATTTAATAGGCACCAGCATCTCCCCAAACATTTGGCAATTTGTATCTAAGAGTGGATGAAGTTGTTTAATAGTGGAGGACCTGAAAATCCAAAGTAAAACTGGAATCTGTCAGTCAAAGCTGGACAAACCCCCCAGGAAAACAGGCAATGCTGCATTTGCTGTTGGATCAAAGACCAGCTTTCTTACAGCTGCATCTGTAGCACATGCTGTGGTCATTCATGGATTTTGACAGAGGCTTCTTTGATCATTTTCATATACATATATATTTTTAATCAGGTAATGGTGATAGAATGTGTTATTCCACTATGTGAGAGATGTTATCAGAAGAGAACTGTGTAGCATGGGAGTGTTCTGTGGCATGGATCTATTTTTAATCCTAAAGACAGTTGACCTATGGATGCCCAAAATCACATGTAATCTTATCACTTACTCAGAAAAACACATCTCACAAATTATGTGATTCTACATTTTGTTGCTCCAGAGACAAAAAAAGTGTTTAACAACTGGCACTGAGTTAGTCTTTATCACCTGTGGGGAAATTCTCAACTGCATTTATAGAAGAGAAAGATAAGGCACAGGTAACTCAAAACTGTAAGCAAGAATCTGCTCTTTTTCTGGCACGCTCCTTTACTCCTTTGCTTTAACCACTACTTTGTGATGTTTTCAAGTGACTTTTTCCATCCCAAATCATCTGACTGGGACTATTAAAAAATGCCCAGAGTTTGAGACTTCAACTTTTGTTATCTTTCCATGTTTCAGAAGAGGATTTTAAACCAAAATTAAGCTCTGCTTTTAAATGGGCGACAAACACTCAAGCTGTTTTTAATGGTATTGCAACAAAATTCACTCCAGCTGCTAACACGTGGGATCATGCCAAAACTCACTTTCTGTTCATGGGGTCCAGTCCTTTTGCTGCTGCTGTCGTGTGTGAGACCGTTCTCTTTTGGAAAAAAACCTGTCCTCAAATTTTGGGTAGCTTTAAGAAAGTAAAGAACAAATATCTGTCTGCTAGAAACAGCTCAAACACGAAGGCCGTTGGCTGAATAGGTTTGTGCTCTTGTAGGAGCATGAACAATTAAGGCTAATGGATACTGGATTGCATTAACGAGAGCAGAGCCAGCAGGTCGAGGGAAGTGATTATTTCCCTCTTTTTGGCGCCTGTGAAGCCACATCTGGAGCACGTTGTCCAGCTCCCTCCTTCCCCCGTAGCAGATGCTGACACACCGGAGGGAGCCTGGCGGGGGCTGGAGCCGCCGGTGCCCCCTGGGGCCGGGGGAGCTGCCTTTAACTTGGACAGAGAAGAGGGGATGGAAGGGGTCCCAGTGCTCTCATAACCACCCAACTGGTGGCTGGAGACTCTTCTCAGAGGTGCACAGCAGAAGGAGGAGAAGCGACACTTAAAACTTGCAGCAAGGCAAAGCTGGGTAGATGCGAGAGGATGAAAAGTGTTCAATGGCTCAGCAGACTCGGTTAAAGTTTAGCTGCAAAAAGCCTGGAAAAGCCTGATCTAGAGAGATGGCTGCCCTCTGAGCAGGAGCTGGAACTGGAGACCTTCTGAGCCTGATCCCAACCAAATTGTTTTGTTATTCTGCAACACAGAGCCTGAGTTGAAGGTTGCATCAGTCATTGTAGTCCAGAATTCTGCGCACGTTTCATGACTGATTTTGTTCTAAGATGTGTATATGACAAACAAACCTGAAAGGGATTAATAGCTGACAGCTGTAACAGTGGCAGAGGTTGTGTGACACTACCAATATGGCTTTTATTTCTGTATCACCAGTTAATTTCATGACATTCAGGAAAAGCAGAGGGTGTTTGCTCAAAGTATTTACAGCCCAGATTGCCATGAGACAAAAGAGGAAATGTTGAAGGATGATGTTTGTAGCACAGGGACCACACAAGCGTGTCTGCCTGGAAGCATAAAGGGAATTAATTTGTTTATCTACAGAGGAAGTTATCCCAGGATAGCTCTTTGTGTTTAACTCCCCAAGTGGATGTGTTTCTCCTGCAGTGAGGTTCTTCGCAAGCGGGTTAATTTAATTTGAGATGAGGCATTCTTCTTCAGGAATAAGAACCCCAGGAGTTCATCGGGAATGTAATCCACATTAATTCTGCTGGTGCTCATTGTGTTCACCTTAATTGTAATGTCTGGGTGGTGTTCATGGGGGACAGCCTTTGTACTGCCAAGGAATGCTGTGGGGAGTCCTCATTCCTACAGCTGCAGGAGTAGCGGGATAGGGATGGGGATGCTCCTGACATGGAAAAGAAGTTGCGTGCAAGATGCTTGGTCTGCTCTTCAGACATCATTTCATCCCAGTTCTCTAAACATGGGCCGAAGCACGTGAGGACTGAGTTCCTTCTGTGATTTATGTAACCTTTCTCCTCCAAATCTGTGTTTAACTCCTCTTTTTTTTCTTTCCTTTTTTTTCTCTCTCCCAGTGCATTTCCACACAAGTTCCATGTTAGGCAGGCAGGGAACAAGTGGATTACGTATTGGTTTCTCTTGAAACTTCCAGAAGTGGAAGGAGGACGGGAGAGCGTGGAGGGAACTGTATCATTGTCTTCACAAAGCTTGTGCAGCCTCCCAGAGGTGGGGATGGCATCTGGGGCCTCATCTCTTTGCTGAACTGTCTGAATTGAGGAAATGTTGAAGTGTTCTCACTGTTTCTTGATGTATTAAATGGGAATATCCACATTCATGTTTTCTGAGAAAAGCATGAAAGTGCTTCGAACATCACACTGTCCTTACTGTGATTATTTCTCTGCTAGAAATGAGACTTGCGGTATTTAAAAAAAAAGATGCAAATGCTATTATTGCAGTTCAGCGCGGGTTGAGAGATCAGGGACTTTTTTCCAAGCTGTCTTTCATGTGTACACCCCATGGATCAGAAGGCTGAGGCAAAGTAATGCTATAAAATAATGTTTAAAGAGTCTGAGCAATGTTTGCTGTTTCGGAGGCATGGTCCTCAGATGCTGGAAGCATGCAGAGTTTCCCCTCAAGTATTCACTGTTTGAAAACGTTGGAGGGCAAAAGAGCACTAGCTAGTCAGTAACCTTGCCAAAATAAACTGTCAGATGTGAAGGCAAGCTTTCAGGGACAGAAATGAGGATTTGCTGCTTTGTTGGCTCTGTGTGTGACACACCAAGCACTCCACACGTTGCAGTGCGGTTTGTGCTGGGATCAGCTTCCCAGGCCGTTTTCCCCAACCTCTCTGTTTGGCACCCCTGATGAGCTCTACACCCTTGAGCACCTCTTGCTCCGAGCAGCAAAAGCTCCCCGAGGTTTGGGAGATGAAAGGGGATTTTTGAGTGGAAAAAACTGCAGTTTGCTATCTCCATTAGAGAGAGGGATGTATATAGATAAATACATGTAACAAAAGCGATGGTTGTTTCAAAAAGGACAACGATGCTAGAAAATAATCTATAAAAAATGCAAAATCAGAGAGCACTAATTAACGCATAGCCTTGAGAAACCTGCAGGGCAAGGGCACAGTTTGCAAGGAAAAAAGAGCAGTAGGTAGTGGGAGAGCGAAAACTTTTGGCAGTATCTTGCTTGTGTCAGTGCATCAGCTGAAACCTGAGTCCTGTTGCCTGTAATTAGCACAGGGATGCTAAGATAGGATCCCTGGGAAGGAGCTCCAGCTCCCCCGCCGCTTTTTGTGCCGGGTTACAAATGGGCATCGCTCTCGAGTTGCTTCTCCCCGTTCCCAGTGTTCCACCAGCCCCTTAATCCGCTGGGAAATGACACGCTTGGAAGACTTTGCCGCTCGCCCACACTTCGCTTGGCGCAACCGCCGCGCACAAAGCGCCAGCGCAGCAGCCTCGTTCCTCCATCCCTCCTTTCCCCCCGCCTTCCCAAACCGAGCAGGGGCTCTCCCAGGAGTGGGAAACCTGTTGGTTTTCCCCCTGGCCTCCGTGTTGCCGGGAGAGGCGCAGGCAGGAGGAGGTTAAGGAGCGAGGGCGTTGCTGGATGCCTGATGTCATGGAGGCCGGCGGGGGCTGAGGGGCCCTTTGTTGGCAGCGGAGCCCCAGCTCCCAGCGCTCGCCCGGCACGACTGACTCTGCCCAACTTGGTTGGCTTCGCTTTTATTTTTTTTTCTTCTTTCTTCTTTTCCCTTTTTTTTTTTCTTTTTTTTTTTTTTTTCCCTCCCCCTCCTCCTCCCTCTCCCGCCAAAAGAGTTGGGAAGGAGGGAAGATGGCTGGAGTTAACTCCCCGGGAGAGGAGATGCGGGGCCCCTGGATTTTCCGCCTCTCGGGCTCACCCTTGTAATGCTTTTCAGAGCCCTGGATTTCGTCGACTTTTCTTGGATATTTTGTTTTAGGCTTCTCCTGGACTTTTTCTGACTCTTACCGGATCTTTTCAGACTTCTTTTTAGACTTTTAACGGATAATTCCACAGTGAGAGAAGAAGCTGAAGGAGGGGGGGAGGGAAGGGAAACCAGACAGCCGAAGCCAAACTCTAACAAATGAAAATGTTGGAGATTTGCTTGAAATTGGTGGGTTGCAAATCGAAGAAGGGGCTTTCCTCCTCCTCCAGCTGCTACCTGGAAGGTGAGTACCCAAAGGGGCTGGAGTTGGGTCGTGCTCCCAGGGGGCACAACCCGATCCCGCCACTATCCTGGACACGAGTTATATCCCTCTCTTGGAAGTTGGGGCCAGGCTTGGGGGGCACATTTGGTCCTGGCCAGGTTCAGGCTGGGTTTTTGGGTGTTGGGGTGAAGGAACCGAGGGGTGTTCGTGGCGTCCAGACCCAGGTGCCTTTCATTAAGTGCAGTTATACAGAGGGAGCGCGGCTCTACCATTTATGGTTGTAAAATGTCAAGTGATCTTATTGCCGAGCCCATAAACAAATCCGTATCTTCAGGCCTCAGCTTTATTTATTTTTTTTTCCGAGGGAAGACATCCCTTATTTTGGATGTTAAAAAAACCCAACTCCAGACTCGAGAAGAGAATTTAGATGAGTCCATCCGTAAAATATTTTCAGCGTGAGTTAACGCATAATGTCTTAGTTAATTTTGGTTATCCCCTTCTAAGTTTGCTCTCCACAGGCATTCATTGAGCTGAATTTTCTCGCATGCTTGCTTTTAAGAAGTGATTTTTGAGTCACACCCATGGTTACTTGTAGACAATGAGATGTTAAACATATGGACTCAACTACTTGGGATGGAAAGCCTGGGCGACTGAGGCACCGTGCTGGGTGGGGGGAGTTTGGGGTGAGGTCTTGCTTGGCGTGACCTCATGGCTTCACACCCCACCTGTGGAGCAGCGTTACAGTCCCCCCATCCAGCCCCAGCCCCCGTGTCCGACCCACTGGGGCCGTCCAGGCTCCTTCAACTTCTTTTGTGTTGCTGGATGTTGCCTCAGTAAAAATAATCCACATGCCAGGAGGACCGTGCTAACTCATCAAATCAGAGGCACGAAAGGCAGCAGCTGATTTCCAGGGGCCTATCGCGAGTCGCTGTTGCTCAACTCTCAAATATTCGGTGCAGAAACGGCCCTTGGAAATTCATAGGTTAGGAATCTCAAAATCTACAAATGGCTGCTCGTGGCAAACTCACTTGAAGTAGTTTTGGATCGAGAGTCTGTATTTGTCGGGTGCATTTAGTGGCTCTGAAGAATTTTCTGTTCTCTAAAGTCGAAGAACGGTTTCCAGAGGACTTTTTTTGTTTATTCAAAGTTTCAGAAACCAAACAGAGGGTAGATGTATATGAGTAATTTTGATCCTTTTCTGTGACTGAGTTCTTCTGTGATCTTTTAAGTCTGTAAAACCTCTGTCTGTGTCCCCTGCCTCTGGTATTGCTCAGTCTGTGTGTTGAGAAGGAGCTCCAAGCTGTGCTGGGCCTCCTCTCTGTGCCGTTGGATCTTTCAACACAGCCCTGGGAGAACAGGCAGAGCATCTGGGGCCTCTCTTCCCTGCAGAAATGAATGCTAAAGGATGATGTTACAAGGGTGTTACCCTGACTGTTTTTGCAAGTTTTCTCTTTTGTGTTCCTTACAACCACTGCCCCCCTTCCCACTTTGCAATGCAGTTGCATAATAGGATTAGAACATAGTTTAACTTGGCCATATCGGCAGCGCGGGTTAAGAACGTGATCATTAACACGATTGATATTGTAATATTTTCACCTTCTGCTTCCCTGAGACTGTCGTTGCATATTTATTTTTTTTTTTTTTATAATGGGGTGGGAAACGAGCACTGAACTTCTAAACGGTCTTCTCTCAAAGTAGCTCAGTCTCACTTCTCAGCTCAGCATGGGGCAAAGCTGAGTGGCGTGTTAAAGGTGAACAGATGTGGCAACTGCGACCACGATGTGACAGTCAGTCAGGACAGGCAGCCCAGGACCCTCATAATCAGCTGGGGACCTCTTGGAAAGCAGGGTAGCAGGGTAAGAAGTGAGAATCTATACTCATCTGGTGGGGAAAAAAAAATAATTTAAAAAAAAAATAGGATTTTCTGTTGTTCCTTTCTAAAGCTGAAGGTCCCCACGTGGTATTCCTGGGCAGCTTTCTTATTAAAATTATTGTGAGGTTGAAAGTGCTGTTGAGGACTCTTTAGAAAGAGTGGTGGTGGCTTGTCCCAAACCCCTGAACTCCAAGGGCACGAGTGAAAACCATTTGCTTGCATTGCCCTTAAGAAGATAACGAGTTTTTACATACGGGTTTGTTAATTTTGATAGAAACCACTTAAGCTTGGCAGATCATGAGAAGGGGACAGTTTTATGTCAAGGGTCAGAAACTAGGGATCATTGCTCCTGGATCCCTGTGAGCAGCATGTGATGGCCAGTCCATTCCCACGGGTGTTCCACAGCCTCTGTGAAGCTTCTGAAAGGATTAAGGAGATGATGGTGATATCATTGGAGGATTTAACTTTGCTCCTGATATCTTAGTTGTATGGGAAGCTGTTCAGGACAAAGGGAAAGCTGAAAGTTTCTTTACTACTAGTTTAGGAAACATTAAACATTAGGTGCTTGGAAGAGCAGTTGCAGCCAGGAGGATGGATAACATTTTACTTAATTCAGTTTCTTATTTTGTATTTTGTGTGTTTATAGAAACATAGCAGTGCTTGGTCGATGAATAGCAAAAATCAAAAGAAAATCAAGTCTGTTAGTTGTATTTTTAAACACATTTTTTGAGAATACTCTTCTGAGTCCGGATTTGGTGTAAGGCTGATTTAGTGTCAGCCACATGTGTAGCTGTACATGTCCTTTTGACCAAGTAATCAGAAATGTGGTTTTCTTTTCATGGTGGTCCCTTCTGAAAGGCCTTTATGCTCTGTTAGTTTGCAGGAATGAGGATTGTTTGTGGATCCTCTTTGTGGTGGTGTGGAGGGCTGGCAGGTGCTGTGGCCCATGGCTGTGTGTGGTACTATGCATGGGCAGGCTGCTCTGCTCCCTGAAGAAGCTGAAATCTTTTCTTAACTTCATCAAAAATAAGTTTCAACTGCTTCTAGTGATGACTGAGTTTTCATATTGATGTTTGAGCTGGGCATTTCTTTGCCCTCATTTCTATTCCCACTAGTAAATATTATTTTAAAATGTGACAGATCTGAATTTCTGTCATCTGCTGTCTCCTTTCTGCCTTTGCCAAAGTGAATAATTCCTCACCCACTTCACACCAAGAAAGGGTAAAGAGTAGAAGGGAAGAGGCACAGCGAGTAGTGCTGCCAATCTGATCAGGAAAACAGAATGTGTCCATGTCCCAAATAGGGGCTGAAATACTCTTGCTGCCTTTTTGGGCTTGGCTCTACCACTGAAAGGCAGAAGCCTTGTTTAAAACTTGTCAGTGTTCACTGTGAAGTTTAAAAACCATTTTGGGGACACTAGTAAAGTCCTTTTGTTTTCTAACTGAAATGATTCCTGTCCTGCCAGCTGTCAGACTGCCTCTCTCTCTGTGTTTTTTTTTTTTTTTTTTTTTTTTTTTTTTTTTAAGAGTGTCTTGTAACAGCAGAATAGACAACCCTGGGGAGGAGCAGCAGCCTGTAGCCATTGCCCTGTTCCTGGAGAGAGAGGGTTTTTAATGCATTTGGGCACATATTGAGCCAGACCCAAATCAGCAACGCAGCGACTCATCCTGCCCTGATGTCACCAGGATCAGCAGGGAGGGCTTTGGTCACCCTGTTAGGAAGAGCAAATGCAATAAGCTGGAGTTGCTGCCTCCCCTTGTAGAGTTCTTGCTGTTAAACACGTTTCTGGCTCTGTAATGGCCTGTTAATTATGTGCTTGTTCCAGTGGTTCTTGCCTGTCCCATCTTCATTTAAAAATCTGGCTGATGGTGCTTTGCTACCATTTCCCATGGGATGTGGTGAGGAAAGGATTATCATTTCCTGGGGAAAGCTGTAACTGTTTTCAGACTTAAAACTGATCATCTACAGACATGTTAGTCCTTCCCTGAGCAGTCTGTGGGGCTGCTTAGTAAAACAGGGGAATATAACAGTAAATCTTGGTGATTCTTGCTTGGTGCATTCCCTTCCCACGGCTCAGAAATGGACACACATCACTGCTTTTGCTCCCTTAATAAGGAAACCAAACCAAAAATTGCAAAGGTGAAGTTGTCAGAAATACTGAAGTGTCACTGAAGTTCACTTGGATCTGGTTACTCTTTCCCCTTCCTCTCCCAGAGGTTGTTGTCTAAGGTCAGGAAGCAGCTTAGTAGCAGATTTGGGAATAAAATCCAAATTTCTGCCATGCCCCCTATTCCACTCCATCCATCTACAACTGTGATTAGCTGACTGGGGAAAGATGATGTTTGCCATGTCACTAAGGGGTTTATAAATGGAATAAATTCAGTGAATTGAGCTCAGGGGGAACCTACAGGCCTGTGTAAGAGTGAACTTCCAGAAAAACCCAACAAAACAACCCACAACCAAACAAAAACCAGCAACAGATGCATTTGATGATGGCAGAATCAGAAGGAGGGGGAGACAGCACACCACCAAGGGAGCTCAGTGTTAGACAAGATCCAGCCCTGCAGTTGGTGGTGAGGGCCCGTTTGAGCACAGGCACTGCAGCAGGAGCCATGAGTGTCCTCGTGACCCTGATCTCACTAAAGGGATGAATCTGAAATAAAACATGAATCCTTCCTTTTTTTTGGGAAGATCTGGTTTACTTTTTTTTTTTTTTAATTTTTAAATCCATATTCCATCAGGCATAGGGAATCCATGAGGGCCACTAAGGAAATACTGAACAGAGAGGCAGCTGCTCCATCTTATGTGCTCAGAGTCGGGACCATTTGGATGTATTAAATATCCATAACTATTCTGCCATTTATCAGAGTTTCTTCCAGTGGAAAAGAAGAGTACAGGGAATGTAGAGGAAGGAGAAGGTTTAGGTGGCATGTGCTGTACCTCCAAAGAGATTACTAGATGTATTCTGCTCTCCCTCGCTCTACAAACCTTGTGGAAAAATTGCCAGCACAGTTTGTAAGCCCACAGGATGTTTGCTTTGCAGGGAGACAGGAGGTCTCCTCCTTCCCTCGGGACTGCCTCGCAGTCAGCTATGGAGAAGCCGAGTGTAATTCTGTGCTCCTGCCTTTTTTCCCAACCCTTCCCTTACATTGGGAAGGAAATTTGCTTGCGTTGATCTAGACCAGAATTATTCATGTCTGAGAACTTCTTACACAGCCCCTAACGATGATTCATGGCTTTGTATAAACAGTAATGAGCAAGAGATAGTTACCCTTATGAAACCTTTTAGTGTGCAAGCATAAATATCTCCTGGTAAAAACTTAATTTAGGAGGGAAATGATGACATTCTTATGGCTAGTGCCTCAAAATGTAAGCTGCTGTTGTCTTACTTCAAAGTCTGCACCACTTTAATTAAGAGTCATCATTTAGTTGGTGTTAGTGGAGTACTGAATTACAGCGCTGCCTCGGAACTCCTACCAGGAATCCAGGTGTTATCCAGAGCCTGTATGATCAGAGTAATAAATGACAGTCTTGCTGGGATGCAGCACAAGACAAAGTGGATGCACGGAAGGAACGACAGCGCAGCGATAACAGATTGAATTACTCTTGCTTCCTGCCCCGTCGCCGTGCCAGGATGGCCTCCCGTAGGTGTAGCAGCCAGGCTGATTTATTAGGAGGAATCTGGCCCACTGAAGAGCTCAGAAGTGCTGTAAAATTGTAGTTGAAACCAGCAGTAGGAGGCGAGGAAGCTGTTGAGAAAGACCCTCAATACGTATGAACAGCAATGTCTAATTCCTGCTCTGAAGGACTGGAATGTCTGGGCAAATTTACCGGAGAATCGCTCGCAGGGATAAACACTGCTGACAGCCGGGCTGTACGTGGCTCCCAGATGGACGTGTCCTGTCTGCTTCTCTCGCTTCATAGGTTTGTGTCCTCCGTCTGCTGACAGCCTCCTCTTGGGGCCTAGCCCTTTAAAAGTGTGTTTTGTCACGGTCTATCAAGCTTCTGCTACACTCGGGTCACCACAACTCTGCTCTTTCCTTTATGCTCTTCTCCGTGTTGACTCAGGGCCTCATCCTCCCTCTCTGGCCGCCCATCCTCTCATTCGTCGCCTTCCCCACCCCAGTTCTTAACCTGGGGTTCTGCCCTCTGGAAACACCAGCCCCACCCAATCCAAGAGTTGGGTCTGGCGTCTCCCCATCCTTCTGTCCTGCACAGCAGGGTTCATGCTCAGCATGTGCCCACACTGGGGTGCTGGTGGCTGCTGCACAGCGAGGTCACATTGGGGGATACAGAGCATATGGGCATCCTGGGCCACTGGGGTGGTTTTCCAGTTTCGCACATTCTCATACGTGTATTTAACAGCCCTTGCTCTTGTTGGTCCTTGGGTTTGCAGACATTATCACTGAGTCAGTGTGTGTAGGAATGTCATCGAGCAAAACCTGCCTTCCCTGACTCTCGCACTGCAGCCTGTGGGTGTTGTTGGCTCTTGGCACAGTGTTGTCTCACAGATGAATCGAAGCACATACCTTGGCATCCGTGTGCAGTGAGTCAGTCCCAGCATCCCCGGGCACAAGGGAGGGATTCTTGTGGAGCGCTTGGCTTTCCTCCCACATCCTCATCCATGGCTGTGCATGATCCGTCCGTCACTGGGCTGCGATCGCGCTGGAGTTGGAGGGGAGCCTGCTTTGGATTTCCTGCCTTCCTGTCAAATCTATGCCCCATGTGGGAGGCATTTTCCTTCCTAACAGAGGTTATGGTCCATCCCACGGAGCAGCATGTGCTGGTTTGTACTGTTTGGGGGAGAGCATCACGGTGTGGCTCCTCGCTGAGGTTGTGTATGTGCTGCTTACAGCTCTGCTGTTTGTCTGTTCCAGGTGTTTACTGATGGTGTAACTCCTTGGAGTATCTCCAGTCACAGCAGTGCCCTGTGTTTGATAAGGGAGCTTAATGGGCTTGACAGGATCAAAGCATTTTCATGGTGAAATGATTATAGCTTATTCTGAAAGTGGATTTCCTCCTTCTTTATTCATTGTCCCTCTTCAAACAAACTCAGGCTATTAAAATATATTCTCCTGGAGGACACACAGGAAGGGGAGGCAATGTGCTTTGAAAAAAACCCACCCAACACATTTCTTACTTTGGAAGAGTGTAGAAAGTGGAATTATTTTGCTTTCAAAAATATATCTCCTTGCAGATACGGTTTAGCTGGGAAAACAGACCCAGCAGTATCTATATTTGCTGTTTTGTTCACATATAGGATACTGTGTTTTCCAAAGAATACAGTAGTACTCGTGTACATAAATAACCACCCAAGAGAGCCTTTTCCAGTGGTGACCTGACCAACACATGGAGGACGCCAGATTGTCTGTGGGTGAATAGTGGCACTTATACCACCAAAGCTTAGAAAATATTGTGTATTGTTAGTGTTTGCAGGGTTGGGAGCGTGGTTTTTTCAGCATTTCTCCATTGGGGAATGTAGTTTGGACCTGTCCCAATCCACACTTGACTTCCATATGTTTTCTGGTGTCAGTTGTATCGGTTCTTGAATCTACACATATAAAGAGTGAGCTGTGCTCCCAGGTGACCTGATAATGTAGGAACCATTTGGCCAGGTATTTCTCCCTCCAAAGCCCTGCTGTGTTTGCCTGTGCAGAGGAGGGATTCAGCATGTGAGGGCTGTTGCTGTGTAATGAAGAGCAGTTTTGTGGCGCAAGGGGCTGATGTGACAGTGCCGTGTTTCCTGTCCCCAGAGCTGCACTGACGTAGTGCTTTGTGTGCAGTGCTGTGACCTCGCTCAAAAAACTCACCCAGATGCAAAATGACCCTTCGAAAAACAAGAGTTTCGCAACTTATTGTCCTGCTCTTCTTGTGCTAACACAGTCACACGTGGGGCTGCCAGAATATCTGGGGATGGCACGTTAAAGTGAGGGGGCACAACTACCTGGGGCATCACTGCCCCAAACTCTCCACTCATTGTCCAGAGCGGGGGAGTTTGCAGGAGCAACTGCAATAAAATTCCTTTCTGGACTTGGACTTGCCTGATCATCACAGAATATTATATGCCCAGTGTGCTGCAGTGTACAAAAATCTTTGGGGGTTGGTTTTTACTCACCTGTGTAGCTCAATTTCTAGGAATCTCTTTCTCTGGAGGTATCTCAGGGTTCCTAAAAATGTAGGCAGCTCATTGTGCCCAGTGTGCTCGCTGCTGTGCTCTGGTTTCAAGAGGGGGCAACAAAAAAGGCACTACCTTGTCCTCAAATAAGAAGAAAGTGGTTAAAAATACTGTGAAGAACAGAAATACCTAACTCCTTAAATACCATGTCTTATAAATCTCACCCTGCCTGGCTCTCTGTGCTGCACATTCTGGCCATTTCATTTATAGGATAATTAAGGGATTTACCTTTTAAAGGTCTTGGGTTTGTTTTCACATCTAACCATTCCAGCAGCTAGGTGTGAGCCAAAGGATTTACAGGCAGCAAACAGCCTACGTGAGCTGCATTTACTGGAGGGAGGGAGGGAGAGGGACTTTCCTTCTCCTGTGAATTGTGGGAGGCAGGAGCTGGGGGCTCTGGGAAGGCTGGAGGACAGCTCTGGAACAGGAGTGTCCTGCCTATGTGGCAGGAGATCTGCATTAAAGAGCTGTCCACATCTATCCTCTGATGCACGAGGAGCACACGTGTCAAGAAACAATGCAAATTAGAAAGTCAGAGTGCGTGGGTTGACCAGATGGCTTTTATCAGCCAAAATGAACCTGGTTTTTCCTTTCTCTCTCTCCTTCTCCTCCAGAAGCCCTTCAGAGACCGGTAGTGTCAGACTTTGAGCCCCAAGGTCTGAGTGAAGCAGCTCGCTGGAACTCCAAGGAAAACCTTCTGTCCTGCCCTAGTGAAAATGATCCCCATCTCTTTGTTGCACTGTATGATTTTGTGGCGAGTGGGGACAACACTCTCAGCATAACTAAAGGTAAGGTTACTGGGCAGAATGGCACTGGGAATGTGTGAGAAGGCATAGGAAGAAAAGTCACAATGAAATAACTGAGTTATACACTAAACCCTATGGAATTGTTTTTTACTGTGAGGATTCTTCTTAAATACAAATATTTCACAGAATCATAACCTTTTTAAAGGTTAAGTGTTTTGTTGGGGTTTTTTTGTTGTTGCATTGAACAAGAAACTGTTTCTCAAAACTAAGGTCTCCATTAGGAGCAAGAATTTGAACTGAGAAATTAAACTAAGCTGATTTTGGAGCTGACCTCTACTTTCATAGTTCTCCAAAACACAATCCCTGTATGACAAATGATTGTGTATATAGGTATAAGGACCAGAAGGATTGAGTAAGAAAACACTACATGTGCTCCAAGTTACGTCTACTTACCTTGCTAATTGAAATTACTTTTTTATTGTTTATCCACTCCAGTTCTCTCCTGGCTCCATCAAACCAGCTCAGTTCAAATAAAATTTGCTGGATTCAGTTTTTAAGCTCAAGCAGTATTGGAGCTAGTGCAGAACTGCACGAGAGCCTGAAAATCTCCTGAAGCATGTGACTTTATTTGGCTTGGAGGGGTCCACTCAAGCTTGAAGAGAAACACATGCTCCCTGCTGAGTCAGATACCTCTTCTTCTAGGAGATTACTAGTGATCTGTTAGCCAGAAAGAACCTATCTTTGTCCTCAGCTGCCAGGTTTGCCAGGTGTGAATACATTTTCTGTTTTCCAAGGTGAAAAGCTCCGTGTCCTGGGCTACAATCACAACGGGGAGTGGTGCGAGGCCCAGACAAAGAACGGGCAGGGCTGGGTCCCCAGCAACTACATCACCCCCGTGAACAGTTTGGAGAAGCATTCCTGGTATCATGGGCCGGTGTCACGGAATGCTGCCGAGTACCTCCTGAGCAGTGGGATCAACGGGAGCTTCCTGGTGCGGGAGAGCGAGAGCAGCCCGGGCCAGAGATCCATTTCCCTGCGATACGAAGGAAGGGTGTACCACTACCGGATAAACACCGCCTCCGACGGCAAGGTAGGCTCCAGGGCATCCAAACCCTGAGGGAAAACCAGGCTGGGATACTTTTGTCCACTGACTGCACGAGGTCAAACAGCAGCAATTGAACTGAGCAGCTCTGAACCCTGAGCACAGCGTTTATCATCTGTAGTTACAGTAAACTCTGAGATTCTGGCGTGGCCGGGACAAAACACTTTTACTCCTTTAGCAAACTGTGATGTAATACAGCTCAGCAGTGAAACACTTTAAGGTAGAAGATACCAGAGTTACATCAGAGCTGAATGTAATGGAGATCATTAATAAGAGATTCTGAGGATGAATTCTTGTCCCTTATGTTCAAAAGAGAATCTCTTTGACTGCCAAATAGAAAAGTCAGCACCTGTTGCTGTAATTATTACAGTAATCCTGTAAATGTTAGGGACAGAATGCTTTTGAGCTATTCTGAAGTATTTTTAACTACTGTTTTGATTTCTCTACAGTATTTCAGCGTGATCATTGGAGACGGGTAGGCACTTTCACTTTTATATGGGCTGTGTCCCTAGTTCCTTCATTTTTTTCCCTAGATTGTTGTGTGCTGTAGCAGTGTTGCAATGCCGTGCTTTGTGGATGCTGCAGAGAAATGTTAGCATAAAAGTGTAGTTTTCCACAGATTTTTGTTTGAATTCCATGGAAACATTTCTACTGGCATTGGATTTCGGAAAACGTTGTTTTTTAACAAATCTGGTTTAAGCAGTGTCTCTTTAGATCCTGTGCAGAAGTTGAAGTGTGGGTCTGGAGCATGGCTGCTGAGGCTCTTCTTGCCAGCATCTAATAGATGACAGATTCTGTGCCATTAAATCACTTCAAAAGAAAAAACTAAAAATAATCAAGCACAGTAGTGGCCCACTGTGCCCAATTTTCCCTTGTCCTGTGAGAGCTTCACTCTTCTTACAGCAATGCTGCCAGCAAAATCTTTAGTGTGAAAACATAAGGAATGTGATGTACTGGTTCCCTATTTCTCAGAAACCTTTAATAAGATGAACAGATTTTATTCAGTGATGAAATACTTCTTGCCTGCTTTAGCAAACAGGTTGTAATTGAGACAATTCTGACCATGTTATTTAAGGCAATGTGTTTCCAAGTTACGGTGCTTTGATTCTTCCTTTTTCCTCCCATGTAGACACACTCTGTGGTCAGCATCAGCACTGTGGCATGCAGCATACTTGAAGGGCTACATGGCAATCTGGAATATTATTCCTCCTCCTGTCTCTGTAGCTGATAAGTCCCTCTATTCCCATAGATGCTGGCAGATGAGCAGTATTCACATGTGAATGTTTTGAACCGAATCCTCCTTCGGTTGGTGTAAATAAACACGTGTCCGTGAGGAGATAGCACATGTTCTCCATTTGAGCTGTTAAAAGGGTTTGGCATGTGAGGGCTTTCATCCCAGCAGAGCTGTTTTTATCCCAGAAACACAGTTCTGCAGAGCTACAATAATCCATTCAGGTCTGTATTAGCCAGGTTAACTGTTCATTTTCCACGAAGTTGTTTGAATTGGTGTTTTTGAGAAAAGGTGCAGGTCGGAACAATGCACTGCAGCTCATGGTGGCTGGAAATGCTAAACTGAGCAGCAGCAGTGGCTGAGAGAGCTGTGGCTTTTGTGCTTCACCTCTGCATGCAGGGGCAAGTGAAGAGGTACCACAGTCCTCCTGATGTTGTGCCAAGTGCCAGCATCCCTGCAGAAGGGGCAGTTTGCCATGTCCATGCATCATGGGCTGCAGTTTGCAGCCTGGCGTGTTAAACCCCATCATTTTCAATTTGTGTTAATGAGCCGGGCAGTGAATTGTGACAGTTTAGTGCCAGATGTGCTGCCCACTCTGCTGCTGGGCTGGGGGACACTGAGCTCTTCCAACACACTGTCCCTGGCTGTCAAAGCTGAGGAGCTGGGGGGAGAAGCAGCCAATATCCCTGTTTGTCCCTCTGCGGAATGGAGGCTGCTGGAGCAGGTTCCTGCTCTGAGCTGCTCGTGTCACACTCAGTTACCAGCTTTGCAGCAGAGCGTGGCTGTGCCAAAGGAAAGCTCTTACCTTCACTGCCCTGAGCACCTGGGGCCTCCCCAGCCTGCTGTATCATTAGCCAGCCTGTCCAGGGAATTTAATGTCTGCAAGTTCTCCAGTAAGGATGAATGGCTTTGGTGGGATCATATCCTTTGCCTGAGAGAACATGCTTTAGGAAAAAGAGGTGTTAGAGGAATGTGTGTCCTGCATTGCACAGCCTTACCCAGGCTTTGTCCTGGAGGGAAGTTGAAGGGACTAGGAAGAGATCAGAGGTTTGTTTGTCTTAACTTTAGTACTGGTGATACCGAATGCATTGGGCTTCAACAACTTTAAAAAAAACTTCTCCAGGATTTTTGACTTTATTTCCCATTTTAATGGGTCATATTCTTCTGGACCACCTTCTAATGTTTTGTTTTGTTGGTTGGGGTTTTTTTTAAGGAAGGTATTAAAAGTGAACTTGCTTGATTTGGCTGGCACAGTGCAACCAGTCATCTGGTAAACCACTTCCGTGGTACAGAGGACTTGGTTTTCCTGACTTGATAGTACTTGAGGCAAAGCCTCCTATTGAGTAACCAACTGAATAAACAGCCTTGCCCAGCTAGTTCTTCAAATCCTGCTGTCTTCAGCATTAAGGAATCAGGATTCATGTCCTGCTTGAGTCTCTTGGACCCTCCAATGGCTGAACTCGGATGCAGACTCACTCCTTTATCAGGGACCTTCATGGATTTTTTTTGGTGTGGATGTCCTCCATCCTGATGCAGGTTTTCTCTGAAACCTTTGGCCATTTATTTAGCCTCTTCTCCTTCTATAACAAGATCATATAATCTGTCACACTAAATACAGATATCTCCAATTCTTATGAGATATAAGCTGTCATAAAACCATGGGCAACTTCCTTCTCCGTGCTTCTCTAATACTTCCAAGTAATCCTGGAGTTCAGCTTTCTCTACATCCATATTTTTAGATTTTAATCCTCGGTGTAACGTGTGAACTGCTCATACCACTGCAAGTACTTCAAGTCGTTCCCAAACAGGCATGGCTTGTTTTAAATTGTGATTGTACCAGCTAATGCTTGGTTGCTCGCACCAGGCAGCTGTGAAAGCCTCTTATGTTGTCATTTTTCTGTTTTCAGAACATCTGTTATTAGGTGATTTCACCTCATTGGCCATGCAAAGTGTTGTGGGGGTTTGGAGGGGTTTTTTTTTGGTTTGGGGCTTCTTTTTTTTTTTAGCTGTGGTGTTGGAATGAGGTTTGGTCACTTTACCAAAACAATATCCAACTCATTTTGGTAGAGGGTTGTGAACATGCTCCCCAGGAGGATGCCTTTATTTTCTAGAGTTAAAGTTTCCCCCAGAGTCTTTTTTATCAGCATCTGTAGCGAAAGAAAAACAAGAGTGAAGGGAAAGTAGATTTCTCCAGGCCAGGGTGTAAACCCCTCCACTCTGAATGCCCTTGCACATCGAAAAGCCTTTAACAAGGGCTGTGATTTCCCAGCACTGGCAAGGTAGGTTTCTACAGCATAGCTGCCTTTTTTGGATGACAAATGCTATTTAGTGTTCACTTCCCAGAACCCTTACAGGGGCCCTTGTTGTGTTACAAAGGCCAAAGCTGGAAAGCCAATGGCCTCCCTGTACCTTGCAGTCTAACTGTGGCTGATCTGCGAGGTCGTTCACTGCTGTGTTTGTTTTCCCCTTTCCTGGTTACAGTGTGCCTGAGCTGAGCATTTTACCTTTCTGCAGCTCTTCCAAATAAGTCCATGACACACATAGATTATCAACTTTTGCCAATTCT
Source organism: Pipra filicauda (assembly GCF_003945595.2). Classification (NCBI taxonomy): domain Eukaryota; kingdom Metazoa; phylum Chordata; class Aves; order Passeriformes; family Pipridae; genus Pipra; species Pipra filicauda. The sequence goes on from NW_024103674.1 coordinate 2,309,862, forward strand.
GACCATAATAGTCACTGGACATACATAAGTTTGTGGCTCATCCTCATAAACCTGAGTAGGGATGTGGGCAAGCAGGATGCTGAGGGGGAGAGGCACTTTCATCCATCACTCCTCCTTCCTTGGATGATAGAACTGCTCTTTTCCCTCACCTTTTCTTGCATGTAGTGCCTGTTCTCCCATATGCTTCAGAATATTTCTTCTCATTCTCCTTATGAGTTTGCATAGTAAACAGATGCCTGCAAAGGAGGTGTATCCATACAGGAAATGCCAGTCTCCAGTACAAAGACTTTACTCGAGTTTGAGGGGGATTTTGTCCCTCCCTGCACATCTTTTTTTTCCCCCTCTTGCAAATGCATGTCCCTTTTCTGTTAGACATATTTGCTTATTGCTGGAAGTTCACTGGTGCATCTTCTTTTTCCATCCAGCAATTCTGTCCAGGTGGAAGAGACAAAATTTGACCCTCAGCCTGGGATTTTTGGATGCCTGGCAGCTCCGTCAACTTCCCAGCCTCCTGAAATCCCTGACAGATGGCCACTGCACATGCAGAACCTGTTGAGTGCATATCCAGCAAGTCAGAGGCGTTTGGGAAGTTTGATCATAGCTATTGGCATGTGATATGAGCAGTAGGAATAGTGTGTGGACTGGACAGAAATTTGGGTGGCCAGCATGGTGCTGCTCTGTCCCTTGCCAGACTTTGGTCCTTTGTGAGAAATGGAGCTCTTCCATCTTCTGTGTCCAGCATAGGCAAAGTGCACTCTGATACAAAGATTTCTCCCTCTCCTTCAGGTGTAACCAGCATCACTTTTCAAATAATTAAATCCCTAGCTTTTGTCACCTTGCCTGGCAGAAGGCTGGGCTTGAGGATGAAAATTGGAGATAGTTTCCCTCTGGTGGGAGGGAGTCACTTGTCTGTTATCTTTACTAGGATTTTAGGCTTAAAATGGATCTTCTGTATAAATGTTAAGAAGGTAACAAATACGGGTTATCATGCCTCGCAGCAGGTTTTCATTCAGTGGTAATGATTTTACTTCTGTGCTATCGATCAGTGCCCATCAAAAGGACGGAGCAGACCAGCTCCCTGATTTCATGCTAATGCTCTGCAGAAGCTTAGGAAAAAGCAGGGAAACCTCCATTTTGCCAAGGACACTTCAAGGAGGAAATGTCATAACCCAAATAGAAATAGTGAAATTGAGACACTGAGGCTGACAACCCCTCACCCTCCAGGAAATGTCCCACAATCTTTACTGACCAACCTTTTGAAAAGAGACCCCTCAAGCAGCAGCATGTCAGTCTGGTGCTATTTGCAGTCGTTCCTCCTGTTTTGTTTTGGCGAAGTGCATGTATTTTCTCCTGAATCGATGCCTTTCCCATGTAAGCAGTGACTGTTCTGGGCTCTGGAGCTGGTTACAAGACCTTGTGGAGCTCATAGTTCTTGCAGCTTGAGTAGAAGCAGCGCAACACTCCGCTTTCACAATTTTGCGATGCAGTTTCTACGTATGAGCGTATTTCTACCGCAGCGCGCGTTACCTGAACGAGTTTTCTGTGTCTCTTTGCTTCCCAGCTGTATGTGTCTTCAGAGAGCCGCTTCAACACCTTGGCAGAGTTGGTCCACCACCACTCCACCGTGGCAGATGGACTCATCACCACCCTGCACTACCCGGCGCCCAAGCGCAACAAGCCCACGATCTACGGCGTGTCCCCCAACTACGACAAGTGGGAGATCGAGAGAACCGACATCACCATGAAGCACAAGCTGGGTGGAGGGCAGTATGGAGAGGTGTATGAAGGAGTCTGGAAGAAGTACAACCTCACAGTGGCCGTGAAGACTCTAAAGGTAGGACTCAATCTCGGAACGTTCCCAGCAGGAAGCGCGAGTTCGGGGTGTCTGCCCTGCCCTTAGCCCTGGTTAGAAATTTGGTTTGATGTCGGGCCTTCCTTTGTGTGCTGTAGGCTTGGAATAGTTAATTTCTGAAAGAGCTTGATCCTACTACGTTTTATGCGATGCGTGAAACACTCATATGTAAACAGAGGAGGATGTTAAAAGCACAGTTTTTACTTCAGAATGGATGAAACCTTAGAAAAGTAAATAGTGCCGTGGTGTCTCGCATTCAGGGTGTGGTAAAGGTGAGCTGTTCACGGATGAACACACCAGCACAATCTGGTGTGTTAAGGAAAATTGTGGATTATGAGTCAGTCAACACAAAATTCAAAGGCTGTGCTTCAGGGAGGCTTTACATGTTTTGATTTTCTGTCTTATGTGGCGTCTCTCCCAAAAGACAAGCTCCCTGTGTACCTGGAAGTCTTAAGCAATTGTTCACAGCTGCTTCTGATCGAAACACACAAGAGGAGGAAAAAGGGTATCCAAGCTAAGATGTATTAAAATTCATAAGTGGCTTTAATGAAGAACTGGATAATCAGTTCTGCTGCTGGCTCTGCTCCCTGATTCCTGTGTCTTGGTTTCCTTGTCTCTTGAAATGCAAATAGTGCTCTGTGAGTTCATAAGGTCATTGCTTAATTCATCTATGTTTATAAAACTGTCTTGAGATCTTCTGGCACCATCTGCACACATTGCATTTGATTGCTTAATAGGAGTTTATGCGAACTTGACACCATGTTCTTTCTCCTCGAATGGGGACGTGGTTTGGTCTTGCAGAAACAAACAGAACAGGGGGTTTTGTTTGTTTCTTTTTGGTTTTTTTGCAGTGGAAATTTTGAAGTGGAGAAAACTGTGTAGATGCTTTAGTGCCAGGGGAAGAACCTTTCCTTGATTTGGGGAAAATATTTCATCCTTACTCTCTGAGCAGTGGCTGCCTTAGTACTTCTGGGTTGCTATGGCTGCAGAAAGTATTTTCATTTTGGCCTTTTTTGTACTCTGGAGGCTCCTGCTGTTGCTCCCAGCGGGGGAGTCCAAGTGCTGCTTGCACAGGGAGCGAGTGACATCTAGTGTTGTCCCTGCTCGGGATCACTCGGGAGTGTTGCAGAGCAGGTGAGCTGGGATGTGACCAGGTTCAAGAAAACACCTCTTTTATACTGAGGAGAGCTCAGTGCTTTCCTGGAACACTGCTTGATGTAACATCTCCCTGCTGTGAGCTGCAGTGTGAGGATTCCCGACGCCTTCAGACTTCTCATCCTGCTTTCATTCTCTTCTCTCTAAAACCTCTCAACAAAGACAAATTGTATGTTATCCCATCAAATCTGTTTGTGCAGAGGAGAAACCTTAATACAGACCATGGCTGTTTCAAATATATCAAATAAATATTTAATGAAACACTGCTAAAAGTGGTTCATAATGTAGCATGGAGCAGCATGTTCCACTGGGGAATGTAAGAACAACCAAGAAGAGAGAGTTGAGAAACACTCCAACCCGCAATTATGCACGCTAAAACCATCCTTAAAAGCGAATTTATAATCCACCTTTTAAAATCCATTAGTGTACTGCCTGACAGGTGGGATTATAGCTTTCTTCAAAGTTTCTGGAAACATTTTTAAATCACATTTATATCCCAGTTCTACTGGGGAAAACAAGCCTTTCGCAGCTTCTGTGCAACCCTTCAGATGACTCATTTTATTTTCCTCTGAGAGAATATTTTTCAAAACTTTATATGACTCTTCTTGTTTCCTTCCCCATCTACTCCAGATCTCTCTGTAAGAAGAAGGGGAGGGCAGACTAAAAGAGAGAGGGGGAGAAAAGGTCCTTCCAGCATCTTTTTGAATAATGATGCTTATGAACACCCATTTGTTGTTCAGTTTTCTATCAAGTGTCTAAACATAGCTCATGGCTGGCACAGAACTCTAGAAGGAGGCAATTCAAGCAGCACACACTGTTCCTCAGACAGTGTTGTGGTGCTGAGATATTTCCCATTAAAATGCATCACTGGCAGCTCCACGAGTTGCACAGGACACATCAGTATTTATAAGGGACACACTCTGAATTTGTGTTTTTACCCCCAGTGTCGGAAAGGGGGCACAAGGCAGGCAGTGGCTGCAGGAATGGGGCACAGAGCTCTGTGACCTGCACAGTGTTGGACCAAGTTCATCCTGCTGTAACTGTGGCCACAGCGTGTTCTCCTGAGGGCCATTTAATGGCTGAACTGCTATGAGCTGGTCAGCTCAGCACATTTCTCACTGCACACCTTGAGTCTGCAGCCACTAGGACTGCTTCTGCTTTTTCTTTTTTTTTTTTTTTTTTTTTTTTCCTCTCTCCTTTTTTTTTTTGTATTCTTTCCCCAGCAGAGAAACCTGTGTTCTAAATTAGACAACACACAACCCCAGTGTCCCTTAATGCCATGGCATGGCCCTGTGCTCTGCTAGGAAAACACTGTACAGCCAGAACTGTTTTATTTCTTCCAGTGGGAGCTGGAAGCCGGTTAAGGCTGGTCCTTTGCACGAGATCAGGTTTTCAGAGAGATCATTGTTACAGTGGTTCTCTGTATGTGTCCTTCCTATTAATTTGGTCACTCAGAGGTAGAAGATTTCAAACAGTGGAGCAGCTATGCAGAGGAGAAACCTTCCAGGGTTTGTGTAGCATGAATAAGATCAAGGCGTATTTAGGGTAATTTTGCAACCTGGATTATTAACCCAGTTTCCTTTGCCAAAGAGAACAGTTTAAGGTCCTGCTCACAAGGACCTTTGGACTATTAGTTTTGACAGTGTGTTCAGAAAAATTGCAGCTGCCAATCAAGCCAATTGGCAATGAATAGTAAATGATTGAATGGAACTGTTGGAAAAATGTTCTCCGTGCTAACTGCAAAGCAGGGAGCTGGCTGGATCTCACCGTGGCAGCCCACTGTTATCATTCTCACCAGCAGCAGTAAATCCTTTCCAATCCTTCCTTAAAACACTTTGTCCATGTAGCCTGTCAACATTAATCCATCAATGAAAAAAAAATATGGATATAGAAAGAAACATTGCTTTAGGAATAGATCTGTATTTTTTGCACCACTTTGAAACGACCTTCCGGCCATTTGGGGCATATTTGCTTCAGAAAAATATGTCTTTTGAGCAAGACTGTGTCTCTTCCTTGGTTTTGTGCTGTGCCAAGTAACTTTATGGTGTCCAACAAATCGGTAGTGACACGTCTGCCCACAGTGGTTACGTCATGGGTCAGGCTCTAAATGCCAGAAATGATTCTGTGAAACCCTGGACTTTCAATCACAGAGTAGCTGCCATCAGTTGTGTCTCCCTGTCTGGGATGGGGAGGGGGTTCTTGTTCCTGCCCATTGAATCTGCAGACCTGAATTTCAGCAGCTTCTCAAGCGTTTGATTGTGTTGTGTCCTTCCTTTTATGTTCATTCTTGTTCCTTTGCTGTACTTTTTATTTCATGTTATCTTTTTTTTCCTGTTAGGAACAAGCACGTTTTTTTTTCCTTTTCAGCTCCTGAGTGTTCCTGTGAGAGACCCCTCACAAAAAGGATATGGATTTTCTTTCCCCAGAAAGCTCAGTTAGAATAAGAATGACAAAAATATGTATTTTTAAAATCATACAAAAAAGCCAATGTTCCTAACTCCCTGGCTTTGTGATGTGACTACAGGGAAAAATTACCTTGCAAGAACTATGGCTTATGTTGTCAGTTTGCAGTTCTTTTTGTGTCCTCATACAAAAATCTGTTCCCCCTTTGTGCACACTGTTTGCCAAAGCTTTGCCATTGTTCTGCAGGAGGATACCATGGAAGTGGAAGAGTTCTTGAAAGAAGCTGCAGTAATGAAGGAGATCAAGCATCCGAACTTGGTGCAATTATTAGGTAAGTGATAAATACCAAGCAGAGGGATTTGAACTAAACCCTTGTGCAGTGATATGGATGTTAAGGAGCAGATAAGCTGCTTACCATACCAAGGCTTTAAATACAGACACTTATTGTCTGGCAAAATTCACAATTTGTACCACTAATACATGGTTTTTAATGATCTCGTCTCCCTAATGTTTAATTTGCCAGAGCCTGAAGCAGAAAATTAAACCCCTCTATTAACCACTTCCAAGCAGAACACATTCTTTCCATAAGCCCCATATTTCTACCTTCTAGAGGTGCAAATTGCCCTCGAGGACAAAACCTGAAGATTCACTGAGGTTCTCAAACACTCATTGGCACCTTTATGTTGGTCCCCAGGGGTGTGCACGCGGGAACCTCCTTTCTACATCATCACGGAGTTCATGACATATGGGAACCTGCTGGATTATCTGCGGGAGTGTAACAGGCAGGAGGTGAACGCTGTGGTGCTGCTGTACATGGCCACTCAGATCTCCTCAGCCATGGAGTACCTGGAGAAGAAAAACTTCATTCACAGGTAGGAAGGACCATGAGCACCCCTGAATCTCGAGCACAGAACACCCCTTGATGTATTTTCCTGCCTTTCAGGCTGTGACGGCATTGGCTTAGATGCAGTTGGTGTTCTATATTTAACACACTAGTGCATTGTGTTCTGACACAGTCTGTTAACCTGTCTGTAGGATGGGTTTTCTCTCAGGGTTTTTCTCTTACCTTTGAAGAAGCTGCAGGTGAAAGACACGTCAGTTCTTTTATATTTTGGGCAAGGGCCTTAACTGTAAAGGCTTCCCAAAGTAACAGACTTTTAATGGACCAGATAAGCTACTTCCTTGATTGTAACAGCCATTAAAACTGCAGTTGGTGTTGCTGGATGTGAGCAAGTGCTCACAGCAGAGCCACCCTCTAAGAGCCACGTCAGCCCATGTTCTTTCTTATTTGGTTCACCTTGTTTCCCATCCTCTGTAGGGATTGTTCCCGCTATTGTCCGGATTGCGTATCCACTTTAATAAGCATCTCTGCAGTCTTAAAAGTCTCAGAGACTCTGACCTTTAAGTGTGCTGCAATTATGGCTGGAGCTTTACGTTCCTCATCTGCAGAAGTGGGCTCCTGGCAATATAATGACACATCCTGCGCCAGGGCTGGAGAGTCACTGAGCTTTATACAAGATGCTCTCGGTGTTGTAGCGTGACCTTTCCTGCCCAATTAACTGGAATATGGAATTAGCACGTGTTTTTTCATAGAGACAAACATGAAGATCGTGTGTAAAGTTCTAGGTGCTCCTCCAAGTCATGCATTGCCTTTGCTGCCTGAAAGGCCTGTTTAAATGCTGCCGTCGGTCAATAAATTGAACAGTGATGCTGCCAATTAAAATTTCCAGCCTTTGATTTGCTCTGTTGAAAGTGTTTTGTCCCGTCAGCCTGCAGGAAGTAAACTTTAAAAACTGCTTTGTGTGAATCTCGTTTGTCTGCTCTGCCATTCACTTCATTTCCTCTTATTTCTGATGATCCATTTATCTAAAATAAATAGTAGCATTTTTCCTTATCAGCCACCCCCATAACCACCTACCCAATTATTTGAAGAGTGTTGTCAAAATTCACATCCATGGATTCAAATGCTGGGCTCTGACCTCATTTAATGAATCAGGAAGGAGGAGGAATTTGATTATGAAGAGGAGCTTTTATTTAGATACACATTGTAGTAATCAGCATTGATAAGAAGGTATATTCGAAAACACTGTGAAAATTTAATGGGCATCTAGTAAGATGTAATTTTTTCTTTTCTCTTTTTTTTAATTATTTAATTTATTCTGATTGAGCAGAACAAGCAAAAGAAACAGTGGCAGTGTCTGCCTCTTATCTAAAGATCTCACTGGAGCTTCCTGGTAGAATCAATTTTTAGTTCAATGTGACCTAATCTGGAAAAGTGTTCTAACAAAACCTAACATTAGGAAAGATATACTTCTGTGCTTTACCTTTTTATCCTCCTGAAGCACTTCTGAGTGTGCAAACAGGTTTTCCTGCAAGCAGGTCTTCCCTTGCCAGGGAAGAGGCAAATGCAACATGCACATCTCCCACCTGCCAGGGTGGAGCCAGGTGAAAAAATGCAGAGGACAAGCTTAATTTTACTTATTGCCCAGTCCCTTGAAAATGTCAATACTGACAGCAGAGGCTACAACAGGTTTTCAAAGGCCAAAAGGTGGTGTGAACAAGTTGTGTTGTAAAAGGTGGTACACCTGGAAGGAGGGAGGGCAGAGCTGGGAGCTAGTCCTGGTGCTTGAGCAAGGACTGGAAAAGGAGTCTGGAGAATAACTGGTGTTAGTTGGGGTGACTGAAGCGTTAGAGGGGTGGGCAAAAAGTGAGGCTTTGAGACTGGGTTTCTTCAGTGCTCATCCTCAGCTATTGATAACTTGAGCACTGACATTTCTTTAAATTATTTTTATCCTGAGGGTGGCAGCTTTTATTGAAACTGAGGGGGCTTCTTGAAGCTCTCACTTCAGATTAGGGAAAAAAAAAGAAGAAACATTTGGATGACAGTCTTACAAAGCCAGGATGGAAAATAACTTTCCCTCTCACATGTGTGCATGTAACTACAGAATTTCTGTTTAATACTCTGATCAGAATAATCACACAGGCCCAGGTTTCTTCGGGAACAGCAGGTTTCCTTGCTATCACTAAAAGTGAGATGGCAAAGACTTCTCATTGCCTATTTTTTGTCTTTTTTTTTTTTTTTTTTTTAGGGACCTTGCTGCCAGGAACTGCCTTGTAGGGGAGAACCACTTGGTGAAGGTGGCAGACTTTGGCCTGAGCAGGTTAATGACGGGTGACACGTACACGGCCCACGCTGGAGCCAAATTCCCCATCAAGTGGACTGCCCCAGAAAGCCTGGCCTACAACAAGTTCTCCATTAAATCCGACGTCTGGGGTAAGAGTTTGCATGTACAAATTAATGCAGATTATAGTCTTCTTTTCCAGGCCTGTGAAATGAGGCCACTGTGGAACATTTCACAAGGAGGGAACACGTTCCCTGGTTGGAGCCACATTGTTCTTTGAGCTTGTCAGAGTGCAGGAATTAATCTCTGCTCGGGCAGTCTGAGAGCAGAGCACAGAGGATGCTGACCTGACTTTATATATTTGAGTTGTTGGCAAATATGAAAATAAAGGATACTGTAGGGTTTATAGAAATGTATGAAATGGGGCTGGAGGACACCAATGCTACTGCCTTGATGGAGTTATGGCACAGGACTATGAAGGGATATATTGTTATATAGCAAAAAAACTTTCTAACTACTTCAGGGAGGAAAGAATCTGGTTCATTTTATGTTAAAAAAATAATAATTATGTTTGTATCTGTCTAGCGATAACTCCAAGTTCATCTTTCTGCATTTTAAAAGAATAATCTTTGGAGTGAGATGAGGAGAAGCAGAGGGAAAATTTGATGACAAATGGTTATTGAAGAGCCCTGAAGTGCTGGTGATAAGAGTAGGCTTAGCTAAGTGGAGCTCTGTTCTTTCAAATCTGACCACGGAAAATCTCATTGTACTTTTATCAGCCCTTCTTTGGGTTTTATATCTCTGCCATAGCTGGTGGTCAAATTCTCAGAAGTGCCCAGTGACATGAGATAGAAGTTTGTGGGACGTGGTCCCAAAAGCACTTGGAAAATGATATCCTGAACATCTTCTATATATAAACCAACAGACAGTACTGAAGCAGTGCTGAAGTCTTCTGCAGTTTGGGGGAAACTGTGCAGAGAAAGGCTTTATTTTGAAGAAACTTTTAGGTAGATGGCTGATGCAAAATGTTCTCTAAAGCCCAAAACAGCCTCCCAAAGAATATGTGATTGCTGACCAAGGCGTTTCTGCTGTTTTGGGCTTGCAAGTGGTGTTGACTGTTTCTGTCTGCCACAACCTCAGGATGCTGCTGTGGTGGCTGCAGGATCCCTGTTGCATTTCAGCAGTAGACTAATCCAGGAGAAAAGATCCCACAGGAGTATTGGGTATCTTTAGTTAGGGTTAGTTGTAACCTTGCAAAGCAGAGTTGGGGCAGTGGACTTTGGGGTGTGATCAGAGCAAACCTGCTGTCCCTGGAGGCCACGGCTGCTGCTGGGAATGCCAGAGTTTAGATGTTTTCACCTCACTGCCTCAAGACAGCAATCAAAGAAAATTGTGCACAGAAATGTCTAATGTAAATTGCCCTTGGTGGCTTTGCCATGTAATGTGATGTGATTTCCTTACTTATGCAGAATTGTAATCGCTTTCTCTTCAGGTTAAGAACAGAATAGGGTGACTGAACTAATTACATGCAGGTTGTTGAACTGGTGTTGGGTTTATTCTGTGTGCCTGACTCCTGTTTTAGCTGCCTGACCCTGGTGCTGACCTGCATCCCCACCAGCTCCCGAGAACTGAATGCCTCGCCTGTTCCAAGACCCTTTTTGTGCTCTCCCTTTTCCTGTTCAGCTTTTCCCTGTGACCAAAACATCTCGCCCTCACCGTGTCTTGCTAGCAACTGCTAAAACTTTCCTCTCACTGCTGCCTCCCACATTTCCCTTCAAGACCACGCTGCAGCTAAACAAGGGCACCCCAAAAACACTGAGCTATTAAAATGTGCAAGTCCTCCAGGGAGAGGTTGCAAATGAGAGGAGCTGTCACACTGAGGGAGCGACTGCAGTGCAGCAGTGAAGCGGTTTCAGCTAATCCACTGTGAAGTCTCTTAATTGTGCCTCTAATAGGACTTGAAGGATCTCAAGGCTTTCAGGTTTGAGACAACTGATACATTGAAAATTAGTCTAATTCTACCCTGTCATATCGCAGGAGACTTGTCTGTGCTGACGGAGAGGCTTGTTATGCTTCTTTAACATTTAAGCTGCTGCTGAGCATGGGATCTGAGCCACCCAGAGCTGGTCTAAGTGTGCAGCACTGTTTAGTGACCAGTCCCACCAAACATCCTCCCAAATTTAAGATGAAAACAAAACTTATTGATTTTTTTCTTCTTTTTTTCCCCCTCCCTTTTTCTCCACTGCAGCCTTTGGCGTTCTGCTGTGGGAAATAGCAACCTACGGCATGTCCCCTTACCCTGGGATTGACCTGTCTCAAGTCTATGAGCTGTTGGAGAAAGACTATCGTATGGAGCGCCCTGAAGGCTGTCCTGAGAAAGTTTATGAGCTCATGAGAGCATGTAAGTGTTCCTCAGCCTTGCAAATGCTGCTTTTTAGCTCTGCAGGGGTGCAACAAAAGTGCCGGGATCTGGCCACGTGCAGCAAGGCACAAGAAACCCCCTGCCAGTCCCAGGGAAGGTGCAATGCTGTGTGGAAGTGTTTGGTTAAAGCTGCTTTCCCCAGAGGATGAACATGCCATGAAACCAGCTGTTCATCCCTGCTGGGAGCCCACAAGCCTCGGGGAGAGATTTGTTGTGGATCTCAATGCTTTCTTTGTCTCCTTTTTCCTGACAACTTAAAGAAAAGCCTGTGCTCAAGGATGAAGCAGGAGCTTCATTTGGCTTCTTGCAGGACTGACTGTTCCTCTTCACTGTGGCTTCTTGGTACGTGACTCAGTGCCACAGGCTTTTTTCCAGTGGTGCTCAGCACCTACTGTCACACACTAACATGGAAACCTGATTTAGGGAGTGCTGGGTGTCTGCAGCTGTCACTGAGCCAAAGTGGTTGCAGACACCCAGCACCCTGTAAATCAGATTTCTGTGTCAGTGTTTTATCTCACTCAGTGTATTAGAAGGGAAGTGTGATTTCTGGCTGCTCCTGGTGCAGAGTACTGAGTGTCTGCTGCTGGAGGGAAGTTTTGAGTGGTGGTGTGTTTTTTTCAGGCTGGCAGTGGAGCCCTTCTGATAGACCTTCCTTTGCTGAGATCCATCAGGCCTTTGAAACTATGTTTCAGGAATCCAGCATATCAGATGGTAAGTTCCTCTTGGACCAGCAATTCCAGAGATGGGGAAAGGGCTGACTGCATCCTTAACTCTGGATGTTATTCACAGACTGTTTTCACTGAAACTCAGTCCTAGGTTGTACTACCTGGTAGTAAATGGCATAGAAAGCAGATACATATTTGCATGTGGGTTTTTTTGGGAGCAGACATCTCATATTGAAGGGCCAAATGGCTAAATAACCTCAAGGAACTTCTGCTTTGCATTGCTCACTTTTCTTTTTGTGATATTAACTCCAAACAGTGCAGTGGTTTTTTATCTTCTGCTGATTTTAATAAATGTTTTTCTTCTGTGCGTTGCAGAGGTGGAGAAGGAATTGGGAAAGAAGGGCATGAGGAGTGTAGTGAGCAATTTCCTCCAAGCCCCAGAGTTACCAACTAAGACACGAACATCAAGGAGAGCTGCTGAAAGCAAAGATGCCAACGAGGGCTTGGAGACTGCACATGCTCGAGGCCAGGGGGAATGTGGTAGGTTTTAATTAAAGTCATTATTCCTTCAGGAAATACAGGGAAAAACAGCATGCACATCTAGCTCCAGGCCTTCACGTAGGCAGAGCTGTACCTAATAACAGGTGCCATCTCTGTTGTACCAGTGCTGTGTTTCTGGGTGACAGGCTGCTGAGTTTGCTGTCCTGGGTCCAGAACTCCTTTTATTAGTTTTTGCAAAGGTAGGTTGTTAATTCTGGGACCAGATAGGCACAGCAGCTGGGAGTGTGAATCCTTAACTGGCTGAGGGACTGGTGCTATCCCTGCCGTTGCTTAGAGAAGCCCTCGGAGTTCTTTTAACTTATAATGGCTGTTACCTGGAGCTCCCCAAAGACCAGAGCCTGAGCACGGAGCTCTCTGATCATATCCTCTTCCCATTCCCTGGCAGGAGCTATCAGTGGGATCTCCCACTGCCTCTGAGTGCGGAGTAATCTGCTGTGTTCAAGCCACTTTACACTACCACACTGCATAATTTAAAGCGGGGTGATAGCTCGGGTTTTGCAAGCCCCATAAGGGAGGTTTCTTCACTTTCCATCCTACCAGATTTGTGCTTGCAGCACAGAAGACTATTACTCTTGGCAGGTACCAAATATAATTTCAGCGAGGGACAAGGAGGTATTTACAGAATCTTCCATAAAATTAAACTTCCAATCAGTTTCTTCAAACATTTACCTGCCATTCCGAGGAAATAAAAGCGGTGGTAAAAGGGTGAATGAGTACAGGAGATTTGTATCTACCTCGTTTGAAAAATAAAAAGGTAAAATGAAATACAGTGGGGGGTTTTTTCAGCTCCTGTTGAGGCTGCCTCTTCTGACCATTCATGTGACCTTTTTTATGTAGTGTCAGATTCATCCAGTAGTACATGTTTCAGTAGCAAATGCACATCTAGACAAAGAAGGGGGGAAAAAGGAGGGGATTTAAAATGTTGGGAAAAGAAAGTAAAAGTGACTTAGAAATGAAGGTTATTTACCATATATAGGAAATGAAATTGCCTATTATTACAAGCTTTTGAAGTAAAATAATTTCATTTGAATACTTAAGAGTTTTGAGGGATTCAAGTGCAGCAGGAATAATACGATTTTAACATTATACTGGGAGTCATTTCACTCTTTACTGTGAAAGAAAATTTTGCACATTAAAGTTTTATTGCAGTTTCCCCTCCAATTGTCAGTGTTTCCATAGCAAGTCCAGCAGCTGGAAGCTGATCCTCAGTGCAAGCTGCTAGTTTTCTGTGGATCCTGCAACTCCACTGTGTCTATAATCAGAAAGGCCATGACCTGTGCTCTGGCTGCCCAGGTCCCCATAAGTCTTGTGGGATTGGTGTTCCTGTGAAAGTGTGCTATCTTCTCAAAGTCCACAACTATTTTATTTCAAATTCTCTCCCCTCAACCAAAATCCTACCCATAGCATGATGGTGTCCAACATGTGACTAAGAAGCATCCTTCCTTCTCCTATGACTTTGCTTCACCTCCCCTCTTACTGCCTAGTCAAGCTGTAAATGTATCTGCTGCCCTGCAGGCATTCCTCCTTTGGATCAGAATGCCTTCACAGTGCCTGGCCTGGAAATGAGCCCCTCTGTCAGTCAAACCCAGAGACCTTCAGGACTCTGTATGAATTTATTATAAACCATTATTCATTTTTAAATACCTCTTGTAAGTGGAGAAAGGGTCACCCCATCACTTCCCTCCGCAGCAGTGCTGCTGAAGGAGGCTGGTGCTGCCCCTTTGCTCTGTTACTGTACAAAGCTGAGCATCTTCACCGTGGTACGACCTGAAGTGTCGTATCTTGGTCTTGATTTCTGCTCATGGAACAGTTATTTCTGTTCCCCACAAAGGGTGACATCAGGAAAATGAAGGAGAAGCCTGGGGATGGAGGTGGGTTACAGAGGTGCCTTATTAATTCAGAGGGTCAGCGATTCAAAAGACAGCAAGAGCACAGGGACTAAAGCAAAGGCCTCTTTGTATTTATCTTCTTCACAGTGTGAAGTTTAGACAAGTCTCCAGATGTGAGGATGGGAATCTGAACACGAATATGTGATGTTTGTGTGATGTTCTTTCAATGGGAAGCCTACAGGGAAAGCAGTTTGGCAGCCACCTCAGGAATGAATGGATGCAGTATCAGGGACCACGTTCAGTCCAGGCTTGAGTGTGGCTGCACTTGCTTTAGCTCTGCTCTGAAGTTGTGTCTCTTTAGAGAACCTCCACCTTTTGGAGGTGCTGCAGGTTTGCTCCTGTAAGAAAACAGATTATTCTGGCTCTTGGAGCAATGCTCAGAAAACTCTTTTCATTTCCCTTGCAGACCCTCTGGACCATGAGCCTGCTATTTCTCCCTTGCTCCCACGGAAGGAGAGGGTGGCCCTGGAGAGCAGTTTGAATGAAGATGAGCGGCTGCTTCCAAAGGACAAAAAGCACAACCTCTTCAGTGCCCTGATCAAGAAGAAGAAGAAGACTGCTCCCACCCCTCCGAAACGGAGCAGTTCCTTCAGAGAGATGGACGGACACTCGGACCGCCGGGCGGGCGGGGAGGAGGAGTGCAGGGATGCTGGCAATGGGGCTTTCATTGCACCCCCCACAGACACAGCTGACCCCCCCAAGTTTCAGAACCCAAGCAATGGGACTGGTGTCACCAACGGGGTTGTTGCTGGGAACTCTGGATTCCTGTCTCCCCATTTACGGAAGAAGTCCAGCACGATGAGCAGCAGTCGGGGGGTGGCTGGGGAGGAGGAGAGCAGTTCCAACTCCAGCAAGCGTTTCCTGAGGTCCTGCTCAGCCTCCTGTGTGCCCCATGGAGCGAAGGACACGGAGTGGAAATCCGTGACTCTGCCTCGGGATTTGCAGTCCACAGGACGCCAGTTTGATTCCTCCACTTTCGGGGGGCACAAAAGTGAAAAGCCAGCACTGCCTCGGAAGCGAGCAAACGAGGCCAAGACTGACATTGCTGTCAGGGGGACAGTGACCCCTCCTCCACGGCTGCTTAAGAAAAATGAAGAGACCACTGATGATGTGTTCAAAGACGCAGAGTCGAGCCCTGGCTCCAGCCCTCCCACCCTGACACCAAAACTTGGCCGTAGGCAACCTGCTGCCCCTCCTTCCTCCAGCGGGCTCCACAAGGACGATGGAGTCAAATCCAGTGCCTTAGGTACCACTGTGACCATGGACCAAGGTTCTGCTGCCAAACCCAACCCTGCTGGGTTCATGGGGGCCAGCAAGGCTTCCTCTGAGGAGCCACGATTGAGGAGGATCAAGCAGACCTCAGAGTCAGCAGGGAAGGACAAAGGGAAGTTATCAAAGCTGAAACCGGCCCCTCCACTCCCTCTCTCTTCATCCTCCATCGCCAAGCCTGGGAAGGTTTCTCACAGTCCCAGCCATGAAGCAGCAGATGTGGTGTCTGGGCCGAAATCCAAACAGTTGACTCAGGTTGGAGAGGCTGCAGGCAGTGATGCTGTCAAGCCAAACCAGTCAGGGGAAGGTGTGAAAAAGCTGGGGATCCCCTCTGTACCAAAGCCACAGTCCTCTACAAAGCTGCTGCTGAGCACAGCAACCCCAGCTGCCTCTTCCTCGTCCATACCCTCTGCCCCAGGCGGGGACCAGGCGTCATCTACAGCCTTCATCCCTCTCATATCCACCAGGGTCTCGCTGCGGAAGACCCGGCAGCCCCCGGAGAGGATTGCCAGTGGCACCATCACCAAAGGGGTGGTGCTGGAAAGCACCGAGGCTCTGCGGATCGCCATCAGCAAGAACTCTGAGCAAATGGCAAGCCACAGCGCTGTCTTGGAGGCTGGCAAGAACCTCTACACCTTCTGCGTGAGCTACGTGGACTCCATTCAGCAGATGAGGAACAAATTTGCCTTTAGGGAGGCCATCAATAAGCTGGAGAACAACCTACGGGAGCTTCAGATCTGCCCGGCCACGGCCGGCAGCGGTGCCGCGGCCACCCAGGACTTTAGCAAACTTCTCAGTTCAGTGAAAGAAATCAGCGACATTGTTCAGAGGTAGCAGAAAAACTGGGTTAGAAACACACAAGTCAAATCAATCACACAATGGGCCAAAGCCAACTGGGGAGAGAGTAACGTGTGGACTGACAAAAGGACCGGGGCGTTCAGGCTGGGGCTGCGCAAAGGACGCAGACTGTGACTGGACACCCCAGCTCCAGAGGGCAGGGCTGTGTTCAGGAGGCACTTTCCACCCTCTGAACTCAGATTCCCTGTGTTTCATATAGTCGTAATCGTCTTATCTGTGGAGTTCTTGCCTTGTGGACTACAAGTCTAAATGCTGATGTCACGCCATGCCTTTTTAGTAATATTTTATTGTTCTGGACAGACTGTTAAGACTGAAGCCAGGCTGATGGACACTGAGATACCACCCTCCTCAGGAGGACTTTGTACTGCATTTTTGTCCCCTCTCTCTGCCCCCCTGTACACAAGGAGGAGTGTTTGGATAGCAATATACCCACTGTGTTTCTTGGGAGAGCTGCAACACGTGGCCCTGGCCCGAGTCTGACATTTACCTGACATGAATGCAACAGATTTGGCCCTTGGGAGGGCAGGGGGAAAAATAATTAGTGTAAATTTTTTTTGAATGACAGAATGCTACAAGTGATGATTGTCCAAATTCTTCCTGTGATTTCACCAGCTGCCCTTTGTTTCTGTGATTCTCAGTGTTGTTGAGCTCAAATGAGTTGTTGGGTTCCAATGTTGGAGGCAGCACCTGCGGATCTCCCTCAGTAGCAAAACGGGAGTGGGGAAGGTCTGGAGGAGGTTGTGCTATCACAGTCTCGTGATATCTGACATTATTTGGGCTGGTGTTTGGGGTGAGGGGTTGCAGAGCCCGGGGAGCTGATGCTGAGCAAGGCATTGCTCCCTGAAAGCCAGAGGGTGGCAGTGAGGGGGGATGGCTTGGGATGAGCTCTGAGTCACCACTGTGCCTCCAGCAGCCCTTTCGGCTGAGCCTGCACATTGCAGTGGGTGAGAACTGCTGTGCCTCCAGTTGAATTTCCAGTTTTTTGTTCTGTGAGCAGAGATGAGGCCTGGCCTCTGCCCTCCTGTGCTTTGAGGGGCTGTGGTGCCTGCCTTTCCGTGCCAGTGGAGCTCCCCAGGGAGAGCTCCAGCGCCAGTACTCTGGGGTAAAACCATTAGTACCTTCATGGTGGTGTGGTTCCATCCAGCATCAAACAAGGATCTGTGAAGACTGCAGACACTTCCCTTGGGTGCATCTCCCTAGGAAACTGCCACAAAATGCTGCCAGCAGGACTCCTGGCCTTCCTTTCCAAGGTCCTGTGACCTTCCCAACTAATGCAGCACAGCTGGGAACTAACTGTGACTTGTGACCATAGTGAAAGAACAAGGTTTAGGGCTATTAACAGTGCAATTTAACTCCTCTTAACAGTTCCAAACATGAGAAAAACACATTTTTCATGTCCTGTTCCTCTGTAACTCTTGTGACCCCTCTTGTGTATCTTAAACACTAATTGCCTTCAATTGTATTTTATGCTGTTCTCTTGGGAACTGTTTGTTTTGTATATGATTTCTAGTAGTTCACTCGTGTGTGTTCACACCACTTCTCGCCCTCACAAACAGCCATGACTTAACACGTGACAAATGTTCAAAAGAAAATACACACTTCTGCCACAGGCTGCCTTTAAAAATGTAAGAAAAGAGAAAAAAAAACCCAACCCTCGGACTGTCTCTTTCCTGGAGGTACTGTTTTTACTTTGATAACATATTGTGCCACTATATTATACATTTGTATCTTGTTATTACACACTTTTGTAGACTTGTCTTTTTTACAGTGTGTAAATAGCTCTGTCCTTCATCTCTGTGATACTTAAGGGGGTCGTTTCCCCTTTAATTTAGTCCAGTACAGATTGTTTCTGTACACGACTTTCAATTCTTCCTCCTCTCTTTCTCTACTTTTCTTCTCTTTTTTTTTTTTGATTTATTTTTTATTCCAGTCTCTCTTGTGTAGTGTATTTAAAAATAAATCAATGTTGAGGAAAACCCGTGTTTGTCTGTTAGCAAAGCTTTTCCAACCCAGTTACCTCCCCTTAGATTCAGCATCTGAAAACAGGGGTTCCCTGTTTGGGGGGTTCACTGTGGCCCTTCGGCACAGAGGGATTTGTGGAGCCAGGCAGCAGCCCCTTTCCATGTTCTTTTGATCTGGCTCTGGGAAGTCAGGAGAGAAAAGAGATGCACAGAATAAAGACTGTGTCATCACCTCTTTTGAATCAAAGACTTCACTGTTGTCTTCAAAGATTTAAGTCAGAGATTTGACTAGACTTCTCTTCCTGTTAATGGTTTGTAATCTGTAATTCAGCTGCTCTTGTGGTTCCCTCCTCCTCTGCTATGAAATGACCCATGAGTTTCTCTCCTTATACAGTTCCCTCCTTCATTTTTGGTTGCCCATTTTTATCTTCAGCCTTTCCAGCAAATCTGGAGGGTTCCAAGTGGGAGTGTGACCAAGATCCTGGCAAGGTCAGTGTCCAGGCTGCTCTTCAAAGACTTGCATGTGGTGAATAGCTGTGGGCTGAGGGAAGATGAAGAAGCTTAACCTGCCCCTAAATACCACCACTCCTGGTGATCTTCATCTCCCCTGGCTTAGGGACCAGTCCATGGTGTCGTGGGAAGGCAGAGGCTGGGTTACCTGGCTGGGGAAAGCCCGGGGATCTGTGGTGTTGGGAGTGAAAGAGAGGGGATTAAAGGCTAAATTTAGCTGAATACAGTAGGAGTTGATTTAACAGATCGATGCATTTAACAGTTTGATTGCTCCAATTTTCAAGGCTATTGAGCTTGAAAGTGAGAGTGCTCTGGGGGAAAAATAGCTGTGTTTGTGGTTTTGTTTTGGTTTTCGTGTCTTTGAAATTACAATGTTCGCTCTTTTAAGTTTTAAAGGAAAACTTGTCATCTTGCCTTTTGTTGAGAAGTTGCTTGTCACGAGATATAAAATGTGGTCAGTGTTTTAGGCTCTTTTCTCTTAAAAATCCCACATTATTACAGACAGGCTGGTGTGGCAGCCTGGCTTGTGGAGGTGCTGCTGGGCCAGCAGTGCTTTCAGGTGTGTGGGAGTGCTGCCTGTCCCCCAGGATGGTCAGGGACAACCCACAGCCTCTCCCTTGGTTGACATTCATCCTTTCACAATTGAAAAGAGAGGAAAACACACCTAAAAACAGTGTCACCTCTGAGGAGAGGGATCCTGACATCACCTGTGCATCTAAGAGCGGGCTGGCAGCAGAGCACAGGATGCTCCCGGTCCAAGGCTGAGCCTTTGCCTGGGTGGGCTGCTGGGAATGATGCTCCTGAGTCAATCCATGGTCAGTCCTGATGCCTGGGCAGTGCTGGTGCCCCTAAAGCTGTGGATGAGGGACAGCCCTGCGAGTCATTCCCATGTAGAGGCTGGGCTCAGAGCTGTCCTCCCTGGCAGTGCTGCCCGGTGGGTGTTGAACGGTAGGTCCAGCTCAGCAGAAAGTTGACCTGCAAGCCAGTCCATGCTGAACATTTTCTTAGCAATTGCCCCCGTGTTGAGGGTTCTGTGCTTGTCCTGCCATCCATTCTGCTGATAAAGGTCCCATCAGTGCTCGGGAGCCGCAGCACTGCATGACCCAGTTATGATACACGAGCCTCTTCATGAGTCCCTTGGATGTGATTAAATTGGGCTCTTTCTCTGCAGAGGATCCCCTGGGCTTCTGAAATTTGCTGTTCCTGTTGTGTGTGTTGTAGTGCTGCAGGTCTGCTCGGGGTGGAGGAAAGGTGAGGAGCAGCCTGTGGGAATGGAGCTGATGGGCAGAGATGGGGCCGGGACAGGGACAAGGGTTGTGCCTGGGCAGGGGAGGATAAGGGGGTGTTTTATAGGGGGTCCCAGCAGTGGTGATGTTGGCAGCAGTTGTCTGCATCAGCCCTTGCTGCCTGGGCCCACTGGCCGTGTGTAGAAGAATCCAGTGCCAGTTTGGTGCCATCCCTGTGTGGGTTGGCTGGCACAGCAGACAGTGGTGCCAGAGCTCCAGGAATGTCCTGCCTTGTCCACGCTCCTCTCTGCCACCGGTGTGGCCGTTCCACAGTGGATCCAGCTCCTTACAGTTTGTTGTGCAGGTGGGTTCCAAGGACTCCAGCTCACAAAGGTGTTGGGGGTCTCGGTGTCCCCTCAGGAGCTGCTCCACAAAGGACCGGGGAAGGGAGGATTTGGGAAGAGCTGGATGGGAGACACCACATCCAGTGTGCAGGGACAGGCTTTCCAGCCTCCCGGGGATCGTTCTTTGCACGTTCCCCCCTCCTTCCTCCCAGACACACCCCCAGACTCCAGGCAGTTATTTTCCATTCACTTTTACCTCCCCTCTCCCGGCAGTGTTAATCACCAAGGAGCAATAATGAAGAGCCTGGAATGCTGCCTCTTCCCAAGCACACCAGCCACCCTAAGGTGTGTGCCAAGGTGAGCTCCAGGGGTGCCACAGCCCCTCACCTGCCCCACATCTCAGCCTGACGGGAACCCCTTTCCTGCCAGAGGGTGAGGAGGGGCATGGCATCACCCCTGTGGCACCAAGCTGACCATCAAGGAGCCCTGGGGTGCAGGGGCTGAGCCAAGCTCTGTCCCACCTGCCAGGTAAGTGCTTCACTTTTCAGTGAGTTCTACAGAGGTTATTGGACATCAATCAGCCTCGTTATACGTGTGCTTTTATCGTGCTGCTCTGAGCCTGTTCCTCTCCTGCTCTTGAGAGCAGTAGCTCAGGCATCCCTGTGGCCACAGCATTGCCCAGCAGTTTTCCTTTCCCTTTCCGCAGCAGCCAATGCCACTTTTCCCTGCAATGATCCATCACAGCAAAGCCAGGGATTTACCAGCCCTCACTAACCCAGAGTTGCTCCAAAACTCTTTCCCCTTCTTCCCTCCCCATCCCTCCCCCGACTCCAGTGCAGGGTAAAATTGATCAGTGCGTATTTATTGATGGTTTGAACACTCAAAAGAAAGGGGGGGAAAAAAAGAGTAGTTGCCATAGAAACATCAATAAAGCTCCCGTCTCCACTGAGGGATGCGAGCGCGGCGCCTGCGTCCCGATCCAGACCAGGGCCTGTGGTGGGGCGGAATCGAGAGGGATGGAGGTGGGTTTGGGGGTGCCTGGGGTGGGGGGCTGTGTGGGCTCAGCCATCCTGAGTGCTGTTGGTCTCTGCTGTGGTCCCCGCAGTGTGAGATGGTCCTGGCAGCAGGGATGCAGGGGAAGGAAATGCCCTTCCTCGCCTTCGCAGCTGGTGGTGTCCCCATGTGAGGACCAAACCCTGGCATCCTCTGTGCCCCTGCAAACCTGGAGTCTCTCCCGTTCTGCACCCTCCCTAGATGAGCCTGGTCCAGTGTCTCCATCACTCCTTCTTGAACCCCATGGCTGATGTTTTCCCAGGGGTTCCAGCTCCTCCATCCAGCCTTTAGTTACTGCTCCTGCTGCCAGAGCAACTCACACAGCACTGCATTAAGTGGTCTGTCTGCTTGATGGATATTACAATGCACCTCTTGCAGCCTGATTTAGGGTTTTTTTTTAATCTTTTTACTCCCCCAACCAAGTCCTGCCACGGTCTCTGATTTTTGAGGGTGCAATTTAGCGCTTGCAAATCATCTCCCAGCTCATTTTTGTGCCTGCAATGAAATATCAGCAGTCGCTCAGTGTGTAAGTTGCTGTTAGTGCCTGCAGCAGGTAGTTAGAGCTCTGATTGCTGGTACCTCTGGCAGGCACAGAGCAAATGCCGACGTTGGCAGAGCTCAGTCTGCCCAAAGGAGGGGAAGGCAGTGTCTGGGCAGTGGGGTTTGTCTTGCACCGCTGTGGCTGCGCTGGCTTTCGGGGCTGGTGATTCCCAAAGCTGCACCACTGGGGACTGGAGAGCAGGGAGACACTGAGAAGTCCTCAGTGGCCCCAGGTAGGTGCAGAAGTCCTTGTTTCAACCCTTCTGCACCCAAATTCTACAGCCGGGAATAGGTGGGGATGAGGCCAGGAAGGATTTGGGAAGGGCCAGGCTTCCAGGCAGGTGCTGGGGTGGTGTGACAAGGATACAAAAGGTTGATCATCACCACCTCACCCTGGTGAGGACTGACTCTGGGGGCCAGGGAGTGAAAGGGGTGTTGGGGCTGTGGCAGGACTAGTGATGCCAGGGCAGGTTTCCATGCTCATGTCAGGGATTGCTAGAGACAAGATTTTCTCAAACCCCGCTGCTCTGCCCTGGTTTTTGCACGCAGGAGCTGCCTCGTGTGAGCGGCATCTTGACACTAAGCAGAATTTGCTGCCGGAGGGACTTTTCCTTAATAGGCAGGAGAGCAGCAACTCGGCAGAGAGCTCTGAAGGACCCTCTCCTCCCTAACAGCCGGCCCTGGATGGCAGCTACAGGCAGTCCCTGGGGACTGTCACCACCAAGATTATCCCACTGTAACCCTCCAGCCTTGCTGCCTGGCCTTACTGGCACTGCCTGTCCCAGTGTGCCACCCCTGCTCTACCTGTCCCCGTGTGCCATCCCTGCTCTCTGCCATCCCTGCAGCACTGGAGACCCAGTGCTCGGCCCTTTCCTTGTGCCCCTGCAAAACTGTCTGTGATCAGGAAAGGGATGTAGGGGCTTCTTTTTAAGGCACCCTCCTCTTCTTCTGTTGCACTGGTTGGGAACAGGGACATGAGACCTAGAGCAGGGCTGTGAGCGGAGCAAACGCGGTGTCCCCCATCCCCAAGGCAATCCCAGCAGCAAAAAACCCCCAATACCCTTTTGTCCGAGCAAACCCAGGCGAGATGGAAGGGAAGGACGGGACGGGGTGACCCGCAGGAGGGTGGGGGGTATCAAGTCCAAGCCCTCATCTCCCGAAGCGGAAGGTGAAGCCCCCTTTTTTCCTGTTGTAGCCGCTGAGCTCCTCGGCCAGGTTGCCCAGGCTGCCGCTGCGCTTCTCCCCCGCGGCGGGCAGCACCTCGGAGCCCCCCCGCCTGCCCGGCCGCTGCCCGGCCCCCGCCGAGCCGTAGCCCCGCAGCTCCCGGGCGATGCCCAGCAGCGCGTCCAGCTCCTCGCTTCGCCTCCGCTTGGCCCCTGCCCTCCAGCCGGCGCCCGGGTCCTCCGCCGCTGGTTGCCACCTGGGACCGAGCAGGGTCCCCTCCCCGGGGCGTCCCGGCTCCCGCCGCTCGCTGGGAGGGAAGCAGGTCCCCAGGCTCAGGAGGAAGAGGCAGGACAGCGAGTAGGGTGCTCTCATCTGGGGGAAGCACAGGGAGGGAAAGGCAGGTCAGTAAACCGCCGAGCATCCTCGGGCGGCGGCTGAGGCAGCAGCACGGGATTGCCCTCGGCCCTCAGTTCCTCACCCCTGCTGCAGCACCCCCAAACCAGCCCCGCTGGCCCTGCTAGAACTTCACCCCACACTAAGCACCCACTGCTTCTTCTGCAGCCTCCACACCAGCACCCAGTGCGGGTGCTGGGGGAGTCTGAGCTCTCCCCACGCTTCCTTCAGACCTGCTGCCCTTCAGCAGCAGCAGCTCCGTGCTCACAAATCCCAGCCTTGCAGCGACTCCCCTGGTTCGCAGCCGGGAGCCAGCCGGGCTCTGCTGGGGTGGGGGGCTGAGAGCCGGGCAGGGCGAAGGGCTCCAGAGCTGCCCGCTCCTCTTGGAGGCACCTCGGGAGGACTTTGTGCATCACCCTGATTGTTCCCACGAGTAAGTCCTGCCCGCAGTGCCTGGATGACACAGGTGCAGAGGAAGGTGCTCGACATCCCTCTGCTTTATGGGGGTTGAAGGTGCCCTGGTAGTGGGGTCTGAGCAGAGTGGGAGTGAGTGCAGTCCTGGGTCATGTGCAGTGGTGCCTCCCACAATGGCTCAGGAAGGGGAAATGGTGGTATTATTATTATTATTAATTATTATTATATTTATTATTTGCTGGAGATGTTGCCGTAAAAGTCACTGCAGCTTCTGGGGGCCAGGGTTTCTTCCTCGTGCTTGCAGGGTGGGGGCTGCTGCAGGTGGGTGCTCCTGACTCCTACACCAGACCCAGCTGCACCAAAGCCCCTGCATGCCCTACCCAGCACCCCTCAGCCCAGGGGCTTCACTTCTGGGTGCTTCCTGCCTCTTTCACACCTTGCTGTCATTTTGCTCTCTCTTTTTCCACCCAGTTGCCCATCGTGGAGCCAAATCGCTGGGTGCAGCCGGAGAAGAGGTGCTGAGTCCCTTCCCGGGGTCTGGGGGTGCCGGTGGGTCCCCGCCTGCCTCTCACTGGCTCCCACTGGCTCCTTTGCCTCCTCACTGGCTGCGGGTGTGAAGCAGGTATGTGGGGGTAGACAGACAGACAGACAGACAGACAGATAGTCAGACAGACATATGCCAGCCACTCACCTCTCTGCCCTGGTGCTGCCCAGCGCTGCTGGCCCTGGCCCTGCTCCGTGCTGCCCTGTGCCCAGATGAGCAGCCAGCCCGCCTTGGGCCATTAAATACCCGCCAGGTCTAATTGCTGTGTCACCTCTTGAACGTGTGGCCAAAGAGAGCAGAGGGTGGGAATCTCGGGGAGGGGGCTGGAGAGGGGGATGGGGGGGACAGGGGTTGGTGGAGCTGCCACAATGTGAGTACGGCAACACCGCTCATTAACGCGCCGCCTTCATTTGCTGCCTTGTTTGGAGCGGTGGCTGGGAGCTGGCCTTGAGCCCCTGGCAGCTGGGGATGCTGCTGAGAGGGAGGGTCTTGTCTGGGGGCACAAGTGTGTCCCCCCCGTTTGGCTGGTGTGTCTTTGTGTGCAGATCTTGGGGGTCCCAGACATACGTGTAAGTGTGGTGGGTACGCAGGCACCAAGGGAGACTCCTGCACCCCCAAATTCCCCCAGGGACTGGCCCCTCATGCATAAGCCCAAGTGCTCCCACCCTCACTGGTCAATGCATGCAGCCACCAGTGCTGAAATGCGGTCCCCAGTGCCTGGGACCCTGCTGTCCCCTCCGCGTCTGTCCTGGCCTGTGACAGAATGGGACGTGGGGGGAGCAGCTCAGAGGGAAGGGGCTGAGGGCATCGCTTGGTGCTCTGCCTGTCAGAGCAGGGAGAGGGTTCCCTTGGCTCTGAGACCTGCCACCCTCCCAGCCCCAGCCCCAGGGCCACCCTGAGGTCCCACGGTGCCTCGGTTTGGGCTGGAGCTCTGGGAAGCCTCCACTGCCCCCCGGTTCTCCCCAGCCCTTGTTTTGTAGAGTGGTTTTGGCTCAGTGATCGAGTTCCCGGGGATTCCATGCCACGAGCCTGGCACAGGGAAAGAGCTGTCCCCACAGCACAGCAGGGGCTGCAGCGATCCAGTGTCACTCCCTTTGCCATCACCATGGCAGGTCCCTCCGGCGATGCCCCCACGCAGCGCCGCGGGCACGGCCGCCGAGCCGCTGGCTAACGATGAGATCCTTTTATTAAGGAGTTTAGAAAGTCCACATGTACAGCGTTGGACACACTCACACACGACCTAGAGAGACTTCACGGCACTGCTACACACCACGACCTGGCTCAGGGCTTCGCCGGGAAGGTACGTGGCCACATCCCGGACCCCCAGTCGCCCCTGCCCTCCCCTCTCCGGGGAGGTGTCACCGCGGACGGGTTTAACCTAATCCAGGGCCATGGAGCAATGTGTGCGCTCTTGGGAATAATCCTGGGCAATCCTGCGTCTTGGCATGGATTAAATACCTCTCGTGCAAGTCAAAACAAAGTCATTGGGGGGTCCCGGATGACACAGGCAGTTACTCAAGGATGTGCTACCGACAAACCGACGTACAGTGTCCCCTCCCCGGCGTGGCAAAACACCAGTGGAGGGGTCTGGGGAGGGGAGGGCCTTCCCACCCGGCACATGGCTCCATGTGCCTTCCTGGCCCAAAGGCAAGTGCTAGAAAACACAGCTACAGCTACTCCACAAAATAAATGAACGAGAAGTAAAGATGGGTGCAGGCGGGACCCTTTCTAGAGAGGTCCAGTGGGGCACAGGAAGGCCCTGGGAAGCTGTCAGGGCTCCTGCTTTTGAAGTGGGAAATGCCACTGCTGAGCTCCCCAAATTCCATCGTTCCAGAAAGCCTGACCAGCTGCTCTGGGCAGGGTTGGAGTAGGTAGAGCTGGTGCCTGCACTCAGAGCTCATCCTCACCCGAGGGCTCTGAGGAATGTCTCTGGAACAGGAAAAGCAATCCCAATACATTGTTTGTCCTTGTTTTCCTCGCAAAACAGACAGACAGGGACTCACCCAGCAGGTGAACGGGCTTGTCCAGCACAGGATCCGAGGTGGGAAGGCTTAAAAAAAGAAGAATCACAGAGGGCAGTACAAACCTGGCGCAGCTGGGAAGCTGAGCCTTTGATCTCCCCATGCCTTAAGCCCCCCTGGAAATGGGGACACTGGGAGTTTTCCTCCCCTCCTCGGTCCATCCATCTGTCCAACAGTGTCTTGGGGGGCCAGGGCTCTGCTCCCCACCGCTGCTGTAGCACAGGCAGAAAATGATGGACAGGGTGACTGGGTCCCTGCTGTCTCCTTCCCTTCCTGCTTCAGAGCCTTCTCACATTTGGTTCTAGTTTTCTTTTGGACAAAATCCCCCATTTGAGTCCTTCCAGGGAGCCAGCAGGAGACATCAGTCCCGCACCCCACAGCAGCTCCTGCTTGGGTTGGCTGGTGCGTGGCACCACTGCTGCCCAGTTATCAGGGCCCTGCAGATGCTAAGCCCCACTCGGGGCTTCTTTTTGCAAAACCTTAACGGGATTTGAGGAAATGAAAGGCTTTGGATATCTGCAGGTGCCGTGCCAGCGCACGGCTCAGCCGGGGTGAAAATGAACGCGGGTCCCCGGGCCGGCAGTGAGCAGAGGGGGTTCACGTGGGGGATGTGTCTGTGCTGCCCAAAGCCAAGGGTTTGGGGAAAGGTCACAGCTGTTGGATGGCCGACATGAATCTGAGTGAGTCTGGTTGGGAGGGAGGAGCTGCGAAATGCAGGCAGAGCTGTGCTGGGAAGTGAACCTTCCTCGCCTCCTCCTCCTACTTGCTGTGCTCCCCATTTCTCCAGTGCTGCCAAAACAGCTCCATGCCATGCTCAGTTCTGGGTGGACGTCCTTGCAGCACTGCATCAGCTTGCTTTGGGGTGTTCTGACCCATGGGGAGGCTCCAGGAGGCAGGACAGGGACAACAGGGACTAAGGAGCTGGTAGTCGTCCCTTCCCAGCTGTGCTGCTCTTCCAGGGGCAGAGGCGAATGTTCTGTAGTCCAGAGAAAGAATCACTGGCACGGTCAGGCTGACCCAGCTGAGCCCTCCCCATCACTAGTAGCACCATGGGGGGAGCTGGAACTGTGGAGCAGCCTTGTCCCAGTCTGGGGGATTCTGGGGGTCTTGGGGCTCCCTGTGGCAAGTGCCCCCAGTCACTTGGTGAGGCCACTGCCTGGAGTCTGTGCCCGGAGCAGAGGTGATCAGAGGTGCTCAGCCTACCTGGGCTACTCCCTACCTCCAGGCAGCCCCTTCTCTTCCTTGCTGGACCCTGCTGGGCACTGCTCCCCAAATCCCTGCATCCCACTGCCCTCTCTGGGGCATGAGCACCAGCCACAGGTCATGCCCTGGCCAGAACAGAGCCATTCCGGCTGCAGCGGAGCCGTGGCAGTGGGAAGCAAAGGTCCAGCAATGTCCGTGGATGCCCAGGAGATAAAGTCACCCTCACTGGGGGCAGGTGCTCCCCAGAGGCCCCTCAAAGATGGGCCAGCCCTCGGGGAGGATGGGGAGGATGGCAGCTGGGGGGGATGGGGCTGCAGGGTGGTGGGGAAGGGCAGGGGGCTGGGCACAGTGTGGGGGGGCTCCTGCCATCCAGCTAATTCTCTTCCCGGATGGGCCGGATCTTCATCTCGGTGAATTTGAGGGAGTACTGCCAGCCGGTCCAGGAGGACCACTCGATGCCATCGGCGTAGGAGCTGTGGTGGCCCTTGAGGTACTGCCCGTTGAGGTTGGAGGTGTGGCAGTTGCGGTACCACCAGGCACCGTGGTAGAAAGCGGCGCAGTTGTTCTCCGAGTGGTCGTTGTCCAGGTCCTTGGTGGTGAACTTCATCCCATTGTGCTTCAGGAGGGAGTCACCTGTCCCGGGGAAAAGGAGATGTGATGAGCCCTTCCTGCCCTTGGGCCAGCTCCCTGCCCCATGGGACTCTCCTGGGCACCACAGTGGGATTCCTGCAATGAGTCTCCTGCAAAATCCTGTTAACTGCCTCCAGCTCCCTGCAGCCGCAGGGATACAGCCAGTGCCACTGCCAGAGGAGACTGGAACACCCCAGCAGGGGGGTTTGGTGGCTGTGGGCTCCCCTTGCCCCACGGGCCCACGTGTGTCCCCCCACTCCGCTGCCTTACCTGCCGTCCCCGAGTAGTCGGTGACGGTGATGGGGTACCCGTCCTCCTCGGGGTCCACAGAGAAGAGCCCCACCCCGAAGCTGCCGTAGTGGGCGAAGGCAGTGCCGTTGTCAAAGTCCTCCAGGTCGATGCGGAGCTCGTAGGTGCCCTGGACTGTCAGCATGTGGATCCGCTTCAGCCCTGCAGCAGAGGGAAGGGGTGAGTGCAGGGACCCCGCTGGGGATGGGGTGGCCAGTGGGCCAGGGGGAGGGGGCCCGGGGTGGAACAGGGAGCGGTTCCCACCCTCCATCCCTCACTCTGGCTGCACGGCAAAGGGCACACGCTCAGCTCGGGGTCAAACAGCCCCATTGCCTCCCTGCCCTGTGCAGCCCCCTGACACCCTCCCTGCCTGCCCAGCCCATCACTCCCAGGACATGGGCACTGGCCGAGGGTGTCTTGGTGTGCCCTCCTTTGCAAAGGAAACCCTGGACCTCCTCAGGGGACCCCAGGCTTTGCCAGCTCCCCCAGGAGTGAGCACTGCCAGCCCCACGCACCTAACCAGTGCTCTCCTGTCAGCTTCCCAAAGCCATCCCGGTAGGCTTCCCAGCCACGGAAGAAGTTCACAGAGCCATCTTCCCGCCGCTGGAACACCTGGGGAGACACACAGGGCATCAGTTGTGGAGCTGCTCCAAGGCTGTGCACCCCGGGCAGCCCCCCTGCTCCCCACCGTGCTGCCCACCACTCCCTGCCACCACCTGATCACATACAGGCACGAATTAAACCCCATCAGCCCAGTCATTACACAGGGATGCTCAGCCATTATACAGGGATGCTGGGGAGAGGTCCCCAGGGAAATGCTGGATCATCACCTGCCAGATCCCAGGGTGGGTGAGTCAGTTCACAGGATCCTCCCTCTGGAGCAGAGCCCCAGAACCCTGTGGCATGATCCTGTGGGAAGGTGTCCTGTGCCCCTGGGAGTGGTGAGCACACTGCACCCACCTCCAACCAGCCTGGGTCTGCTGTTGCACATGAGAGCAGAGGTAAGGACAGATGGATGGACAGCATGACCTGAGGTCTGTCCTGCAGGTCGTGCGGCCCAGACCAGTCCAAGCCCTCCTACCAACAGTGTGTATTCAGAGCTGTGTAAAACCCAGCAGTTGATTTCCCCCTCTTGGATCTCCACGCTCTCCTGGGCAGCCACCCCATTACAAGGCATCATCCCTGTGATGGCATTGTTAGTCTCCCAGAGATTTTATCTCTCAGAGACATTATCTGGGGGGCACTGACTGCCCCGACCCCTGCAGAGCCTCCAGATCCCAGGGCTCAGCACATCTTTTCTCCTTGGAGCCTTTCCCTTTTCCTCTGCCATCTGCTCATCAGTGTGCTGTGTCCTGTGTGTTTCATCCCCTTTTATCCCCTTTTATTCGGGTTTGATTTATTGACAGCAATCCAGAAAATGCTGCTTCGTATCTGACCATTTGAACTTAATTAAGCCTCCAGTCCTGGATTAATTGCATTAAAGTTGGCTGAGCCAGCCTGCCCCACTCCCACCGAGTTCTGTGCTCCTATGGCTGTGGCGGAGAGCACTCAGTGATTTAGGAAAAGCCATCCCATGCCCTGGCTGGGCAGAGCACCTCATCTTTGGGGCTGGACCCCAATTCCAGGAACACTGATGAACCCTGAGGCAGGCTGGGAAGCCACTGTGCTTCTGCTCCCCTGGGCTGCTCCTGCCCTCCTGCACATGCAGGGTTTCATCCCTCATGAGCTTCACACCAGCTTGCACTTCACCAGACGGGCATTTTCGGGGCCGTGCCTGCTGGCCGCAGGCTCCGACACGCTCCTCGGTGTGGCCCAGCTCTGATCCTGCTGTACTTACCTTCTAGAATTAGAGCCTTAATTTTTATCCCTGCGTTGAGCACTTGAGAAGCTGTGGTTAAGCCCATTTAAAGGGGCTTTCTTCAGGCTTGCTGCGAAAGGGGGACAGCACGGCTGGACGGGGGCCTGAAGCTGATTTTCCTCAGCCAGCGTCGGCTCCGGCGCTGCCGTGTGGGGAAGGCAGTGGATGCAGCACCAATGCTCCCTCTTAATCGGCTTTGACCCGTGGTTTTAAATAGGCCAATTGCCTGAGTGGTGCCCAGGGAAGCATGAGGGACATGGCTCCGTTGGCTGAGCCTTGGCACGGATCAGGAATCACCCCAGAGGAGCCCTCAGTGCCCCACTGCCCACCAGGCTTGTCCCCAAGGGGGATTGGAGCTGGGTTGGAAGGGCTGGCGGGTGCTGGAGGTCCTGTGTCCTCCCAGGTCTCCTGCTCCATCCTCATCCTCTCTTATGCACAGTCCCTCTTGTGCTTCATTTGTGCATCCACCGTGCACTCCTCCTTGCCTCCCACACCAGGATGCTGCCTGCACTGGGATGCTGGGTGCACTGGAACACTGGGTGCACCAGGATGCTGGGGGCACTGGAACACTGGGTGCACTGGGATGCTGGGGGAACAGGAGACCCACAGGCTCATCGCCCTCCAAGCCCTGCCTCGCTGCTCTTTTCCTCCTCATCAAATATTCATTACCCCCTCTTAAGCAAAAAGGATTTCCTTCCCTTTAAAGGCGAGGCTGAAATATTTATCTCCCTCACTCTCTGCCTCCCCTGGTCACACTTGCAGGACAGGGACAGGCTCCTGCGAAGGCACCAAACCAGAAAAATGGGTTAAAAGCAGAGAAAAGCAGGAGCATCAGCCTGTGACTGCTGTGGCAGTGGCAGTGAGGAAGGGCTCTGCTCCCTCTCCCTCAGCTCCACCAAACCCAGGGTGTGCTTGAAACCCAGGCAGGCCCAGTCTGGGGACAGACTCTGCCATCACTTCTCTGCCTGTGCAGTACTTGGGCTCCTGGTCGGGTTTTTGGCAGCCGTGGCACAGACCCCACAGCCCTGGCCCCACAGTGTTCCTCTGAGCCCCATCACAGCAGGGAGACCATCTTCAGGCTCAGCCATGGACAAGGCAATCCCAGAGCATTGCAGGGCCAGTCTCTGGGAAGTGCTGATCACCACAGCCAGCAGCATTCCCCTCCTGGGAACTCCTGCCTGTCCCCACCAGCAGGAGTATCTCGTCCCTGTTTGTGGAGACACATAAATCATATCTTCTGGAAACAACAGGTTTTTCCCCAGGCTCCTCTCTCCAGCTGCCTTTAGCCTACCCAGCCCATGTGTCTGCTCATCCCCCAGCCTGCTCTGGGACCCCTCCAGTGAAGGATGAGCTGGTGAAGCTGTGCCTGGCACAGCAGGTGCCCGTGAAGCTGGAAGCTGTCGCTTAACATCACCACAGCCCTAGTCCTGCTGGCACAGCCTTTTCTTCTGCATCCTTCAGCTTTCCCACCACTTCCCAATGGGCACTGTACATGGAAAATGATGCTGAGGCACACAGCCATTGTGGCACCATGGCTTACAGGGCCAAGATGCTGGATGGAGGCTCAGGGGCACCGTGAGGAGCGTGTGGCCTTTGCAAAGACATTCCAAAGACAAACAGCACACGAAAAGGCAACTTTTTGAAGCCTCCTGAGACACTGAGCCTTCCTTGCCATCCATCATCCCATTATTACTTTAATAAAGTGCTGGAGGTGAGTGTCAAGGAGGGAGTCAGGGTCAGGCTGGGCAATCACAGAGCTGGACGCCGGCTCTGCCACGAGGACGGGTCAGCCCGGGGCAGCCACTGCAATTACAGTCGGTGCTGAGCGCAGGATGGGGATGTTCCCATCAGCACAGGGCACTGACCTGGATCCACATCCCCACCAGCTGCAAATGTGGCTGGCAGGCAGGACCAGGGGGGATAAAACAGCTGTGCCTTGCTCAGCCTTCCCGAGGCAGGGGATGGGGAGTGACCAGGGAGCTGCCTCTGGGGAGGGGACAGGTTGGCACCGCAGATCACACCGCGGGGACGGGGAGGTGCTGAGCAGCACCCAGTGAGCTCTTCTCCCTGCCCTGTGGTCTCTAAGCTGTCCGTGCAGGCTAAAGCTTAGCTCAGCAGCTCCCAAGCTCCCGAGTCAAAATTGATTCAGCTGCTGCCATCACTTCCACCCACCCACCCACATGCAAATAAGCCCAAATGTCAGGAGTAATCGCTCCAGAGAGGAGGAGGGGAGGGAAATTTCCCAGGCTCTGCACCACGACACCCTGCTGTGCCATGGCTTACCTGGAGCCTGGATAAGCCAGTGGACACAAGGACCCTCTTCGTGCCCAGCCCTGTGGGATGTGGCTGAGACAACCCCTGTACCCAAGGGACCAGAGGTATGTTTGGGACCTGCTGCTGCAGAGCAGCCACAAGAAACAGGAGCCTGGGCTGTGTGCTCTTGACCCTGCTCTGGATGTGTCTGTCTCTGGAACAGTGGGATTCAGCACCTGGTTTGGCTCCTCATCCCATCGAGACAGGGCAGAGCTGAGGTGCTGCCTGGCTGTGCCATCCCATTCTCAGGCCCCCAGGGTGCTGCTGGGCTTAAAATCATTTCCTTTGCCCCCTCCCCAGCTCAGCCCAAGCCCTCCCGGCTGCAGCAGCTTTAAATAAGCCTCTGAGTGTCTCGCTAATCACCTTGGGCTGCTCTTCAGGCATGGCTGGGGCTGGTGGCGGCTGTGCAGACTGTGCATGGGGTTTGCAAAGACCCTCCACACCCTGAAGAGCTAGAGAGGTCCTCTCCTTTTCCCTCTGTGAGCCCCCAAGATATGAGGTCTCCAGGGCTGCACTGTGCCTTGGTTTCCCCATCTGAGCTGCTGGTACCAACCCACAGACCACAGGTTCCTCCTGCACAGGGTGGGCGCTGGGAGGTCAAAGGCTCATCAGTCCCTGGGGGCAGGGGGGCTAAGCTCCCTCCTGGCACTGCTCAAAGCTGCTTAGGGGAATCAGATCGTGGGGATTTGTTTCCTAGAGCACCCAGCTGGAGGGGTGCTGGCTAGCCCGGCTCACCCAGCGTGTCCCCGGGGCAGAGGCTGCCTGCCCACCCCTCCCAGTGAGCCCCCACCACCTCCCTGGGACCACCTCCTGCCCTGCTGGCACCCCAGGTGATGCCCTCCTGGGTAGGGGAGGCTGCTTGCACCCAAGTGGTCCCTGGGGCAATGGGGGGGCTCCAAGCTTGGTGCTGCCGTGTCCCCCCTTTCCCCCTGCTCCCTGCCCCCATTACTGTGATTACAGGGCCGTTGCAGCTGCCGTGGCAAAGCGAATCGGACAGGGCAGCCAGGGAGAGAGTGAATCAGCGCAGCATCCCAGGCGCCCCAGGCACCCTGGCCTCAGATGAGGCCAAGAGTGCTGGGTTTGGGGTCTGACCTGAGCCCCAGCACCAGCTCACCGTGTCCACGAGGACACGGCAAAGCAGAGCCACGTGCCCCGTGGCACAACTGCAGCCACGCTGTGCCCCAACTGTGCCCCAGCCCCACTGAGAAGGACAAACTCCTTGGATGCCTTGGCATCCAACACCCTGCCTGAAACCACCCTCCAGCTCCAGCCAAACTCCCCATCCCAGTCCAGGGCAGGGCTGCTGGGCTCCAGCTCAGGGGTCTGGCTGGCACCGCTGGGAAGCTCAGTCCATGCTGCCAGCACGGGCATTGACTGAGCCCCTGTGTGCAGCCAGACCCCCTCAGCATTTATGCCAGATCCCAATGACACATTCAAGTGTCAAAATTGACATCTCCCACCCCCGGCATGCCAGCACAGGGCCAGCCCGTGGCCAGCGGTGGCATCCCCCGGTGTCCCCCAGCCTGGTGGCAGCTCACCGTCCAGCCGCCCCCGTCCGTCGTCATGTCACAGTAGACCTGGAAGCCGGAGGGATAGTGCGTGGGGAAGATGGAGTAAATCCCGTCCTCTTGCTGTCCACTCGCATAGATGTCAAAGCAGTCTCGGGGCCGGGAGCCTGCAGCGTGGCATTGGGATGGGGTGGGACGAGGAAAGCTGGTTAATTAATGATCTAATTTAGTGTCTTGCCATTTCTTCCAGGCTCCCAACCTTGCTTCCAGCTCTAGTTGGCTGCTTGGTGCTGCCTTGCTCTTTCCTTCCTTTCTCCTCCAATGCTCATAGTGAGCGGTGCCCAGGGGGACGCTGCACCACGGGGAGCCCCCAGCAGCTTGCAGGGACTGACCCCACGTCCCCCGTGTGATGGCAAGGGCACGCTGGGACCCAGCTGGGGATGGGGGAGCCGATGCCCAGAGAGGGCTCTGGGCAGAGTGTGGGCATGTGCTCACGACCCCAGGACAGTCTTAGCTGCAACTCAACCAAACGCTGATAAATGTGATTGTTCGAGCCCGTGCAGGGCCACGCTCTGCACCCAAATGGAGGCAAACGGTCACTCCTTGCTCTACCTTTGCCCCAGATACATCTGCCTGGGGAGCAGGTGGGTCTGCAGGGGTGTGAAGTGGCTTTTGTGCTGGTTTACAGACAACTAGTGAGAAACGTGGTGAGAAACCCCCCCTTCCAGGACACACCTCCCTGTGTCCCTCCTCCTCCACCACCTTGCCAGCCCCCTCTCTGTATTAAATCCCTTCTCC
The DNA here is from genome assembly GCF_003945595.2 of Pipra filicauda. Classification (NCBI taxonomy): domain Eukaryota; kingdom Metazoa; phylum Chordata; class Aves; order Passeriformes; family Pipridae; genus Pipra; species Pipra filicauda. Next base: position 2,344,826 of record NW_024103674.1, read on the forward strand.
AGGGTGGTTTGCCCCATCTTGGGTGGTTTTCCCCCTCCCGAGAGCAGCGCCAGGCACATCCCTCTCCCCAGGGACTGGCAGGGATGAAGTCTCACCGTTGGAGCAGCCCCGGGGCCGCGCCCCCCTGGCCGGTGCTCGCTGCAGGTCAGCCTTGAGGCGGGGCCGGGCACCGCCCCGCTCCTTCTGCAGCGTGTCCAGGACGTCGCTGACGGAGCTCACCAGCCGAGCCATGTTGGTCTGGCTCTCCGAGAGCAGCTGTGGGCAAGGGGACACGCGGGGCGGACACGGAATTGTGGTTAAATGTGGTTAAACCCTTTCCACGCCCCAGCCCCTTGACACTGTGAGGATGCTCTGCCTGCTCCCATGGCTCAGCAGTGCTCCCTGCCAGGGCATGGGCTGGTGGGGACATAAAGCCAAGCAGATCCCTTACGGCATCTCTTTTTGGCTGTGGGTCAGGCTCCAGATAGTGCCTGTTGCCACCAGGGCTGAGAAATCCCTGAACCTGGGTGTGTCAGTGCTGCCACCCCTCAGGATAAAGAGCATCTCTGGGCAAAGGACAGGATCACGGAGGCGGCAGGAATAGCCGTGTCCTGAGGCAGCCACCAGCTCTTCATCGTTTCCTGAGGTGACCCGGGCTGGGAGAGTGACACGGGGTGGCCGTGGCAGAGCAGCAGGATGGGGAGCAAAGCGAAGCAGAGAGAAACAAACAGCTCCGGATGGAGGGAGTTGAGCACCAGGAGGGTCGGGCCCTGGATCTTGCTACAACACTTGGCAGACCCCCAGCATACCCAGGTAAGCATTGCAATACAGTTCATCAGCTTGGCAATTCTGGGGATTGGAAATAAGGGGAGGGTGACTGCTGCGTGAACTGCCCTTGGGAAGGTCCTGTGCTGTGCTCAGCTCTGACTGGGAACCTCCAAACTGGACCCAGAGCCAGGAGAACCACAATGTGGGAGGCTGCATGCCCAGCTCACTGGCACTGAGGTGGTTTGGCAACGACACATTTCCCAACTTGCAGTTCCCGAGAACCCACCTTCAACCTCAGCTCCTTCTGCTGGAGGTCTCCCCCAGACACCATGGGCAGGGGCTGCAACCGGCAATGCCCTCAGGGACTCCAGAACAGGGTGTTCTATCCCCAGGGAGCCCCGAACGGCGCTGACAGCCCCGGCTCACCTGGATGAGCCTGCCCTGCTCTCCCTGCAGGGCGCTGAGCTCCTGCCCCATGGCGCTGTGCCCCTTCTTGAGGCCGTCGCAGTCGGCGCGCAGCTGCACGGCGTGTGTCAGCAGCTTGGCCACCTCGTCCGCCACCGTGACCAGCAGGGCCTTCTGCTGGCTCTTAGTGGCCTTGGCCTCGGCGTCGTGGTCGGTGACGGCGCGCAGCAGGGAGATCTGCAGCCCCTCCATGCGGCCCAGGGTGCCGGCGGCGCTGGGGCAGTTGGGGTCGATGAAGATGTTGATGCGGGAGCTGTCGGCTTTCTCGATGGTCACCAGCGCGTTGGCCTCCTCGGGGTTGGTGCTGATGACGGGGGGCGACTCGGTGACGGGCGTGTGGTAGTGGTTCATGAAGAGGATGGCCCCCGTGACTGTCACTGCCAGGAGGACGGCCACTGACAGCAGGACGGTGCACAGGATGTACCCGCAGCTCATCCTCTGTCGGCAGAGAGACAGACACCGTCAGCGCCCGTCCGGACAGACCCATCCCACTCCCCTTCCTCCAAGAGGTAGGTTCAAACCCTCACAGGCTTTGGGGGGGCCCAGCAACAAGGTTGGCCAAGGGGGTGGTGACAGACGAGGGGAGGTGGGAGACCCCAGGGAGCCCTGAGGCTCTGCCAGGAACGTGGAGGCCACGGGTGAACACTCAGTGAGCAAAGCAGCTAAACCCGCCTGGGAGCAGGGTATGAAATAATAACGAGAGCGAAGGCACGGCAGCCACCAGCTCCCGCTGGTGTGTTTTATTTATGGTGGTGATCCTCGGCTGGAACAGCCCTGGGTCCCTGGGAGAGCAGCGTGTGGGGGTCCCTGGTGCCCTGGGCACAAATATGGGGAGAGAAAGGGAAAACACCCCCTGTGTTCCCTGGAGTCAGGACTGCAGGGAAAGCAGGGAGGGGAGGGGAGGGGAGGCAAGGGCTGTCCCAGCAGCAAGGGGAGACTGTGGGTTGTTGCTGGGGACACATTGCCCTGAGCATCGTGGGGACCTGCTCTGCATGGGGCATCTCCCAGCTGTGGCTTGCCACATGTCCCCATCCCCCTTGCGCCCTCACTGCCTGCTGGAGGGGAGCAGAGCTGCTCTCAAAGCCCTCAGACCAGTCCCAGAGCCTACTGGTGAGGGAAAGGTGCTGTGGGAAAGGTCTCTGACCCTCCCCAGGCCCCTCCAGCAGCTCGGCTGCTGTACAGACCCCTTGGCTCAGCCCGTGGGAGCTGCTCCATTGCCCACCAAGAGCCTTTTCTCCCTGCAAAGCATGAAGTGCCAACACAGTCAGTGCAGAGGGAGTGAGCTGCCACCCGATCCCGCCAGCTCCCAGTCCCCCTCCACCTCCCCTCCTCATTACACCTGCAGGACAGAGGCTGCGATTTTCCCCTGACCCTGGCCACAGCTGTCATAAGGAATTGCAGGGCTGGCAGCAAACTGCAGATTCAGAGAGACAAAGACTACTTTCCCCTGAAACGAGGGGAAAATTGCTGCATCTGCAAAGATTTCCCAGGCCCTGTCCCCTCCTGTGCACATCTATCTGGAGTGACACCTTCCTTCAAGCACCCTTCATTTCATTCACGCTCACGCAACCATTTGCATTAAGGTGACCCCAGCTGTGGAGGGGCTGGCTGGCCACCAGCCCCAGGGGATGTTCCAGGTTTCTTCCCCAGCCCAGGGAGTGAGGCTGGAGATGCAAACAGCACTGGCTTGAATGGGGAAGCCACTTGCAGGGAGCTCTGTAAGGAGAGAGCCCCAGGCTCAGCCCCTCAGCACACGATAAAAGAAGATGTCAAAGGCAATAAGGGGAGCTTTTGGCAAGCAGAGGGTCAAGGAGTTTGCCCAGTGTTTGTAGACACAGAGCCCTGGCTTGGGGGCACAAGGGACACCCAGGAGTAGCAGGATGGTGGCAGACAGAGGTGGGAGATGCCCACTGCTGAGATCCTTACGTGGATACCCGGGACCTGAGCTCAACCCAGCCCCTCAGCACCCTGCAAGCACAGAAGTGACAGGAGGGATGGCTGCTGAAAAAAGCCACCATCAGGAGCTTTGCGATCCATGGGGTGAGCAGGGACCGTGTCCCTGTGGCTGTCCTGGCTATCACAGCACCTTCAGCTCCACAACTTTGTGCCCTCCCATCCCGCTGCTGCTGCTCCCCACTGCACTGATGTCCCCAGCTCAAGGGGGCACATGGATGGGCCAAGGGACCTCTCTGAGCAGTAAAGATTCCCAGAGCAGAGCTGTGCACAGCTGATGCTTCACTTCCCACAGCCATACAAATCCCAACCGGGCTTTAACACACCAAAATCCTGCAGCTCTGCTCAAGTCTACCATCACACCGGGAGCTGTATCCAGCTGCTTTCCAGCCTTTAAGACATAGAATCACTGCCCTCCTACTGGCACAAGGAATAGGGGACCAATCCCCTTCCAAAATTAGCCCCTCTGCTTGCAACCACAAGATTCTGAGTGGCGGCAGCTTCACGAGTCCCACGGCATTTTGCTGGCAGGTTGTGTTACCTGGCAACCTGCAGTGGGGAGAGGAGGGAAACTCAGTCAGTGGCACCAGCAACGCTCCAAACAGGGATAGTGGTCCCTCCAAACTCCCCCAGCACGGCAGCATGGCCAGCTCCCAGCACTGGACCCTGTGGATGCCTCTGCCACATGCTCCTGCCCCACCATGGCCACGGCCCTCATGACCCCAGGGGTTCCTGCTGTCTGTTCCGTGGCCTCAGGCTCCTGGATCTTCTTGCCAAGACTTTCAGGCAGCTGCAGGACATGCCCCTGGTTCTTGATATCCCTCTGGAGACATCTATCAGGCTGGAGGTCCCAAGGTCTCCAAATCACTCCTTCCTGAGGAGAGCAGAAGCTGGAAGACTGGGCAGTGCTCAGGATGAGTGGAGCTTTACTTGCAAACCTGCTGTGGAGCTGGGACTGGAGCTTGGGAAAGAGCCCCACGCAGAAACCAAGGCATGGTTTTGTCCCTGGTGCATAGATGACCCAGGCTCTTCATGCCCTGCACTGGCTCAGGCAGTAGCTCTGTGCTCAGTCACCTGTGGGGACTGTCCTTGGTGCCCCAGCCACACTGCATGAGCCACCTGCAGGCTGCCCTGCACCCCATCGTGCCCCCAAAACATCCCCCGGCCTCCTCCCAGCCTGTGCTGGGCATGGGAGACACTCAGCCTGAAAGGAGGGGAGGACACCAGTTGGCTTGTCCCCAGAGCAGACAGAGGTGACTGGTGCCTGGAGAGCATGGACAGAGTGGTGGCAGGAGAGGCTGAGCTCTGCCCTGGCAGATGCCCTTTGAGGAGGAGGTGCCCTTTGCTCTTGCCAAAGTCACTGCTCCTTGCCAGCTCACCAGGCAAGTGCTGCTGTGGGATGGCAGGCAGCGATCTGGCTGCCTGGGTGCTCTCCCCCTGAACCAGGCCCCCTGTTCTGCTTCCGAGGCAGGGGGGCACTGGCTTGCATTGCCCAGGCTCAGCTGCTGGAGCAAACTTTAGCCCAGGTACCCCCACCTTCCCGCTGGAGCCCACCCGGCGCTGTGGGCACCCCAGGGCAGGAAGAGTCAGTCCCCTGTCCCTCTCGCCCCCCCAACTCATTGCTTGCCCCAGAGCTGCTCGAGCAGCTCATTTTGCATCCCAGCCGCTGCCCTGCCCTGCTCTGCTCCACTGCCCCGTCCCTCTCCACCCTCCCCGCCTGTGCAGCCCCGCTGTTCTCAGCCTGGCGCCGGGGCTGTATCACAGCCGCCTCCCGGAGCCCAACGCCGCGCTCCTCTGGCTCCCCGCAGGCACCGAGCAGATGAACTGAATCCCGCTCCCGTTCCCAGCTCTTTTCATCATCCAGAGCCTGCCTGCGACCGCTCCCACGCCACGCTCTGCGGATCGGGAAGAGAAGAGGAGACGGGAAGGCTGGCGAGCACAGCGGAGCCGGCTCTGTGGGTGAGCATGCAGGCGGGCTGGGCTGGGATTTCAGCGGAGCTTACAGAAGCTGGGATCGCAGCACGGAAAACTCTGTGCATCCTTTGCAACGCACCGCGAACCATCAGCTCCAGGCTGGGTCGTCCAGTCCCGTACGGGAGGTGGGGCTGGATCCATCCTGCCCAGCTCACTCTCGGGGCCACGGGGGGCACAAAGCCGGGGGGATGGTAGCTCCAGCCCGATGGCACTGCTCGGATCCCTGCGTGGAGGGGCTGAGCGCAGGAAGGCAGCTTTGCCGGGGAGGGAAGAGTGAGGTTTCTCTCTTGGGGGGTCAGGGGTCTCCCGGGGTGCGCAGCCCCTCTCCCGTGAGGCGCGAAAGCCGTTCCCGTGAAGGGGCTGACCGGGGAGAAGAGGGCGCAGGTAAAGGGTGTGCAGAAGGGACAAGCCAGGCAAAAGTCCCTTTCCTGCCTCACTGCGGGTGGCAGGGGACAGGAAGTGTCAGACCTGGGGGCGAGCGTGTCTCACGGCTGCTCCCCCCACCCTCGCCCAGCGCCGGGGTGCGGAGGAAGGGCAGCGCTGCCAGCTCTTGGCTCCTTCCCTCCAGTCACAGTCGGAGACTCACTCTCCTCCAGCTCTTCCTAGACACATTTGTCCATACTCAGCACCTCTTCTTCCCACCCTGCCTGCGCCCAGCGTGCCTGGCCGTGCAGCCGTGCCTGTGCCTATCCCTGGAAGTGTCCAGGGCCAGTCTGGACGGGGATTTGAACAACCTGGTCTAGTGGAAGCTGTCCCTGCCCACGGCAGGGGGGTTGGAACGAGATGAGCGTTAAGGTCCCTTCCAACCCAAACCGTTATGGGATTCTCGGATCCCCCACCTGCTCTGCTGAGCTCGGCGGCCGGGCCGTGCCGGGGATGGGGGGGCTGGCACACGTGCAGCGGGATGTGCAAACGGGCTCCGGCACGTGCCGGATCCCCCGCGTGTCACCGCAGGCTCTGCCGCCGCTCCACCGCACCCCGCCGCAACGCCGGCCTCCCCCCCAAAAACCAGGGGCGCTCCTGGAGGTTAAGAGCGGGCCAGGCAGCCGGGAGCCCCCGAACAGGGAGGGATGGCTCTGGCTGCCGCGGGGAGCTGAGATGCCGAATCCCTTTTAAAGGGTTATTTAAGCAGTTTAAAGCGTGCAGCGGTTCAGCAGAGGAGTGTGGCAGCCCCGGAGCATCGCCCGCTACCCGGCCGGGGGCAGCCCCGGCGCTGGCGGGGGGGACCCTGGCCGCGGGTTAATAAACACAATAATTCGGGGGGGGGGGGGCTGAGGGGGGGCAACCCGGGGGCCTCTGCACGGGAAGAACCGGGAGGCAGCTCACCACACCAGGCTGCACTGGGAGGAAAGCTCGCTGGGGGAACTGGGGGGTCGGTGGGACCCCCGGGATGGCTGACCCCCCCCTCCGCCCTCCGCCCCGTACCTGCGATTTCTCCTGCTGCCCATCCTCAAGTTGCGAGGCTCCTCCCACGGTTTTCCAACGCTCGTTCCCCATCTCGCCGCCAACTTCCAGCCCAAGTAAGTGCCCGGACCCCCCTAGGCTCCCCCAAACCTCCTCCCCGGCGGCGCAGCCCCCGGCCCGCCCGCGCTGCCCGGCTGGCCGCGGCGGAGGACGGGCGGCGGCGGCGGCGGCGGCGGAGGAGGAGGAGGAGGAGGGAGGGAGGAAGAGGAGGGAGGGAGGACACGGGCACGGACACGGGGGTGGATCTTCCCTCCTCGCCCGCCCCGCTCCCCCCCGGGGCTCCCCCAGCCCCGCTCCGGGCCCCCCGCCCGGCGATGCCCCGGGGGGTCTCCCCGCCCCCCCCAGCACAGCCCGCAGCCCCCCGGCCGCCCCAGTCATTCCGGACTGGGGCCCGATCCCCCCTCCTCCAGCCCCGGGCTCCGCAGCTGCCCAGATGTGGCAGCACAGCTGGAGGAGCGGCAGCAGGTAAGGTGGGGGCTGGTGCCGGCGGGGCCAGGGGTGCTACAGGGGACCGGGGGGCGAAGGGGGAGGCGGATGCCCTGGGGACCCGCTCACCCCCTTTCCAAAGATACGCCCCTTCACCCCCACGCTGACGGGGCTCAGTCCCACCGGTGGGCAGGAATGGGCAGGGTGCTGGGCAGAGAGAGGGGGGCCATTGGCACGCCCCCACCCCCCATAACCTTTGTGCCCAAGGGTAGCCAAAGTGCTGGGGGGCTCGGAGCAAAGCCCAGCGCACAGTGGGAAGCTGGTGCGGGCTGATGGGGGAGGAGGCAGCAGCTCCCCTCCCTGCGGGGTCACACCAATGCCCACTGGAGCATCCCTTGCCCAAACCCCAGCGTTGTCAGCCCAAAGCAGCGGTGCTGACCCTGCGTGCCAGGAGTCCCTCCCGGCCTGATGTGCCGCCACTCCCGAGTGGATGTGGTTTTCCTTCCCATAGCTTTGCCGCACTTCCCGTAAATCTTTTATTTGCCACTTGTCTGACCTGCGGGCAGGAGCGTTGCTGAGAGGTTCGGAGGAGCATCGTGAGAGCAGCGATGGCTCAGCCCTCTCTTAATCCATCTAGGGGGAGGCTGGGTTATCTCTCCGTGCTGAGAAGCCCCTGGGAAACCTCCTGGAAGGGCCCTGCATCCACCCTGCACACTCCTGTCCTGCAGCATGGGGCTGTCCCCTGGGCAGGCAGCACAATGGGCTGGGGGTTGGTTCAAACCCCCCTGGGTCTCTGTCCCTGGAGCTCAGCTCAAGTTGGGACCCTCCAGCAGCTCCCATGTGGTGGCAGGTAAGGTGGGGGGGTGTGTCAGGTTGTTTGTGTGTTGGGGGGCAGGGGTCCAAGCAGCTTCTTTCCAGGACACACACCCCATTTGGGGAAGAGTTGGTGCATGCTGGGTCGGCTGGTTCCAAAAGACCTCTCTGGGGCGGGTTGGGAATCACAGGCATTGCCTCAAACAGTCAGTACGTGTGTGTGTGTGTGTGTGTGTGTGTGTTGTTTCCTGGCAAGGTGCAAATCCTGCCTTTGGCTGCAGTGATGTTGTGTGTGGATTTACCGGGCGATGCTCATGGCTGGCAGCCCAGCTCCTTCCCCATGGACAATTTTCAAGGACTTCCCTTTACAGCTGAGACCGGCCAGCTCGTGCCACCAGTGGGGTGTTTGACATGCCCACACCAGCCGGGCTCAGCCCCCGGCTCTGCTTGGCCACTCTGGAAGCATCAGGCCACGGGCACCCGGGAGGCTGTTTTAGCTGAACTCCAAACAATAAAAACTTATCATTAAAAAGAAATGCATCTTGGCTTCATGTGGCCTGGCAGTGCGAGGAGGAGTGATTCAGTGGCTTGTCAGCCCTGGGCGTTAGGCACGCCGAGCTGCACAACTGGACACTCTCCAAGTCCAGCAACTCATTTTCTGCAGATGGAGCCGGGACCGTGCAGAGCGCTGATGGTTAATTTGCAATCCAACATACCTTGACATAACCCACAGCCGAATCACGGAGGTGGTGCGGGGTGGGATGCTTGGGAGCCCGCTGGCAGGGGTGTGCAGGCAGGGCTGGCCCCTCGCAGCCCCTGCCCTGTGTGGGGTGTCCCTGCTGCACCCTGACACAGGGGTGCCCGCGAGGCTCTGGCTCGGCCGCTCCCAGTGCTTTTCCCAGTTTCCAGTCTCCAAGCAACTCGATGAGCAGGATAGAGGGTGCCTGCCTGGAGGAGAAGGCTGTGTTTCTGGGAGCCGTGGGTGAGCCCTGCCCATGCTCTGGTGGGCCAGGGGATGGCAGGGACACTGGCCTGGCTCATCCCTGACTCATGCTGAGCTGTGTCACCTCCTGTTACCCATCATGGGGTCTGGCTGTAGCTGTGGCACTGGGGACATGGATATGGGCATCCACGGCCAGATGAGCCCCATGGCCCCACAGCCCTGGATTCTGCTCCATAGGCTGTGCCAGGAGGGATTGGGTGCTCAGGGTGCACCAAGGACTTGGGCACACACCATGCCTGGGCATTGATGGGTATGGGCCCCCCTGGGGGCTGACAGGGGCTTGGATAGGTGGAGAAGGGGTTCTGTCAGCAGCTCAGCCCTGATCTATAGGCAGACAGAGGGGATGATTCATGTCTCAAGCTGTGGCCCGAGGGCAAAAACGGGAGAGAGGTTTGATGTGAGGATGCCGGGAGGCTGCGGGTCCTGCTGGGAGTTGCGGCTCCTGGCAGTGTTTCCCTTCCCAGAGCCAGCTCTGCCCACACTGCCCAGGGGTCTCGGCTTGGCCTGGGGGCAGAAAATGGCTGAAGCAACACGGGACCAGATCCATGGACTAAACTGAGTCTTTTTTAAAAATTTCAGACACTGTCATCTATGTTGTGGTCCAAGGCAGCAAGCAAAGTTGCAGTGGTGGTGTTGGGCAGGGGTTTGGCTTGGGTCAGGGCAGAGGACACCCCAGGGAGTGGGACACCCCAAGACAGGGCTCAATGACACTTTAGCCCCCTTGTTGAGTTCAACCACGCTTGGTCTGCATCCCCAAAATGCTGCAGGCCAGAGCTGGCAAGAGGACCAAAGTCCCGTGGGTCCAGCCCAGTGAGGGGCTGTGCAGGGCAGAACCACACCCGAGACACGGAGCAGTGCTGGGCCGGGGGGCAAGGCTGACGTGGGGGGGACACCGACCCCTCCCCGAGGAACAGCGTGCGCTTTCCTTGGCAGGGTGCCCCCGGAGGCAGAGCCGTCGCTGCACACGCGCGGCGTCAGACATCATCATCATATTAATAATGAAAGGGCAGCTCCTTCAAAGCTCTTCGTCCCCGCGCCGGCGAGAGCACAGAATGCAGAGGAGGCGCGTGAGCCTCATCCCAAAGCAGCCGAGGGGAGAGCGCTGCGATGCCCGGATGGTCCTTCGCTGGTCCTTCACCAGGCCGCTGACCCGGGTGACAAAAACCTGCCAGGTCCCCGATGGGTGCTGTCCCCACTGGGTGCTGGGGGGTCCCTGCCTGGGAGGGGGGAAGCCCGCGGTGTTCCCAGCTGCTGTCCCTGTCACTGCTCTGTGCAGGCTCCCCCGCCTGGCAGGGAAAGGCCGTTTTGGCTGTCAGGGAAGGAGCCTTTCTCCCAAGGGCTGAGTGCTGTGTCCATCACTGAGAGGCACGGCAGGACATCGCTCGCTGTGCCGGGACCTTTTTTTTTTTTTCCACGGGAGGAATCGATGGCTCAGACAATCAGACAAACCACCCGTGAAGATGTGCTGGGCTGCAGCCAACAGTAGGTCAGTGGCAGCAGCTCTTGGGGCATCTCTTCTGCTCATCTCCCTGCAAGACATTTGGGTTTCCAAACAACCTCCTTTAACACCCTCATTTTGTCTAGAGCATTCCAAACAACCTCCTTTAACACCCTCATTTTGTCTAGAGCATCCCCAAGCCTGGTCACTCGTTGTGAGGGTCTCAGCAGGACCAGACCAGGGACTGAGCATCTCTTCTTCTCTCTCCCCTCTGCCAAACCCTCTCCTCCAGCTTTTGCCCTGCTTGCGTGGTGGAAGCCAGGAGGGTTTTGCTGTGGATGCCCTGATCTGGGGAGGAAAGAATCAAACCCCCTGTACCAGGCAGAGGGGAGCACCCCATGCCCACCCTGTACCCACCCCACGCCCACCCCATGTCCATGTGCTTTCCCTGGCACCCCACGTGTTACAGAGAGTCCCACCCTGCAGTAGTGCCCCAGGGGAGTGGGGGGCTGCTGTGTTCACCTTCTGACCCTTCCTGCCCAGCCCTTTCTCAGGCTTTTATTTTTCTCCCTCCAAACACAACAAAACCCCCAAATCCCCTGCAACTGAGAAACCTTTTTTTGTTCCTCTTTTCCCTTTGCTTTCTGCCGTAGCAGAGTATTGATCGGAGCTGATGTGCTGTAATCCGCTGTTTCTGAGAAAAGTTGGCATCCCAGAGTCCCTGGAGGGGCCAGATCCTGCCCCAGCATGGGTCTTGCTCCTCTGCCAGGCATGGGGCTTTGAGGGAAGGCTGTGACTTGCCCCATCCCATCCCTGCAAAGCCAGGGGCCATATGCTTGGCGGAGGGGACAGCATGAGCTGATAGGTAGGAGAAGGCTCTGGTTTGGAGCAGAGCCAGCTCCAGATCCTGCTGGGATGGATATCCAGAGTGATGGACATCTGAAGATACCCTCCTACCCCTCTGGCAGGACAGGGGATGGTGGCACAGGGGGACATTGGTGCTGATGAGAGGGGCTGGTTGGGGGGCTCAGCAGGGGCTCTCCAGAGAGGAGTGATTCTGCTTCCAGGCATCCAAGGAGGGCTGTGGGGAGTTGGAGCTGACCTTGGCCTGAGAGGGGCTCGTTTTGGGGTGCATGGCTGCCCCTGCAGGGCAGGACCCTGGCTGAAAACCACCCTGTGCCCACCCTCCTCCCCCCCTCCACTCCACTGTGCCGATGTTCCATCTACACTTAATGATGGCAAATGGATCAGAGCAATGGAAAGTGAGGGGAAAAAAGCCCAGCCAAAAATCGCCAAAAACCACAGGGAAGATTTTAATTTAAAACCTTTTCCCACATGGAGAGCAGCAGCCTGGGCCATCTGGAGGAGCATATGCAGGTGAGGGGGGGCAGCGGTGCCTCCCCCAGCTCCATCGTTATCAGCAGCCCCTAAAAGGGCTTTGGGCTGACAAAAGCTATCCCTGAGGGGGGGCAGGCACCCTGATCCCAGCCATCAGCCTGGGGGAACCCCGGCTTTCCCTGCCAGGCTACCAAGACCTCTCTGTTTAATTGCTGTATTTGCTGGAAAAGTGATGATGAATCCCAAAGCAAACTGCAATAGCGGCCGAGTTTATTGCAAGAGATTAATTCAGTGGTTTAATTGAAACTGCAGGAGCAGGACGGGAAAGCACCGGTGTGGGGCTGGGAGGAGGGGGGGTCAGGGTCAGCCCTGCTCAGCACCCACATCCACCCCTAACCCCTGCAATCATCGACACCCAAATTAGCAGATTTACTCCTCAGAGGCCTCCTCCATTGGCTGAGCGTCACATCCAGCATCCTAAAGCCCCAAGTCTCCTAGCAACTCCCCGGCACTGCCTCTGCCCACCCATTAACCCCTTCCCGAGCTCCCCCCCGCACCATGTGGAACACCTGGTGCCTTGAAGGCGTCACTGCCACGCTGGGTGTGAGCAGGGCTTTGTGCAGCAAATAAATCTGCAGGATGCTGGAAGGATGCTCGGGATGGGAGAACTGAGCTGGGCTGGTTAGTCAAAACTCAGAATTTTTTATTCCAGGTGGCACAGAGAAATCTTCAGGTTTATGCATTGATGTCGTGGCAGTTTGGAAGGTTTTATCCTCCTGACTTGTGGAGATGCTGGGAAAAGGTCAGGGAACCTCCAAAACATGGCCAGCTGGTGCAGCTCCCAGCTGGCATTGGCATCAGAGCACGAGCAAGCCTCTTCTTCCCTTTTCAATAGTAAATCAATGACACCATTTCTTTGGGAATAGGATGGAAGGGAAATTTTCAAGGAAAATGGCCTTGAAAGTGTAAAATCACAGCAGGAGATGGTGTGATGCCCAGGCCAGGGCTGGAGGGAGTGAGGCTGCTTTTTGGTTTGGATGTCCAATACTTCCCTGGTTTTGCCTTTAGAGATCAGAAGCATGGAAAAAAGGGCTGGAAAAAATAGTGAGTTTGCTCTTTGAAAAATAACAGTTGACATGAAAAAAAAAAAAACAAGTTTGGTTTTTTTTTTTTTTTTTTTTTTTTTTAACTGTCTTAATATTTATAGACTGGGAAATGTGTCCAAAGATCATGTGCCACTGAAAAGGATAAATCACTTATCTCACTTTAATGTGCTTTGTTGGGCTTTATCAGAAACATTGTCATAAAATCACCAAATTGAAATTTTAAATGGGGAGAGAGAGGAGATATCTGGAGGGTTTGTTCTTGCTTCTGTTTCCTTATTGCCAAATAAAATACAATTAAAGCAACGTTTTCCATGCCAGCCAGCACAGCTAACACTGCTTTTCTGACGGCACTTTTTTCTGTCAGCCAATGAAAATAAATGATGCAGGATTACCAGGGAACATCCAGGCTCCGTGGCTGGAGGGGGATGCGGAGCAGCAGGCATTCCAGTTTGAAACAGAGGGATTTTATTCCCGCGGTAAGTGGAAATCTCCAGGGATGTTACTCACAGAGCTCTCTGCTGCCGCCTGGAGCGATGCTTCATCTTTCGTTCGCTCTCCCAGTTTCCCCCAGCGCTTCCCAGTCTAAACTAAGTCCTTGGCACAGCCCCTGTCTGGGGGTGCTAAATTAACTCAGGACCCCCCTCGCAGCAGTTTTGGGGTGACTCCAGCCAGATCACGGTGGGTCTGGTCCCCCTTAGGGCTCACTCCCATGCCGGGGGCTACCGGCAGCTCAGCTGCTGACTGCACCGAAATCCCCGTGGTAATTGGATGAGGGCACTGGTTTCCATGAGAATATTAAATCAGAGCCCCAGCCCCGATCCCGGGAGACACGCTTGGGAATATAAAGACACGGTAGCTCACGTTATAGAGGAGTTATTTCTCCTGCTTTAAAGTCAAAGGTACCACAGCAACTTCTTATTTGTCACAGAGAGTATTGGAGCATCTCTGATTGACGGGAGGGAGAGGGAAGGGGAAGGCAGAGGGGCTGAGCACTCACAGCTCGTCACAGCGATGGGCTTTTGGGGGGCTTTGGAAAAGCAGGCTCAAAAAGTGGTTAAGTGCTTTCTAAGCCTGCTTTTCCAAAGCCCCCTGAGAGCCCATCACCAGCACTTTCTGAGCTTGCTGTTCCAAAGCCCTTTGAGAAACCATCACTGTGAAGAGTTGCAAGTGCTCAGCCCCTCTCAGGGGAGAGCCTGGGGGGTGACAGCAGCCACAAACCTTTGTGGCAGAGCTGATGCAGGTGTCCCAGTGCTGCAAAGGTCCCAGGGGCTTTGTGGGCAGGAGCTCAGTGCCACCATCCCAAGCCCACTCCACTCGGGACTGGTACAGGGAATCACTTAGGAAATGAGGGGCTCCAGCACCCTCCCACTTATCAGTTTATCCGGGTCTCTGGTTGTGGTGACCATCTGGTGGCATCTGCTGCTGCTCAGCTGTCACCCACCCTCCTGGTGAAGGGGATGCTCTGGGCACCTCGCAGGTGGGGATATGCAGGGGACATGTCCAGAGATCTGGCACAGGGTTAGGGGCAGCCACAGCAAGCACATCCCATGGCTTCCACGGGGACAGATGGATGCCATGGATGGATGGAACAATGGATGCATGGGCAGATGGACATCTCCCCACCCACAGCAGGGAGGCAGGGGAGGACAGACAGACAGACAGATGTTCCTCCTTAGCCAATGGGGTGCCCTCAGGTGATGCAGACAAGCCCATTAAAGGGGTTTATCAAGGGGGTCAGGGCTGGCAGGAGGCTGTTGGTTTTATCTGAGGTGCTGCTTTTGGGCTGGGAGAGCCTAAGCTCCTGCTCATTAATTAGAAAGGCTTCGAGGAGGTTTGTACTGGTTGGCCTCACTCGTGAGCAGCCGTAATATGATGAGTGATTAGGGACTTTGAAGCTTTTTAGTGGGTGTCATTAAGCTGCTGATGAGCTCAGGCGGTGAAAGGGCCTTTTTGGCTGTGCCTGGAACTGGCTGGTCCTACTCTGACCCAGCCCTTCCTCCTGTTGTGGTCCCTGACCTCCTGAGCCTGATGAGATGGGTGAAGTGTGTGTTCTGGGGACAGCAATGGCTCATCTGTCACCCTGTGTCCTTGGGCTGGGTCAAATCTGGTGTCATTCAGCTCATCAGTGAGATGATGAGCTTGTGGTCATGCATGAGTGAAGCTGAGATGTTACTATTTTCATTGTCTGCCAGGTATTGAGAGAATTTGGGGATTATTAGCTCTGAAAAGGTGACTTCTAAACCATTTGTGCATCAGGGGAGAGAATTGTGATATGTATCCTGGCAATTGTTTTGGGACAGAGTTTGTTTCCCAGTTATGGGTTTTCCCTACTTGTCTGGGCACTGATGGTGAAGCCTTCTTGCTCAGGGGACACCCTCTCAGGTGGCAGTGTCACTGTCCCATCCTCCTCGTGCTTCCTGATGCCCCCAAGGGCTGCGACAAGGCAGGGACAAAATCTGCTGGATTTTCTCTGCCCTCCCTCATCTTCTCCCGCCTGCCTTGGCAAAACTTCCTGCAGCTCAGCAGCATCCTGCCCCGCCGTGGTCTGGTTGGCATCACTAGCGCTGTATTTACAGCAGTGTTAATTAAATACTTTCTGCAATCAGCGCCACACATGACCCCACTCCCCGAGCCGGGCTGGGCTGTAATGTGCCATCATCGAGCGAGAACATGACTGCTGCCATCCCAGGGAATTTCTAATAGAGATTTACTCATCCCAAGCCTCTCATTTCTCCATTTTGTGACATTTTGCAAAGTTCAGGTTTACAAAATAAGCCGGTGCACACGAGAGAAGCTCCAGCCGTTATTTATGCTGCACATCCCATTCCCCCTCCATGGGGTCTTTTGCCCCACAGTGAGCAGAGTTAGGGGGTGGGCTGGCAGCTGCCCTCTCCTCCCCTCTGCCCAAGAGGCTGCTAGTTTTAACAAGGAGCACCCCATCACCCCAGATGTCCCTTTATCTGTGTGCTGGGAGAGTGGCAGAGCGTTGTGGCTGTGCCCTTTGAAATGCTCCTGGCATCGTGCAGCTGAACCTGCCTCCAACTCCCATTCCAGTCCCAGGGTAAAGGATGGGATGGGAGAGGGAACTGGTCACAGTCTAGGGGCAGGCCAGGTAGGGCTGCTGCAGTTTTGGGTTGTGATTTGGGATGCTGAGCTGCTCTGCTTTTAAAAATAAGCTTGTGCTGAAAGCTGGCGGGGAGCGCGGGTGCGGAGGCAGCAGCTGCCAGCAGAATCCCATTAGTGTGCCACAGCCTCCCAGGTCTCAGCTGTGGGCAGAAAAGCCCTTTTTGGCAAATCACCTGTGGTAGGAGCTGCCCACTCTGTGAGAGAGGCAGCCTGTGTGCCGAAAGCCAGGGATGGGTAAAAGGTGCCCATCCCAGAGCCTTGTCCCTCCATGGCACAAAGTGGTGGCCAGTGCCTTTCTGACCTGCTCCTGTTTAACCTGTGCCCAGCTCCCATCGGTGCTGGGACCTGGGGCAAACCCCTGAGTGACCAAACTTCCTTCTCCTCCTCTTCCCCAGGAAGGCACTGGCCATTCTGTGTTCACCAGTGCTACAGCAAGGTCAGCTCATCCCTTCTGGAGAAGGTTCTGCTGGAAACCAGGGTGTGCCCATCTCAGAGTATCACTCCGTATGCAAGTGGAGTCAAGGGCACCAACCCAGGTCCCACACAG
The DNA here is from genome assembly GCF_003945595.2 of Pipra filicauda. NCBI lineage: Eukaryota > Metazoa > Chordata > Aves > Passeriformes > Pipridae > Pipra > Pipra filicauda. The sequence goes on from NW_024103674.1 coordinate 2,361,226, forward strand.
CTCCATGGGGTGGATGGGGGCAGGTAAGTGGGTGGTGGCACCCAGTCCTGTACACCCTGTTGAAACCTGGCCGTGCTGCCAGCCTGGAGCTGGGCTGTGGGAGATGGGGGACTGTGGGTTCCAGCACACCTCACTCCTATCCCACGCCTGCCTTGTCAGGTCTGATCACGAGACGGATCAGTCGGCCCTGCTCCTCGCTCTCCCGATTTAATTAACGGGCCTTTCATCTCTACCCTGAAGGAATCTGCTATCTTCTGTCTTCTTAATTAACGTTCATTAAGCAAATCAGAAGAACATTTTCTCCTCTCCGCCTCCACGACTTTTAACCCTTGCAGGGTTCCAGGTCCCCCTCATCCCAGGCTCCTGGGCAAGTTGGTGTGTCATCACAGACTTGGTCACCACATCTCTGCTACGCTTGGACCAAAGTCCCAGGGCAGCAGGTGAAGTCTCTCCAGGTACAGAGAACTTCAGGTGAGGTTGGGCTTTGCTACACCAGTTGGGCTGGGGGCAAATCCCAGCTCTGATCACTCTTAGGACACTCTTGTTCAAGATCATCCATATCCCTGGAAGACAAGGGGTTTCCATATCCAACCTTAGCTCTACTTCATATCCAGGGGTGAAGTTCACCCATGGCACAGGTGATGCATCTGTGCTTGAAGGTTTTGCTGTGAGGAGCCACCATCCAAACCTGGTAGGAATCACAGTGCAAGGAAGGTGTGTCCTGTGGGGGCTACTCCTGCCATTCTCTTGCAGAGTAACATTAGATGTGAAGGGGAATCTCCTTGTGCAGGCAAGAGGCACACTTGTGCCCAGCACCTGACAAGATGAGGGGCTCGTTCAGCCCAGGGTGCAGCTGAATCCGTCTAGGGATGTGCAGCTCCCACTCCAGCTGCAGCATTACCACTGCTGAGCACAGCAGTGTCACCACCAATTGCCATCAAGCCCTGGCCCTGTGGGCCATCCCCCCATGCTGGGTGGGCTGTGCTGGAGGAGGTGAGGTTGGGATGCTCATCAGCTTTGCCTGAATCCACTGTACATCCCATGGGCACAGACCAAGCCCCCACTACATGGTCTCATCACTCTCTAACATGGACCCCTGTGCAAGAGGGGATGAGCTGGGCAGGGAAATCATCTCCTCTGTGTGTGTAACATCCAAGGAGGAGGAAGCAAACCCATGACACAAGAGAGCATCTCCTTGCCTCAGCAGCAAGTGGAAAGCAAAACATCTGGAAAACCTCATCTCTGCAGAATGCAAATCTGCTTAAAACTGGTGGCAGAGATGTGCGGGGCAACTCTTGAGCTGAAAACCCTTCTCCTTCTCCCTGGAGGTTGACAGTGTGTTTGCCACTGGCCGCCCATTCCCAGGCAGCTGCTGCAGAGCTCCTCAGTGCTGGGAAATTCACCCTTCCCAGCGGAGCTGGCTCTGGCTGTCAGAGCCTGGGTCAATATATGATAATGGGGCTTTGAAACGGCGCTGCTGCGGGAGCCGCTGCCCAGGACTCTGATTCACAGCTCCCCTCCGGTGCTTTCTCCCGCAGTGTGTACGGGGAAGGAGAATAAAATAAATAAGAGTGGAAGGGAAGGGGAAGAAGGGAGCTTAAATTATAAATGAGAGCTAAGTTTCCAAGGCCCCTGTGGGCAGCTCAGTGAAGCAGCGTGGGAGTCAGAGGCGGCGCTCCCCCTGTGCACCCCTCTTTTGCAAACACACCTCCTGTGGAGTGTGGGGCAGGGTCTGCCCAGGGGCATGGCACTGTGCCAGTCTGCCTCTCCCCCTATTTGCTGTCACCCTCCTGCCCCCATGAGTCAAATCTGGAAGGTGCCATGGTCCCCAAAGGGATTCCCTTGGCACAGACTATAATTAGGATTAGCTGAGAGCTGTTAATGAGGCATGGTGATGATTGGGTTTTGCTACCCCGTGGAGATGCCTCCACAGGGATGTGCCCTCATCCTGGTCAAGGGGACTGGGCTGGTCCATGGCAGCAGGCAGAGATGGGACCCCCACTCGTGGGTGCTGGTGTGGAGGCATTGAAGGGAGTGTCACAGACCCACAACCCAGCCAGGCTGGTGTGAGTACAGGAGCATTGGCATCCCATAAATCAGTGTCAGGGGAGAATAGGGTGCTGGGTCTGCTCCAAAGCCTTTCACTCACCCCTTTTTGATTTTGGGGCTGCAAGAAAAGTGGTGACCACCACCAATTTAAGGAAAAAAGCTACAGGTGAGGCACGTTCCTGAGGCTCATTCCTGGGGTTGAGAAATGGAGGAGCTCTGCTCCATCCACGCAGCTGGAGGTGCAAATCCCCCATCCCCAAAACAACGGGGCCGGGATGTATCCCACTGGAGGGTCCTATCCTGCCCATCCCCACAGCCTGAGGACCAGGATGGCCTGCGGTGATACCAACCCCACAGCTCTGGCTCACAGACGAAGATTTCGACATTCCCAGCAGCTTCCACAAGATGGACCTCGGAGCGAGAGGAGGTGCCGGGTAAGGGGACCCGTCCCGTCCCATCCCACCCTGTCCCGTCCCATCCCATCCCGTCCTGCCTGCTCCCGCCTTGCCATCGGGAGGAGGCTCAGAGTCCAGCCAGGCGAGCCCCGGCATGGCACGGCCTCCCGGGCTCTGCCTGCTGGCCCTGCTGGGGCTGGGGCTGGGGGCGGGGGGCTCGCCCGCCTGCTGGGACCCCCGGGGGCAGCCCCGCCGCTGCATGCCCGTCTTCGAGAACGCCGCCTTCGGCCGGGCCGCCCGGGCCACCAACACGTGCGGGTCGCCCCCGGAGGACTATTGCCTGCAGATGGGCACCCGCCACGACAGCGCCCTGTGCCATCGCTGCGATGCCGCCGACCCCCGGCTCCACCACAACGCCTCCTTCCTCACCGACTTCCACAGCCAGGAGGAGAGCACCTGGTGGCAGAGCCAGTCCATGGCCTTCGGTATCCAGCACCCCAACTCCGTCAACATCACCCTCCACCTCGGTAAGTGCCAGCAGTGATGTTGGTGAGGGGCACCGGCTGTGGGGGCATCGAGATCTGGGTGCAGAGATGGGGGGGAAAGGGTGGATGCTCCTGCATCCGGTAGCTCTTGGTGCCGGTGCTGAGTTAAGGACAGGACCTTCCCCAGGTCTTTTAGGGGGTGCAAGGAGGGAGGTGCCCTCTGCAAAGCACTGAAAGGACTCAGGGAGGGTCTGCCCTGTCCATCAGCCCTGGTCCTTCATGGGATGAAGATGTCAGCGGCTATGCCTGCCTGTGCTGCTTCCCAGCCTCCCAAGACCGGGATGCCTGCCCTTCTTTTCATCCCCGGCTGCTTTTTACTGGTTATGGAGGTCTGTGGAGCAGGAGATAGGTGGTTCCTACCCCTGGGAGAGCTTTGCCCAGGACGAGTGAGCACCACGGGTGCCAAGCCCCTGCCGTTTCACCCCCTGCATTGCTGAGGGTGCCCAGTATATCTCGGGGTGCAGAGCTCTGCACACATCGTGCAGTCCCAGTAGGTTTCCCCAGCTGGAATCCGCCCCTCTGTGTTTTAAATACTGTGCAAGCCGCCTGCTTGGAGGGTACTTAAAACCCACGGGGCATGTCTGGCATTTTAAAAAGGTTTTATAACATTTTCCTACCATCTAAACTATCCTGGCTGTTGGCCAGCGCTGTAAAATCTTCATTCTCTGCAGTCTCCTGCCATCTGCATGCCGAAGGGGGGTAGTGGAGGGGCTGCGGCTGGAGCTGGTAAGGGGACAGCCCAGCGAGGTAAGGGGATAACTGAGTGTTGGTGTGGCCCAGAGCCGTACTGGTGGCACCCAGGCTGGCTGGGGTCGCCGTGGCGGTGGAGGGTCCGTGCCTGCCCCGGCAGTGACGCGGGCTCTGCCCGGCTGGGCGGAGGTCGCCGCTTTCCCAGCCCCCTGCGAGCAGGAGGACATCTGGTCCTGTCCCCGGGCCGGGGCTGGGCTCCCCGCCGGGCATGAGAAGCGATGCCAGAGGAACCTGCCATCCCTGCTCCTGCTCCTGCCAGCCCTGTCCGCAGGGATCTGCTGGCCTGTTGTCCACTGTCAGATTGCCCCAAATCTGTCTGTGGGTGTCCTGGGGCACAGACCACCCGAGTGCAGCCTGTGTGTCTGAGAAAGTGCCACCAGGCGAGTTTGTGGCCACCAATCCCAGCTTGGCGCAGCGACATGTGCGGGCTCCACAGGCCCCGGGGCTTGCTTCCCAGTCTCTGCCTTTCTTCCAGCTCTTCCCTGGCTTGTCTGTGGTCCCTGTTGGACCCTGCATTCGGGTTTCCTGTGAAGTCCAGTCCCTGTGCCCACCCTGCTGTGTCTATGTTAACACAGCCAAGGCTATAGAATCGCACCAAGCTCATCTTCCAACCCAGTCCCTGTGGCCCTTCCTGAGCTGGAGCATTCTCTGCAGATGTCCCCTTCTCCTGCATGGCTCCTACATCTTGCTGTGCTAAAAAGTGCCATTTTGGTGCTTGGCATGTCACTGTCTGACTTTGCCAGAGCTGCCAGGCCCTGTTTCTGTCCCAGCTGCAGACCTTTTTATTGCTGCCTTAATGCTTTCACTTGGGTTAAGAAGAAAAAGCCCAACTGGCCCTGCAGCCTCCCCAGAATGAGTCCTTGCTCGTGAGCTCCACCGGGTAATGGGGTGTTTTAACCCCTGCAACGTGTCCCCTCAGCCTGCTTGTCTTGCTCAGACATACGTCATGTAGGTTCTCCAAAGTGGTTACCTGGGGAGCTTATTAAATAAGATATGGAATGAGTTGGACAAGAGCTGTGTTTACCTGCGTGCTGTTGATTGGCGTTAACTAGATTATCCTCCTTTAAACCTCTCTTCCCTGGGAGATTTCAGCCGTGCCGTTACAGTGCACTGGACTCAGAGCAGGTCGATCATCCCAAGTGTCCATGGCTCCTGCACTTGCTCTGTCAGACGTCAGGGAGGAACCCAAAATATCCATGGCTTGCGAAGGCAACAGACACCAGGACTCCTCAGGAAGCTCCCTGAATGTCAATGGCTCATTTTGGAGTGTCTAGATCAGGCAGCATCCGTGTCTGTGACTCTGCCTCTGATTTTCCTGTGGGACGGGAGCCCAGTGCTGAGGTTTTGTGGGGCTGGAGGTGGCTGGGGACATGTAAGTGGTGTGACTGTCCCACAGGCTTCTCTCTAAAATCCTCTTGGAGCCCCCAGTGCTGTATGATCTGCAGTTCAGGCTCCACGGGAGGCAAGGGAACACTTTGTTCAGGTTTTTCTAAGTAGAAATCGGCTGATTGAAAAACCTGTCTAGAATAAGCACACACTCCCTCAGGATGATTCCACAGGGAAGTGAGTCTCCTCCATCCCGGCTGGAGGCACCGAAATGGGGCTCCCCCAGCCTGGCTGACCCCTCCCCTCAAGCAGGGCCACTTGGGGCAGAGGCTGTTTATTGACACAGCACTGAGCTCCCTTCCTCTCCCAGAGGAAACAGCTCTGGGAGGTGATGGCCCTGACCTCGCTGTTTTGGTAGACATCCCCCCTGGGACCCTGCTGTCTGGGAACCGGCGCCTGCCAGGCGTCCCCCCCCTTGCTCGGGGTGCAGGACAAGGGCACCCCTGCTGTCATGAGCCTGGAGGGGTCCCAGAGGGAGGGGAGAGGCACAGGGGAGCGTGGCGATGGTGGGACAGCCTGGCTGCAGACCCTTCTTGGCCCTCATCACCTCCAGGTGGGCTCGAAGCGGGTCTGTCCCCAGCTCCAGGCACTCAGCCGGGCGCTCCCCGCATCCCTGATGGGATGCAGCTGCTTTTCCCAGTGCTGGTAGCCGACTGCCTTGGCTCCCCCGCAGCAGTCGCAGCACATACGCGACAGTATTCATATGGGCCCAATTAAAGGCTTGTTTTCCTAGTCCCAGAATAACCCCTATAACATTCCCAACTCATTATCTTTTCAAATAAAGCCAAAACCTTGCAGCTAATTGTTTTGTGCTGTCAGGAGTGGTGCTGTTATGGAGCAATCCAGGCTTTGAGCTGGTCCTTCATCTCTGGCAATTAAGAGGGTCTGATGTTCACTTTGGTGTTTTCTCTTCTCCTTTCTGCTAATTCTTTCAAGTGCTTTCAGAGCTCGCTGGCTGCCCCAGGGATTGGTGGCCTCTCTTTGTCTTCATCCCAGCAAACAGGGCAGTGAGGCTGGGTCCTGGCACGCAGCTCCCTGGGAATCCTTGGGAAAGGGATTGGCCTTGACCCTTTCCAACTCTCCATCCCTGTGGCACCACTGCCCTGGGGACGCTCTCAGTGCTGTGGGCCTGACTCTCCTCCCTGCTGCTGGATAGAGCCTGGATTTGCAGTGACTCCTTGCCCATACAACCCACCAGTGCACCCACTCAAGGGGTGGGCGTTGCATTGGGGTGAGAACCAGTTTGGAGCTGGATGGAGCTGCACCATGGAGGAGCTGGTTAAGGGCAGCTGGATGGTGATTTATTCTCTTCTGGCTGTGGTGTGGAGAGGGAGACAATGCAGTAGGAGCAGCGGGATGGCAGCAGCTGTGCAGGATGGGGCACTGGGATAATTTTTAGGCTGGTGGTGCCCATCGGGAGGCCTGGAGAGGGTCACAGCACAGTGGGTCTGTCCACAGGCAAAGCCTACGAGATCACCTACGTGCGGCTGAAGTTTCACACCAGCCGCCCTGAGAGCTTCGCCATCTACAAGCGCAGCCACGCCGAGGGGCCCTGGGTGCCCTTCCAGTACTACAGTGCATCCTGCGAGAAGACCTACGGGAAGCGGCCGCGGCAGTACCTGAGGCCGGGGGAGGACGAGCAGGTGGCCTTCTGCACTGATGAGTTCAGCGACATCTCCCCGCTGAGCGGGGGCAACGTGGCCTTCTCCACCCTCGAGGGACGGCCCAGCGCCTACAACTTCGATGGGAGCCCCGCGCTGCAGGTGCTGCCAGGGCGGGAGGGGGTGGGTGTATGGAGCCCTGGGGACTGAGAGCACTATTGCACCCACGTGGGGTAATAGCACTGGTGATGCCCAGCATCCCTGTAGGGAAAGGTGCAGGATGAGTCCCAGTTGGGAGCTGGTGGCCCCAACCCCTTGCCAAGGTGCATTTCCTGTGTCCCCTGCAGGAGTGGGTGACAGTCACTGACCTGCTTATCTCCTTGAACCGGCTCAACACATTTGGGGATGACATCTTCAAGGACCCCAAGGTGCTGCAGTCATACTACTACGCTATCTCTGACTTCTCAGTCGGTGGCAGGTGAGGGGCAGCCAGATTGGGGTGAGGGCAGGAGTATGGGAACCTTCCTGGGGCTGTGGGGCTGGGGCAGCTGCTCCACACCAGTCTTATTTGAACTGTGGTTTTGGGAAACCTGCCCAGATGTGGCTTCCTCCATATGTAAACCAGAGCTGGAAATACAGAGATGGGTGATAAAAGCTGGAGCCTCCCCAGTTGTACAGGAAGGTGGTCTTTTCCCCACAAACTCTTTTGCATGTTCCACCAGCTTTATTTGCTTTGTCCCCTCCCAGCCCTATGGTTTTTAATGACACCAGGGCTTGTGTTGCTCCTCCTGTGGCCCTGCTGGTCCCTGGGCATGGCAAAAGGGGTCCCTGTGGTTCTAGTGGAGCCGCAGCCTGAGGCTGCTGAGGCTGGTGGAGGAGCTTGGAGTCAGCACGGACACAGTCCGAGAAGCTGGAGCAGCTGCCTGTGGGAAGGGGGAGCTGATGTGGGTCAGAGACGCAGTTGGCACCCACTCGGTGCTGCCCATGGGCTGTGCTGCACGTGCCCTTCCCTAGCTGGGACAAGTGGGAAATTTCTCCATCCTGGAGGGAGCTGTCTGCCCTGGGCAGCAGGGCTGGGACTGCTCCCAGCTGCCGTCCCACGCTCGGGGTCAGCAGATGGAGCTGGTTAGCACAGGCCACCCTCGGCGTGTGACCTTCCGACTGGCCAGACTGGGATCACCTCAGGGACACCATGGGCGGCCTCAACACCAGCACAGCCTCGAGCTGCTTTCACCCCGTGGCCGGCCTGGCAGGGCCACTGTCCCACTGCCATCACTGCCCACACGGAGCTCAGAGAGGCTCCCCCGTGCTGGGGTTTCCCCACAGGTGCAAATGCAATGGCCACGCCAGCGAGTGCGCGCCGGACGAGGCCGGGCAGCTGGTCTGTGTGTGCCAGCACCACACGGCCGGCGTGGACTGCGAGCGCTGCCAGCCCTTCTACCAGGACCGGCCCTGGGCGCGCGGCACCGCCGAGGCTGCCAACGAGTGTCTCCGTGAGTATCGCTCGGGCTGTCTCTCTGGTCAAGGTGTGTGGCCATACTGGTGCTGCACTGGCTCATCCAGAGGCTCCTGCCCTTCCTGTACAGGAAGAGAGCACCTGCTTGTAAGGGAGGGAGGGTTTGCACCCCAGGGCTTTCCTTCACAGCATCACCCTGTGGATTCCCCATTCCCTCACCCCGTGAGCGCAGCCATCTGCTCCATGCGTGGTGCTGCACCCGCCTCTGCTTCCAGTGGCAGAAGCATTGCCGAAAGCTCACACTGCTGAGCCAAGCGTCCCCTCCGGCTCATCCGACCCCACAGGAGGTTGCTGTAACCCCTGGGTGAGCCCTGTGCCCCGCAGGTGCTCACCCTCTCTCCTGCCTTCCCCCCAGCTTGCAACTGCAGCGGCCGCTCCGAGGAGTGTTTCTACGACCGGGAGCTGTACCGGCGCAGCGGGCACGGCGGGCACTGCCGCCACTGCCGCGACAACACGGCCGGGCCCCACTGCGAGCGCTGCCGGCAGAACCACTACCGCTGGGAGCCACAGGCAGCCTGCCAGCCCTGCCACTGCCACCCCGCAGGTGCGTGGGGCTGTGCCCAGCTGGGCTGCGGCTGCACAACCCCTGTCCCAGCTGGAGTTAGCTGGGAGGGATGGTTTTGCTGGGTTCTCCCTTGCTCGAGGTTTACACATTTGCTCCCACCCTGTGTCTCTGTTGAGTCTGTCCTGTTGAGCCTCAGGGCTGGCCGGGGTCCCCACAGGCTCCCTGCAGCCCCAGTGTGACAACTCGGGGACCTGCCTCTGCAAAGCCAACGTGACGGGCTGGAAGTGTGAGCGCTGCAAGGACGGCTACCACAGCCTCAGTGAAGGTGGCTGCAGGTGAGGAGGAGCCTGGCCCTGGGCAGGAGCAGCGGGATGGAAGCAGGGCTCACCTTATGCCTTCATCTCCATCCAGACCTTGCACCTGTGACCCAGCGGGCAGCGTTGGGACCTGCGACCAAAACACAGGGCACTGCACCTGCAAGGAGAGGGTGGAGGGGCACTTGTGCAACAGGTAAGCACCATGGCCCTGGGATGGGGACGGGACCACTGTCTCTTTCCAGTCTGGGATCAGTGACAGGACTTGGTGGCAAGATTGTGGGGCTGCATCCCTCTGGACCTCTGGGACCGGGTACACAAGGAGCTGCCACCAGTGTCCCACCCTGGGTTCCCTGCAGCTCTGCCTGCCCTGTGCCACCTGCTCCCATTTCCTCCCTGTGCCCAGGTGCCAGCCAGGCTGGTTTAATCTGCAGCCCCACAACCCCATTGGTTGCACCAGCTGTTTCTGCTACAGCCACTCCACCGCTTGCACAGCAGCCGATGGATACGAGGAGACTCACATCCGCTCCGACTTCAGCCACGGTACTGACCACTAAGCCCTGGGTGAAACAGAAGGCACAGCTGTGCCACCTCCAGCCAAAAAAGCTTGGGAAGGGTTGGGTTGAGCACCCCTCTTGGGGCTGAGCATCCCCTTTATGGCTAACTAGTGGTGATGGCCAGTGGGGATTTTCTCTGGCTTGCCCCTATTTTACTGTTAAGCCTTTGCTTTTGCCCCCAGCTTCATGGGGATGGAGGGGCTCTCCCTGGCTCCTCATGGTATACCTCCATGTCAACCTGCTCCTGGGGCTGTGGGGCCAGGGAGGGCTCCCCTCAGGGAGGGCTGTGGGGCCAGGCATGGCTGCCCCACAATACCAGTGACTGCAAGAGCACTAAAAACAGCTCAGAAAGTTAAAATCTAAAAGGATGGAGCCTGCTGTGAACTTTCCCCTTTATTCCCTCCTCTCCCCACTCTCGGCTGGTATGTGGCAGAGTGCCTGGGAGAGCAGGATGGGGTGCTCTTTGCCTGGCTGCAGCCAAGGCTGTGGTGGCAGGGCTGGATGTGTGCGGGATGCTCGGGGAAACCCTGCCATCTGCCGCGCATTCCGGCGTGTGCAGCCCTGTTGCAGGGACACCACAGCCCTCACCGCAAGTCCCCGCTCACCAGGACTCCCCCCCTGCACCCTGCAGGGATGAGCACCCATGACAGGCACCCCCTGTCTGCCTCGCCTGTCCCCTGACGAGCAGATGGATACGAACCCGCCAGGCACGGGTTGATCCTGATTGCAATTAAGCCACGCTGCCAATTGCTGTACTGCTGGAATGTCTTCCACAGCCTTGAAACAGAGCCAGGCTTTAAATCAAGTCCTTTTTTCCACCCTTTACACAGCTAATCTAGGGCTTTTCCTTTTGGGACTGGTTTAGCAAAGCCCTGGGCTAAGATGTAGCCATGACACCCTCCTAAAGCCCCACTCCCCAAAGTGCCCCCCAATCTACAGTGGAGCTGGATCAGATGGAATTTTCCTGTCCTGGGTGAAAGAGTCCCAACTGGGGATGATTTGATAGCTGACCACAGCCCACTTGAGAGCTGGGAAGGGATTTCCAACTGTTTGTCCTGCAGGGCTAGAAGAAATAACCCTAGGGAATGGGGGAGAGTTTAACTGGCTTCTGAAGGAAACCAACTTAATGCAATTATGCCCCATCTCTCTCTGGGTTTCTCCAGCATCTCTCCCCAGGCTTCCTGCACTCTCCAGCCCACAGTAATGTTAGCAATGCAGCACAGGCAGAGAGGCAAAAGTTTAAAGATAATAACTTCCTCCAAATCTAAAAAAAATAAACAGATAGGGGCTGGCTAGGGCCACCCTCTAGTGCATGAGAGCACAGAGCCCAAGTGGAACAGGGTGTTACAAAGTGCTGGCCCTTTCCAAGACCCTGGAGAGCCTGGGGAGGAGGGACACAGCCCCTGAAAGCAGCACCTTACTGGTGCTCCCTTTGGTGAACGTGTCCACTGTGTGCTGTCACACAGGGCTGGAGGGCTGGGCTGCCACAGCTCCAGGCACCACAGACCTGCCCCTGCGCTGGGCTAGCGAGGAGATCTTCACCGAGTGGGATGGAGAGGGGCCGGTGGATTTTCGTGCACCAGGTACTGTGTGTGCTGGGTCCCTGGGGTGCTGCTCTGCCGTGAGGACCCCCTGGTACTCTCATGGGGTGTCCCACTGCTATGCTGCTGTGTGAGGCACTGGGCTCCATCCCAGAGCTGAGCATGTTTCAATAGTACAAGGTGGTGGGGAGGTTTGGAACAGTGGATCTGCCTGGGAGGGCAGGTTGGAGCTGGCACTGCCCTAGGAGGGTGACTCTGGCTCCTGATGATGCTCGTGGGAATAGGACTTTCAGCAGCAGAGCTGGTTCCTCCACGTCCTACAGACTTTGCTCCTCTCTCCCTTTGCAGAGAAGTTTCTGCAGAACCAGCGCCTCAGTTATGGGCAGCTCCTGTCCCTGCTGTTGGGAGTGGAGAACAGGACAGGGACAGAGCTCGGGATGTCTCTGCTCCAAGTCCAGCTGGTTCTGGAGGGTGAGGGGATGGAGATCACCATACCCAGCAGCAAGAGTCAGCCCCAGCGTGGAAAGCAAGCTGTCACCTTCAGGTACCTGTCACAGTGCTTTGGGGAACCTCAGTGGGGTTTAGGGCAGAGTGTGCCTGATCTTGTCTGGGCTGCCCTTTGCTATGGGGTTCAGCTCCACTCTCTGCTCCCATCAGGGATTTAACTGTGCTCCCATTGCTGTGCCTGGGTCTCAGCCAGGGAGTCAAGCTGTCCTGTGGCTCTCAGACTGGCCCTGTCCTTGCTCCCATGCTCCTTCTCCAACAGGCTGCACGAGGCAGAGGAGGGTGCAGAGCCTTTGCTGTCAGCCTTCAGCTTCCAGCGCCTGCTCTCCAACCTGACCACCCTCCGGCTCCGTGTGAGCCGCGGCCCCGTGCGAGGTGGGTGGTCTACACTCAACATTCCCACAGGGACCAAGCTGGGATGAGCCGGGGACACCAAAGCAGCAGCAGACTCTCATGAACGAGAAGCACTGCAGGGGGTGTGTTGGAGCAGGGGCTGGCTCCTCTCTGTGAACACCCCTGGGCTCTCCAGAAGGTGTTTTGGCGTCTCCTATGCCTGTCTGGAGCACTTCCAGGCAGGAATTAGAGAGCCGAGCATGGGATGTGCCATCCCATCCTCAGGCCGCTCTCCCCTCTCGCAGGCAGGCTGTCCCTGAGCGAGGTCCAGCTCACATCTGCCAGCCCTGGGCTGGGGACACGGGCGGGCTGGGTGGAGGAGTGCACGTGTCCCACGGGCTATGCCGGGCAGTTCTGCCAGTCCTGCGCACCCGGATTCAAGCGGGAGATCCCCTTTGGAGGCCCCTTCGTCAGCTGCGTGCCCTGCGCCTGCAACCAGCACGGGGACTGTCACCCCCTCACAGGTGTGCACCCCCCGGCCCCTCCACTCACCCCATGCACGAGTGACAAATCCATGTCTGTGCTTGTTCTGAAACCGTCGGTGGGGGTTGCTGTACCCAAAATTTGCAAGTCGAGTTGCTTGTAGGGACTGGGTTTGTAGCTGCAAAGACAGAGATAATTAATGAAGTGCAATAACGGTGGTAACTTATAATTAGAGGGGCATTTTTCATGGCACTATATGACCTTTAAGGAGGAGAAGGGAAGGGTGCTCATCCTCAGAGGAGTGTGGGAGCAGAGGTCAAGGCAGCAGAGAGGCAGAGGATTTTGCCAGGCTGGGTCTCACAGGCAGCATTGCTGCCCGATGGGTGGAGCAGGACTGGGCACAGCCCTGGAATCTGCAAACTGGGGGTCGACCTGAGCAGAGAAACAAGGAAAAGAGCAGGAAAACACATCAGTGCCAGGCTTGTGGGAAGACACGGGAGGAGCTGGCCCTTGTGCTGCCAGCCTAAGCCCTGTTCTGCCTCCAGATCCAGCTCAGAGGTGTGTGACTGCAGCAGGGGCTGCGGATGAAGGGAGGAAAAAGCCAAAGCAAAGTCTTTGGGGCAGTATGGCTGTGTCTGGGGTGGTTCACAGGGTGCTGTCACTCACCTCTGCTGCCAGACAGTGTCTGGGTGGCTTTGGATGGGGAAGGGGAGCAGGATTGCAAACAGCTGCCATGGAGCTTGAGGTGGCCGTGTGAATCCAACAGTCTTGCTGCTGTCAGCCCCAAGGAAATGCAGACCAGAGCCCTGTGGGGCTCATGAGGTGCTGCTGTGCTCCCCATCCCCTGCAGACAACAGCAGCTCCAACAAGTGCTGGAAAGAGCTTGGAAATACAATGATGCATTTGTTACCTGGAGATCCTGGATAGAGGGGAGCTCCTGGGGGTGGTGGCAGCTCTGCAAACTTGCCCTCATCTCACAGAGCTGGGGCTGGCGCCGCTGCACAATCCCCAGGGACGGGGCCAGGCTTTTGATGTCCTGGCCTGGGCTCTGCCAGCCTGCGCACTTCCTTTAGTTTATTTTTCCACTTCTTCCTGCCACCCGCTTTTCCTTTCTTTTCCTTTGTCTGACTGCCTGGAGGTGGGGAATATGGAAAAAACACCCATTCCCTCCTGCGCAACATTCACGGTATGACCTGACCCCACAAATTGTGGGGGAAAATCTTCCCTGCAGCTCCTCCTCTCCCTAGTGAAGCAGAGCATCTGCCTGGAAGTGGGGATTCCTTGAGCACCCTTCCTCATCTTCCTCCTCCTTCTCCTCCTCACAGCCGATTTCGGAAGGCTGACTCACCAGCTCGGATTGCCCTGGAGGAGATGCTCCCCAGTGGGTGCCGGGACGGCTGCTTGTGTTTTCCATGACAGGCTGGAAAGGACGTGTCTCGTTGCTGAGAAATGTGTTGTTGATTATGGCAGGCGCCGACAGCCTACACACACACACTGATGGTGCTGCCTGTGCCAGCTCTGCCTTGTCCCTGCGCAGCTGTGTCCCCCCGTGTCCTCTCCAAAACCTTCTCCCTTGAGCAAGGACAAGGAAGGGAGGGAAAATGTTCTGAGCACTGGCTGGAGATGTGCAACCCCAGCATGGTCCTTTGGCTGGAGCTGCACATCCCTCTTGGCACCCTGTGTGCCACACTCAGCGCTGGGCTCTCCATCCCTCCCGCGATCCCCGCTGTTATTTGGGGCTGGGTTTTTGCAGACCCTCAGCTCTGTTTTTCTCCCCACAGGGCACTGCCAGTGCTTGCACAACACAGAGGGTCCCTCCTGCGAGCGCTGCAGCCCCGGGTTCTATGGCAACCCCTTCGTAGGGCGCTTTGATGACTGCAAGCCGTGCCCCTGCCCCGGAGGTTCACCCTGCACCGAGGTGCCCAGCAGTGGGGAGGTGGTCTGCACCCACTGCCCCCCAGGGCAGAGAGGTGAGGCTGGGGGTGGGTGGGCACAGGAGCTGTGGGCAGCACCGACACGGCCAAACCCTCCCCATCTTTTCACCTTCCTCAGGGAAACGCTGTGAGCTCTGTGATGACGGGTTTTTCGGGGACCCCCTGGGGCAGAGGGGGCCTGTGCATCCCTGTGAACCCTGCCAGTGTCATGGGAACGTGGATCTGAATGCCGTGGGGAACTGTAACCCCGTGTCTGGCCGCTGCCTGCGCTGTGTGTACAACACGATGGGCGAGCACTGCGAGAGGTGTCAGCCAGGTTTCTACGGGGACGCGCTGGCTCCCAGCCCTGCTGGGAAGTGTGCACGTATGTAGAGTCCTGGGGACAGCTCACTTACAGCCAAAATCCTCCCAGCAGTGGAGGCAGAGGGTGGAAGGGGGATGCCCAGTGAGTCTAGGGCTGATGGATAGTCCAGGTTAGCCCCAAATGCTCTGGAATGGGATTTGTCCTCTTTCTCCACTGCCATCCGTCCCTGGAGAATCTCTGGTCTGCAGGAGCTCAGCCTCTCGAAGTCCTGTTTGATGGGGGGACGTGACTCTCCACATTGATGGCGGAGGGGCTCAGCCCCAGTGTCCCATTCCCACAGTCCTGTCCACCAGCTCCGTGCTGGGATGTAGGTGCTATTTTGTCTCCCACAGCTTGTGATTGCAACCCCAGCGGCTCAGACCCGGGTCTGGAGGGCTGTGATCCTGTCACGGGCCAGTGCCACTGCCTCCCACACGTGACGGGCAGAGCCTGCGGGCACTGCCAGCCTGGCTACTACGGCCTGGAGCCTGCCATGGGGTGCAAGAGGTATGTGGGGCACAGCTTAGGGCTGCCAGGGGCAGGGTGGCCCTGTATCCCTGGCTCTGCTCTCTGCTCTTTGGGTCCATTGCCTGCTCATGTCCCCCCACTTCTCGTGCCAGCTGTGAGTGCCACCCGACAGGGTCGCGTGACAGCGAGTGCCACGCAGTGACGGGGCAGTGCTCCTGCCAGCCAGGTGTCACGGGGAGGCAATGTGACCGCTGCCACCACGGCTTCTTTGGCTTCTCTGCCAGGGGCTGCCGAGGTAATGGGGGTGGGGACTGCGCCTCGGTCCCTAAAGCAGGGCTGGCAGGCACAGTATGACACTTCTCTGCCACTGCTGCAGCCTGCAACTGCTCCCCACTGGGCTCCGTGACCCCGCAGTGCCACGAGAACAGCACCTGCCTCTGCCACCCTGGCTTTGTGGGCTACAAGTGCGACCGGTGCCAGGCCAACTTCTTCCTCGACCCCCTGAGCTCCCACTGCCAGCAGTGTCCTGCCTGCTACGGGCTAGTGAAGGACAAGGTACAGCCCATGCACTGCCGAGGCAGGTACAGAACCTCAACCCCCGCCCTTCCTTACTGTCCCCCCATGTCCCCCTGCGTCCTGCTCGCAGGCTGACCAGCTGAAGGCCAGGCTGCAGGAGATGGAGGAATGGCTGCAGAAACCAGGCTGTAATGCCCACCCAGGCCAGTCTCTCATGCTGGGGGATGCACCCCGGGGAGATGGGCTGCCCAGCCCACACCTCCTGCAAGGTACAAGGGACACTCCTTTTCCCCATGTCCTGCAAGGTATAGAGGACTCCTCTTCCCTCCACCATGGGGGAGCCCCACATGACCCCTCTGGGTGCCCTCTGCTCCTGCAGGGTGGTGTGACATGCTGGGTGGATGCAAGGAGTTCCTGGGTCAGCGCTGAGCTCAATGTGGGTGATGGGGTGACCCAGAGGGCAGCGCAGGGGGGGGATATGCCTTTTTGGGTAGGACAGAGCACTGCAGGGATGCTTGCACCCATGAGGTTTTGGAGCAGGTGGTGATGGGTGCTACTGAGGGCTGAGCACCAACACATGGGTGCCTTTTGGGTACTGCATATGTGGGTCCCTCCTGAGCACCAGGAGGGACTGTCTTCCCCTTTTCTTAGCAAGTGGGAGGGAGGGCGTGGGGCAGCCCCACAGGCAAGCAGGGAGTCCTGAGCACCTCTATGGACAACGAGTTGCTTGTGCTGCCCACAGGTGCCTGGGCCACCCTGTTGGCACAGCTGGGGCAGCTGGCAGGGGCTCTGAACACCGCACGAGGCCGTCTCACCAACGCCAGCCAGGCCACCAGCTGCTCTGGCCACGGATCTGCCAAGACCTGCATCCTGCTGTCAGAGATCGGGGCCGTGCTGCAGTCGGCACAGCAGGAGATCCTGAATGCTGCAGACACCCTGGCTACCACGGTGAACTGGGCTCCTGGGGGGGCTGCTGGCAATCCTGGGGGGCAGGGGGATGTGCCCCCAGGACTGGTGGTGTGGGATGTGGATGTGACCAGCACAGTGGGTGAGCAGGAAAGCCTGGGGTCTGTGTGGGTATAACCCTCCTTGCAGCTGAGTCAAGAGGAGCTATTTTCCTTGCCCCAGCCCTTTGGGAGGTTCTTGGTGCTGGGCTGGTGGGGCTTGAGAGTCCCTGCTCCTTGCCATGGTCTCACTGCTACTGTTTGCATTTTAAGGAGATTCCCCAGGAAATCCCTCAGCAGCCCACAAACTGGAGCCACTGGGCACTGGAGGCACGGGCTCTGTCCCAGAGGTAGGGCTGCAACAAGCAGACGAGGTGTCTGCCCAGCCGGGGGTGCAGGGAGGCCGCCCCTTTCCCAGGAGGCCAATCCTAATATCATGTCTCTGAGTGTCCTTGTCCCTGCAGCCACGAGGGCGCTGTTGCAGAGGTGGAAGCAGTGGTCGGGAGAGCGCTGCGTGCCTCCAACGCCAGCTCCGAGCTCCTGCGGAGTCTGCTGGAAGGGAATGCGACGCGGGACGCGCAGCGTGAGCTGGAGGCTGGGTGAGGGGCTGGCAGGGCACCACAGCTCCTTGCCTCTGGCCAGGTCCCTGTTACAGGACTCGATCACAGTGATTTGGCATCTGCCCAACAGGGACGTGCTGAGCCCTGTCAAAATCATTGCACCACAGTGTTGCCAAGTAAAAGACAGGGTGCTCCATACTGCGGGTATTTCAGGGAAAACCCCCAGCCTTTCCTGCTACATCTGTGTCTGGAGCCAGATCTCCCTCCTTTGAGGGACCAGAGGGCCTGGGCTGACAGCAGCATCCTGTCCACATAGGTACGAGGAGATCCAACGGGCCCAGGAGGAGCTGGGTGTGGGCATGGAAGAGGCGAGGAGAGCTTTGGCAGCCATGCAACAGGCAAACGCAGACATGGCCAAGAAACTTCTGCAGGTGGCTGCTCTGGGGCAGGTGAGCAGCGCCCAAGCTACGGCTGGTAAACCTACTCCCTGAGCAGTGCTGCCTCCTGGGCTGGGAGATGCTCTCATAGAGCTCTGGCACTCTTGACCCCACAGCAGGTACTGCCAGTGCAAGCTGGAGCCCTGGCACAGGACCTGGCAGTGCTGGAGCAGGCAGCAGCAGCCCAGGAGCTGTTGGCTCAGCAGGCTGTTGAGACATCCCGCACACTGGCAGCTGGATTGCGCCTGGAGCTGCAGAGGACTGATGGCTTTGAGCAGGTAATTGCTGCTCACTTGCATGGGGAGCCCCACCCCTGCTGCTCCAGCGACAGGAGGGACTGTGCCTACAGCCAGGGAAAGGATGTTTTGGGAGACATCTCCCCTTGGGCTCACGGGGACCCACATTTCTCAGCATTCCTCACTCAGCATTCCTCAGCCTCACTCCTTCCCTCTCCTCTCCCAGCTGCGGGACCGGGCTGGCTCTGCCCGTGACACGGCCACCTCGGCTGTCTCACATGGAAAAGCTGTGCACTCTGATGCCAAGTCCCTCCTGGCCAGCTTGGAAGGTAAAAGACACCAGTCAGAGCATGTCCAGCCACAGCTTGGCTCTCACCACACTGGCTCTGGGTGCCAAGGGGAGAAGAGGACAGTTTGGTGACAGCCAATTTGTCCCCACAGGCATGAGGAAGATGCTGCGGCATCGGAAGGGCCCAGCTGCCCTGAGGAGGAGGATGGCCACTGTGCGGAACAGGGTTTTGGGGGATGCCCAGAGGAAGATTAAACAGGCAGAGAAGACACTGGGAAACTCCTTGTCCCTCTCCATCAGAGCCCAGAGGACAGCTGGAGAGGCTGAGAAAGTCTCTGAGGAGAGTGCCAAGGTCTGAGTGGGGTGTGGGGAACTGCTGGGCATGGCCAGGCTGGCAGCCACCACAGGCAGAGCCCAGCCTGCTGCAGGCAGGGCTGCATGTCCCCAGGTGACTGTCCCCACCTCCATCCCTTTGCAGAGGGCACGGGCTGTGCTGCAGGAGAGCAAACAGGCCCACAAGCACGCCAGACAGCTTGCCAGGCGTGCCAACGAGACCCAGCGGGAGCTATCCCGACAGGAGCACATGGCTGAGAAGCTCAGGGGAGACCTGGAGGAAGCACACCAGGTGAGTTGGGTGCCCTTGGGCAGGTTGTGTCCTCTGGAGCCTGGACAAGCTTTGCCCACAGCCCAAAGCAAAGGGAACAACACAGCTTTTTGGATCCACAGTATGGGCAATGCCTTGGGGATATTCCTGGGATCCCCTTTCCCATCCAGCCAAGGGTCAACAGGGTCCCTGATTTGGGTTTCTCTTTCTTTTGAAAGGTGGGGACAGAGGTGAGTGAGATGGCAAAAAGTCTCCAGGAAGCCCGGGGCTCACTCATGTCAGACATCGAGACCCTGAACAACCTGCTGAGCAGCCTCGGTGAGACCCGGGTGGGAATGGTGTGCAGGTTCCCGGGGAAGGGCTGGGTCCTTGGGGGCCCAGGGCTCTCCTGATCACTGATGCTGGGTCTCCTTCTCACCAGCCATCCAGGCTGAGCTGAGTGCTCTTTGGCTGAGATCAGCCATGGTCTCAGCAAAACTTCTTGAAGGTTCATGTCTTGAGGAAAACCCCCATGAAGAATGAATGTGTGTGCTCATGCCTGGTGTGGGGACACTGATCTCCCTTGGCACCTTCAGAAGGAGCAGGGCTGGGTTAAGGGCTCCCTTTGGAGCTGAGGGATGTACTGGGCTGGGTTCACTCCTTGTTGCCGGTTGGATTTGCTCCAGCTTCTCCCGCTTTGATCATCTGGGTACATTTCTGAGTACTCCAGGAGTCTTGCATCCAAGAAATTTTGCAAAAGGGTGGACATCACCCATTTGTAAGACAGACGTGCCCAGGCCCTGCCTGGAGCCACAGTCCTGTTTGCTTATCTGTGATCACTGGGAAGCTGCAAAGCCTCCATGCCCTGCTGCACCCGCTCCCTATAGCTTGCCTGGTGCCAAGGGTCTGAGCCCCTGGAGTATGTCCAGAAACTCTCCTGCCCAGCTGCCTGCTCTCATTCATGTCCTCTCCCCTTGTCCAGGAAACCTGGAGCAGGACATGGAGGTGGAGGCGGTGCTGAGTGCCGGGCAAGTGCAGCTGGAGCGGCTGTGGCAGCGCCTGGCCACGCCAGGCTCCCTGGCCGGCCAGCTCAGCCGGCTGCAGCAGGAGGCAGCCCGGCAGCAGGAGAAGATCCAAGCATTCGAGAGTGACTTGGCTGAGATCCGGGCCGACAAGCGGAACCTGGAGGATATTTTGCGGAGCCTCCCCGAGGGCTGCTCGAAGTGACCAGTTGCTGGCTGCTGCCCCATCCCCTCTGTGCCCCCCTGCACAGGGAAAGGCAGAGGGAAGGACACCCTGTGTTAACCAGCATCAATCCCTCCCACTGCTACTCACGCTGCCCTCCAGAGTATCACAGCCCAGGTCTTTATCTGTTACCAGTTCAGGCTCTGCATTCCGAGTGCTCTGCAGCAAGACTCCAGCCACCAGCTCCCCTTGGGATGGGGGAACAACCAGCTACCAGGGACCACCAACGTTTCTGTGCAGGATATTGAGCCATCACAGGGCTGGTTTCTCACCATGGAGTGAACAAAGAATCATCACAGATTTCCTCCATCTCTCCTTCCCCACCACTGCATGGCACACTGGGCAGGGAGAGCTTATTAAGTATGTAACATACCCAAGCTGTAACACCCAGCAGTCCCTCCTGCCCCAGGAGATGAGAGAGGCTCTCACCTGCTGCACAGTGCCTTGCAGTATCGTGCTCATGTGCTGTGGTCATAGAGGTGCAGAGAGGAATCCTGGTGAAGCGAGGCAGAGAGCTGCTCACCGGAGGGCATACAGCTTGTCTGCTTTTTAAGGGAAGGGAGGTTGCAGCAGGAAGGGATCGATTAACAAGCAGAAGCAAAGCTGGACCCTTACCCAGCTCCTGGCAGGCAGGCGGGGCATCCTCTGCCTGCTGCAGGGTAAGAGCAGGTCAGCTCTTGCTGTTCCCCTGCTCCAGGGTAGCACAACACTGCTGTTGCCTACAGCTCCTTGTGTCCTGTCCCATTCCTCCTGGCTTACTGGATGCCACCAGGCCTTGCTTTAAACCAGCCTGACATCTGCAATCCCGGGGGCTGGGTGGCACAGGCACCGGGCTGAGAGGTGGGAGAGCTGCATCACCCACAGCCCCACATCAGCACCTGCGCCCCCTCCCCACTGGGAGGAGCTGGCTAGTGGCACCAGGCTGTGCAGCCAGCACAGGCTGGATGGGGAACAGCTGGACACCAGCTCCTGCCAGTGTCACTCCCACGAGGTGGCAGAGGTCGGTGGCTGTATTGCCTTTAAAGGAAAGGCGTGTGTGTTCCCCTGTGCTCCCATGAGGGCTGGGCTCTGTGGCCACGCAGGCAGGTCCTGGCTCAGCCCACCCTGTGCTGGCTGTGCCCTGACTCCAGGTAGATGAAGTCATTCCCATAAGACCAAAACCAAGTCCCCAGGCTGGAGCAAGTTTCACTTTTTAACCAGTTTTACCTGTGTTTTTTCTGCTCACAGTGCTGGAAATCAGGTTTGCTAAAGTCTTGTGTAATTTATGTAAAATTGCTGCCATAGATGTTGAATTCCCCCAGCAACATCTTCAGTGTGTCCAGTGGCCTGAAAGGGACATGGGATTTTCGTACTGAGAACAAACCCTTTGCCTTCATAATTCTGCACAAAAGCTGCCCAAGGAGTGGGGTGCCAGAGCAGCAGGGGTGTAATGGCAGGGCCTCCCCTCCCTCTGCCCAAGAGCAGCTCTGGGAAAGCATAACCATAGAGCAGTGAGAGCACACTGTGATCCGGCTCGGCCAGAGGCAGGGAGCCACAGCCACTTACTGTCTCCCTGGGAGGACAATTGTACATCTCCGGTGAACACACAAATTTGCTGCTGTTACAGAAATGTCAAGCCTCTGCCGTGTGCCTGCTGCTGAAGATGTTCACGCTCCCTCCTGCTCTCCCCGGAATTCTGTGTTTTTAGCTGGCAACACCTGCCTAGAGCCGTATCCATTAAAAATCCTTAATATAACACACAGCTGCCCGACCAGGGCATGCGAAAGTGAGAGGGCAAACGCTGTACCTGCTTTGAAAGAGCAGGGGCTGAAATGCAGCTGAATTTGGAGTGGTGAGGAGCGAACGTCTGACAGCTCCTGCTAAACACCACTTTAGTACATGTTCCTAACATAAGGTGTCAGGCTGAGATCGCGGGGGCGATCGCCACAGCAGCTCCAGGTCGGGACACGCATCAGCCCGGCTGTGGCCGTCCCTCGGTCCATCCCTCTTCCCGCTGCTCGCGCTCCAGGGTCTATCCAGCAGCTGGAAGCGTATCGCCCCACGGGGCACCCGCGGACCCGCCGCCGGTACCGGCGGGGAGCCGCGGCGCGGGGATGCCCATCCCGGGGCGGCTGCGGAGCGATGCCCGATGGGCAGAGGGGGCCGGTCCCTTCCCCGCCGCGGGGAGCCCGCGGGCGGCGGTGCCTCCCCACCGCGCTCGGTACATCGAGCCCCCCGCGGGTCCGCGCTGCCCTCCCGGCGCGGGGCAGGCTCGGCCAGGAAGGGGTTAAGGGCGGGGGGCGGAGGGCCCGGCCCGGCCCTGCCCGCCCCTATTTAAGGCGGCGGCGGGCGCGGGGCGGCTCGGTGCGATGGCGGCTCCGCGCCGGCCGAGCGGCGGGGGGCTGCGGAGAGCCCCGCAGGACGGGCGGCTGGAGGAGATCAACAAGGTGCGGCGGGGGCCGTCCCCCGGGCCGACCCCAGCCCGGCGGGGGAACGGGCTGGGGGCGGCCGGGAGGGGAGGGGGCTGCCCCGGGGAGGAGGAGGAGGAGGGCGGTGGGTGTAAGGGGAGCTGCGGCCCCCTTTGCCTGAGCCCCTTTGGAGAGGGGGATGCGGCCAGAGGAGGCAGGGGGGCTCTGCGGGGCTCGTGCTCCATCCCCGCCGCCCTTGGTGCTGCCCTCGCAGGCGGCTCTTTCCCCGCAGCGCCCGCACCCCGGCAGATCCGAGCGGGGCCGGTGGGTGCCCTGGGGACCAGCTGCCGTGAAAGTCCCCTTGGGAACTTGCTCCAGCAAGAACAGGGGCTATTGTTCTCCTGGAGGACTTCAACCTCCCCTCCACTGTATTGAGCACTTCAGCTTCTTCCTCGACTTCTTCCCGGAATGAGGAGCTGCTGCTCAGAGCTGACTCCAGCCTTTTTAGCTTTTCACTACAGCGGGTGATGAATAAGTAGCCCAGGATGGCTGGACATGCCCCAAGCCTTGGGCAGGGGGAATGGCAGCTCCTGGATTAGTGCAAAGTGCACTGGGCTTCGTGCCCTTCATGCCAGGGTCAGGCAAGGTCCTTTCCCCAGAGCGTCAGGCTTACCCTGTCCCTTGCTTGGCATGGCGGCAGGGGCAGTTCTCTTGGCATCCCTCCCGGCTAAGAGCGGTCCTGAGGGAGAAAAGAAGGGTTTAACCTTGAAACAATCAGCGCTGGGATTTTTAGCGTAGTTTCCAGGTGGGTTTGGTGGTTGCCTGCTCCTATAGCCAGTGGCACCTTAGTGTTACAGGTGGAGAAGTCAAATCACTGCACAAGATGAGAGCCCAGAAGAGATGGTGGCTCACCTTGCCCTCACACTGCCTGAGCTGTGAAAAGTGCCAATATGTTCCACCAGACAGCAGTGAGACAGTGGAGGTGAAGTTTATGTAGGTCACTGGAGAGGGAATTAAGTCATTAGAAATAATTCAATTAATTAGAAACTAGGGTGTGCTGTGGAAAAAGAGTGGAAAAAGAGGTGCTGCAGGATTAAGGTGTAGAATAAGAGCACTTGGCTAAAAAGGAGCCCTTGGAAGGCAGACATGGCATACTCTGCTCCAAGAAGGTGCATAGGTGGGCCTAAGGTATCTCCCCTAGCCAAGGTGGTGTTGGCCCTTAGGTTGAGGATGAAGGGACTGTGTTGTACTTACTGCTGCAGTTTCTGCTGCTCCAGAACCACCCTCCAGCATCACTCAGGCACAGGATGGATATGTGATCTTTCAGCTGGTGGGAGCTGTAGGACTGAGTCTGGGAAGTTGTGCTTCCTGGGATGCTGCTGGTGTGCCACTGCTGTGTTCCGGGGCTGGGGCATCTTCCTTCTCCCACACATAGGACAGAAGCTCCTATCAGTCCCCTAAGCTGCCATCACTTCTGGCTTTTCCTTTGGGTGAGGTTTGTATGACAAAAACCAAAACAAGCTACATAACTGCTGATGGAGCTGCTTGTTTGCATCCTTGCTGTCCTGTGTGTCGGCTCAGTGCTGGGAGAGGGGGTTTGAGCAGCTCAAAACCAAGCTGCAGATAGCATGGGTAGCAGCTGCCCGTGGATCCTGAGAAGCCATCGTGCTCAGGGCAGCAGCCCCCATGCTGCCCTGCTTTGGTCTCTCTGCCAGCTCTGCGTGGCAGTGGGGGGAGTGCAGTGAACATTTGCACACCTCTCCGTCACAGAGCTGATAGAAACTTGGGCTGATATTGTGGCTGGAGCCAGAGAGGGGGTTTCCCAAGACCTGAAGAGCCCCAGGGCTGTAAAACAGTCAAGTACTCCTAATAAAACCAATCAGGCCAAATTCCTGTCAGGCTTAATCTCATTGTCTCATCCTAACAATTAGCTCCCTCCCAGCCCTGTTTTCCTGGCTGGTTTCTTCCCTGCAGCTCTCACTGGGATAAGGGTCTGGCAGGCAGCATCCTGAGTGCACATGTGCTGCTGAAGGACAGCTGAGTCTTAGTACTGACTTCTCTCTTCCAGCTTGAAATGCTCCTCTGGGCTCCCCTCTTGCCTGTTCCCCTCTTCCTGGGGAACGCTATCACATTGTTCAGCCTCGTGCATCAAGGTGGCAAGTCTAATCCAGCACAGATTAGTTTCAACCTAGTTTTACCCACTAATACGCTGGGCTGTGGGGAAGAAATTCAGCCTGTTAGAGAGCAGGTGCCCACTTCTTTCATCCAGGGCAGGCAGGAGCATCCCTCAGCCCCTTCCCAGCACCAGAAGGCAGGGCAGCTGGCATTGAGCACTTAAATATCCCAGTAAGAGCTTGGCCTGCCAGGTGGGGTCACCTTTTTGGGGAGCAAGGAAGAATCTGTTTTTGCTCAGGTTGCCTTGCAGGTAGCTGGGACTTGTGTGGCTGAGGTTATTGGCTTAGAAAAGTCTCTCAACAGCTCAAGAAAGGCTGCTCAGGGCAGGAGCGGGGGAGAGGCTTATTAGGCAGTTCTTATTAATAGAACATGCCCCTTAAAATGGGAACTTTAGCAAAGGGCTCTAGGAGGAACTTCAGCCACTCTGAGTCACAGGCCCTGGGGACTGAATTCCTGTGTGCTATTGTGAGTGTTTGCCTTATCGCAGTCACAGCCCAGCTCCCATACAATGTGGAGGGTGGAATGCCTTTCAAATACACCCCCCTATTGCTTCCTTCCACCTGGAGCAGAGCTGGGATGCTGGTGGTCTATCCAGTCCCCCTCAGGTTGAAACTCAAGGGGTTGCACAGATGTGTGCAATGTCACCTGTCCTGCTCTTGTACCTTGCTGCCAGGGGCTGGTGGGCTCCTGGGCACGTGGCCCTCAGCCATCACGTATGGATGTAGCATTCCCTTTGGTCTTCACCATTTCTGTGCTGCTTCTTGCTCTCAGAGAGATGCTGTGCTCTGCTTTCACACACTCTGTCCTGCTGGTAGGCGGAAGCTGTTTGCTGCTCCTGCAGGGCAGGAGTGAAGCTATGACCTGGTGGTCAGGAGGTGCTTTGACCTTGTGTTGTTTTTCAGTGATGTTTGCCTTCCCCAGAGGCTCTTCAGTGGCGATGGCAGCAGGTAACACTACTCCAGTCTCTGGTGACTTCTGCTGCTGCCTGGGCCCAAGTCTCAGAGCTCAATTGGGGCCTTTGTGTTGGGCTGGTAAATGATACCCCTGGGTAGAAATAACTGAGATAAATGAAACTGAGTTGGCAAAGGAGAGCAAAAGAAGGAACTGGGAATGCCACTTTTCACCACAGCTCTCAATTTGAGTTGGTGACCATGGTGATGAGGGAAGTCAGTGTCACACTGGTTTAGTGGCCATGGTCTCTGTCTGTGGTTCACGAGGTGGGAGGACAGGATGGCAGTCACTTCTGTCCTAGTGGGCTTCCTACAAAACCTTAGTTCAACTGCAGGTAAAAGACTTGCCATAGCAGTGGTTAACTGGCAGTGAAGGTTTGAGGACTCCCTGGGCAGGTCTGAGCTCCCCTGTCCCAGTGAGGAAGGAGGAAGCAGCTCCAGGCGTGTGGGCTGGAGGGACTCAGAGCACAGGAGCAGGATCAGCGTGACTGACAGTGATCAGCACACAAGGCTGGCTGTGGCAGCAGAACCAGGCATGAGTTTGGGGCTGTGTCTTTGCTGGAGCTTGCCCAGCAGCTGGACTGCCACAGTTCATCACACCTGAGGATAGCTGGATTCAGCCTTCCTTCTGGAAGGAATGAGTGTGCTCCGGAGGCTGGAGAGCATTTGGCTTACTGTTGGGCTTGTGGACCTCGTGCAGTCCTGGTGTCTTAGTGCCTGCAGGTGGGGCTTCATTGGGTAGATGGTCTCATTAATCACAAGCAATGCTGCCCCAGCACTACCAGTGCCAGAAATCCTCATCTCTTAGTGACCCACTCCTGTCTTCCCCATGAGCATGGAGAACAACAGTGAGGAACACATGCCCAGGGTAGGGAACAGCCTCAGCCCTCCATCCACTAACCCCTGGAGGGGTTTGTCCTGGACAGGCCATGCATAAGCTGTGCAGATGTTAATGATTTCTACACTGAAGAATGTGGTGTTGTTGCTGAACACAGATCGAGTCATTAAGCTGTGCTGGGCTCGCTGGAGCTGGGCGGTGTGGGAGGGCAGGGACAGGAGCAAGACCCTGCTGCTCACAGCTGCAGGGGGGTGTTGCTGGCAGGGCAAAGCAGCAGAGCTGGCTGTGCAAGTTGTGGTCTGTTCTCTTGGGTATCCGAAGGTTTTTGAGGTGGGGCTAGGCACAAGTGACCAGAAGTGACCCAGGATTTCCCCTCCAGCGTGAGCAGGGTACGGGGAGAAAATGGATAGCTGGTCTGAGAGAGTGAGAGCCTGTCCCTTAGCCCCACACCCCCGTCCTCCTGGGTGTATGACATTCTGCAAACTTTGCCTGTTCTATTTGCAAGCCCTCGGAGTTATCCAAGAGTTTGAAGTGTGAGATAAGAGTGCTTTTTGCAAGGACTAGGAGCCCTTGCTGGGAATAGGTGCCCAGTCCACATGCTATATGTGCTTAAGCTTTCAGTGGGGAGCTGAAACCTTGGGTAAGCAAGAAGATGGGGTTTCATGCAGTTATTCCAAAGGCATGTGGGGTCCCATCTTCCCTCAAGCTGCTGGTGGGAAATCTGAGGCACTGGAGGGATTCCCTTTGCACTGGAATTCTAATGACAAGGTATGGAGGGATTCAGCCCATCTCCAAGTCTCCTGGTGCTGTTGCTCAGCTGTGGCTCTCTGGGAGTTGTGTGGGTCTTCTGGGTAATGCTGCCTCTGTACATGCCCTCTAAGGTGTTTTCCTTTGCATCTTTAACCTTGGGGCTATTATTTTTTTCTGTCATAGGAATTTCTCTGTGATCCAAAGTTCAGTGATGAAGAAGACCTGGAGGAGAAGTTGGCAGCATTCAAAGGTGAGAACTGGAGGGTTTCCCTGTCCTTTCAGCCTGACTGTTTGCCCTGAACCAGGTTATTTTCCTCAGCACTTGGATCTTACCAGCCTGAGATTCTCTGCCAAATACAAGTGACTGAGCTGGGATGGATGCCTCCCCCTTGCTTATGGAACTCATTGAAACTCCCTGGAGGGGTGTTTTCCACATGAGCCTTTGTGTTTCTCCCACTTGCAAGGCAGGGACATGTCACCCTGCAGACATCCTGCCTGGTGGCTGCTATTACTGCAAAACCTGCTGCGTGGGCAAAACTATGAGGAGCAGTGAAGGAGGATGGTTTCTGTCTAGTTACCCACACAAGCTAACTGGCATAATGGACCATGCAATAGCTGGACCTTTTTTTTTTTTTTCCCAGTGAGTAGGAGGACCTCTTCCCACAGAGCAGAAGTCTCGGCTGCTTTCTGAAGAAGTTGGGGACTTCCTCTGCTCAAAAGTTTCATCAGTCTGATCTGGTCCTTCCCCAGCCACTTGACCCTGGAGGCAATGGCAGTAATGTGTCTAGTCCTGGCCAAAGCCTAACTCCAGTGGGTCAGCGGATCTAGTGCTTAGGTTTGGGCCATTTGTTGGGACAAGGAATAGAGAAACAGCTCAAAAGCCTGGAGTCCTCTGGAGCTTGTCCCCAAACTGGTTACAGGACAAGATCTGGCAGGGCTGTTCTGGGTACTTCTACTTTCTTTCCAAGCAGTGGCTGAAGGGAGTTGAGAAAACATGCCTGTGCGTCACACTGCCCTCAAGGCTTGTCCTCAGCCTGGCTCTAACCAAATAAAACCTGACCTTGCTTCCATTTCAGGCATTGTCTGCTATTTCCCTTTGAATTTTGGCTTTGCAATCCAGCATGGAAGAAGCTGGCTGGGGTTTTGTGATCCCTTACCCTGCCGGGCACAGAGGAGCCTCCTGTGCTCCCCGTTCCCTTTCTGTTGCCTTTTGTGTGACTTTGGCTTTTGGCTGCAGCCCTGCATTATTTTTTTCCCATCACAATTGGGGCTCTTCAAACATTGCAACTGTAGGTCACAGGCACAGAATTCCCTGTAATGAGAGCCTTTGGCATCTCCTCCTGCTGCCTCGTGAGTTTGCCTCCGTGGCCTGTCCCACTCTCCATCGCCTCCTCCAGCTCCCCCAACAAGCAGCTCATTGTGTGATGATGGGGGGAGTGTTTCTTCTCTGCTGCCCTTCCTGCTGCACCTCCCAGCTGGGCCTATGGAACTCCTGTGCAGTGTTGGTGTAAGTGTATTTGTGAGGGAGGGACCACGCATGGTTTTGCCCCACTAAATCCCTGCCACTGGGGTGGGAGGAAGAGATCAGTGTGCAAGCTGAGGCTGGTGTAAAGCTGCCTCTGTTCTCTGCACTTTTGGCAAAGTGTCAGATGAGAAGAAAAGAAAACATGTGCTGGGCAGGGATGTGGCAGAGCAGGGTTTGTGTCCCCAGGCACATGCTGGGGTGTCTGACCCCTGCCAGGGAGGCAGCAGTTCATTTGCACAAGGTCGTTATGGTGGGGCAGAGTGTGGGGAGAGACAGTCCCACATTAAGCATTGCTTTGGTCCCTAAGCACGTGTTACAACCCCAATTTCATCTTTGATCAGTTGCTGGATGCTTGAAGGGAGACATTTACTCCTGCCTGAAGCGTGAGCAGCTTTGGTTTGTATGTGATACTCCCGTAGGTCTGTCTTGGTCAGCTCATGACAGCAGTAATCCATGGGCTGAGACCCAGGTGAACATATCCAAGCCATTCCTCTGCTTCCTGCCCTTACCTGCCCATCAGTCCACTTAACCCAGCAATTTTCTTTGGAAGCACAGGTCCTGGGAAGGCTCTGCTCTGTGCAATAACCACTCTTCCCTTTGACTCCTTAAATTAGCCTGCCACTTCTTTGTTCACGCTCGTCTGCTTGCTGGTGTCCCTGGAGGAGAGGCAAAAGGTCTTTTCCATTTTCCTTCCTGGGGGAAAGGAGCGACCTGGAAGGACTCAGTTAATTTGAGTCCTCGGGGGCTGTTGTGGGGAGTGAGTGCTAACTGCAGGGCAAGTGGTGATTTCTCCAGCTCAGTACTGATGGATGGTGGCAGCAGGCATCTTGCATCTTGCTCTTTTCATTTAGCACAGTTGAGATGATGGAGGGCCCCCTGAGGCGCTGGGAGCTGTATGGTCTGTAAGACAGACAAATCCTTGCCTGAAGAGCTTAAAGTCTAAATGGGGAACAGCAAGGGAGGGGGGGGGAGTTGTAGGAAGCCCAGGTGTACCACTCCAAAGGGCAGAAACTGCATGGGATGGAATTCCTGAATTTTCTAACTGAAATCAGTGCTCTGCCTGTTACAGCGTGAGAGTTTTTGTCCTGCCGAGCTAATCAGACCTTCTGGAGCAGGTTCTGCCTTTCTCTGAGAATGCTGGAGTTGCTCGAGTCAGCAGTGTTTGAC
Organism: Pipra filicauda; assembly: GCF_003945595.2. Taxonomy (NCBI): domain Eukaryota; kingdom Metazoa; phylum Chordata; class Aves; order Passeriformes; family Pipridae; genus Pipra; species Pipra filicauda. The sequence continues at coordinate 2,391,052 of NW_024103674.1, forward strand.
AGCAGGCTGGAAGGGCAAAAAAACCTGCTCCAGCATCACTGCTCCCAGGCATGTTCTTGGCTTGGCCCTCTTGATGTGGTCCTTGAGCATCTCTCCTGGCAGGAGCTGCCCTGGGAGCGAGCACAGTGCTGGGAGGACTGTGGAGTCTCTCCCTCGTTATTGCAGGCAACTGCGTCATTTAATCCCCCTCCTAAGCCGATCAAGCTTCATCTTGGGAGTGCTCAGGGGTTTGTTTTCCTTGCTACTCCTTCTGGGAGGCTGTTCAGAGCTTTGTTTTTCTGGCTGGAAACCTTTTAACGCTGCTCATAGCTAGCCGATACCTTGTTCTCATGCCAGTGTTTTCCTTCAGCTTAAGTGAAAAGCAGCCACAATTACAGAGTACTTAATTCTAGAGCCCTAGAACTGAGATAAGGGTACTAAAATGAGGCCTTGAGATGGTCTCCCCCTCTGAAGTTTGCATTCAGCAGTATATCAATGTTATCTCCATATCTTTTATTTCATTGCCCCAAGCAGGCAGCGCTCTAAAGCCCTGCACATCCCCTACTCTAGTGTCCTGCTAACTTGCTTCTGTGTCTCTTCCAGAGAAATACATGGAGTTTGACCTGAACAACCAAGGGGAGATTGGTGAGTGACTCTGAGGGATGCTGGGCTGGAAGAACAACAGTCTGCTGAGGTGATGTCTGCTGCTGTATCTGCTGCTTTGTGGTGCTGAGAAGGAAAACTTGTGGGCTTTTCTGTGCCCAGCCTTGCTTGAATCTTGATTTTTCAGCCAGGAGCTTCCTTGGATTTCTAGGTCTTGCCTCTCAGCTTCCTTAGTCTCTCCTTGCCTACTTCAAGATCTAAGCTCTTCTCAGTCCTGTTCTCCTGGAGTTCTGTTTAGCTCCTCCACTTCTTTCTGCTCTAAATCCTTTTTTTCTTTTCCTTTTTTTCTTTGTGGAGGCTTTCTTCTCAATCCTCTGCTGGAAAGCTGGGAATCCAGAGCTGGGAAGCCGCAGGGCTTGGGCAATCCTGGGGTTTGCCTGGCTTGAAGCAGAAGCTGTATAAATCCATGAGTACTTCTGGTGCAGAGCAGCTCTTTGCTTTGCAGGGAGGGGAGCAGAGGGAAGCAAAGGACTTGGGTGTGAGTCTGGCTCAGCTGAGCAACCCTGCTTTGGGTCCAGAAAGCACCAGTTACATAAAGACCCAGCCTTCTGCAGGCCTGGAGCTGACATAGAAGTGTAACCACTTGTGACCTGTGCCCTTCCAGGAGGCTGCTGCCTCATTCCCCTCCTCCACCAGTCCTCCAGCTGAAGCGAAGCCTGTGGGGAGCTGGAAGAGGCCTGACTCAGGGTTTCCGGGAGGGAAGGGGCCCGCAGGTCTCAGCAGGCAGCAGTGCAGTGGAAGGAAATGGCCTGTGGCGCTGGGCAGGGGCGCCTGCTCCCCACAGCTTGTTTGTCTCCAGCTTTAACCCCGGTCTTGCTTCCCTCCTCCCCATCCTTGTGATTCTTGGCACCGCACTCCGAGCTGGAGAGCAGTGTCCCCACGTGTCTCTGGAGCACTAGGAGAGTTGTCCCTCTTCTGTGTGTGTGGTGCTTTTATCCTGAGCTGCATAACTGGGCAGTGATGCTCTTTACTGGGCAGTACAGCAGTAAACTGTACTGGAAGGCTTCTAGTGGCTTTTGGCAACAGCTTAATGCTGTCAGTCGTGGAGTCCACAGCTGAGGTGGGAACTCATGGCTCTGTCCCTAGGGTTAGTCTATGCTCAGTGTGGTCACATTTCCATATTCTTGTAGATTTGATGTCTGTCAAAAGGATGATGGAGAAGCTGGGGGCTCCCAAGACCCACCTAGAACTGAAGAAGATGATCTCTGAGGTGACTGGAGGGGTCAGCGACACCATCTCATACCAGGACTTTGTCAACGTGATGCTTGGAAAACGTTCTGCTGTGCTTAAACTGTGAGTGTCCCGGGGTGGAGCAGGAAAGACACAGGACCTGAGCTGGGGAGCTGGGAAGCCACAAGCTGCTCTGTCTGGTAGAGGTGGAGCTGTGCATGCTCAGTGACTGTGGAGGGAGACAGGACCCTTGTGAAGGGGGAGTCTGCAGAGTGACATGAGAGGGTGTATAAGCCCATGTCCAGGCTGAGCAGTGGCAAGTGCTCCCAGCAGAGCTGCCTGCTGTGTGTTAGCACAGGCTTCCTCCCACGTGCTCAGTGGGAGTGATCTCCTCCTTTCCCGAGGGTGTGCAGGCATTCCACACTGCAGGACTTCTTCCTGTCTCTTCCCTGAGGCTCCTGCTGGCTTTGGGGCAGAGGCTTCCCCTGTGGATGGTGGCAGGACTTTAGTGGTTAATGATGGTCCTGCCAACACCAGCAGTGCTGGCTCCTGTTTCCCACAGGATGGTCTGTCCCTGCCTGATTTTTTGGAGGCGGTAGGAGATGGGGCACATACTTGAAACAGCTGGCTCATGCTGGGAGAGGTTTTCTGTGGTACAGGCTGCCAGCACTAGCCTCCCACGGCCCCCTCTGCCCTCTCAACGGGGCTCTGAAAGTGCTGCTGTAACAAATGGCTTCCAAACACTTGCTTGGCTCCATCTCCATCCCATTGAAGCCTGGTGTTTCCTTTCACAGCCACAGAGGCTGGCCCTGCTTTTGTGTCTGTAACCACCATGAATAGGAGCAGCTCCTCTCCATCCTCCTTACCCCCTTTTCGAAGGCAGCTTTAGAAACACAGCCAGCTTTCAGGGCAGGTTGGGAGGAAGGTTCCTCTAAGCTGGTACGTTCTTGCTGGCAGTGAGTCTCCCCACTGTGTGCCCTGTTTCTGTGTGTTGGGATGCTCGTCTTCCAAGCACACGCAGACTTCTGACATCCCTGCTCCTCCTTTCTTTCTCCACAGAACCAGACTGAGCCTGCAGCCTGTCCCATATCTTCCATCCCTCCTCCCAGCTGCAGCAGCTTTCACAAACAGGTCCCTTCTCTTGCTAACAGAAACCCCATTGTCTGTTGGACTCTAGAGCAGGAGCAGAAATGTAAAACTCTGTCCTAAGAGCAGTGCAGTCCTTTGATCCATCGAGGCAGCTGGCATTCCCAGCGTAGCTGCAGTCCTTAGGGAGGAAGACAGTGCTAGTGGTTGCAAAATGCTTGGGATTCTTATAGCCAGTGCCTTGCTCCTTGTCCCTGCCCTCTCCCTGGAATGTAGTTGCTGTTGCTTGCTTGGTGTTGGCTTCTGAATGTTGTGCTGTGTGGTTTCGTGCAAGGTGGGCCAGGGGTGGTTTTTGCTTTTACGCATCAGGAGCGCTTGGCGTGCCGTGTGTGCCCAGGGGATTTCGGAAGTGGCTGTCTAAATAAAATGTGCTAATCCTCTGGGCTCGGAGAGGAAAACCGGCAGAGACTTTTGGAACACACTCTTGGAAGCTGCTGGGAAAGCCAGGCTGGCAGCACTGCCCTCTGTTGGCTTTCCCTCCTCTGTTAATTATCGGGTGCCCTTTGCAGAGGAGCCAGATGCTCTTTCAGCAAATAATGCCTAATGATGGGCAAAGATGCATTTGCTTTTTTTTTTTAATTGGTAATATCTGTTGTGTTTTGCAGGGTCATGATGTTTGAAGGAAAAGCCAATGAAAGCAACCCAAAACCTTCTGGTCCTCCTCCAGAGAGAGACATAGCCAGCCTCCCTTGAAGAGGACAGGCTGAAAAATGGGCACTGTTTGCTTTCTGTCTGTAACAGAGGTTACCTGTGCTTTGTTACTCTTTTTACTGTGGACAGTCCTAGTTTTCAACTAACCTGCCTTAGAGGAACAGCAAGGGAAGCTGGAGACCCCCAGCTCATGTCTTTCTGCTGCTTGATCTCTTAGACAGAAGCTGTAGCACCAAGTGTAATGTGAGACCAAAAAAGAAAAAAATACCCTGTGATCTTACTCTTTCCTCTGCCCTTCCTGCATTTCTCAGACAAGGAGCTGCTTTCTTCCCAGCATATGGATTCGGAGCTGTGCTTGTCATAACAGGTACCTAAAGGGCCTTGCTGCCAGACATGGAGCATTTCTCTGGCAAAGCCCCTGGGAGCAGCTTAATGGGTGAAAAGAAATAAGTGCCTTCTCTACTCCATCCTATGCTTCCTGACTTCGGACTAGTTCTTCCCCTCCTGATCTCCTCAAAGTGCAAATCAGGCTCTGTCTGATCATGTTCTAGGTGGATGTGGGGATGTGCTTGACACAGAGATCTGCCTGCAGGGCCTTTTGGCTTGGGGTGGGCACGGCTGCCTGCAGGGACAGCTTCTGTCTGCTCCGGGGGCTCATCCTGCAGGCAGATCTCAGGGGTCCAACACCACCCACTGTGAGTGAGGATGGTTAAAGTCACCTTAGGGACCCCCTTCCTGATAAATCTCAACTTGGATCTGACCAGGAGCATAACCTCTGAATGGGTTGTTTGTCTGTCCCATCCGTGGAGTGCAGAAACAAGCTGTGATGCCTTTGCAGCCCCACAGGGTGCCTGGGGGAAGTCAAACCTTCAGGTGAAAGGAAGCTGGGTGACCAAACTAAGTCCTGCCAGACCAGTTGCAGATGAGGATCTGTCCTCAGGCAGCTGCTCTGTCCCTCTGGTTTTTGCAGACCTCCCTGTATGTGTTTCATCTGGGTCCCCTGGGCCTATGGGGTACATTTCCCTCATAGATAAGCCCTCAAGTCTGCAAAATCAGAATGGCTGTAAGTAAGCAGTGTGAACTGGGACTGTGCTATCCATGCTCTGGTTACTGTGGTGATTCTTGTTCCACACACAGTTTCTGGAACCCAGGTGTTTGCTCTTTGCCCTTTTCCTACTCTTTTCTTAAATGTTCTTGACAGCTTTTAACTTTTTTAAAATCATGGTTTAATAAGTACATTTTTTAAAGGAAATACAGATGATTAACTCTACTAGGCTGATTGTTCCTGCCAAAGGCTGCACTTTTAAATAAAAAATAAAAAAAAAATTCTCACTACTGTTTGTGTGAAAACCAAAACTGTAATGGAGAGAAAAATTATGAGCAAAAGCAGCACCAGTCTACTTCAAGGACTGAAAATAAATCTCCTGAACCTACACTGTGTGTCAGTCTGTATTATCTCCTCTGAAGCTTGGTCCATATGATTGGTTGCAGATTAAGGAAGCTGGTGTCCAAGACTGTTAATATAAACCCTTAAGCAGATCCTGGAGATAGGTTTGGACTGTCTTGATCTGATCTTTGTCTGTAATAACTGACCAAATGCCATGGAGTTTGTGTGATGAAATACAGAGGCCACCTCCTGAAAGCTGTCTTTTTTTTTTTTTCCTGATTTACTGAAAGAGAACAGGTGGCAGTGCTTGTTTTAAGGAATAAACAAGAGCAGACACTTGCAATGCTTCTCTTGAAAGAGTGTGGTGGTTTTTTTTCATCCTCTCTGCTCTTGAAGCAATTGCCTGAGGTTCTTGTCTAATGTGAATTATCAAAAGGGTTAGACCAGGTTTCCTGGGGAATGACTGGGTGCACTGTTTCCATGTGTTTCTCAAAAGGACAGTATTTTCCTGAGATCAGACCCCTGTGTCTGCTTTCTGCTGCTTCGTAGCCTCTGGGAATGCACCTGCTTTTCTGGGCTATGTGTGTAAAACCTTTGTTCAGATAGAAAATAAAGGAAGCTTATTACACAAGGGAAATTTGGATGTGATTTGCCACAGTTTGGGTCACTACCCAAGGCCATCACTGCTTCTGCCTCTATGGAAATCCTTGTCCTTTTTGGTCCTGGAAAAGAGTAGTACAACCTACTAAAGATGAACACAGCTCTTCTCAACATGTCCCCACAGGGCTGAGTGTAAGGTGATGCCTAGTGCTGGTGTTCTGTCTGAGTGGGGGCTGAAGCCCCAAAACTTGAGGAGCAAGTAAAGAAATCGAGGTCCTGTTGTGATCAAAAACCCACATGCTGCTTTTGTGTTTCCCTGGAGCACAATAAAGCTATTCCAGCTCGCAGGGCTTCTGTGTTTCCAGCTCAGCCACCCCTAACTGGAGGTGTACAGGGGCTGACCCAGAGCATCCCTATGCTCCCACTGCAGTCCATACCAAGGGAACAGGATTTTACCTGAGGAAATGGCATAAAGGTGTGTCAGGGGAGGGTTAGGTCAGACACAGGAAAAAGGTTCTTCCCCCAGAGGGTGGTCAGGCACTGAACAGGCTCCCCAGGGCAGTGGTGATGGCCCCAAGGCTGCCAGAGCTCCAGGAGCGTTTGGACAACACTCTCAGGGACTGGGCGGGATTGTTGGGGTGTCCTGGGCAGGGCCAGGAGCTGGACTTGATCCTCGTGGGATGATAGGACGTGATTAGCTCAGAGCTTCAGCAACACCCGATCTCTGATACGGAAAAGTCATCAGAGCCCCTTGCTTTGATGATGGCTGGGGTGGAGCAGCCGCCTGCCTGGCAGGGACAGCCAGACCCCATCCCTGGTGGCAGGGGGGTCTGTCCCCTCCGGGCTGGATCCCCTTAGGATGAAGCCGACCTACGTCCCCTATGGATGGAGCAGGGCTGGATCTCCTTAGGGTAGAGCTGGGATGGGAGTCCCGCAGCTCCCACCGGGTCCGGCCCTGCCTCAGAACATGTGGAAAAAATCAGGATGAGAGGACATAATCTTGAGATTTAGGTCGGACATCAGGAAGAATTTCTTCCCAGAAAGGGCGATTAGACATCGCAAGGGGCTGCCCGGTAGGCGGTGGAGTCACCGTCCCTGGTGGTGCGCAAGGAAAGACCGGACGTGGCACTGAGTGCCACGGACTAGTTGACTTGGTGGTGTTCGGTCACAGGCGGACTCGATAACCTCTGAGGTATTTTCCAACCTAATTGACTGGGGGGGGGGCGGAGGGGAAGGGGGTTTATTAACCACAGGTGCCGCCGGGAGGACCCGGGAGGACCCGGAGCAGCGAGAGCGGCGGCCAGAGCGGCCCCGGCGGAAGCGGAAGTGTGTGGTGACTGTCCCGGCGGGGCGCGGGCGGCGAGACTGCGGCCCCGGGGCCGCCATGGGGGACGATATGGACGTGATTCCCGAGCGGGAGATGAAGGTGAGGGGCGGATGGTGTGAGGTGGCGGACCGCCGGCCGGGGGAAAGGGGAGTTCGACAGGCGGTTTGACTCGGCCCAGGGGCCTTGGCTTAGGGCCGGAGGGGAGCAGGGCTTGGGGAGGGCTCGGTCTGGGCTGCAGGGGGTGATGGGCTCTGAGGGGGCTCTGGGGACTCACAAACCGGGGTCGGCTCGGGGCATCCTTGCAGGGTCTGTGAAGCACTTGAGGACTCTCAGCGGAGTCTCCTGTAAGGGGGTGGAAGGGAGAGTCTGGCGTGGCCTTGATGGAGGGGGGTCTTGGTAACTCCTGGGGAAGGAACCACAGAATGGTTGGAAAGGACTGTAAAGATCATCCCGTTCCACCCCCTGCCGTGGGCAGGGACACGTTCCACCAGACCAGGTTGCTCCAAGCCCTGTCCAGCCTGGCCTTGGACACTTCCAGGGATGAAGGAGAGTTGGACGAGCCTTGTTCTGGGACAAGAGTGAGGCGTTCCTAAGCCCTCCTGTGAGCATGCCTTGTGCTGGGAATCTCCCGGGTTTGGGAGCAGCACGTGGGGCTGTGGGGCAGTGTAAACTGGAGCCTTGCTGTGTGGTGCCAGCCTGGCCCCTGGCTGTGTCTCCCGATATTCCCGTGGGGCTGTGTAAGCAGAGACACGGGGGAACAGGTTCCTGGAGCACGTGTGGGTCTTTGTGCAGCTGCTTTCTGCCCTCAGAAACAGGGAAATTGGGCTTTTTGTGTTGCAGAAGTTTCTGAGTTCCTGCAGTTCCTCAGGTTGCAGGAATGCGCTTACGGAATGCTTTGGGAATAATTTGGAAATAAAACTCAGATGCTTGATTGGAGTTACTGGCATTAGATCCAGTGTTAGATCTCCCTTCTCTACTTGGGAAGGGAGGGTCATTCCTAAAGGGAACCTCAGGTTTTGCTTGGTAACAGTGCAACTGCTGTTTCTTAATTCACTTTGTGGGTTTGGAGGCTTTTATCTCTCACTCTGCTTTTCTCTCCCTCCTGTTTCCAAAAGGACAAGGTGAATTATGAGAGAAATGAATGCAAAAAAAAATATCTGAGTGTACGAAGTAATTTCTGGGGGTGGGTGAGAGGAAAACCTGTGTCTGTTCTGTGTGTCATATGGTACAATGGCAACCAAAGATCCATGTAAGAAAGTGTGTGATTTGTAGCAGCAGGTTTTGTTCAGTCCTGTTCTGTATTTGCTTTATTCCCTTCTCTTTTCCTCTGTATCCCTTGGCTGCTTTTGGTGTGTTCCTGAGAAGGTCAGATGTCCCAAACAGATTCAGCTCCTGCAGGTTTTATGAGCACAGGCACTGGGCGGAAGGGAAATTCAGGCAGTAGAAAAAACGTGGTGTGATCTCAGTCTTTCCTGGATGAGACATAAAATTTGTTGGGATGGCCAGAAACAATGTGGGCTCTGCCTTGGCACGAGTTTGCAGCTCTTGTGGAGAGGCTCTTTCACTTACTGCCTTAGGGAAACTGAAGTAAACCCTTCCTCTTGCCCTGCACATGAACAGCTCCTTCCCAACTCTCTCCCAACAGGATTTTCAGTTCAGAGCCCTGAAGAAGGTCCGTATCTTTGATGCTCCAGATGACCTCCCCAAAGAGCGCTCCAGCCTCCTTGCAGTGTCCAACAAATATGGGCTGGTCTTTGCTGGTGGGGGGACCAGCCTGCAGATCTTCCACACCAGAGATCTTCTCATGCAGAACCAGCTGGGAGAAGATCCCAATAAAATCGGTAAGATGTGCTGACATTCCGTAGTCTTTGCAGGGACAGGTTTATGTGGGATTTATGACACGGAGCTTTTGGTTTCTGATATGTGATGCAGACCTTGTCATGCTCTGTCATGGGTTTGAATTGCCACAGGTTCTTGTGTGGGAAGGCAGCAACAATATTTGCTGTACCTGTAGCCGAAATGAAGTACAGTTCATAGAATCACAGAATATCCTGAGTTGGAAAGGATCCACAAGGATCATCAGTCCAACTCCTGACCCTGCACAGGACATCCCAACAACCCCACCATATCCTTGAGAGCCTTGTCCAAATGCTCCTTGAGCTCTTGCAGCCTTGGGGCTGTCACCACTGCCCTGGGGAGCCTGTTCAGTGCCCGACCACCCTGTGGGGGAAGAACCTTAATTGCTGTTGGGAACATGTCACCAGGAGCTCTGTGCTCCTGTTCAGGGTCACCTGTGTTTGATGCCATGCAGTGGGGCTGACTTTTCCTACACACAAATGTACCCCTTTCCCTCAGTTTTTCTGTTTTCCTCAGTTTTTCATGTTATCTTTGACAGCTGCTGTTAATAAGACCGTGGATTTTTGCATAAACTTGTTCTAATTGTATTTTTTTACAAGAACAGTTCTTGCTATTTAAATTTGTCCCCTTCATTCTGTCTTCTTTTCCTTTTGTGTTTTCAGTGGAGAATGTTCAGAGTACCTTGGTCCCCATGAAGTTTCCTGTGCAGCACCTGGCTCTGAGCTGTGACAATCTCACCCTCTCTGTGTGTATGACGTCCAGTGAGATCGGTTCCTTCATCAGCTTTTTCGATGTCCGCACGTTCCTGAATCAGGTACAGTGTGTGCAAAGTGGGTTTGGTTTTGGTTTAGATTTTGGTTTGGTTTTTTTTCAGAATACAGCAGAGGAGAGGAATAGCTGGGGTGGGATTTTCTGTCTCTCTCTTTGAGAGATGTCTTGTAAAGGAATTGCTCAGTAAGCTCATAAATCTGCGTCTTTTTATCAGTCATTAATTTATAGAAAGGTCAAAACTGCTTTGAGCTATAACTTTGGGAGAATTCTGTGATCAGCTTTGTCTCATGTATTTGTCTTTCCTAAAAGGCAAAGCAGCAGAAACAGGCATTTGCTTACCACAAACTGGCCAAGGACTCGGGGAGCACGGCCACAGTCAATGACCTGAAGTGGAACCCTGCCAGTCCCCCCATGGTGGCCATCTGTCTGTCCGATGGCAGCATCTCTGTCCTGCAGGTCACAGACTCTGTGAAGGTCTATGCCACCCTCCCATCCTCCGTGGCTGTGACATCTGGTGAGTGGCATCCTCAGGTGGCACACGGAGCGTTGGGCGCTGAAGAGCGGGCGCACGTCGATGGGTGTGAAAACACAGGCTGTTTGTCTCGGGAGGAGGTTTCTTAACGTTAAAAAAAAACCTTTGCAAAAAGGAAAGATTTAAACTTGAGACTCAGAGTGTGTTGCAATGAAATTGCTCTTTCCCAGTTGATTGGAGCAGCTGAGTCTTGTGAGTTATCAAATGGGCTCACCTGTGGCTTTTGCTGTCTCAGGCTTGACTCTCATTTCCAGGAAAACAGGCAAATAAACATCATCAGCTGTTGGTTTTTGACTTGTTTTCTCTGTGTCTGGATGATTCCATGTTTAATTCAGATTCATGATTTTTTGCGGGGGGAAAAAAATATAGCAGTTTGAATTTACTGGTCCTGTTTTTGTGGGGCCTTGTAACTGTTTGGTTCCTTGGTGCTAATGAAATTATCTTTTTTTTGCTTAGTGTGTTGGAGCCCAAAGGGAAAACAACTGGCTGTAGGGAGGCAAAATGGCACCGTGGTGCAATATCTGCCTGTAAGTATTGTTGATGGTAAGGCCTTATGTCTGCTCAATACTTTTGCAATATGATTTTTTTAATCTTTTTTTTTTCATCAGAAGCTACAGCATTTGGTCAGGTGGCACACAGTGTGAGCCATGTAATGCTGCCCAAGTGCTTCAGTAATATTCAAGTGTCTTAGGCCAATATTGGGTTTAGTTTAAGGTTTTGCAATGGTCACTAAAAAGTCACAATTTCAGAGTGGCACATGATGAGTGTTAAAGAGTGAGTTGCTTTAAAACAATTCTGTGGGCTTTCTGCAAAACTTGCAGTTGGCTTTGTTCATTGTCTTTTCTTTGTATTTAAGAGTTGTTTTATTTGCAGAATCTACAGGAGAAGAAAGTAATCCCTTGTCCTCCTTTTTATGACTCGGACAATCCTGTTAAAGGTACATCTTTTTATTTCTTTTTAACTTGTTTTCTCTCCTGTTGTCTTTAGTTGTAGCAGCTGTATACTGCACTGGTTATGTAATTACAGTGTGATTTAATTCACATATTTGGGAAAAATGCTATATCTCTGAATTGCATAGAAAAATTACCAGTTGGCCAGAGTCCTCCTCTATTTCTAGAATGTTTTCAATATGCATTTTGAAAGCTATTTTTTGTTCACTGATATGATAGACAGTACTGTCACAAGTATTTCCCTTTAGCATGAAAATTTCTGAATATAAATCTAATTCTCATATTCCACATGAGTTTCACCTCATCATTTTGCCTCTTCAATACAGTGTCAAAATAGAAAGTTTAGAAAAGCAGGAATGCTTCATTTGGATATGCCACACCACCACTTATATGTGGAAACACTGGCATTGTCTCATCTGTGATATCATCAAGCAACCCAAATATATTCTTTTAGCTTGTATTTGAAATTTCTGGGATCAAAGAATTTTCCCCCCTAATAATTTTGATGTTCTGCAGACAAATCATTGAAACTTGGTAGTTAAGGAGTTAGTTGCCGTTTTTTTGTCATTTCCTTCTGTGTGCTGTGCACAGTTAAAATCAAGATAACCAAGGAAGTATCATTCTGAAGTGTTTCTGGCTGAGGTATTTGCTTTCTCTTTCAGTTTTGGATGTACTGTGGATTGGCACATATGTCTTTACTATCGTGTATGCAGCAGCTGATGGGACTCTGGAAACAGCCCCAGAAGTGGTCATAGCCATATTGCCTGTAAGTGCCAGCAAGTCACAGCTACACAAGTGTTTGTTGCTTGTTCTTGACTTGTTTATTACAGTGGCAAGTTGCCTTTATTGTTGGCATCATATAGAACTCAGGTTTGGTGCTGTGGTAAATCATGGTTTTGAGGTTGGGGGGATTCAGTGGAGGAAGTAAAATCCACTTGAAAATCAATGAGTTCAACCTGTTCTCTGCTGAGATCAAATCAGGACATTATTGGTGTACCCTGATGCAGATTTATAGGAGATTACTCAGTTTCTACATTGCAAGATAAATCAGGAATGTTGATTTTACAGAAAAAGGAAGAGAAGCGACCAGAGAAGTTTGTGAATTTCATGGAGCCGTGCTATGGGAGCTGCACGGAGAGACAGCATCATTATTTCCTCAGCTTTGTTGAGGAGTGGTGAGTGGCAGGAATCATGGCAAGGTCTTTCCCTTGGTGTTTGTGTCTGAGTGGTCATTCCTTTCCCTATACTGTGTTCCTTCTTTTTGTAAACTATATAATACCTGAGTTTGAGAGAAATTAAATTGCTATTTTGAAAATGCTGTGTGAAAAGTACAGCTTATTTCTCCTGCATGCTTTATCTCTGTGCCAACATACTCATTTGGTGAGAATTTGTATGATTTCATGTAGGTACATAAGACTGTTTAAAATCTGTCATAACTATCTCCCTTGAGATTTTAAGTTACTGGGTGGGTAAAGCACGACTTGTCTCACTTAGTTATGTGTCTGTATGAAGAAACTGTTCTAACTTTTCAACTACCTGACTTGGACCATTGTTATTTATGATGATACAGGGTCTGCCAAATCATTGCTTTGAAAGAAAGAAAAAGCTCTGTAGTGATGTACCAGACGTGTTTCCCTCATCTTGGCAGGGAAAGTCATTTTTGTATTGTACAACTGTATTCTTAGTTGATTCCTAGTTGCAGATTTATGTAGATAATAATGAATTGTGGAGCTGGGGACCTTGCAGTGGACTGTCTTGTTAGTTTTAAGCTGTTTGTGTCCATGCTTGCAGGGATCTGGTTCTGGCAGCTTCGGCAGCTTCCACAGAAGTTAGCATTCTTGCCAAGCAAGGGGATCAGGTAATGTTTTTGTTCCACTTGGGGAATATATTTTTGTGTTGTATTTGTGCATGTGTACCTCCTCTTTGCCAGAAATCTAAGTATAACCTGTATAAAACCTGGAATACAATGAGAGGATGAATTTTTTAAAAGCACCTCAAAACTAAACAAGCTTCTAAATTGTACAGAATCTTAAGGTAATTCTTAGATGAACAAGAGATTTGTGTGACACAGAGAGAAAGCACAAACAGAAACAGTGGGTTGTGAACCAAATACCAGAAGTCTGTTTTTCATGATTCATTTAGCAGTCTCAAAATTTGGTCAAGCTCACTTTAATGAAGTGATTCATGTGAGGTGACATGCAGTGATGTGTGAGAAGTCACACACAGACCTGTGAAGGGCCCTGATACTTCTGGCATTTGTTAATGTGAAAAATTTAAGTAGATGCTCTCTAGCTAGTCCTTCAGGCTGGAGTTCTGAAGAGAGCTGATCACAGGAAAGCAGTAGTCAAATTAATATTCTCGCTTTTTGCAGAACTGGGAATTGTGGCTTTTGGAGGACTCCAGCAGAGCAGAACTTCCTGTGACAGATAAAAGTGATGACACTCTGCCCGTTGGTGTTGCTGTAGACTACACCAGTAACATGCCCATCATGATCAGTAAGTCTTGTTAGTCTCTCTGGTGGAGTAGTCCAAAAATCTCAATGTAGGAGATATTTTTGAGGGGCAGGCTGGTGCTCGGGGTTCTGGGAGATGGTTCTGAAAGGCAGACTGACACACCTCCTGCCTTTAGTACCAAACCAACAACATGTGGCCTTACTTTTGTGTAAGGATTCAAATGGCAAAGTGTTAAATGCAGTTCTTCCTTGGAGCTTTCAGGAGCCTGGGATACTACAGTAACAGACTTGGGAAACAAAGCTCCTGAGCTACACCTGTGTTTCACAGAACTGGGATAATAGCGAGTTTAAATGAGTCATGTTCTAACACTGGGGATTTCAGGCTGCCTGCAAGGTGTTCTTTATTCTTGTCACTTATGTCCTTTTGCTGAACTGTTTTGTGTGAAGTACATTTGCACTGATCTAAAGCAAAAATGGGTTGGTTTCAAAGCCAGAAACAGCAAAGATTGTTGAGGTGAATGTGTAGGTTTTAATTCTGCATTAAAGCACAGGGTCTGTACTGCCTAAACCCTGCTGTGCTCTACATCTAGGCAGCTGCACTATTGCTGTACCTTCTGTGCTGCCTGAAGGCTCTTCTGAGCACCTTGTCAGAGTCTGAAGCTACATCTGAGCTACTGTGTTGTATCTTAGTGAATTCTGAGAACTCTCCCTTGAAACCCAGAGGCAGATTGAAATAGAGATGCCTTCAGGCAGAGTGGAAGGTACTGCAGTCAGGAGTTCCTGAAGAGCACAGGAGGGTGCCAGTTAACTGAGAACTTTACCTGGATGAAAACCTACAGTAGGGAATTGAGGTCAAACTTTGTACTTGAATGCCAAATTGAATTTGAAGCCTTTTCTCTGTTAATCTATACAGTTGCTGGATTAAGGAATCTCTCAGGACAGATTTTTAAAACCTGTAGGGTTTTTAGAAAGGCTTTTGGAGAAGCTTTTTACTAACACATTCTCTGTATTCTCACAGAGTGCAACCAATTGGCTTTGCAGTTCACAGCAAGTTTAGGTTGCAAACAAACCTCTTTTGTCCTGTAACTTGTTCCCATGTGGAAACTGCCCTTCCCTGGCATGCTTTTCTTGAAGAATCGATAGGTAAAGAAACATGGCCATGCACTGCACTGCCTGACAAACAAGGCACCATGATTATAGCAGATTTTTCCTGCATTCTAGATTGTATGAGGTTTTTTGTTTAATTAAAGGCAGTTAAACCATTATTGACTTTTTTATTTAGAAATATAGGGAGCGTTTAACCGTGCTGAGAATTTTTTAACTGAAGCAGACTCACAGAGCAGCTGCAAATAACACAAGTATTTTATATCAGAGGTTCAGATCACAAGGATATTTGTTTGATGTTGGCTTTCTTTAAAGTTAAGAAGCTTCCTATGTAGCAATTCTCTTTGGTACTTTATGGATATGAATGTTAATGAGGTGACAGGACCCACTGGAATATGGGGACTGCTGAAAGGGACAGAGGGAGCAGCATATCAGTGAGGAAAAAGGACTGCTTCAAAATATGAAAAAGCTTGGCACAGGAATTCATGGGTGGAATTTGGACTTTGTCATTCAGGAGGTGACATCTGAGTGCCAAAATAACTCTTCATCTATGAATTTATGAAACATGAAGTCAGGAACAGAAAGGACAGCAAAAGGAAAATAAAAAACCGGGCATTTCATAGAGAAGCAAGGGAACAAAAATGCAAATAAAATCATGAAGGGAGAAATGTAGGAAATATTGTACTCATCAAGTCACATTAAGGTGGCAATGCCAATAGGAACAGAACAAGAAACTTTGACTGCAGGACTTACATATGTGGTCTCTGGCAGGTGATGACAAGGTCCTTGCCCCAGCTCCAGTTCTGATCTTGCTCTCTACGGACGGTGTGCTCTGCCCGTTTTACATGATCAACCAAAACCCGGGGGTCAGGTCACTTATTGTGACCCCAGAGCCGCTGCAGTTGGCAGGAGAGAGAGTTCCAAAGTCAGCAGGTAAGTGCTCCAGTGGGGTAGGGGAACACTTGCATTTGTGGATCTGTGTCGTCTTCGTCTGTCAGTTTGGTAGTCAGACACGTATGTGGTCACAGAAAACATTTTTTTTTTTCTATGTAATGATGGGTGCTTTGTGCTCCCAGGACTGTTCTGTGTCCTTTGTGCATCAGTGTGAAATCATCTAGTCCTGTCTGTTGTAGGATCTCAAGTACTTTGCAGGCTGTGCTCTTAGACTCAACCTCTGGAGAACAGAGCCAAAGCAGTTTTAGGAGGCCCTTTGTCCAGCTTTGGGGTGCACGATTCTAACTGCAGCAGGGGCTGCAGGCTCTGCTTGGGGACAAGGATCAAGCACTTTGCAGACCCAGAGCGTGGTCTGCACACTTCAGAGAGGTGATGGTTTTCCTCCATACTTTTGCCACAGGAGGTCATGATGCAAACTAAGGTGTTTGGCTGCAGCAAACCTTACTTAAACGATAGCTTTCTGCAGCTCTGTGAAAATTGTGTCAGCAGGTGAAGAATAGTAGTTTTGTTTTGAATTATAGATGTGTTGCCCTGTGTAGTGTGACATAGGCAGTTCTCTGTGCGGGGTAGGCAGATAAGCTGATTGTTTTGCTTGTCTCAGTGCAGGAGTAATAACTGCAAAAGCATCATTTTTGTCTCTAAGCCCAAATTTGCTTCTCCTTCCCCAACCCCAATGCTGCTGTTTGGCAGCCTGCCCCTCTGCAGTGCTGGCTGGCTTGTGTGCTGATTGCCTGTTTTACTTGAGATGGCAGGAACCTCATCAAAATCAATGGAGAGAGGTGAAGCCTTTTCACAGGAAACTGCAGACAACATTAATCTAGACAGATTGTAGTATTGATCGTGACTTGGACTGTGTGCACTTTCTGTATCACTTGCTGAGTTTGGGGACTGCAGGCCCAGCTCTGCCATCTCTCTTCCTCACTGTGCTGTCTGTCCAGTGAGTGAGGCAGTGCTGAGCTGTCCCCATCAAACAACATTTGGCCTTGCAATACCTTCTGCCATTAGTCAGTGCAGCCAGATGAGTCTCATCCTTTCCAATTTGTCTTTTTGCAGGAATCACTGCCCCAACTCCAACCACTCCTCCAACTTCTCTAAAGCCTGACACAGTACCGGGTGTTGCTCCTGCTACTCCTGCCTCAAGTCAGCCTCCCACAGGGGGTGGAACAGCTGCTTTTTCCTTCATGCCTTCGGCTGTGAAGACACCTGGCTCCTCGGGCAGTGATCCTCCACCGTACCCCTTTGCCACTGATGCCTCCAAGCAAGCCCAGACTCCTGCTCTGACTGGAGCAGCAACATTCTCCTCTGCTGCTTCTAAGGCATCCATGACTCCTCCTGTGGGCACCACTACAGCTACTGCCACCTCCTTTCCTTTTGGATCCATGAACTTTAAGCCAGCTGCAGACAGCTCACCTGGGCCACCGTTCTCCACAGCTCCTGCTGCTCAGAAGTCGTCTTTTGCACCTTCAGCTTCTTCAGTCAAAGTGAACCTCAATGAGAAGTAAATAGATAAATAGTGAATGCAGGGGCTGGTTACTTCTTAAATTGCTCTAGGCATGGATATTGTATGGTAGTTCTGAAGATGGTGTCTGGCTTTTTGCCTTGACAGCTGTTCCCCATGCTCCCAAGAAAGCACTGAGGAAGCCCACCTTTAAGATGTAGCTGTCTCAACTGTGAAAACCCTCAGAGGTTATGTTCATGGGTAGGATATAAGTGAAGGGACAATGCCAAAAATTAGACTGATAATTTGCCAAACTGCCTGAGACCTAGGAGGTTTTTTTTATGTGTCTTCTTCATAGGCATCAAATGGTAATTCCATGCCTTGGTTTGATGCAAATCGTGGTTAAAAACTCTGGGATTTGAAATCCCTTCTGTCTGGGACTGATTTATTGAGGTGGTGATAGCACAAGAGTGTTTGTTGAAGGTTCCTTCCCCCAACCTGAAGAGTAACTTGGAGAGCTGAGGGGAAGCTGTATCCACAGTTGATGGATGGCTTTGCCACTCCTGTGTTCGACAGAGAAGGTGCCAGACCTTTTGGTTTTGTTCTAAATGGATGCTTGGTCACTGAACACAGGATCTGGAATCTTTAAAGCTTGTTCACACCCACTAAAAAAAATAATATTGATTAGAAACTATGCAAAATGGGTTTGAGTGAATGTTCTCAGATTTCATGTACCCACTCTTCCCTCCAACTCCTGAGATTTGCTCTCTGTTTTTAGAAAAAATGGTTTAAAACACAGAGCTATGTTAATTGAAGCTGCTTTTTATAGAAAGCAACTTTTATGTAAATGTATCACAAGAAATTTCCAATGGTTCAAATGATTTTTTTTTTTTTAATTGGGAAAATCTTTACTACACCAGGATCTGATGGGAGCTCTTAGGGCTTTTTATATTTTATGTATAAAGCAAATGATACACCAGTGAATTGGCTGAATATTTAAACTGGCTGCCTTGAGGAGATGAGTTTGCAGATGAATAGAAATTCATCTTTTCTTGCAGAATTTCTGCTTGAGCCTTGCTGTGAGGATGATACTGAAGGGCAGCTCAGATTTGCTATAGTTGGTGCAAAATGATGAGATGCATTTTGAAGCAGTGTAGTACTTTTTGCTGGCATTTGGCTTTTGCTCACTGGGTGGGTCTGTGGTAGAAGTCTTTGTGGTTCCATGTATTCAGAAATTATCCTGAGTGGCTCCTCCCTACCATCTCCAGAAGTTACCCTCCTGGTGTTATAGCTGGAGCTTGAGTTGTTGCTGATTCCAGTGGATGCTAATTCATGGGAACTTAATGCTTCATTTTGGAGGGAGGGAGGGAGGCAGCAGGATCAGTTCAGAGCTGAGAGATGTTCTGCTTTTTGTTGCAGGTTCACTGCTGTAGACACCTCTTCTCCCACGAGCAGCAGTGGCCAATGCACTTCCACAATGTTTTCCTTCTCAACCACTTCAAAACCTGCTTCTGGAGGTTCTCTGAGCCAGTCCACACCTGTCCCAGCCTCTCCTGCCACACCACTGAAGACTTCATCCCCTGTGCCTCCCACGGGTAGGAGACTGATCCTGTTGTTGGGAATAGTGCATTATAAACAATGTTCTAAAAGTCTTAAAATATAGAGAGCTTTATTTGGCTTCTTTCTTTCTTGTTTTTCTTGCTTTAATGACCCTCCTGATTGGCACACTGTAATGGTGTGATGCATTTAGTCTTGAAACTGAGCAGTTTTTCCATTTGTGCTCTTCATCCCTCAGAGAGACATATGTGAAACAATTATATTCAGCTGCTTACATTCATCCACAAGTTCTGGCATTTTCAGGGCTCTGTAATGCAGCTCTGATTATGCATGTTTCTGGGCAGTCACACAAATTGATGCCTTTCTTTGCATCTGGATTGACTAGAGTTCAAAAGGATCGCAAATGAGTTCAAATCAGATGGCACTCACTTCTTAGCAGAATGATATTCCATCTCTCAAATGGTTGTGTGACTGGGGGTCTCGAGGTCCTCAGGAGTGGTACAGCCAGCCACTGCAGAGTAGCAGTTTTTACTGTTAGCAGTTTTTACTGGGTTTACTGCAAAGTGGCAGTTTTTACTGTTAGCCAGTTTTCACTGGATGGGAGTGAAAAGGCACCTGAGGAAGGTGTGTTCTTGGGCTAGGGCCCATAGCACTGCTGCTGTTGGATTTGACAGCAGTGATTATGTGTCTGATCACAAGCTGTTTTCTCAACCTTTGTATAAGTTCATAAATTACTGTTCCTCTTCTTAAATTCCAGTGGCACGTCCTGCTCAAAATGTTCCTTCAGCTTCCTTAGTACAGAAGACACCCAAAATCACCCCGTCTGCAGCAAAGCCAAGCTCTGCTCAGGTAACAGGAACTGGACTGGGTTCTTCAGAGGGTGAATATTTTGCATGGCCCATCAATTGCTTAGAATTCCTTGGACAGAATTAGTATTCTTAGGTCCAAGAATTAGCTAGCTTTTGACATTTAAATAACAGCAAATCTGTGGTTCTAAAACAATGTTCTCTGCATGTCTTTAGAGAGTTGTGTTTTGATCTGTGTTGTTATAATCAGAGTTATCTGGTGTCTGAATGTAGTTTCTAACATGAGGCCTTTGTTGGTATTCTAAGCTCCCTGTTGCAGTGGATATATCCTTTAATATTGGTTTGGTTTTTTTTCCCCAGGGCAAATCAGCACTCCCCAATGCAGCTTTAGAAAAACAGACCCACCAGTGGAAGGATTCAGACCCTGTCATAGCAGGAATCAGAGAGGAGGTGAGACTTTGAAGCAGTTTTCTACATTTTGGAAACTGTTAAGACCACAGACACTTCAGTTCAGCTGTGTTCTGATGGTGCCTGTAAGTAGCTTAGGAATCAGAATGGAAATTTTTCCCAAGATAATCAGCCTGGTTTGTAGTTGCTGTCTGTGTGTCCTCTTCAGTCATCTTCACTCACTGTGCTAAAAAGATGGACTGTTCTTTCCTGTTAAAAAGTTCAAGAGAAATTTCCCGCTTTGGCTGCAAAGTGACAGGTGTTCATGGTGCAATTGAAGCATGATCCAGGAGCTGTGACATTTGTTCCAGACCCTGCTGTGTTTCATTGGCTGCACTTTCTTCCTCTTGACTTTGCAGATTGCACATTTTCAAAAGGAGATGGAGGAGCTGAAGGCCCGGACTTCCAAAGCCTGTTTCCAAGTTGGAACTCCAGAGGAAATGAAGATGTTGCGAACCGAGTCAGATGATCTTCACACCTTCCTCTTGGAAATTAAAGAGACAACAGAGGTGAGCAGGGTATCTTCAAACTGTAAACCATTTAGCTCCTCAGCAGTGACTGTTCCTCACCTGATGTTCCTACTTAACCTGCCAGAGCTGAACTGATGTAGATGGAACATCTGACTCTGCCGTGTTAATGTGGGGGTGACATTTGCATTTGTGCTTTCAGGCAGGTGCTTGCAAAAGCCCTTGTGCTGGAGATGGCAATGAGAACCTACTTTGAACCTTGTCCCATCTGTTCTATTTCTAATTGCAGTCACTTCATGGAGATATTAGTATTCTGAAGACAACCTTGCTGGAGGGATTTGCAGGGGTAGAAGAGGCTAAAGAACAGAACGAACAGAACCGTAGTTCGGGGTATTTACACTTGCTCTATAAGAAACCTTTGGATCCCAAGAGTGAAGCACAGCTTCAGGTACGAAAATAGAGAGTTTTAAGTAAAATATAACTGAGGTTTGCATGTGCGAGTGCCCAGCATTGTTGTTCTGCCCTAGGTATTTGCTGTTTCAACATAGTCTAGCAAAAGTGCAGTGAGCTTTGTTTTCCATGAGTTTAAAGACACTCTGAAAATCTTCTCCTAAAGCTCCTCTCTGTTGTTGCCGTTTGCAGTGATTCAAAACTCCTGCTGAAGGGAAGTAGTTCACCTGAGATCCAAGTCTATTCTAAGCTTAGAATGTGACTCTTTGACATCCTGTTCCTTCTCAGCCTGTAATATTTGCTCAAGGATTTCAGATAAAAGAGTGCTGGGGTTTTTTTTCCTACACTTTATAGAAGAGTTCTTGGAATTATTTTTATCTTCAGCAAGTGCCTTATGGAACAATTTGATGATTTATTATGACTTACAGAATTGTGTGGTTAATTTCATGGATGGTGGAGCATAAAGCTTAATGATATTCTAAAAGCTGGGGCACAAAGGAAAATAACCAACAGTACATAAAGAGGCTTTCAAAGACATGAAAGAAAATAGGGGTGAAGCACTCTTTGTTACAGCTCTGGTGATGAGGGCTATTTAACCCTAAGCAAAATAGAGTGAATGTGCCCTACAAATGATACTTGGTCTTTTATACACTGATAAGTTCCCCTCAAGAAGTTTGACTGGCAGGCTGAAGGCATAATTGAATGTCATCTTTGTGGCAGGAGTTATCAGGAGTAGGCATGCAGTTATTAGAAATGAGCTGACACAAAGTCATTTCTTTCAGGTCTGATCTCTGATCTTCACCTGGGTTCTGCAGATTGATTCACAGTCTTAATTGCACCCCTTGCTTTGATGTCCAGTATGTCTCTGTAACAGTTCAAGCTTATGCTTGTGACTTCAGAGATAATCTTGAAATGCATGTTTCCCTGTTCTAGAGAGAGGATCATGAGGAAAGGCTAACACACTGAGAGAGAAGTGGAAGTGGACTGGAATGTAAGGAGAGAACTTTCAGGTCAACTTTCTGAAAGTTTGAGGGAAAGCTCTGCTCTGACTCTTAAATTTTGCTCAGTCTGCATGATCCCCATTCTCCTGGGTGAGAAAAGCTCCCTTAGTCAGCTTTGTGTCTTAGTTTTCAATGAAGTTTTAAAGACCCTGAAAATTTTCTGATGTCCAGCCATATTGATTTGGTATCCAGAGAGTTGCTGCTATATAGTTGCTGGAGGGAGAAAACTTGGCCTTGGCAGTGTGTAACACTAAGCCCACAGCAGAACTAGGTTTGGTTTCAGGTTGGGGATGTCACACTAGAATTTCATGCTGTGTCTTGAAAACATTTGCAGTGGAATTTTTCCCAAACCATGTTCCTTGGCTGCTTGATCGTTGTATTTTAAGTGAGCGTTCTGTTGGGATGAGCTGGAACCAACTGCAGTTGGTTTCTTCCAATTTACAAGGTCAGAGTTCAAGCCATGGCCGTGCCATGGCAGGCTGGAGGGATGACAGTAATGAGACTGAGTGCTGGGTTTGTTTAAGGAGCAGGGCTTGAGGCCAGAGGTCTCTGGCTTAGCCGTGGCAGTTGTGCAACTGTGTGGTCATGGATAAGTCACTTTACTCTCCGTGCTTGCTTTTTATTTATTTTTTTTCTTTCCTACCTATAAAAAATCAAATTAATTCCTTGCCTTAATGTGGGAGTTGTGAGCATTTGTGAATGCTTTCATGAATCATGGTCTGTGAACGCTGGTCTCCCAGAGCCTTGCAAATTGCCTGCAAAGCTTTGATCACTTACAATTGTTAGAAGTTTCAGCGTTATAAAATGGGAGCAAATGACTCATGTTCTGTGAAATGACATTTGAAATAAGGATTGTTTTGTACAATGCCTGGTGTTTGTAAAACCCTCTCTTTAAAGATCTGGCAATGTTTTGCAAATATTATGGAAAGTATTATTTCTAGAGAGAGAAATGAGAGCTGGGGTAAAATGCCCAAGCTAAACCCTGTGTGTACCCTACTGACTGATAAGTAAATTTTCTCTACGTTTGGTTCTGTTGTGCTGGTAAAACTTTCCAGGCAGAAATATAGGGAAGTGCTGCATGGCTTGGACTGAATGAACCCAAAGAGTCTTCAGCTTCTGAAACTGAGATTTCTGAACTGAATTAAAAACTGACTTTATCTTGCATGGCAGGAAATCCGGCGCTTGCACCAGTACGTGAAGTTTGCTGTTCAGGATGTGAATGATGTTCTGGATTTGGAGTGGGATCGGCATCTGGAACAGAAGAGAAAGCAGAAGTAAGTCATTGAAATTGGAGTAGAGAACTACTATAAAGAACACATCAGTGAATTGGGAATTAGTTTCTAATCAACAGACAGAAGCCTTTTAACAGGGTGATCTTTTTCAAGGGGTCTGGGAGTAAAGCTTGGCTAAGACACCTACTGGGAGCTACAGGTTTAGACTCTCTGGCTTCATACGTGTTACATACATTGCTATGTCTCTGTGTAAGTGCAAATAGTGCTTATAGAAAGAACCTGTAGAAATCCATTGATGGTAGCTAATGAAACCTTACTAATAGGTAAAACATCATGAAGAAAATGAGCTAAATGAATAAAGGGGCAGCATATCTAAAGGAGAAATATGCACTGGAGATGAACTGAACTTCTTTGTTGTTCAAACCAAACCATGTTTGACCTCATTGAGTTTAAGTCGCCAGAACCACCAAACCTCACTGAGTTTTAAGTAGCCAGAACCACTAAACCACTTGGTGTTTGCTTGCCTGCCTGTGGCCAGATAGACAGAATGGTCCTTATCTCTTGATCTGATCCCTTCAGGCGTCTGATCGTTCCTGAGCGAGAGACTTTGTTTAACACCCTGGCTAATAACCGGGAAATAATCAACCAGCAGAGGAAGAGACTGAATCACCTGGTGAACAGCCTGCAGCAGCTCCGCCTGTATAATCAGACATCTCAGTGGAGTGTTCCCAGCGATACATCTCTCAGCAGTGCTCAGAGGTATGTGTAACATGAATTTCTGAGTGGTGTTGACACTCCTCCTCTCTTGCCCCTAGCAGTGTGCAAGGTGCATCCTCCAAAGAATGATGTTTTGTGGGCATGGTATGGGAGGACAGGATGTCCCTAAAAATTACACTGAACTGTGCCCGGGTGATATAGAAGCTCATTGGTTATATTCTGTGACACACTGTTTGATGCTGTGTCAGAAATTTCCCCTAGAAGCCTAAGGGGTTTTATAGTAAATGGGATAATAGAGCCTCCAGGCTGAGATACTGCTGGTTGTCTGTCTGAGTTGGGAGGAAGAAGTGAATGGCTCTTGAAGTTTCCAAAATAGTTGTTTAAATCACACAGTGTCTAGAGGAGCGGATTGTTCTTCCAGTGGTTCTAGTGGCTCTTTTGACCCTCTTCTGTTCCTGATTTGTTTGGCTTCTTTCTGCTGATGATGTTTTTTCACTGCTCTGTTTTGTCCCAGTTTTGACAGCGACCTTGAAAGCCTACGCAATGCTTTGATGAAAACTACCTTGAAATCACAAGCCAAACCTCTGCCTAAAGCACCTGGTAATTTATTCTTTCTTCCTGGCATTCAGACCATAAATGTGAATTACTTTTTTTTTTTTGACTTGCAGTTCGATTACAGACTAATAACTGTCTTCCATTTTTCAGCTAAGTTGTCCCCAGTGAAGCAGGCACAGTTGAGGAATTTCCTAGCCAAGAGGAAAACTCCACCAATTAGGTCTACAGCTCCAGGTAAACCTTTAGTTAATGTAGAAGTCTGAAGTGATTTCCAGGAGGGTGAGTACTTGCTGTAGGACTCAGTCCTGAAGTTAGCTTTTGGCTTCTCAACCCTTTCCTGTTCCCCCATCTGCTCTCAGTAAGAATTTTCTTCAGTTACTGTCTGGTTGAAGGCTGCCTTTCCTGGCAGCTAAGAAGTCAAATCCTAACAATGCAGGATTAAAACAAGCCAATAGAAGAGCATCCTAAAATAGGGTGCACCTGTTGTGGCTGTTGGGCTGAATGGTTCCCTCAACTTAATACACACATGATTTTGTTTCTGATATTGCAGCAAGTTTGTCCCGATCTGCCTTCCTGTCCACAAGATACTATGAAGATTTGGATGAAGTCAGCTCAACATCCTCAGTTTCCCAGTCACTGGAGAATGATGATTCCCAAGCAGTGGACCAGGAAGAAGAGGCTGCTCCAGTCCAGATCCCTCGTCATGCTCCTGTGGTCCGAACTCCCTCTATCCAGCCTGGTTTGATGGCTCAGTCTCCGTCCTTTGGGAAGCAGCACCTCTCCCTGGGTACTTTGCATGAGTTGTGTTTGCAGTGCCTCTTCAATTCTGAGTATGTTCTTGTGGGTATCTTTAACCACTGTATCCACTGCCAGTGCTTCAGGCCCTGGAGAAGTGAGATTGCAGGAGGCAGATTTATGCTGCCAAGTTCCCAGGAGCAATAGCAGAGTGGCATTGTTAACTCATGAACTTGAGCTAAAAGTACTAAAAGACCTTGACTCATTGACTGTGTTTTCATGATAGCCTGGTTCTTTCAGATTGTAGTGACCTAAAATACTGCCCTAAAGACTAGGAAACTGAAGTACTGCTGCATTTGATTGATGTGGCCAAGGTTAGGAGTTCTGAGCCCAGCAAGTCTCACTAAGAACTGTATTTGCATACACTCAGTTTTCCTTGTGTGGGAGAGGTTTTTTAATCTTTGAAGCCAGAGAAAAATAAAGTGTCACCAGAAGTGTCTGTAACAGCAAACTTAAAGTCCTCTAATGCACTGAAATGACATCTATTGAGACTTACTTGCTGAATTCCTTGGGATACACCAAAACTGCTAGGGACAGATTGTGTTGATTGTTTTGAAAGGTCTGCACATCAGTCCTGTCAGAAGGAAACTGTGCACTTTAGAGGAACTGCAGTTCAGCAAAGGCTTTCAAAGACTTGCCTGATTTGTAGAGATACAATGGACTGTAATGTTTTTGTGCATTTTGTTTTTCAGTGCCTACGTCTTCAAACAGAATAATACCACAAGGGGCAGACAGCACAATGCTTGCAACAAAGACTGTGAAACACGGGGCCCCTGCTCCCACTGTCACTGTTCCAGCACCACAAGCAGCAGCTGCTGCAGCTCTGCAGAGGCAGATGGCTGCTAACCAATCCCCAGGTAAAAGGATGGCTAATTGCCCAAGTGACCTCTGAGCAGCTGAATGTGGCTTTCACAGGAATTTATTTCTCTCAGAGGAGAAGATCATCAGACAAAATGTGACGCAGATCTGTAGTTGTTGCATCTCTGAGCTATCCAGTGCATCTTTGTCTTCCTTCTTCCTGGAAGCTACTAGTACAAAATGCCTGAGGAACTCCCACCTCAAACTTCTTCTGCCTTTCTCATCTGTGCAGTGGCAGAAATGCTGATGAGGTCCTGGCACAACCATTGATCTGTGTGCAGGAAACTCTTGGAGAGCAGAGAAAGGATGTCAGTGGCCTGTATTAATAACTATTCATTATTAGTTATGCAATTAAAGATCTGAATTGTAAAACAAATTAATATTGAAATTTAAATTTGAAGGTGAACTGTTAAGTCTTGGATTTGCTTGTAAGGTTTTGAATTGACAGGAGAAGAGTTCCCCAATCTAAGCTTTTCCTGTTTAGCTTTAGACATTTCTTGGTGCTTCTCCAGCACTGCAGTGCCAGTGCAGAAAAGACACACAACTCAGTTACTGGTAGAGGAATTGGATTAGTTTATTCTCCTTGCCTGAGGAGTGCCTAAGTGCAGAAGGTTAACTAGTGACATGAATTCTGGCAGAGGCTGGGGAGTAACTACACTGTTAACTGAAGATGTTACAGTGTGTGTAAGGGAAACTTCATAAGAATAATTGGTCAACAAGCAACAAAAATTGTACCAACTATATAGGTCATTGTCCACTTCTCTGGTGTCTTTATTGAGGGCTGAGATACCAAATGTTTTTGGCCAGATATGCTACATATGTTGCAGAAACTGAGATGGATTTTTTGGAGTTACTCAGGCACCATCTTGAATGAAATGCTTAATATGGAGATCATCTTTACATCTTTTTTTTTTTTTTTTTTTCCTCCTCTCTTTTTTTGTTCCTTAAAGCTGTAAGCACCTCCTTGACTGAATCAACTCTGAAAAACGTTCCTCAGGTGGTGAATGTGCGAGAACTCAAGCCTGGTGCATTGACTCCAGCTGTCTCTGCAGTAATAGGGTGAGTGGCCTTCAGTAACACTTGCAGTAGAGCACATCTGCCAGTGGGGAGCAGTAGCAGTGTTTTACATAGCCTGGCTGTGGAAAACCTAAAGGGGTTTTAGAGAAGAGTGTTGGGTTTGTGGAATGAAAGAAAGAAAGAAAGATAGATCTTCTTTCCGGGTCATTCAAGGATTTGCTCATGGTTTGTCCTGAACAAATGATGAGACCAGTATTAACCTCCTTCTCCATTAGTCTGTGAAATGCATTTTAGTGCATCCTCTCCTTTTGGGATCCAATGGTTTTACTGTTAATATGTACTTTGGACCTGGTATCTCTCCAGTCACTACCTCTGTTCTGCCTCTTTCAGTGAGGGACGTGCAGCCCTCTGTCGCTGAGTGTGGTCTGACTTTAGGCTGTCCAGATGTTTTCCTTCTACTTTGTCATCCATTACAGAGAAAACCTCTGGACTTATGCCTCTTCTGTCTATTCCCAGATTCACCCCCTGAGGGAGGCAGAACTGTGCTCTGGCTTTTATGGAAACTTGTCTCAAATTTTTTGACATCAGAATTTTGACTGAAGGGTTGTGTGTCACTGGGGGCCGATCACTTTGGGGAAGTACAGAGCTGCCAGGCTGTCTTCCTCATGAGTAAATTATGAATGTTGACTTCTGTTATTTAACCTTGAAGTTGTTATGATTTCTTGTGAGTTAGCTGTAACACTTGGCCTCCCTGCTCTGCCTCGTACAGACAACAGCCAGCTCAGCTCATTCCAAAGATTTCTGTCTTATCACCAGGCTCTGTCACCAGCCACAGAACTAGTCCTTTTCCCTGTCATTATAATGACCTTGAAACTGTCTTTGTTTGAAGTTGCTACTGCTGCTTAAGACCAGGATAGTGCATGGCCACCATATTCTGGGCTGGGAAGGCAAGGGTGCTGCTGAAAAGTATGAGCAAAGTTGGGCTTACTGCATAAAGTGGGATAAACTCACCACATGTCTCAGAGTTGCAGATCCTTTATCCATATGACTGTGAGCTGTACATGCAGCTCCTGGAACAAGTGCTGTTGTTGCATCACTTCTGGTTTTCATACATTTTTTTTATACTCTTCACTGTCAAAGAAAAAAGGTGAAGTTCCTTTGATGCAGCTTTTCAGACAGAACAATCTTACAGTGGTGGTGCTCAGCTGCTGACCTTGACATTTACTTCATGGTTTCTTCTGCATTTTAATTGTGAAACAGTGTGGGAGCATTTTAGCAGTATTGTGACCAGGAAGACTTTTCCACTCTCTTTTTCATCAGAACTATGATGAAAAAAAGTAGAAAGTACTGGCTGTGCATAGAGAAGGACGTGAGCAAGCAATACATAAATGAGATTGGTTTTCACTTGAGCTGTAGTTAAAGACCTGTCTTACTTTCAAGTAGTTTTAGACTGGCAGTATTGATTGATCTCTCTAATTTATAGATCTCCAGCTAGCTTGATATCTTGAAGGCTTTCTCTATAGTCTTATTTTATAGCTGACCTCATAAAAATGTACTTTCTAAAAATTCTACCCAAATGAACCGTACTTGCCAGTCAGATTCAGCACTAAAATGAAGAGCATTCACCCAGCAAAGTTAATTCATCAGTTTTTGCTACTTCAGACATCCTGACTCCCTTTTGCTGCCACAGCACACTCTTTGGGTTGTTAAGCAGGAACGATTTTTCAGTTGTTCAGTGGCCTGTGACTGGGTTTGTTGGTGGTCCCAGTCCATTTACATAGTTTCCAGTGGAAGAAAAAAAATCCAGTTTCCACAACTGAAGTCCAACCCAGCACTTCCATAGCCTTGTCAGAGAACCTGTGGGTCAAATGATCTTGAGACTTTTCTGGGGGAAAGGTCCCACCCTGTCATGAATTTCACAGACCTTCTGTTGTTTTCTTCTTTGTTCACTTTAAACTTGAGTTTACAGCTGCACCATCCCAACACCGACTCCTTCCAGTGTTAATCTTGAAGTTTTCCTTGTTTGCTTTAGTTTTGCTTTGGGCAGAGGGCAAATCCAGACCATGCAATGTGGAGAGACAGCATGCATTGCTGGAGGGGAGAAAGGACTTACTAGTAATGCAAAGCTGTTTAAGGCACAAAACCATATCCAAGACCAAATGGCCATGCAAAATGTTTCATGCATGTGTCCACTTCCTTTGGAATATGGTAGAAAATTCCTGTCAGTTGGCCTGTAGCTGACCAGACAGTAACTGCAGTTTGGGAAGTTACATGCTTTACAAGATAGACAGCTTTAGATGCCCAGATTCACTTCAGCCTCAGCCCTTTTCATATTACAGAGATTGGTTATTGCCTTAGGGAACATCTGACCTGAGTCAAAATGGAGAGAGCCTGCTAGGGTAAGAAAGCTGGCCTTTGCCACAAAAAAAATGCAAACAGTGTTGAATTTAAGCTTCTGAAATCTTCTGGTATTGACCATTGAAACTTGTGAACCTGGTGGGCCACGTACCTTGAGGAGGTGTTAAAACTGGATGGCTGTTCCCAGGTTATGGTGATTTGGTGTGCTAATGGCCCACAGTGCAGAGGTTGGATGCTTTATCCCATAAGAAGCTGCCTTTCTGCAGCAGTTTTCTGTGGGTTCTCATGTATAATTTATTTCATGGTCAAATTCCCAAACCTGTAGTGTAGAATGCAGGTTAATTTTATCACAGTTCTTGCCATGACCTCGTTAATGTTTGTGCTACACTTCAAAGACAGGAAATGCTCTCTCCACCCCCTCCCAACTCTGTCTCCTTGCTCAGCATTTCTGAGCATTGCATTTATTTGTCTGGGTTCCACACTATAAAGGAAGCTGCTTAGATTTGTTATCCACAAAGCATAAAATTGTAATCTCCTTACCTGCTGATATTTCATCAACTCCCTGTAAAATAGAAAGCCCTGACTCCCTTCAGTATATGAAGAAGACTTGATCATTTAAGTCTAGAGGTTTAAACACACTTGCAGACTTCCTTTGTTAAATGTGGCTGATTCACTTAAGAGGTTTATTCTCTAATCAGATTTGTTCGTTTGGAGTTGTGTGTGGAATCTTTAATAGCGGCGGTCGTTCGAGGCTTCTGGAAGCTGTGCTTTCTGAGAGGAGAGGAAATCCTCTTTCAGACTAGTTATTCATATAATTGTTTAATTTTTCTTTTTAAGATCATCCGTGCCTCACTCTGCAGCCCAGGCAGTTCATCAAGTTTTGGCTACTGTTGCTACAAATCAAGCTAAACAGGTACCTGATACAGAACCCTTTCCCTGGGGAATGCTGTACCTGGGCATGCTCAGCACAGTTTGGGGGTTTAGTTGTTGTTGATGAACAAATCATCTAAAAATCACTTTTCACAACTCGCCCTGCATTCTTGACAAACCATTTATCTATCTGTGACCTCAACAGTGTGATGCCAGAGACATATCTTTGTTATGTCTTGCCTTTTCTCACTTTTGAAGACTTGCAGCTTTCTAATGGCCACAACCTTGCTGCAGGAGGGGTTGCAGCAAAAAAACAGCAAAGGAAACTGTGTTAGGTAGATACACCAAAAAAAAAAAAGTGATAGGCAATCAAGGGACAGAGTAGTTTACTTATCCTGTTACCCTACTGAAAACATTTCTTACTGGTTGTCAGGCTAGGGGGTTTTATATCTACACATCAAAAAAAAAAAACAACACAGCAGTTTTTGTCCCCTGGAATCACTGAGCTGCTGCCCATGGAGGTTTACTGACCTGTTGAAAAAGTTCAGTATTGACTCTGTATTTAAGTGTCAGGACATAATGGGCCCAAGATTGAAGGGCAATTCTGAGAGCTTCAACCACCTTCCTCTATTTTATTCTTAAGTCATTGCTTGACACTAACAATACCAAACCAATGTCCAAGGACCTTTGTCAATGGACAGACTGCACTGACCTGGTGTTGTGTTTTTAGACACCTCTAACAAGCTCCATTAAGGGACAGACTCCACCTTCCTCTGTGTGTGCACCCTGTACTGTGGCATCTACAGCTGGTCCAACATCATCTGTCAACAAGATCTCAGGTAAGTTGTCGTGAGTGGGGGTGGAAATAAGGCCTGGATGTCTCTTGCCACCTCTCAGGGTGAATGAAGACAGAGGAGAAAAGATTTGCCTCCCCTGAGAGGTTGCTGTGCCAGTCTTGAGGGAGAGAATTTGAGAAACCGAGTTACAGAAGCACAGGAGGGTGGTTTTCTATCTTGCCCTGTGTTTTGTCTCTGTTCCTGCATCTAGAATTCAGTGATAGAATTCCTTGTTCAGAGTGGACTCGAGACATGTAATCCTTATCAGTAGACACAAAAGCACGTCTTCCAAAGGCTGCTGCGGTTTGACAGCAAATCAAAAGCAGCTGTTTTGTTTTTAAAATGTGAAAATCATGCTGGTTTTAAACATTTTAAACATGCTAGTTTGATTTTTAAACACACAGCATTATAGGAGTACCGGAAGAAGCTTGAAGTGAACTAATTTGGTGCTGGGTGTGTTGAGCACTGAGCTCTAAGACCAACTTCAGAGCCAGTTCAGATGCTGTGATCGGTCTAACGCAGCTTGGAAGTTTCTTAGGAAAGGAATGCTCAGTTAAAATCACTCATGCAAATGGGGGAAGAGGAGACAGGGAAGGAAGGAATTGATTTTTAATGTGTATTAGATAATAATGCTTGCATTGGACATGGTTTTATAAGCCTCTTGCATAAATGTCTGAAATCCATCTCTGTTGGTCTTTTGCCTTTAATCCGTGGATGTAGGTTGCCTCTTAGCTAGGGGTAAAAAGCAGTAAAAATAACTAGGAATCATATTTGACTTGGCAAATGCTTCTTAAATTTTGGTTTATTGAAAATGTCAGCTCCTGAATTTGATAGTATTTCCTTTTTATTTGAAGTTTATTAAATTGCAGACTGCATGTGCAAGCTATTAATTCCTTTTCTGATAGCTGGACGACAAGGTGCTTTTTGGTTTTTTGTTTGTAAATGTATTTTATCCGTATATTTATTTGTTGTTCTTGTAACTTACAGGACAAGGGACAGTAAAAACAGTTACAGCTGTTTCTTCTACTGTGACATCAGTACAAGCAACAACTTCACAGCTTAACAAAGCGTTCTCGTTCTCTTCTGCGGGGTCTGTATGAACCTTAAGAGTTCTTTGTGGTTGACTTTAAATATGAGTATGGGCTGTTACAGCAGGTGTTGCCTGCAAGATGTGTAATGCTATAAAACGGCACCTGCACGTGTTAGACTGGGAGGGCAGGAGTTTTGTACCAGAGTTCTTGGAAGACTTTGTTTGTGGAAGCCTGAGCGAGGTCTGAAGGTCTCTGAGACTTGGGTGCAGTATCATGTTGCTCTGAGATTTTTCAGTGTGTAACTAATCAAGAGTAAAGGATGACTGGCTTGCTTTGGGGGTTTATCTACAGTGGAGTATTGAACAAGTTCCCAGTTAGGGCTTGACATCTGTCCTGATGGTCAGGCTTGCTGAATGAGTTATTTATTCTAGTACAGCAGAGCAAATTTCATGTTTTGGCTTGGAAAAAAAGTCAGTTCCTGAAGGTGACTAGAGAGGCCCCCTGCCATCTGGTGATGGCTGTTACATAACAACAGCACAAAGCAAGGCACATGTTATGAACATACAGTTACTCTGAAATCTCTCTTAGGGGGTGTTTTTTCAGGGATGGCAGAAATACTTCTTTGATCATATCTAAACATAATCTATGTTTAGGGGAGAGGGACAACTCCTTAGACATGATTGTTTGAAATTCTGCATGTTTACCAGTCTAACACTCAAGGGAATTTCTCTTTATGAAGTGGGCAACGTTAAGTATTTCAGAACACACGTACTTTCAAATGGCTGATTTCTTGCAGTCTTACCCATTTCTCTGCACATTTGTCAAGAGGATGTTACCCAAGTGCCTTGCTGTGCTCTTCAGAGGGCTAAAAGAGTCCTTTTGAGTGATGGAAATTCAGATTCAAAAGGCAAACAACTCTGCCTTTGTCCCATGTGCAGTGCCTCAGTGTGTAAACCATATGCTAAGTACAGTGCTGTTGTCAGTGATGTCTTAGTTCCACAGCCTTACTTCTATATCAGCAGCTGGTCTTTGAGAATCAGAGAAAGCTTTAAAAGCCTCAGGGAATGAAGATCTCTCTAAGACCCCAGCGCTCATTATGAAAGATCACAGTATTTTTGCAAGACAGAATGTTTTTAATGTGAAATAGTTAACTGTAACTTTTCATTTCTGTCTCGCTATGAGTGATCTCCTTTTTGATGGGTGTTATTCCCTTTTGTACATGCACTGACTCTTCCCTTTTTAGCTGTTTTAAACTCTAGTTGCCACTGTGGTTTCCCCTCTTGCCAGTCTCCCCAAAGCTATAAGTTTTGGGGCATGGTGTTCGGTGGCCAAGCTGCAGGGGGAAAAATATACAGCAGAAAGGAAGGAACGTGGGAGGGTGAGGGGTGGTCAAAAGAACTTTGAATTCTGACTTGCTTTAACCCTCTAGAAGGCTTGTCAGAGAGGAAACAAATGGAGCACAGTCTGTGTGCATGCTTCTCTCTTCCAGTTTAGTTGTTGGAGGAACTGTTGCTGTGTGCCTTGTGCAAGTGTGTACTGGAAATCTGAGTCTCAGAGTTGTCTTAATCATATGGTTGGGAGTTTCAACACTTTGAGCTAAGTGTCATTCTTTGCCTTCCTCCTCTTTCCTCCTAGGCCTGTGTTTAATTTTAGTGGTGTCACATCAGCTGCTTCCTCACCGACGCCGCTCAGCCTCGCTTCCTCGCAAGGTTAGTTTGGGAGAGTGTGCCAACAGCATCTCTTCCTTACTCAGAGAATATTTACTCTCCTTAATTCATGTGGTTCTTGTTCTACGTTGCAGTTGTAGTACTAAAATTGCAATAACAGTACATGCACAGGCTGCATACAGGGCTCTGTCCCATGACACACAGGAATCTGGGCCACCTGCCTTTCAGTTAAGAGTAAGCAAAATATTTGTTGCCAAGAACTTTTAGGAGGTACTAGTTTATAAAAAGGGTGACATCTGTAGTCATTTCCTCTGCTGTCTCTAATCTGTAGGTTTAAAGTTGCTGAGGTGGACTGACAGAGAAAACTGTCATCCAGTGAAATGAGCACTTAGTAATCAGAGGGAAATGCTTGGAATGGCTTTGTGTTGCTTCTAAAATTGAAGTGACAATACATAGGCTGCCTTTCCACTTCATAGGTAGATCATATTTGCCCAGCCTAGACAAAGGGGACCAATATATCTGCTTTATAATATTCTTGAAGTTTTCTGCCTCTTAATTCCGGTCTTGCAAAAGAGGCCATATGGTCAAAAACTTGCTCCCAATGTTACTGGTTGCTCTGATAAGAGATATCACCTTTTCTTACAAATCTTGGCTTGTTTCTATCCTTAGACCATCACAGTCACAGTAGTGCTACTGATACTCTGTTGATGTTAAGCAGAGAGAACGAACTGGGCTTAAAATGTGAAGGTTTAGTTAACATAAAAGCTTAGGTAAATAACACAGATAAAGGAGGATTGGGAGGTGCAGGAGACAGACTTGCAAACCACAGTGTTGTGTGAGGGCAGATGCTTCACACTGCTCTGTGAAATGGTAGGAGCACCTTTGTCTCTATTAGCTGGTGATGGAACAACAACAGAAGGAATTTCAGTGCCTCAGGAGGGGAAAAAAGAGATGTTATTGAGCGTCGGTTACTTAAATATACTTAATATACTTATAGGGGAAAGCAGAAGGATAATAACAGCTCAGAAGCTTTTGCTCTTTGTTATTTGATCTCCATGCAGATTTCCTATACTTTGTCCAAATTGGCCCAAGGTCTAAGTACCAATGCAATGTTTTCAAGTCAGAAATTGTGTGTTTGGTGCTCAGAAATGAAATGACAGTACATTAAATAAAACTAGCCCAGTCTCCCTTAGAACTTCAGCAGTTTCACACTGTTGGACAGCAGTGTATGTTACAAGTGGAGCTGCTTTGGTAATTATATTTGAGAGCTTTTCTCTAGTTTTTCAAAGCTGAAAGCAGGCTGGTAGAAACTGGTTGGTGGTCTCTAAATAGCTGAATTTGTAAAGATTTGAATTTGTAGAAGACTCTTTAAGTGTTTGGAAAGTATTTTTATGACCTAAACTCTGTTCTGAGCCATTGGTTTAAACAAAGTTCTGTAGTGAATGTCAGGAATTGTTTAGCTGAACCAAGTAAGAAAGGGTGAAAGTGGTGTCAATAGCAAATGGTTTGTAGTAATCAGGTCTTCTATATTTTTATCAAACAGTAGAAAAACAAATAGGAGCCAAAGGCTGGAGTTGTCTGTACTCAAAGACAGGGATGGTTAAGTGGAGGCTATGACATGACACTAACAGTGTTTTTCACTGCCACCCTGGCTATAAAGTCTTCAGATGCTACTGTTGTCTCCTGATTGCATATGAAGGTGGCAGCTACCTGATGGTCAGAGGCTTTATAGTTTTGAGGCAAGAGCACTGTCAATCTGTGAAGTGCTGAAGAGGACTAGTATTGTAAGACTGATAAATGAGCTTTGCATACCCTAACTCGATTTGTAACCTCTTCTCTCTCTCCAACAGCCCCTGCTAAAGATTCTACCCAGCCATTTTTGTTTGCTGGGAGTTCCAAACTTGCCCCAGTTCCCGAGGGCTCCTTTGCTTTTGGGTCCCACAAGTCAGCAAGTGCTCCAGTAGTGGGAAGTAGCTCCTCAGCAGATGGCACCCAGTCAAACAAACCTGCTGCAACAACATCTTCTGCTCCCCCCACAGCCTCTGGCAAGTTGGATGTTGCTCCATCTAAACCAGGAGATCACTTGTTTCAGAGTAATCTGGCTGGGGAAACTCTGGGGAGCTTCTCAGGACTACGGGTTGGTCAAGTAGATGATAATGCCAAGACTACCACTAAAGCACCATCTACCAGTGTTGCAGGAACTCAGTCAACAAAAGTATCTACAATACCTTCTGGGTTTAATTTTGCTGCTCCCCTGACATTAGGAAAAGCTGGAGAAGCTGCTTCAACGTCAGTCACGTCAGCTGGCATGGCATCCGTGTCCATCAGCACGAGTGCCACGGGCAATCTCTTTGGCAATGTCCAGTTAACCCACACAGGGTCTTCCGGGGTGTTTAATCTTGGAGGCTCTAGTGGCAACAAACCCACCTTTTCATTTGGTATTCAGCAAACAAACAGTGTGACCACATCCACCTCTACCCCTTCTACTCTCTCTGCTTCAACGTCCCTCCCGTTTGGAAGTTTCTCCAGTTCATCACAAACTGCCGTCCCTGCTGCAACTTCTAGTAAGTCTGCAGGGGATGCCAAATTACCACCTGTGTCAGAAAAAACATCTGAAAATGAAGCTGTGGCAGCTGTGTCTTCACCTCCAGTGGCACAGTCCCCACAGCCACAGGCACAGCTCTCAGAGCCGGTGAAAGAACCCGCCTTACCCCAGGCCACAGCCGGGGACACCGTCCTGGAGGGCTCCAGCACCACGGCGGCACCGCCTGCCCCCGAAGCCGTGGCTGCTCCTGCCTCCACGAGTGATTTGAAGGCACCGGTGCCTCCTGCCATCTCTGCAGCCGCCCCACCAGATCAGAGTGTCTCAGCACCCACCTCTGCAGCAAACGTTGCCTCTCCTGCAGAAGCCACGGCTGTGCTGGCTGCTCCCTCTGACGTTACTACAGCTGTGCAGAGTCCAGCTGTCGGTGCCCCTGTGTTTGCCCCCACTTCTGCAGGCTCCTCGGTGTTCTCTCAGCCTCCAAGTTCCAGCTCTTCTGGCTCAGCATTTAGCCAACCTGCTGCTGGTGATACAGCTGCCACTCCTTCCACACCACCGGTTTTTGGACAGCTCCCAGCAGGTACCACAGCATCCTCTCCGTTTGGGCAGCTCACCACCAGCACCCTGTCCACTGCCACCGCCACCACACCGGCTGCCAGCTCGGGCTTTGGTACTTCTGCTTTTGGCACCACCACGACAGGGGGCTTTGGTCAGCCAGCCTTTGGGCAAGCACCCATCTTTGGGCAGCCTGCAAGCAGTTCTTCAAGTGTCTTTACCTTTAGCCAGTCTGGGTTTGGGACAATGCCAGCCTTTGGCCAGCCGGCAGCTTCCACGGCAACCTCGAGCACCGTGAATGTTTTTGGAGTACCGGCTAGCACCAACAGCTCCAGCTCCTTCTTTGGACAGCCATCTGCCAGCACTGGAGGGGGACTCTTTGGGCAAAGCACCCCCCCTGTGTTTGGGCAGAGCACTGGCTTTGGGCAGGGGGGATCTGTCTTCGGGAGCACCGCCGCTGTCACCACCACCACGTCGTCTGCTGCGTTCAGCTTCTGCCAGGCTTCAGGTAAGAGCAAACTGGGAGATGTGACGTGGTTTTTTTTTTCCCCTGTGGCACCTGATGGTTTACATTTTTTTGGTGGGTTTTCTCCTTCTTTGTTCTGTTTTGGTTTGGTTTTTTTTCAATTAGTAAGAACAGAAGCTGCAATGTGTGTGTGAGGGGGAGACTGATGTTGGAGACCAAAGAAGCTTTTGCTCTGCTTCACTGTTCATCAGCAGGTCTTTCTTGAATGCAGCCTTGTCAATCCAATCCTGCCTTCATTTTATTCTTACAAGTTTACCTTGATTTAATTTGGAACGACGTCTTGTCCTGCCTGTTGCACAATAAGTGTAAGTGTTGTAAATTGTTACATGGAAGAGGCAAAGGCAGCTCTGAGACCATAACCAAGGCAATGAATACAGATGCAGCCCTTCCTTCAGTGGGCTGCTGAGGATGTGCAACAGTGGATGTACAAACAGGTATAATACCATGTTGTCTTCTGGGGTGGCAAAAAAATTTTAAACCCTCAAAGTGATGAGTTAGTGAGGAATAATCCGCTAAATCTGCTTTTGCATTTGGAAACATCTCAGAATTAAATATAACAGTAGCACGACCATCAGCTACCTGTCCACACAGTTAAATGAAATACTTACACAGACCAAACCTCAGTGTCCTTTTGTTCTCCTCACTGCTTATTGTTGTTTTTTTTACAGAGGTTTGTCCGTACAATCTTCAGAGACCTCCCAGGGAAAAGTGAAAACTACACAGTAATAACAGAGAGCATGTATTTGCAAGGAAGAAAAACTAATTAGGCTCATTTAATTAAAAATTATGGCACTGGAGGCAACTGCTTGTTCATTTTAACTACAGTAACAGAGAATAGTTAAATTGGGGGAAGTGAACTCTGCTCGAGAAAGGTGTTCCTAATTATAGAAATGCAAGTTTTATTACAAAAGGCACATTTAAGTGAACTGGGAAATGGAAAGGGGAGTTCTTTTTTTAATCAAAACATTTCATTATCTTTAACAAGAGTCATCAGGTAACAAAGCTCAGATCCTCCTTACACAAGGGCAATCAGAAAGCTGCAGACCTTGTGCATGACTTGCAGCACTATTTTGCCATGTTAACAAAAATCCAGTTCTCTTGGTGGTAGCAACAATCCCACAAGTGAAAAGGCCTCTTATTGTCTGTTTGTTTTTAAGCTGGACAACAAGAGCAGGAGAAGGACTTTCAAATAAACTTTCAGTGCGTTTTATTATTTGTGTGTTGGCACATGCTTTGTATTTGTGCAGCCTGGATATGTTTGGTAGCATCATTTGTATCCCTGTATTTTGGTATGGAAGACCTGTCTTTTCCCTGTCCTGGACTAGTGTCACCTCCCTGAATGTCTTATACCCTACTAATAGTTCTGGTGGTTTGTTTTTCTTTCTTTTCTTAGGTTTTGGTTCTAGTACCACAGGTTCTGTGTTTGGGCAAGCAGCTAATTCTGGAGGCACTGTCTTTGGCCAGGCAAGTATTTATGGATTTTTGTAGGAACAACGGACTGTTACATGTAGGGGACTTGATCAGGGTTCCCTATTACTGATATATTTAAAAAAAAAAATTGATGTGTTCAATAAAACGTGTCCCAGTCTGTAGTGAAGACATTTGCTGTTGTAGTGAGCACCAAACTAGCATCTGCATGAATGTTTTCTGAGGGGTTTGGAGGCACAAACATTTTATCACAGGCAAGACAAGACACAGATGCAGTAAGTCACCTGCCTTTATTCCATGCTAAGTGGAAAGTGAACAATGTAGGGCAAGTCTCAAAGGTGTTATTCTATGCCATGGATGAAGTTTAAGGCAAACTTAAATAAAATTTCATGGCATTCCATGTTGGAAGGTGATTGCTTGCTGGTTTGTCAGCCCCTTCATAAATCCAGAATAGGCCAGAGCCAGACAGAAAGAGCAGCCTTGGGAACATGTGCTGCTTTGACTTCACTTAAATCCCTTTTTTGTCCTTTTTGTTCTCTAGCAGCCATCTTCTTCCAGTGGAGGCTTGTTTGGAGCTGGCAGTGGTGGGAGAGGTGGAGGCTTCTTCAGTGGTCTGGGAGGAAAGCCAAGTCAGGATGCAGCCAATAAGAATCCCTTCGGTTCCTCCAGTGGAGGATTTGGATCTGCAGCTTCCCAGAGTAAGTGAGCAAAACAAGAATACAAAATGTGCCGTGATTTCCATCTGCTTTTGTGATCCCATCTGCTTTTCTGCTGCTGGTTGTGTTTGAGTAAATTCTGTGTTAATTTAAAAAAGGCTTTGAGGGGGTAACTGAGAGTATGTGTGATGTGTAATCCAGAATTTTTCTTTTAGGTTTATGGAAAACAAGTAGAGAAGCCATTGAAACAAACAAGCAGATGCAGGAAGTGTGAAGAATACTCATATTCTGTAGGGAGTTCTCAGCCAAATCCTTCCTTAAAATGGAATACTGGAAATCGATATCACTGAATTTCTGCTTCCAACTTAGCTGGAAGTTAGAAAGCTTTAATTATCTCTCATCTGCCCTAAGATTGTAAAAATTGTTAAAGAATCAAGAGAAACCAAGTTAACAAGTATGTGAGGAAGTTTTGTCAACCTCATCCTAAAAATGAACGTCTTTGTGCAGCACATTCAAGATAACTTTATCAAACTTTGCTATGATCTATGGTTAAGCAGGTAGCTGTAGGTTTAGCTGCAAGTGGCTAAAAGTAGCACTTCAACTCAAGAGAGAGTAAATTCATTTATTTTATTACATCTTTAATGATCCATTGGGATTAATGGTTGAGGTCAGTTTTCTAACCTTGCCAATTTAATAATTTATTGCAGTGCTGGGTTTTGAGATGAAATAAAACAGATGATTCACCAGAGAAAGGCTTTGGTTGTCCTGTGTCCTGACTCTAAATGCAAAAACTCAGTTTTGCATTTAGCATTTAGCCTTGTGAAAGATGAAAACATGAGTTATTTCTCCTACTTTAAGGTCCTGTCAGATAGTAATGTGTAGAAATACTGGCCATTGCCAAAACAGCCGAGAATCTTTAATTTGTGGTTTGCTGATATTTGTGTTGCCTGGAGAGACTGACTGTAGCTGCTGGGATTTCTCACTTGAGGGATTGTCTTTTACTGACTGGGGCACAGGATGCATCTAAACAAATCATCCATTGTGGTGATTTACTAGATTATAGATTGCAGCAATAAAGGGTTGTTAGTGGTCCATCAGATCCAGAATGGATCTTGGTGGAACTACAAAGCCCTGTAACTGGGGAAGACTTGGCTTCTCTCTGCATGGTTTTCAGTGTGATGTTCATTGTTTTCGGTGTGATGTTCATTGTGTGCTTGGGGGTTGGGCAAGGAAAAGGCATTTTCCTTTCTGCTGCTTCAGTTAATGAAGTGCAGTGTAGAATATTGACTGTTATGAGTATTGGCTGTTGACAAGTGTTCTTCATCTCCCCAGATTCTTCGAGCTTATTTGGAAACAGTGGAGCAAAGACTTTTGGATTTGGCAGCTCATCTTTTGGAGAGCAGAAGCCCACGGGCACCTTCAGCTCCGGTGGTGGAAGTGTGGCCTCTCAAGGCTTTGGGTTCTCCAGTCCAAACAAAGCAGGTACTTTGGGAATCCACCCACTGTGACAGTTTGTCTGGGAAATATTTAAAATTCTACCACTTGGCTCTCTACAGACTGGACTCATTTGCACATACAAACATTGTCTCTGAACAATAAATAAAAATAACTAATGGCTTATGAAAGGAACTGTAAGTGGTGGGTTCAAGGCAAAAATTTACACTCTTGTGCAAGAAAGCCCCCAGCAAACTATATCCTCAGATTTTAATTCCAAAAATTGCCTTTGCCATTTAAGAGCAGAGAGCTGTGTGACTTAATTCTGGTCTTCTATTCTGTACAATGAAGAGTACAGAATATGGAACTGAAAGAATTTTTGCTATTTTAGATACTTCCTTGGAATATTATCTTACAAACTTCACTCTGGGTTTTGTAACCCTTTTTATCCCCATTTCACTACTTACAAATAGTGGCAAAAAGAAAGTGAAACATGTTAAATGCATTGCAGAAGAGAGTGTATGTTGAGCAAAGCTTCAGCCCGTGGGATAAGTGCTATAACTTCCTAGAGACAGAGGTAACAAGATATCTGATCTGTGTTTAAATAATTCAGGCCTAGCATTTATTTTTTTTCCAGACCTTTTGTGTTTACAGCCAAACAGTATCCATTACCTTGACATGGACTGGAATTTCACCCTGGGTATTAAAATGTGCAGTGGTATCCCATCCTCATCCCTAAGCAGACAAAAGAGCAGGTGTCCTTCACGTTCCACAGTGTCAATTAGAAACAGGCCAATCATATCAGCAGATGAACAGAGAATAAAATAATCTGGGTACAAGTCCATTGAGGGCTGCAGAAGGCAGCTAAACCCCAAACAGAAATTGCCAAGAGCAGAGCACAGTTCTGTGGGAATTGTGTGGTTCCACTGACCTGGCATTTAA
Organism: Pipra filicauda; assembly: GCF_003945595.2. Classification (NCBI taxonomy): domain Eukaryota; kingdom Metazoa; phylum Chordata; class Aves; order Passeriformes; family Pipridae; genus Pipra; species Pipra filicauda. Next base: position 2,432,780 of record NW_024103674.1, read on the forward strand.
TCCTTGCATTTTAGTTTCCACCACTTAAACTGGGATTAGATAATACCCTGCCTCCTGAATCTTTGCATCACTGGAGCACCTAAAAACCAAGCTTGCATCTACTCTCTGATCCTAAGAGATGGGGCAGACTTGCTCACTGCACTGGGGAGTTATTCCATCTTAAGCACTCACCTGCAAGAAAAGTTCTGTCTGCAGGACACTTGTGTGTCCTTCCAGAATTTTAGATTAGGATCCAGGGTAAAACCCTGCATAAAATCACAGCAGCAAAGTGTTCATACACCTGACCTTGGCAGGAGACTTCTCATTCCCCATTGCTGTGTGCAGTCCTTTGGATAGTCATATGTTTAAATGGTGAGGAGCAGAGCTTTAAAACTAAATAAGATGAGATTTATTTTTTTTTTCCCATGGTAAAGAGTTGTATGATGAAGAATGGATATGCCTTCTTTTTTTTTTTTTTTTTGTTAATAATAATAATAGTAAAAGCATCAATCTAAGGCCTTTTGTATGTATTTGTACTGGACCATGGTTATTCTGTATAAAGCAAGTAGAGATTCCTTCGTGGTGTGCAAGCATGTGCAATATATTACCACCTTCTAGTGCAGCTCTAGAATTGAGCTATAGCACAAGAGACACAGAATGTGGTTTTCTTATGGATGCTCATTTAATTTGGTTGCAGTTTCTTGCATGCATTCAGGCACTTCTCAACTGTTTCTTTTGCAACAAAACACCCTGCAGTTAGTTTTATAAATAATGTGATGTTCATACGATAAGATGGAAAAACCCCATTATCTACTTGGAAACCTAGTATTTCCTTTCTCTCTCTGTGTTATTGTTTATGTGATGTTCTTGTCCCCTTTTTTTCTTTTCTTTTTTTTTTTTGCCTCTGTTTTGCTCAGGTGGCTTCGGTGCTGCTCCAGTGTTTGGCAGCCCTCCCACTTTCGGGGGATCCCCTGGGTTCGGAGGGGTGCCAGCATTCGGTTCAGCCCCAACCTTTTCAAGCCCTCTGGGCTCAACGGGAGGCAAAGTGTTCGGCGAGGGTACTGCAGCAGCCAGCGCTGGAGGATTTGGGTAAGGCAACCAGGGGAAAACAACATTCCTGCATGACAAGATTATGCTTAGTTACCTCCCCATTAACGGGAAGAAAACATTCGGTGATTGTTTGGCCAGCTCAAAATGTCCTTGGTTTGTTTTAAAACAACAATTAAGGCATAAAGATAAGACTTTAACCCCAAAGGAAATAATGTGTGTGATCTCATTTTAATGCTGATGCTTCTGTGTTGAATCTTTAGCTTTAGAGATGTCATCTTGCAATTGTCTAAGGGAACGCAGGAGTATTTCACTTAATGAGTGCAAATCTAGGCCTAGCAAAGAAAATAACCAATGTTGTTATCTGTGACTCTGTCCAGCCACCTTATCCACTGGTTAGATTTGGGCTAGAGCTACTAATGAGAATTCAGGCTGTTCCCTCACCTTTGGGATGAGGCACTTGTAACAGCCTGTGCTCCCAGAGCACTTTATGTTTATCCCACACTGATTGTTTTTACCTGTTCTGCACCCCTTAAGCCTGTGCTTGGCACCAGAGCAGACAGTACATTATTCCTGGCTTTGTTCAGCAAATACAGAATTTCAAACCTTGCAGAGCAGCTTCTGCAACTGGCAGTAAGTGCACTTCTTGAACACTGTGCTACCAGCCAGCAGTGCTCCCTCACGCCCTGCAGTTAAACTCAGACTGAACAGAGCCAATTAAAAAGAGGAAAAACTTCCAGTGAGGAGAGGAAACCGGATGTCTTCCCAGTCCTGGTGTTTACATATTTCACAAGTGTTTGTCTCTGTCTGGTTTCAGGAGGAACTGCCTTTTATGTAAGACACATTAGAGCACCCCAAAGTGTAACTTGTTAATTCCCTGAGAGGTTTAGGGCAGGTACCCCTGAGCTGTGGGAGGCTCCAGCTGTGGTTCTGCTGCCCAGAGCTCCCGTGCAGCAAATTGGACAGTCCCTTTGGAAAGGGTGTGATTAAATCTCCACAAAGAAGGATGCTCTTGTAGGGATGACTTAGCTTAACTTAGCTGATGGCTTGTTCAGTTCTGACATCCAGCCATTGTGCTGCAGGATTTTGTACTGAAACTGGATGTGCTCCCTGACAACGTTGGAAGCTTAAAAGATAAAATGGGATTCAGAACAAGCAGCGTGTTGATGAAACAGAGGTCTTGCATAAGCAGTCTGCAGACTCAAGAAAGATAATTCGGTGACTGAACTTGTGGGAAGTTTTGACAATTTTTTTCTCTACTAGAAAGGTGCAGACTCGGTCTGATATTTTCAGAGTTGCCTGAGGAATGTGATTTTGATTTTTAAAACTTTTAAAGAGTGTGCAGAATTCCCAGGCAGCTTTACAAAAATCCAAATCTCACCACAAAATGTTGAGCAATAGTTTAATTCTGCAGTATAATGTAGCATCTGTGTAGGATTTCCTTTCTGCCTTTTTCCTGAAGTGAAACTTTAAAAATCCCAATTCCAAGGAAGTTACTTGCCAGTACATTGTGCCGTATTAGCTCCAAGTTCCTGAGAACACCCTGCTGACTGAAATACATGTGATTCATACTGCTTCAATTCTGAAAAATCTGCATCACTCAATAGATGACTGGGGTGTCAAAAATAGAAACCACTACACTTCTTCAGAGTCTGCAGTTCTGACTGTTTGTGAGCAAATAACGTTTTGCTTTCATAAACTAACCTCAAGTGCCTCTCAATTGTGTTTTGCACATCAGCTTTACAAAAGACCTGGGCAAGATAGGTTGGATTAAATTGTTACCAGGCAGTGGCTGCATCTCATGTCTTTTATATGTTTGGAAAAAAAATCTGTCCGTAGCTTAAGCTGTTTCCTGATCATACTTTCCAACAGGCATGTTTTAGTTGCAACTGAAAGGAGCAGTTTGAACCACAAGTTTTCCTTGTCACTGTTTTCACCTCCACTGCCTTACACCAGATAGATGTGATTTGTGAGTTGTGGTATAGTCCTGAGAAGATGGAGCACTGCAAAGCCTCTTGTTCTAAAAGTATCACCCCATCTTGCTTCTCTTTTAAAAGAACTAAAAAAACCTGTTCTGTTCAAAGCCACATTTGTGGCTCTAAGCTGAAGCTGCCTGCAAGGTACAGGGGTCAAGAGCCAAAGCAGAGGCACAGGGGATGGGTAGCAGGGCCAGAGATGCAAAGTCACTGAACTGCCCTGGTATCTAATGCTGTCTGTGGGAGCAGTGTGTGCACTTGGCAGTGTCTGGGAGAGGAGAGGTGATGTCCTTTACCAGGTGACTTGCTTGTCACACTACTGCAAGGGCTGTCTTTTATCTGCAGAGATAGCTTTTGATGTGGGTTTGTGTTTTGGGGTTTTTTTAAGTCTACTAGATGTGGATGGATGGAGAGGTGGGTTAACGTGCTGTCAGGTCATATTTTAAGTCAGAAATGACAGGAGCTTGTGTGAGGCACAGCTCTGCAAAGCTGGCACACTGTGACTGGTCCAGCTCTGCTCAGGGGAGGCTGTGCTGGGTTAGTGCTGGTAGAGCTGTGCACTTGCAGAGCTTTAGCAGAGCTTGGCATTTGGAAATCTTGTGTCTGCATTTTGCCCAGTTTAAGTTAAACTTGAAGGTCGTTCTTTGAGTGCATTTCTTACATTCAGAATTAGGAGGAGTGTAGAGGGGGCAGAGAACCATAATGCATATCGTGGTCTCATTAGTGTGTCGTGCTGGGAGCTCTGCACTGCCTGCTTGGACAGAGTGGGTGGAGAAAGGAGACAAATTTCCATATATAAAATTGTTTTTTATCTCAGTCCCCAAAGGCAATTAGGGAAGTGATCCAGAGGGGATGGGGAGAAGTGCCAGGTAGATGCAGATCTTCAGAGAAGCACTGGAACTCTTTGTGGTTCTAAATGGGCTGGGAAAAAAAAAAGGAATTGAGAAATGTGCAGATAGTTTCATGGGCAGTGAGTAAGGTACACCCTGAAATTTGGAGCGTGGGTTCTGTATCTGTGCTCTGCTTTGTGCTCCAGCCATGAACAGCTCATATGAATTCTGTGTTTGCTGCCCTGTTTGTGAAATGAAATGATGCACTACTTTTGGTGAAAACTACACACAGAGGTGAATTAAAATATTCCGTTTCATGGCTGGAGTTGGCTTTTCCAAGCACTTGAAAACATACCCTGGGTAAGCATGAACATATTTGCCTTTCTGCCTGGTGTATGTTAAGAATGGGAGCTGAACAGACATTTCTATGTAGAATAATCTTTCCCAAACCAGAAACTCTTTCCAAAATGACCTATTCTAATTATTCATATCAACTTTTGATGTATCCTCACTTAAGGGGTGCACTGTTACCATTGGTGTGGGGACAGACTTCCAGTGTAAGTGAGCAGGTGTTTGCAAACACAGCTTTTCTCTTTAAAAACTGCAGGTTTGGTGGTACCAGTAACAACACAGCATCGTTTGGCACCCTGGCAAACCAAAATACCCCCACGTTTGGATCCCTGTCACAACAGGGCACCGGCTTTGGCACACAGAGCAGCGGATTCTCAGCTTTTGGGACAGGTGGAGGAGGTAGGAGAGGCTAAAATTAGCATTTGGGTGATACTCTCAGGCATATGGTCTTAGGGATGGTCCTGTGCAGGGTAAGGGTTGGACTCTGTGACCTTTGTGGGTCCTTTCCAGTTCAGCATATTGTGTGATTCTGTGAAAATATAATGACCCTAAACAACCACCACGTCTCTGGTTATCCCTGGAAATTGGGTGTGACTCATCAGTTCCCTGCCAAAAATCTGCCTGATCCTGGCTCTGCTATAGATAAGGCACCATGTCCTGGAAAACTGAGCTGCAGGGTGGGGTATAGCACCTTCTCAGCCTTTAGCCCCTAATTCCATCAGTGATGTGCTGTGTGGCATGTCAATACCTGCCTCCTCTGCACACCTTATCAGATTGTTGCTTTTCATCCCTTTTTGTGGAGTTGCTCTTTCTCCTCAAAGGAAAATATTGAGAAGTAATTAATATCTCCTCAGTACCATGCACATGGGTATCTGTGTGTGTAAGTACTACTGTCTGAGGAATATGCACTGCAAAACTGAGCTGGAGCACCAATAGCCAAGTGTTTTTCTGCTGCAATTCAGTGAAGCCACAGTGATTTACCCAGGGCTGAGAGCAGAGCCTGTGGAAGGCCACGTTCACTGGTGGCTGCCTGTCACCAAGGACGTGCATTAAGCACACACCATCTCCAGAAAGCTGCTCTCAGAGAGCTGAATAAACCAGGCACATTGTCTGCAGTGCTGCTAATGAATGGCCTGGCTGATGAGCAGTGAAAGCCAAGCCCTCTTAGGAGCCAGGCAAGTCACTTCTCTTCTAGATGGAGATTTGACTTTTATTGTTTGCCCATCTTTTTTTTTCTTGGCCCAAGGCAGGAAAGAAATATTTTTCAGTCTGTGTGTGGGAGGGGGCATTTACTACAAATCTTATGTGTTCATTTTTCCCTTTTAACAACTATTTTTCTAATTTTTCAGGGTTTGGTTTTGGTTCACCTAACACGTAAGTACCATTTTTGTATCTAATTTTTCAATAAAAATACAAATAGAATCAGAAGAAAAAGTTTAATGGTTTACAAGAGCAAACTCTGAAAATAACAGTGAAATACTGGTGCTGATTTCCATTTTGGTGGCACTGCAGAGAGCTTGAAGTCCAGGCTCTGTGCTTTCCAGTGAGGCTCTTCTGTTTCATAAGAGAGAATTTCTAGTTGGATCATGTTCTTTCTCCACCTCTCAGGGACATTATGTGTGTGCTCAGACTGTGTGTGTGAATCTGAAAATCTCTTCCATTTATCAGGTTGAAACAAGGAATGAAATAAATTGGTACTTTTGTGGCTGAAGTGAGATGATGATTTACAGCTAAAGGTTAACTCTGTCATCCACTCTGCCTGGCTGGATCCCTTCCAGCAAGTTTCTTAAACTTTGTTTCCCTGTCAAGCAGAGAGATCATGGATCTCTGCAGATGACAGGCTCTAGAATAAGCACAATTATATCTACTTAGGGTGTGTTGCTGCAGGCTCAGGTAAAAGATGCTGGAAATACTCGTGTGTTCTCATAAAAAGCTTCTGGTACCAGGGAGACTGGAGGTTTGATTGAGAGATCTGCTGAATTAATGCTGCCTGAGGGAGGCTCTAGCACTCATTGCCCTGGTTTTCTTTTTTTCATTTCCTTGCTCCACAGATCTTCCTCTGGATTTAGTGGATGGAGAAGCTAGGAACATGCTGACCTCTCCTGTAGAACCTGCATTCTTGAGTCACCAACGTGATCAATATCCAACCAGCTTTTCTTTTAAATACGAGTTCTCAGACTTCTTTTTTTTTTCCTTTTTTTTTAAAAAGAAAAGATTTTGCTTATTTTTATGCAATACTTGTTCTCGCTCTATATTAAACTATTTTATCTGCCTTGGTGTTATTTGTGTTGGAAGGGTTTATCTCCCTGTGTTCTGGGGTTTCCAACTTTTCTCTTGTTCATCCCTTGCCTTACACAAGGGAGTAGCTCCAGTTGGTTCCTGACATAAACCAGCACATTTTTCATTAAGAGAATGCCTGATTATCCCAGGCTCTTAAAGAAGGGGCTGAGGTTTACCCTGCTAATTTTAAGTCTAGGATGGGGCACATGCTTATCTCAGTGAAGTGCTAAAACTGAGTCATGTGTGAGCCAGAGGCTTAGTGGAGGAATAGGAAATTATCTGAGAAGAAGCTGGCAGCGTGCAGAGCACGTTCCCATGGCAGTAACATTCAGCAAAGAGGTGGGAAGTAAAAGCTCTCCTATTTTTACCTTTCTGTAAATTTTACAGAACTCAAAAAAATCAAACTTGGGTTATAGGGAAAACTTCTGGCCCTGAAGTGCACATGTGACCTTCATCCAGAGGCATCAGTGATTTTGCAGCTCATGGCTTTGACTCGTGGATTCTACCATTGGGTACATTTTTTTTTTTTCTAACATGGATGAGTTTGTGCTTTTTCCCTGTAGCTTTTGGCTTTAGTCACTATCGTTTGTGAAATTCTCCTGTGTTTATTATACTTGAACGTACTGAGCAAATGTTTTAAAGAATGCCCTGAAGGCATTCTGGCCAAACACTTCTTCTGTTTGATGCATTTGACCTCCATGAAACCTCCAAATGATGTAATCAGGTTCGGTGGCTCTTTGGAATGAGGTATTTGAAATAATATCTCATGTGTTAGCTGAGTTCCTGCAGATTGGATGGGTTTATCTTGTTGGTCCTGTTAGGATGTTTTGGGGTGCCTCTGCTTCTTCTATTTTCAGCAGAAACAGGTGGCATTTTCTGGTTTGGTGGGCCTGTGGTCACTTTTGGGAATTGTAAATAGTTGATAATTTTTTGTTTTCACGTCCAGCATTATAAACTACTTTTGTCAACAGTTCCTGAAGAAATCGCTTCTTTCAAGTCAGCCTAAAAAGTCAGTGTCTGTCCTAACTCCTGTCCTACCTGTGGCAGGTGACTTTCCTATCTCTGCACCTGGGAACAACCTTAGGTAGGTTCCCTTTAAGAAGGAAGAAATGTGGGAAATTCAGTGTCCGAGGAGGGCTTGTTTTTAGCTATGGAGAGGCTTTGCAAGGCCATAGGCTCCCAAGGCTTTTCCATATGCCCTGGATTTATGGACCCAGGTGTGCTGTGGGTCATGTTAGAGTCACAGCACTATTGGGATTTGTGTGTGACCTTCCAGCCCATGTGATGGGAGGGGGTCAGTGCTGGTGATCCAGGGACCACAGCCCTGGAACAGAGGAGAGAATGCTCCAAACTTTGCTGGTTGGAGGTGAAGAAAAGCTGAAGCTGGATTGAAGTGTGCCCCTCCCGGTGTGTTCTCCTTGACTAGACAACATTTCTTAAGGCCTAGAGGTGAAACTCTTGTTCTGCTTTCCTTCCTCTTTATAAATAGCAGCTGGCCCAAACCATTGACCTTAAATTCTTTGCATTAATCTCCCCTGGCTGTGGCATGTGACACCTCCTCTCCAGGCCATATCAGCTGTGCTCCCCCAGATAGCTCAGAAACCTCTTGCTATGGAGAAGATTGGCTTGGTAAGAATGTGATGTTGGCATGCTGAGCCATTTAAAGTTTCTTTTTTGGAATGATGGGAGCAGTTGGGGGTTGTCCCTGCTCTGCTGCTTGGTACCTGTTTTAACTCCTGGCAAGTGAAGTGCCTTTAGAATGACTCCAGACCCATTTTCTTGCAATGCTTCCCAAATAATGGTTGAAACAACCCAACCCTCTGAACTATCTGCCCTTGAGATTCGGGTGCTGCTCCCGGTTTCCATAGTAGCTGCTGGAGGAGCTGAGCAGTGCAGAGGCTGATCGTGACCACAAGCCTACAGGAATATGCACAAACCCCAGCAAAGTCGACTTTGAAAAATCTGCATTTTCATTAGATGACTCAAGGACTTGGCAAGTGCTCGTGGTGCTCGTTTGGTGGTTGCCAGAAGCTGTCACGGGCTGTGTCACATCTGTGCTGAGTGGCCTGTGGTCATGGGGCCTCTGTCCCCCCCTCTTTTGGGACAGATGTCCACCAAAGAGCAAAGCTGCTAATGTAGAAAGCCCCAGTCTTGGCAGTCTTGGAGAAGAAGTCAAGGACTAACCAGGCTTGGAGTTTCGTTCCAGTAGTTTGTCCATGTTGGTTAATCCTCTGATAACTAACAGCACTTGCTCCACCACTGCTCTGAAGGAGCTTATCCCTTTGTCTGTGCTAAGGTGGTTGTGCCCCTCTTTTCCTGCCACTTCACTATGAGCAGAAATCTTCCCAGGCTTTTATCAAAGGTGGAGTCTTAATTATTCCTAAGGAAAGAACACACTTATTTTCCCCTCCCCTGAGACCACGCCGTGGCCTCGAGGCAGCGGAGAGCCGAGTGCTGGTGATGCTGCTATGGCAGAGCACCAGGGATAGTGTCACACTGGTGGGCAGAGGGGAGCCTGAGGCACAGAGAGGATTCCCCAAACCCATGGGGAGACCAGACCAGGGATTTCTGCTTCCTCCAAGGTTAAAAGAGCAACAAAGAAAAGAGCCTTTTCCTGGAAAAGGAGCAAAGAAAGCGTACCTTTGTCACAGAGAGGTAGGAGAAAAATATTTAATCTCATGTTTTAAAGGTTTTTACTGTATAATGCTTGGTGTTCCAGAATGTGGGTGTCTTGCAGAGTACCAGTGGTCCTGGCTGTATCTGGCTCTGTCTCCTGGGAAGGGAAGGACATCGTTCCTTTGGCCCTTCTGTGCCACAGTGCTGTGATGCAGAGGAGACTGGAGGACAAATGCCAGTGGCATCCCACTGCTGTCAGACTGAGAAGGGATCACAGGGCTGAAGTTCATCCTGTGCTGCTGGGCTGTATCCCTGGGCTTGCCTTGTCCCTCGCAGCCACCTTCCTGACTGAGCAGTGCTGGGGGCAGAGCTGGTGTGTCTCTGACCAAAATCCTGGTGAGTTCCATGGGAGAGAGAAACCAGATGTGTTCCTGACATGATCACCCTGCTCAGGATGGGCTTCTCAGCCTCAACAGTGGCTGCTGTGGCGTGTTCACATGTGGGGTGAGTGTCAGGGATGAGTAAGATCCCTGTGACAGACCAGGGAGGTTGGAAAAGTGCTGTAGGACATCTCAGCCCCTTGCTCCAGAGGCCATGGAAAGCTGAAGGCAGGTTGTGGCTCTGCCTCTCCTGCCACCCCTTTGCCCAGGAACCAGGGACGCTGGTCTCTGTCCTTTCCAGCAGTTTGGTGTGGAATTGCCTCCCTTCTCCCTGTCAGCCATGGACGTGTCCCTACACTGCAGGCTCGGAGGCTGAAGTCACATTTTATTTATCCCTTCTTAGTTTTCATGTGTCCCCTGTGCTTTGCTTCCAGCATTGCTTACAAGGAAAAATAATCCTGCATGAGGCTTTGGCATGAGTGTGTCTGGGAGTGCCAGGGGAGTTTTTGTTCCTAGATAAATGTCGTGTGGAGCCCCAGGGGCTGGGAAGAGGTGGCTGTGGCTCACAGGGATGAGCAGCTCTGGGTCAGCAGTGAGTCCATCCCTGTCCTCCCTCTTGCAGCAACGAGGCTCCGGGGTCCTGCAGCCACGGGGAACAGGCACTCAGTGCTCTGGTTTAGTTCACAGGGGGGTGTTTGGCCAAAGGTTGGACTCAATGATCTTCGAGGTCTTTTCCAACTTAGTGATTCTATGACTCTTCCTCACCCAGGGCTGAGTTTGGATGTGTCCACACGTTTTTCAGCTCTGCACACCTATGTGTGTCTGTGGGATCCACCCCCCCCAAAGGCCCTGTGGTTGTGCTCAGCAGGTTCCCTGTCTTGCACCATCCCCCCCTCCTTTTTCTGCAGCTCCTAGAAGGTCACAAAGCTCCTTCTCTACAAACATGTGTCTGTCCCTTGCTGCAGAGCCAGAACTTCCCCCTGCCTGCCCTTATCTCATGCAGGCACACTCTGTGCTACCAGTGCCTGGACTGGGACTCCGACCGGTCCCTGTGCCCGAGATAAGCTCAAGTGCTGTGGCTCCACTCCTGGGACTGTGGTGCTGCTCTGGCCTGGGGCTGCAGCTCTGCCTCCTCACAGACCCACCCCAGTGCTGGAAGGGACCCGTGACCCCCCTTACACCACCCTCTCCTGGAGAAGGGTGCTGGAGTTGCTCCCAGTTCAGGCTGCAGGTGCAGAGCTTGGGGGAAACGTGGGACAGCCCCAAAGTAACGAATCGTGGTAGAGTCAGACCTGGCTCTCCAGTGCTGCTCTGCCATGTTTGGGTTTCCTCACAGAATCAGGGACTGGTTTAGGTTGGAAGGGACCTTAAAGCTCATCCAGTTCCACTCCCTTGCCACGGGCAGAGACACCTTCCACTAGCCCAGGTTGCTCCAAGCCCTGTCCACCCTGACCTTGGGCACTTCCAGGGATGTGGCATCACAGCTTCTCTGGGCAACCTGTGCCAGTCCCTTACCACCCTCTTAACAAAATCCTTTTTGCCAGGACTGTACCCAACAGACAGCTTTTCAGGGACCAATTTACAAAGGTTACTAAAGGCAGCCCTGGGAATCTCAGTGCAGGTTGTTTGAGGAGCTCTGTTATAATCATGTGTCAACTCATGACACTGTATTTTTATTTTATTTTTAATGGATGCTTCAAGCTCTTCAGGGCATTGCTAAAAATATTTTTGCTTTAAAACATGAAGGAGTAAAATGAGCATTTGCAGCTGCTGCACATGAGCAGCTTAAGATGTGAGAGAGGAGAAATAGGAAACAAAACCTGATTTGCATCAGCAAAGGGACTTCCCTGCAAAGTTTCAAGCAGGAACTGTGGGGGTCAGAGGGTATTTCTTCAAACGAAGTAACCGCCGCCTCAGTCTGCTTAAAACTGAGGTTAGAAAATCACAAAGCCAAGGGACAAAACCTTTAATTTGTAGCCTCAGCATTCACAGATGTGCTGCAGTCAAGGATTGGTGTTGGTGTCACCTGAAGCACCAGAACAGGGCTCCAGCACCCCCCAGGCTGTGCTGGGCTCACCAGCCCATGTGCTTCCCTCCATCCTCCTCATCCCTCGTGCGAGGGGGTTCCCAAGTCTCTGAGCAGACAGGGAGTGACCGGGTGCTTTTGGCTTTTTCAGGGTGTCTTCCAAAGCAGCTGTGACTTGGCTGGTGTCCCCTCCCCACCTCTCCCTCCCTCCAAAAGTGGAACATCTAAATTTAACCTGCTATCAACAGATGAGGCTGGACAGTTTCCACTCTGGAAAGGAATCCCACTCAGAGCCCGTCCTCTCCCCTGCTCAGGCTCCATCCATGCACATTCCTTCAGTACGTTTCCTTCCTTCCCTTCCCTTCCTGCACTTGGGTTTGTGTCACTGCCATGTGCTGGTGGAGCTTCCCAAATGGACTCTGTGGCTCTCCATGGATTATGTGGGCACACACCTCGGTGGGTTTGGGTGGTGGTGCCACATCTCACTGCTGCCTGGCTCTGGTAGGGTTGGCTGGAACCTTTGAGGAGTGTAGTGGGCCTGGACAGGCTCTCACTCACCCCAGGGAGGTGCAGCAAAGGGGGACACCTGTGTGAACTGCACCTTGCTGGGGGGGTCCCCACAGGTGAGGGTCCAGCCCCTGGGTAAAATGTAAAAAGGAGAAACTGTGTCCCTTCCCTGGGCACAGATGGTGGGACAGGAGCCCGCAGTGGGATCGGGCTGTGGTAGGAGGGGCTGGAGGACAGAGCTGGAAGGTGCCAGGGTGGATTTAAGGGATCAGCAGTGGAGCTGTGCTGGCTGCTTGACCAGGCAACCCCCGCTCTCCAGAATTCATGGCAGCAGTTTCCTTTGCTGGAAAGCAAAGAAAAGCTAAACGTGATAATTTTGAGGGAAGCAATGAATAATGGAATGAATACAGGTGGTCTTTGAAAACCAATCATGGGCTGCAGCAGCTTTTACTCTCTCCTTTGCCCAGGGCTGTGCTCTCTCCAGATGTGGTATTTACAGTGAACATCTGACCTGGCTTTTGCTAAATAAGCAAACAGGGTCAGGAAACTGAACTGTGCAGAAGTTCAGCCACTGCCTGCACCAACCAGCCCAGCTCTGGCTGCCCCAAGATGTGCAGCAGCCTGGTGATGAAAAATGCAGGATGTCAGTGTTTTTCACCAGAAAGCTTTGTCTGCTGTGGCCTAAGAGTTGATATGGAGAGAGAAGGCAGTCCTGGTAAACAGGGTGTTTATCGCTGCCTTGAAACGTGAGCACAGAGCCATTTGTTTAAAAACAGCCACCGCCCAAACGACTCCAGGCAGACGTGTTTGAAAACTTCACTTTATTTCTCCGTCTGTTATAAAAGCAGGGTTTTGGGTTTGTTTTTTTTTTTTTACATCTCTGTTAAGTGTCCAGACTCGGTACATCTTGATTTTGTTTTCACAGTATCTCTGCAAGACCAAAGACGATTCTTATTGCTGCGCCAGGAGCCAGGGCAGGAGGGACGGCGGTGCCGGGGCTTGGGCAGCCCTCACCTTCCCCCCACTGCTGGGCCCACCCTTGCTCTCTGCCACGCCGGCTCTACAGGTCTCTACCCCTCCCCAAGGCTGCTGAGGGTCTTGACTGACTCTCCGAGGGGCTGCCCCTCTCTTCCCACGCTCATCTCGGTGTCTAGGGTAGGAAAGGAGAACCACAAGGTCTGTGATGCTGCTCGGCACCTTGGCCAGGCTCGGCAGCTCCTGCCTGTCCCTGGCTGGGGAGTGGGTGCAGGGGATGGTCTGAGCCCTCCTGCTTCCCACCCTGCACCACGACAGGGCTTTGACAGGGATGGTCAGGCTGCACACTCAGCTCCTGTGGGGATTTGGGGCTGTAAAGAGCTGAGCATCGTTGATGGGAGGGGTGAGGCAGAGACACACCCGTATCCCATGTCGGTGCCTCATCACCTTCCCAGCGTATCCTTTGTGTATTCCTTGTTCTGCAAAAAGCTGCCAGAGAAGGAGCTTGATTTACCTCTGCTCATTTACCGCCTTGCTCAGTGCAGGATGCCCCAGGTCCCCAGATATTTAAGTCCCCACTGGGACCCTGCCAATCCCTGTTCTAACCACACGGCCATTAACCAGCTGGAGCAACAGCGGTGTCTAGAGCCCTGTTACTTCCAGCCATCCTTCCTTTTATAGACAATCTGTCCCTATCAGTTCTGTAACGAAGCAGCACTGGGAAAACATCACTTTGAATCACAACGCATGAAATCCCAAGAGGCAGCATCACTTTCTGTGCCATGTCTGGTGATGCAAATGGAGGTGGAGGGGCACGTTTTGACCTAGGCACGGGATAAAGGCATTCTTTGGGAAGGGAGGAGTCCATGCAAAGCCGACCCCAACGTGAAATTCGAATTTTGTATTTACTGCTTAGCTGGGTCCGTTCAGTGCAACAGGACAAATTAGCCAAGAGGTTTCTACCAAATTGCATGGATGCATCCAGTCCACCAGGTAGAGGGAATAGGAGGAACCAGATTTACTTAATGCACTGGGAGACTAAAGTCCAACACAAAGCTAAGTGGAAAAGGACAGAGGTGTTCCCTGAATGTGGTTTTTGGTGACTGAGAAGAAATCTTTCCTTGGAATTCCTTCGTGCAGCTAATTAAGACAACTGGGCCCGATTCCTTTGACCCACGCTGACATCAGTGAGAACTGTAAGTACTCAGCACCTGGAGACAAAGTGAATACCAAACACAAATCCCCCTTCTGCTCCCACCCACAGGACTGCCCAGGAGAGCACCTCAGTGGCAGCTGAGATGCGTGTGAGTGTGATCAGCTATTCACCCACAGCTCACAGTTTGTCCTCTTCTGCATGTATTGCCTCGGAGAAAATACAGACAAGTCCCAAAGGGCTGTGCCAGTAGAGATGTAGTTGGATCTGAATCCAGGTAAGAAAACGGAGTTTAATACAGAGAGTGACTGTGCAAGTCCAAGTCTCTCTAGCTTCATCCTGTATAGTCCCAAAGCCTAGATCTAGGCACCCTTTGGCTCATGGATTTGGGTTTGATCCAGTCCAGTCATTTGCAAGCTGCTTGTAATGCTGGACTTCCCACCTCAGAGATCTGCCCGTGGAAGGGAGTAGCTCTGGGGCTGAACATCTCTGAAAGCCAGTGGATGGAGGAGGGTGGGCTCCCCTGGAGATGAGGGGATGGCTGCAGGGCCCCAGGATCCTTGTTTGCTGTTTGGAGGCTGTCTTGGTGGGGGACACATCTTGGGTGCGTGTTCCCTGGGCAGGGGGTGACGTTGAACCTGCTGCCAAAGTCGGTGGTGTGGCTGTGGAGAAGTGAGGAAGGAGAATTTCTTGCTGGTAATGTCCTGTGTGGAAGATAAAGATGAGAATAGCAGCTAATTGGTGCCTCTCTGAGGGGAGAGCCTTTTGAGCAGCACGTGTGGGGTTGTGAGACCTGTTCAGACCAGCTCAGCAGGGCCAGGCTTGTACCTGGCACACGGAGCTCTCCTCAGTCTCAGCTCTTGAGGCAAGTTGTTAATATGAGGAAGAAATGTTTTCTAGGGGAAGGAGCTGCAGAGGGAAGTGGTCTGCCTCGGGCCATGTGCTGGAGCAGGGCAGATCCTCTGCTCCCCATCCTGTGCCCCAGCTTCCAGATGCCACCTTTACCACAGAACTTCCTCTGCCTGCAAACCACGTCCCTCCCATTCAAACAGCTCCTCCGTGCCACCTTCCTCTGCAGAAGTGCATCTGGTTATCTCAGAAGCCATCTGGTCCTTATTGAACCCTACAGGTTCCACCTCCTCCTCCAAATGCTCCTTCCTCACTGAGGATCCACACCCAAGGCTCAGGTCTTGCCCTGCCTGCACCTTCTCGTGCATCACCCTTTGCTACAGTGGATGTTTGTGCCATGACCAGACAGGGATGGTGTCATGGTCCTGTCTGTACCCCATTCCTGACAGTCAGGTAGGTCGGGAGGTCACTGGGAAGAAAATTATCTACTAACCCCAATGTGGTTTGTTATCACAGGAGGAAGAGTTTTCCACAGCTGTCTCTGCTGTGTTTGCTGGGAATGGGTGCCTTTAGTTTTCAGATGTGGCTGTTCCTGAATTATGGATATTGCTGGGTAGGCTTGGTAGATAAGATCTGCCCTCGCTGACACCCATGAGTCTCCAATGACTTCAGAAGGATGCTTTTTATATCCTGCTCTTTGTACAGCACCGTCATTGGAATTTCATGGGAAAACGGGGCGACAGAGCTTCACCCAACAACAGCCAGTGCACAAGCCCTTGGCTCTTATCCATGAGAAAGGGAGACTATGGGCTAGTTGGGCAAACATCTGTGTGTCCTGAAGACAAACACAGTGGGACATCCACCCCTTGACTGATATTGACTCCCAGGGCCACAATTCCAGCTGTGAGGTTATCCCATATTAAAATGTTAACGGGAGGCTGAGATCACCACGGGTGAGCAGCGTGAGCTGCTTCCTACCCCTCCTGCAAAGTAGGGAGATGGCCTGGTAGCTCCCATTCCAGAGCCAGCTGACAGCAGGTTTGTTATTTGCATTGCTTTGAAACTGAGATTATTTCCGTGCTTCCTTGTTCCAGGTTTTAAAACCAGGAAGGTTTTCTTTTTATCTCGCTTCTTCCAATTTCATGCCCTTTTCATCCATCAGCCCGTGCCACACTGACAATCTATTCCTGGCTTCAAAATTTTCTCTCCAAAATTCTGTAGAAAGAACATTCTGCCTGGTGGTGTTTTTGTTGTTTGTTTGTTTGTTTTTTTTTTTTCAAACATAGCTTTAAGGCAAAAGTTTGGCAATGCAAAGCAAAGTCTACATAAGGCCGCATGACTTGGATTTGCAACTCAGAACCTTACTGCTTTTAAAAAAAAAAAAAATCCCTTATCTTAAATAGTCAACTTTTTGCTCCAGGAACTTGTTTCGTTCTCAACCAAAAAGAAAATAAAATAATTTCTTAAAATCCCAAATAAAATGTTCTTATTGTTCTGGGCAGTCTGGACAAGCTAATGAGACTGAAATTCAAACAGGAACTAAAGTAGGGAAGGAAAAAAAAAAAGCTATAGGGTAGACATCAGTGTTAGTTTCTTCCCTTAGAAATCCAGTGATGAGACAGACCCAGTCCAAAGGTCTCCTCTTTAGCTTTAGCACAGTGAAATCCGTCCCAATGGGAGAAGGTAGAATGGTTGCATTTGTTGAATGAATAAAAAGTGCATTTTGATTTTGCTCAGATTATACATGTGTATCCTAATACCTAAGTGATTGTTTTGCTTCAGGTTTTTGTGTTCTCCCTTTTTGGTGCCGGGGACGCCAGGTGTGTATTACCGATGTTTGGGAGGTATCACCACGAGTGGTGGTCCATCCTTTGGCCTCCACATGAGTACCTGAGCATCATTGGCATTGGGTTTGACAAGGGCACTGGGTGGTATTGGCTCATTCTTGCTAAGGACCTGGGGCTGCTCTTGGGCAGAGGGCTCCTGCAGCTTGGCACGCTGCCCCAGGGGCCTGCTGGGGTTGACCTCGATGCCCAGCCTCATGCGCCATTTGATAGTCTGCAGGGTCACCATCTCGTTGGTGGCCGTGTTGGTCGCCACCAGCCAGGTGGTGAAGCTTTGATCCCGGTGGATGCTCGTGAGCTTGGCCACGTTGCTCTCGCTGACGGGCACGGCCCACGTCACGCTCGGGTAGAAGTTGTCGTTCATGCTGATATTGAACTTGGACTCCTTCTTGGTGGGACCCACGATGGTGCAGGTTTCTGTCGTGTTTCCGTACCAGGGATAGTTCACCCCGTCTGAGTCACTGATGGCCTGGATTTTACCGTCCAGTAGATCGGGAAGCTCCCAACTCGACCTGCCGTAATCAACAACAAATTATGGATAGTGCATTAATTAATTACTTTAGAAGCATGCTGGACTTTAGGAAGAAGTTGTGGATGCATTCCCTTTTTAGCTTTTACTGGAATCTGTGCCCTTCGTGCCATCCTGCTGCAGGAGCTCATCCCTGCCATTAAAACCATCCTTCTCAGCAGGGCTGCTCTTGATCCGTTCCTCCCCTAAATTTCTCTCTGGATGAGCCACTGTCCCTCCCTGCTGTCTGCCTGGCGCTGGAAGTGTAACCCATCCTTCTCCAGCCCTTGGAAGGACCCAGCTCAAGGGCTGCACACCAGGCTCCCGACTGGGGATGGTGTTACAGTAATCAGAGACCCCGAGGTCGAGCAGCTTGTAAAACTGCCTGTGCTGGTCATCCGTGAGAGGAACAGAAAGGTCAGTCTTTCTAACAAGAAAGTCAGTGAAAATGGTCCCCTGTCACCTTGAACTGCTGATGCACAAATTGGAGTGGGGTTTTTTATTAACTTCCAATTTGAATTTTAAGATTAGATTTGCCAATAGAAGCGCAAACTGCTGTAAACGTCTCAGAAGAAGGGTTATACGTTTGCACTAAGACAGCACGACCACAGATCACATGCTCAGTGCACACCAGGTGTTTTAAGGACACTCTTTTCAAAAACAGGCTGGCAGAGGTGGTTCTAAGGTACTTTTTCCCTCTTTCTCACAAATGAGCCCTCCCCACCACCCAGGGGTGGTGTCCCAGCCACCGAGGTGGCAGAAGGGGCTGGGTGGCTGCAGAAGTGGTGTTTGCACCTGACCCTGCTCTGGGGCTGGGACTCTGGGCTGTGCTCCAGCCCCCCAAGTCCTGCGGCTCCCTGCTGCGGGCTGGGACGTGATTTATCCCGGGAAGGGACAGACGGGACACGCTGAGGCTCGTCAGGGTCAGGGTGACTGTCCAAGCCTTTCATAAGTCTGGTGCTGCAGCTTAAAATAGCCCTTTGGTTGCAGTGGGGGCTGTGGGTGGGGGTACGTGTCAGCCTGGCCGGCTCTTGCACAGCTTTGGGATGAGCTGCTCTGGGCAGGGCTGATGTGACCGTCTCACAAGGCTGTTCTGATTGTTAATTAGTTAATGACCGTGAATTGCCTCCATGTTTGCAGCTGCTGGATCGTTCAACAGTGAGCTGTGTCTGGCTCTGGCTAGAGGATACCGTGGGGGATTTAAAGATCTCATTTATCTTTTTTCCATGCGAGCGGGGGGTCCTAGCAAACACCTCCCCTGTGCCACGCAGGCGGATGCCTGGCAGGAACCCGGGAGATGGAAGTGCGAGGCAGGATGTGGGGTGCTCCGGGGGATGCAGGGATGCAGGGATGCTCCGAGCAGCAGGGCCAGGGGACGCTCCGAGCAGCAGGACTGGGGGTTGCAGGGCTGCTCTGAGCCGCAGGACCAGGGGTTATGCAAGCACAACATCTCCCTGCACAGATTTACAGGCTGCTGTCAGCTACAGCACCGCAGCTGCAGCAATCCTCTCCTCCAGAGCCCATCGCCAGCAGGCAGAGGGAGTCCTTTCCCTGGAAGAAAATTTTTAGTGAAGGCAGCCAAAAGGAGATCCCTGAGCAGTGCTGCCAGGACCCCTGTCCACTGCAGAGATGTTGATATGCTCTGCTCTCCAAAGCAGAGTCGTCCTGGCTCACCACCCCCACGCTCTGCAGGCAGGGCTGAGCAGGGGAAGGCTCTGGGGACGCTCTATGACCCAGCCCTCGCAGGCAGATGAGTGGAGGTCGTGCTCTGCCCCCCACCTCCTCCCCACTGCACAGCCCGGCTCCGAAACCCCATCTGGGGGCTCTTTCTCTCCCTTTCAGCAGCTGGTTTAGGATTACTTTCCATTCAGACCGTGGCTGGTACTCAGCTTGGCTGTCACCCAGGGATGAGATGTGACAGTGTCCTGGAGGTTGACTCTGTGACAGGCACAGTGCTAAGGTGCAACCACAGCATGTCTGCAGGTACAGAGGGGCCAAACCAGGACCTGAGATGCTACAAGAGGCTGATAACCCTCCTGGGCTGCTCCAGCCTACGTGGGTCAGAGGTTGGTGGGTGAATGGTGGGAAAATCAGGTAGAGGATGCTCAGAAAATGCTGTCCACTAATATCTGCTTCTCCCCATCTTCATTCCCAGTACAGAATTGCAGGACCTTCTTAGGATTTACCTGGCGTTTACACAAGAGTAAAAAGGTGGAGCTGTGTCAGGGCCTGGGCAGGATGCTGGAGGCAGAGCCTGCAGAACCCCAGCACAAAGCCAAGTGAGCAGCATGGCAGGGCTTGGCTGGGGTGGCCCAGGTGGGCACCCAGCTTAGGGAAAGGCGGGGGCAGGAATGGGGAAGGAGAAACTGTGTTTCTTCACGGAGCACACTGTGCCTAATTCTGGTGTGTGGTTAACCCCAGGGTTTCAAAACCATCACGCTTTATCTGCACAGCTTGGAATGGGGAGAAAAATGAGGCCTCACGATGGTCCCATGACTGGAGCAGAGCAGAGGCTGCACGGTGGTTGCTGCTGGCGGTGGTTGCCCCTCGCCTGGTGCTACAGCAGAGCCTGTGTGCCAGCCAGGCTTGGCAGCCTTTGCTTGCAGAGCGTGTCCATGTTAAATAATATGCCAACAACTGGATGATTTTGGAAAGAATGCTGTGGAATGATCTTTGGCTGCATCAGCATCTTTCTTTGGTAGTGTCGAGCCAAGGAGAGACCAGAAAGTGCCCAGTAAACACTTTGCTGACAATAGCAGGGAAGAGGAATGAAAAGAAACCAAGCTATCTGGTTTCATGGGTTCACTATAGCTGATCAGCTCCAAAATCAGTAGATTCTGGCTTGTACTACTGACAAGCTAGTTTCTGAAAAAAGCTTTAAACCTTTTCTGAAACCTTCAGAGTCAGTTTGGGCATCATCAGTGACTGGAGCTGCCAAGAATCCTCTCTTAACAAATGTCTTCTTGCTACCAGAAGGAACTTTGAGCTATTTCTTGTGTCAGAACCGGAGCCCTGCTGCTGACAGCCAAGCAGCTTTCTGTAGGTTTAAGCCTCCTAGTCCTCTTTCAGACACTTTTCTTCCTATTCTGTCACACAGAATGAAGCCCCCAGCTCATCTCAAGCCCCCAGATATCTGTCTCACAGCACCCACCATGGCAATCACTGCACTGGCCTGGGCAGTGACAGCAAACCCAGCACAGCAGCCTCCAGCCCTGAGCATCCAGCAGTGTGGATACATCCAGTTAACCTTTTCAGACAGGCACTATTGCATCCTCAGCTCCAGTTCCTTAAAGCCAGCTCCTAACTAGTCACAGGCCAGATGGACTTGCATAACCTTGTGCTCTCTGGTACTTTCCTCTCCAGCAGCTCCTCAAACAAGAGCAGCCCCGCTGGGATGCAGCCCCTGCTCCTGCAGGTACCAGGGCCATGTGTGGGTGCAGTGAAACGCTGTCTCAGGTATTTCACATCCCTGCTCCCACCTGCCTCCCTCCACCGCTGGCCTGTGCTGGGGACTCATAAAAGAAAGAAAGCCTGACAGCCAGAGGTGCTTAATTTTAAATTGTGCTTTACAGTGCCTCTCTCAGCTACTGCAGCACGTCAGGCAAGTCAAGGCAGAGTCAGAGTGAAGAACAGGAAGGAAATTTCAGATGTTGTTCCCTGGCTGACAAAGCTGTGTTGCTGTGGTCCCTCTTCCCCCCACCCTCCAGCTGCATGTTCCTGCCTCGTGTCTTGAATTGGCAGCAATGTTTGATGCATGGCTGGTTCAGGGAGTAAAACTAGCAGAAAACTGGCATTAGGAAAAAAGGATCAGTTTCTGCTGGTTTAGCTGAGCAGACTGAGAAGACTCAAGTCTGACTGGACAAGCTATTTAAGCTAAGGTGGGTGCTCACAGCACAGGTGAGAGTTGGGCTGTGCAAGGGCAGCAAAGCCTTTTCCTCTAAACCCCTGGAGGGGTGAATTCCCACAGTGAACTGACCTCCCTTCACTTCCCATGGAAAGAATACCCTTTTTTCCCTTTGCTGAAATTTGACTGTGTCCTCCCTCCCGAGGACTGGGGTTTTATTCTCTTGACAAGTTGATTTCTCCAGTTCATTGTGTCCCTGCTGCAGGGCAGGGAAGATTTAATCTCACCAGAGAGAAGCCCTGTAAGGCAAAGTGATGATGTAATGATGCAAGTGCCCCATCCGGTCCTCCAGGGGAGAAACATCCCCCTGAAACTTCTCCAGATTCTTGGCTGATTGTATTATTCCAACTCCAATTTATTTCTCTCTCTCTTTTGCATATCTCCCATCTGCACCGCTTCTTGCACATCTCCATGGAGATGGAGAAACAGGGCTGATAATGCCATTCCAGCGTGGCCCAGCCCCTGCCACAGGTCCCACCAGGTGCAGAAACCAGCACCCACCCCAGGAGATGCCAGCAGGAACCTGGTCAGAGCTGCAGGTCAGAGCTCTGGCCTGATCCTGATGCCTTCCCTCTGCACAGCAGCACCTTCCCTAAGGATCAGGGTAAAACCCTGCATGGGGGGAGCAGCAACAGCAGTCAAGGGGTGAACAGGAGTTCGCCCCAGTTCTGCATAGAGCAGGGTGAGAGAGCACATCCACATCCTCATGCTGGTGGTTTTCATGTACCCAGCAGCATCTACTGAGTCACACTGAGTAAAACAATGCCAGCATTTATGTGTTATCTGAGCTTTAATTCTTTTCCTTTACATCTAAAAACGCTGCATTTAGCCCCAAAATTGTCAGTGCCACTTTAAACGCATGTGTCTAAATTATCCCCTCTGTAGCTCCCATCCTTATAGCAGCATTATGCACGGCTCCATCTGCTCCAGTATTTCTCAGCTGTTTCCATCCTCAATATAATGGCCAGCTTATGCACAGCTACCAACTTCCCAGCAGAGAAGTGAAAAATTAATCCAAAGCCTGCTGTAAGTATTGGTGCTCTGTTTGACCAATTGATTTTTGATTATTTGGAGTTTTCTCTTTGCCTGCCACGACAGTGATTAAAAATATGCATGTGGCAGTAGCCTCTCTCCATCATGGAAAGTTGGGACAAATACTCTGTTGGCATAAATCGATGCAGCTCTGTGGAGGTCAGTGGGATTACATCGAGTTACACCAGCTAAAGGCTTGGCCCATCCTTTCCCATAGGTTTGTGTCCTGTCTCTCTCTCTATACAGGTCTTCCAAGAGCATGTTCTGATGGCATTGGAAGAGGCCTTTCCTCCCAAATGCCTTTATTTATAGCTTTCAGATGGCAACGGGTCTATAGAAGGAGAGTGGAGGAGCAGACCAATTCCTGCTTATGTTCGGGTAACTTTTTTAGTATCAGTTAAATGTCAAGGAACCTCCTAGGGAAAAATCTTTGTTTCCATGATTTTCTGGCTAATAGCTCTCCTACATAGCTGCAGTTTTTAATTCTACCTGTTTACAGCACTTAGCTGGTAGATACTCCCTTTTATTTTTTGTCCCAAAGCATTCCAGCAAGGGCAGACCGTACCAAAGCCTCATTTTAAACACAGAGAAACTCAGGTGCAGGGAAATAAAAGGCCAGGCTGAGGTTTGCAGCCCACAGCAGCACTGGCACATCACTGCCCAATCTTTTTTATTTCGGTGCATCTGAGCTGTATTTATATACAGTGGACTTCTCTGTTTTCCTTTGCAGCTGGTCAGTAAAGACAGGATTTCTAAATGAGCCTGAGAATTACACATGCAAATCCCAAAGGCCTGGAATTGGGAACATCTGAGCAACAAATTGTCCTTGCTAAAGATGGTGTTGGAGCCAAAAAGCCTACAGATTTCGGGCCTGCTGTAAGTACTTTTAAAATCAAGATAAGCCGGTCTGCACTGCTGGTGTTTGCCAGGTGCCAGTTCGCTTCTCCAGGCACTTTCTGCTTGAGCTGAGAGGGGACGTGGGGACAGAAGGGGGGCAGCCTGTCGCCTCCGGCTGCTCCTCGGCGTGCCCTTCCCTCTGGTCCACATCTTACAGCGCCTGATTCGCGTGATGCTGAGATGCTGAACCCGTGTCCTCGGCGGGGCTTACTGGCAGCAGGGAGGGAAGGAGGGCCGGGGTGTGCGTGCAGATGTTCAGGCCATCAGGAAGGCGCTGCGTTAAGTCCGAGATTGCCCTGCTCTGCAGCCCTCCGTGCTCCCCTCCTCCCTCAGCCCTCCTCATTCGGTGATGTTTAAGCCACCCAGACTGACCCTGCAGGGGCTGAGCCGGCATCCCCCTGACTCAGGGCACTCGGGATGAGCAGGCGGGCGGGTTGCTCGGACCTGACCTTCCCGTCCTTCCTCCCTTTCCCCCAGAGGCCGGGCAGCATCAGCGCCCGCAGCCACTGACCCATCTGCCAGCGCCGCGCTCTGCGCTCGGGTTCTGTCCCCGTGCCTGGACGGACAGATTTCTGCTGCACCAGGAGGCTGCACCTCGTGCTGCCCGGCACCGTGAGTTGCAGAATTGCTGCTCTGTGCGGGCATTTAGGGATCAGGTGCTGGGGCTGACTTAATTGCGGGCCAAAGCCTGCAACAATGTTTGGAGAACAAGCTGGTGGGGGACTGGGGAGAGACGACTTTTCTCAGCAGGGAGGTGACATTCTAATTTGACTCATTCCTGTCTCACTATGACTGTCTGACCAGTAACACGGGGATTTTTTTTGGTGTGCAAACAGCCCCTATATTCCCCCTACCTCACATATACACCTATAAATTCCCATTCGCGCATTACCCATAAGGAGGGTAACGTGAAATTTTCACCCTGCTCCAAGGTGATGCAGAGGGTTTAATTATCAATGGGTTAAATGCATCCTGTGCTTTCCCCGTGGGCTGCCTGCTACCGTGGGCAAAGCAAGCAGGATTCCTCCTGTGACGTTAAATGTGCTCCCAAAGGTGGTGGGCTACTGAGCTCCCAGCCACAGCTCTCTGCAGCAGCAGCAGCAGCAGCACAGCACGCCAGGGACGGCTCTGTGCCACAAGTGTCAGCCCTCGGCTTTCCCTGGGGCTTCTCAATGCGCAGTGTTGGGATGGGGAGGGATGCAGGTGACAGGAGCTGGTGGTCGGGAGAACCACTCGTGTCAAACACGTATCAAAACAGGAGTGCCTGCCGTGGTAGGGCTGCCCTGGGGTTTCAGGATCTCCACTGCTGCCCAAAAGCTGTTGTGAAATAGTGTTGCTTTTGGGTTCCTACCAGAATAAGTAGGGTTTGATTGGAGCTTGGGCAGGTATATTCCCATTCGAAGAGAAGAACACCCACTCCTTTAATAGGGTAGGGACAAGCTCTCCTGTACTTTAAACATATAAGAAAGTCCTGTTAAGTTTCAGAGGAGCTGGTTTTTAAAATCGGGATTATAATTTTTGGGCATAATCCACTATTCCCCAGCCAGGCCATGGCCCTCCCTCTCTTCCTTCCTGCTAGGCAAACGCACCCGCACGCGCTCTTGGAAGTACTTACATCCCCTGTTCTCCGTAGTGATTGTAAAATTCCATGTGGCTGCAAGCCTGGATCCAGCCCACAATCCAGGTCTCCTTCTTGGGAAGAGGGGGCACCAACACTTGCGCTGAGGCTCGGAAGTGAGGGGTCCGGTAGCGCAGGACCACGCTGGAGGACTCGTCAATGCTGGTGGGAATGGGATCGATGGAGGCTTTGACTTCAATCACTGAAATACTTTCCCGGAAAACTTTGGATTTGCAGCTAATACTCTGAATACAGCCCATGGCATACCCCGAGTACAGTCCGACGCGGCTCCTAGGGTACTCCAGCAATCCTTGGGAATATTAGGCATTGAAATTATCTGGTGCTAGATCAATTACAGATCTTCTGGGTTTGTAGTCTCAAAACTGATATCCATAGGATAGAAAATTCATCTTGTAAAGCCTTAATTTGAGTATCTGTCTTACCAGTACTACTCCTATTTTTGAGGTTAGCTGCGCTTCAGAAGCAAAAGGGCCTTTAAAATTTTTTTCCCCTTTTAATGACCCATTAATTCTCTTGCTCAGTCTTTGGGTTAAAAAAAGTCTCTTGAGTTCAATAAATAACGGTGGTGTTCTTAGCTGATATATTTAGTCCTTCCTTTCCTCAGATGCGGTCTGTCATTCACCGTCAAACATAGGACTAGCCGGTATTTCCCTTTATTCTTTGGATGAAAAGCAGAATGTTGATAGACACATCTATATAAATAATGAAATAGTTTTTAGCCCCAGCTTGTCACAACCGGTGTGGATTTCCACTTCCTGACTTGCAGTTGTTCATAACTTCCTTTCGCACAGAATTACAATAATAACAGAAAAGAAACGACGGCTGGAAAAACGCAAAAAGTCGCCAAATCTCCCAATTTGGAGGCTCCTCCGCCAGCGATGTCAGGGCTTTGGGGATTAATTTTTTTTTTCTCTCTCTCTCTCTTAGAAATAGCCGTGCGGGCAGGGCAGCAGCGCGGTGCCGGTGGGGCCGGCGGCTCCGGGAGCGCTGCGGGGCAGGCGGCGAGGAGCCTCCCCCGCGCCCGCCGGGGCCGCGCCGCTCCGCGCCCGCTCAGCGCCGCGGAACCGCCGCCCGTGACATCCCCCGACACGCACCGGCCCGGGGGGCGCCGGCCCCGCCGCTCCCCTTCCTCCTCCTCCTCCTGCTCCTCCTCGGCGAGCGGCTCTCCGCAGGGGTGTCCGACCTTCCTCCTCCTCCTCCCGCTGCTGCTCCCGGGCGCGCCGGCGGTGGCTCAGCCGGCGGGGCTCATGGGCGGGCGGCGGGGCTGCCCCGCACACGCGTGGGCCCCGCAGGGCGTCACAGCATCCCGGGGAGCAGCGCCGAGCCCCGGCCGCGCCGCCGAGCCCCGGCTCCCTGCGCTGCGGGGGCGAGCGGCGGCGCGGGGCGGGGGGGGGGGGGGGGGGAGGCTCCTTCTCTTTCGCTGGGTGGTTTGGTTTTGGTTGGTTCTGTTTTTTGGGTTTTTTTTTCTCCCCTTCGTCTCTTTTGCTTTTAGCTGCCCGGGGAGGTGAGCGGAGCAGGATCGGTGCCTCCACCTCCCGGCTGCCGCAGGCTTCCTCTCCCGCAATACATTCGCGCACCCGGGGACGGCGCCGGCCGCGGGTCTCAGCCTCGCCGGTGGAGCGGGGGGTTGCGGGGGGGCTCCCGCTCCGCTCGCCGCCGCAGCATCAGGGAGGCAACGGGGTCAAACTTTGCAGGAACTCGCTCGCAGCCCCTCGGTGCCCCCGGGCGTGCCCGAACGATGCCGCCCCGGCTGCCCGGGCAGGGTCCGCCGCATCCCCTTGGCTCCGCCGGCCCCAGCGGCACCGGCTGCGGGTCCGGGGCCCCCCCGCGCCCCCCGCCGCCCTGTCCGCCCTCCTTCGCCCAGTGCCATCCCTCCCCCTGTATTTCGCTTTTAAACTGCAGCTGTTGAAGGCTAAACCTCCTTTGCAAAAAAAAAAAAAAGGAGCATTTCCTCCCACATGTCCGTGAATTGTGGGTAATGTAGTTTTTTTGTTTTCTTTTAGAAACGCCTTTCTCTTCCCCCCCGCCCCCCTTTATTATTATTTTTTTCTAATTTGGACACAGAGTATATTTTTTCTTGGGTTTTCAGATTAAGATTTTCCTCTGCTGGCTGAAGATTTGCAGGTAAATTTGGTACCAACCCAAGGGCACCAAAGGCGATGGTCTCCTTATTTGCAGAACCTGTAGCCCCTAGGCTGGGTGGGCTGTGGTTCCAGCAGTGAGAAATGCAATGCTCTCCATAGCAGCAGCGGGACTAAGGAGTAGCTGGAACAGGGAGGAAGAAGAATCTGAGGCAGCGGCAGCCTGTGGAAAGTTGTAAACTTCTATTACAGATGGTTTTGGGAGCACCACTGCTGGCTGGTCCTGCTGGCCATCTGAGGATCTGAACACCAGGTGAGGTGCATGCATCCAGCTTTTCATGGAATATGGCTCTCCTTTTTTGGTAATAACTGGTGGGCATTGAATGTTGGGTGAGAGTGTCCTCTGTCGCTTGTTTCTAAAGAGGAAACTTGGGGAACAGAGGGGTAAAAATTGCTTTGCTGGTGCTGCTTGTGGTGCAGTACAGCAGGACAGACATGAGTAAATGTCTTTTAGCTCTTCCCACCCCGCAGTCTCAGTAGGCTGGATTAGCCCTCGGCAGGTAGGAGAGACTGGAGCTACTGGGTGATCCTGACAAGTGAATGTCACAGAATGAGGGGAGGCAAATTTGCTCCTTTCCACCCACAGCAGGTGGAAAAAAACACAGTATATTGTTGTGTTTTTCTTCCGCACGCGCTTCTCAAAGCACTGGGGAAGTATTTATTTTAAACTTCACAGTCTCTGTGAAGGGCACAATTACAGTCACTAGCCCTGTGACAGAGAGAAACACTAAGAACCTGCTCAAGCTACGAGCAACTTACTACTGTGTAGTACAAGAAAGAATGAAATTAGCATCTTTCGAATGAAATATCCAGCAGCCTCCAGAAGGTGCTGAAATCCTTTGACATCTCCAAGACTCTTTCACACTTTTCAAACAAGCTTGTCACAGTTTCTCAGAGCATCATGGATCTGGTGAAACTGCATATTCTGCGACTTTAGTTTCACTCAAGCTTCAGCCAGGTCTTGCTTCAACTTGGCTGTCTCTGGTGTTCTGGTCAACTAGGAAATTGCATTATCTCATTCTAATTAAATCAGCTTTTCATCTTCAGCTGGAGTTTTCGTTGGGTTTTGGTCTTGCCTGTCTCCATCAGGCTGCTGTGAGTGATTAAGGCATTAGCACACCCCACCCCAGAGTGGCTGCATTAAGCCATGGGCAGAAGGGTTCCTGTGCCCGAGCGCGTGGTGCTCCCTGATGGGATTGCTGGAGATGCGAGGTCAAGCTGTGGTAAGTAAAAATTAGGAGTGTCTGGTGATGCTGTGAGTTGTGTTTCCTTCTGCTGCCCATTTGATGCACCCGTCCATGTCTCACTGTAGCACAGCCATGCTCCGTTCCTGTGGGGGTTCCCCCCACCATCATGGCCTGCACAGTGTCTCCACGTCCTTCCAGCATGTTTTCTGGGTTTATTAAAGGACAGGGTCTCCCT
Source organism: Pipra filicauda (assembly GCF_003945595.2). Lineage (NCBI taxonomy): Eukaryota > Metazoa > Chordata > Aves > Passeriformes > Pipridae > Pipra > Pipra filicauda. The sequence continues at coordinate 2,461,136 of NW_024103674.1, forward strand.
GCACTGTCTGAGTAGTGGCAATAAAAGCCGCCCACCAGAGGCCATTCTGGCACTGCTGACACACCACTGCGTGTGCAGTAAATACTGCAGGGTATTATATTTTATTTTGACCAAGCTTTTCTTTTTGTCCCTAGAAGAATATCCCACCCAGGAACACTGGTTTTGCTCGAAGCACTTTGGTTGCAAGTGTTGCTTCTTGGCCAGTTGCTGCCAGTGGCTGAGATTCACCAATGCTGCCAGTGAACTGCAGAGAAAGGGGTTGGAGCTGTCACTCTTGCCCCACCCACATTCCAGCGTGGTTTGCATGGCCCTGCTGGCCACTGACACTGTGTGTGGCCACAGCTGTGCAGGGCATTGTGGCCAGCAGCCCCCAGCCCCTGGGCCAGGGAGGGTGGGCAGGATGGCGAGGAGCACAGCCAGGGCATGGGTGAAGGGAGCATGCTGGATTTGTCCGTCTGGGCACTCTCCCAGGTGCTTGATGACCCCCGTGGATCATGTGTCAGGCCTGGAATAGCCCCACCAGAGCAGGGAGCCTGTCTACAGGTTTAGCAGGGATATTTATAAACCCCTGGGTTTGTGGCTGTTTTGCGAGCAGCGCAGCAGGATGGGGCTTGTTGTGGCCCCAGCAGGGTCAGGGACGTTTCCTTCCCAAGCTCATTTTCTTTGGCTGGGACAGGCAGTGACAGCCCACCTGGCTGCAGGAGAGACCAAACAGCTTTCCTTTCCCACTCTACTTTTGACAGGGGTTTGCTGGCACTGGGGCCATCACGCACTGCCCTTCCTTCCCTGTGCCCTTCCCACCAGGGACTCGTGCTGGGCCGTGAGGTTGGAGTCTCACAGGGCGGCTCGGGCAGAGAAGCTCCCTCATATCAGTGTCAGCAGAAGAGACAGGCACCAGATTAAATTCACTCTCAAAGCTTTCAAGGTATTTTTTAACCCATGACAGCTCCCAAGGAACATGCTTGGTTGTAGCTCAGCATCCCCAGCACCAGACTGGGCAGGAGTCTCCCTATTTCTGCAGCCTCCTGGCTGCCAGCACCTTTAACCCTCTGCCCACTGATGTTTGCAAAGAGCCCCACGCTGCAGCAGCCCTGCAAGGAGCAGGAGAATCTGGGAGGCCATCCAGGGAGGTGATGGCTACAGGCAAGTGAAAGCAGTGATGATGACATTTATCTCCTCGGCTGGTGTCAGGTAGACTGAGATTTTCCACATGCCTGGGAGCTGGGCAGTGGGATGAGGGCAGGCAGATAGGGACAGGGTGCTGACTGCCCCGATAGTGTGAGAATGCGGCTGCACAGCCGGTGATCGGACGGGAGCTGGGGGGTGTTGGTGTTGTGGCACCTTCTGTGCAAGCTCCAGGGCTGCCACAGCCCCATGTGGTACCTGAGCTGAGCAGGGTTGTGTTTTATGGGCTGGGTGTGGGTGCCTGAGGAGGGGATGAGTTCTTCCTCCAGCTGGGATCATAGAATCACAGAAGGGTTTGGGCTAAGCTCTCCATAGCAGAGGGGCTCCAACCCTCAGAGCATTTCCATGGCCTTTCATGGACTCATTCCAACAGGTCTATGTCTTTCCTATGCTGGAGACCCCAGAGCTGGACACAGTGCTCCAGGTAAGGTCTCACCAGGGCAGAGTAGAGGGGCAGCATCACCTCCCTTGACTAGGGGTAGGTTGCTGGAGGGTATGATTGAGAAATAAATTGATGTATGTTATTTTCCTTTGAGGGAGGAAAATATGAACAAAACCCAGAAGTGAGGGCTCCTCAGGACCTCAAGCACTTTCTTGTCCAAACATTGCTGTTGCCTCTGGCCAGTCGGTTAGTCAGATGGGCACAGCCTGGGTGCACAATTCACTGAGAGGATTTTGAGAACTGTGGGTAAAAAGTGTGAAGAAAATGCAAAATTTTTTTTATTATTTTCAGATGCCAAGAACCACCTTTCCTTTAACAGTTAAGCTCTCAAGTGCATTTTGGACTAGACTTTGAGATGCCTGAGTGTCCAGTTCCCAGGATTACCTGTACAAACACTGACCTCTGTAACTGGACTTTTGTGTAGTCAAATGTAGCAGGCACCACGAGACTGGCTGTTCTACTCCTCAATGTAATATTCATATTCTCCAATTGTCTATCCACAGGGGACTTCCAGCCTATTTGCATAGGAATAATCCCGTTCAAGGAGCATGTGAGTGGTGTGGAGCTGCGACAGCCCATTGCCCAGGGAAGGTAACTGGGTTGATGCCAGGGTGGTCCTGGCTCAAGTGGTTGCTGCCATGGGCTGTCATCCTTTGGATGGCTTCTCCCAGCTTAGATCCGTGCAACTGCAGTTCAGGGGCTGTAGAAAGATCATTCAGATCTGTAAATTGGAGCTGCAAGCACCGATGGGATGTTCCCAGGGGCTGATCAGTGCTGGGACCGGCAGGTGGGAGATCACAGAATCACAGAACATTCTGAGTTGGAAGGCACCCACGAGGACCATCCCTTGATGTCTCAGAGGGGTTCTCCCCAGCTGAGGTGGGGAGCAGGGAGTCAGGAGGCTGACAGCAGCCATGCAGTGTGATGGAGCACAATGTGCCGTGGCAGGAGGGACAGCAGGTATTCCCTGTCCTCTGCTGGAGGACTCCCCAGGGCCTGGCATGAGCTTTCCTCCTCCCTGTCCCGCGCTGCCCGTGCTGCTGGGGCTGGTACCTGTGCTGCTGATCACACCTGCAGCTGAGGGACACGGGCACTGCCTGTCACCTGCTCTGGGCACAGGCTGCGCGGTGCTGGGTGACACGGCAGGGACACGTGCGGTAACGAGGCCACGCGCAGCGCCGGGGGCAGGAGGATGGGAATTCATTAGCGGCGCTGTGTCTCCTGTAATCAGGAGGCAGGTGATGCTTCTCCTTCGTCCGGGAACAGGGTGAGTGATGAAGTCGCTGCAGGGGCTCACCCCGAGCGGGGAGGGAGGATGGGGCTAGTGGGGCTTGAAAGGTATCTGTGCTAGGGGGAGGAGGGTGGTGTTTGGGGTGCCCTAGCCTGGGGGGGGGGGGGAGATGTTGCAGAACAGACTAATCAAGAAGATTCTGGGGACAGCTCCTTGGGGGGAAGCCCCCAGGCAATACTCAGCCTTGGTGTTGCAAAGGCAGGCAGCACAGCCCCCCGTGGGAGCAACACCGGCTGCTGTGGGGAGGGGGATGCTGTCATCGCCTCCAGCTCTGACTCTGATATTGAAATGTGAATTGCAGCACAAAAAACTACATTTCCCAGTTTCCCTTGCAGCCCAGGGGAATAAGCAATTGGAAGATTTAAATAGACCAGGCCAGAAGCAACCAACCTTTGGCACAACGTTTTTCCCTCCTCTTCTTCCAATCTATTGGCTGTTTAACCTTTTTCCCTGGCACTGGAGTGGCTGCCAAGCCTGGCATTAATTTTCCTTCCAAGCTTGCTAGGCCCATGAAGTAAACAGCCATGTGCATTCCTTACTCTATATTTAACAGCTGCAGTCTGTGCTGGGGGCAACTGCAACAGAGGGGAACCTTTGTAGCTTCCCAAATTCACAGCTTGTGAGGGTGGGAGTGGGGGAAGCTTTCTGCAGGGAGAAGAGGGATTTCTCTCCTTCCCGCTATTCGCAAAGCAGGTTGCGTTAAAGAGAGACTGCAATGCCATCATCCCAGCCACGGTCCAGGGCAAGGGACAGGAACAATGTCCTCAACAGGGCTGAGTTCCTCTCCCTGAATCAGCCCTTGAAGGGGAACCAGGAGAGCAGGAGCTCGGGAAGAAAGCAGAGCGGCCAGGCCGGGGCAGCCGGTGCCCAGAACACCAACCCCAAGGAGCGGAGGCAGTCGCAGCAGCTTCCCGAGGAGGATTGCATGCAGCTCAACCCCTCCTTCAAGGGAATCGCCTTCAACTCGCTGCTGGCCATCGATATCTGCATGTCCAAGAGGCTGGGAGTGTGTGCCAACAGAGCCTCCTCCTGGGGTGGTGCCCGCTCCATGATCAACCTTCTGGGGATAACGGGGCACGGGATCCCCTGGATTGCGGGTACACTCATCTGCCTGGTGAAGAGCAGCACGCTGGCGGGCCAGGAGGTCCTCATGAACCTGCTGCTAGGTGAGTAGCAAACCTCCCTCCCTGCTGGGAAAGCCCAACCCTAGTCACAAGGGACAGTGGCACTGGGACTCCTCCTCTGGCTGCTCCCAGAATCCGATGTGGTCGGGCGGCAAGGACTGACCCTTAGGGTTAATGTTGCACGTTTTGGTCATCTCATTCCCAGGTACTGTAGGTGATAGATGTAGCAAGAAGTTGTCTAAGAGTGATGGAGTAATCCTGGTAGCTAGTGACACCCATGGAGTAGAGGCAGGTCCCTGGTCCTGTGTGGGGCAGGGTTGTCCAGTCAGATTGAGGGGGAGTATCTGTGATGGGCAGGTGGATACCAGCAATGATGTATTTTATTTAGTCTGTGGTCATCTGCGTTGGTGGTTTGGTATGTAAGGAAAAGATGCAGATTTTAGTCTTTGATATTTGGATCAATTCCTGAGGATATTCTTGAGGAAAAAAAAAAAGACTTCCATCCCCTTACCACTTTCTTGACCAGACCTTGGCTCCACGTCTCAGCTGCTGTGTAATGGAGTCCTGTTTCCTTCGCTACTGCAGTTTGTTCTTTCATCCTCCTTCCCCTGAGTACCTATCTGGCTGCTGTCCCCGTTTCCATGTGCTAATTTGACCCAGAGGCCGTGTAGGCAGGCTGGGATCCCTCTGGCCCTCCTGCTAGTTCTTCCTTGCACGGTGGTCGGTGTCCCTGTTTCTAAATGTTGGGATGTGTTAAAGGGTTTGGCTTCTCTGCTGAGCAGGGCCCATCCCACCCATCCGTGTGGACTGATGTCCCACCAGTGACCAGGCTGAGCTCTAGGCATGACTTGCCTTGGATCCTGGCCCCAACCTGCCCTGGCCATGTCTACCTGAGGACCTTGCTCTTCTTGCTCTTCTGCCTTTGGCACAGGGCCCAGTTATCCTATTCTTCCTTGTGACTAATTACCCTCTCATCTGGCTGTGATCCACCCTGGTGTTTCACCCTCCCCAAAAAACCCAACGATCCCTCTTTTGTTTGGTAAGAGAAACTAAAAACATTATATTTAGACCACTTCTTCTCAGGGAGCGTTTTGAGGCGACGTAGGGACACTTTATTTCACAGGCACCACAGGAAAGGGACGTCCTGTCCACAGGAGCTGACTGAGACATGATACAGGCTCTGCAACGTGGCCTCAGGTTGTTTTTCTTTTCACAAGTTCATCCTCCAGAGAGGGTGAAGATTGCACGGAACTGTCTTGAAAAGCACAGTGGTAGCTGCCTTTTCTCCCCTCTGCCTTTGGAGGAGACTGTCCTCCAAATGCTGTGACATCTAATGGGGGGAGGCCATGGCAGGGAAGGAGCCAGAATAGCACCAGCGTGATGCAGAGCCCGCCAGCGTCAGCAGTTCTTCCAGGGGCTCCTCAGAGCGCGGGGTCAACCCCTCGCTGAGAGAAGATCCATTTAAAAGGGCACGAGGATGAAATAGTAGGTGACTAACAACAACCACCACAGTTTCCAGATGTCTCTTGACCCAAGAGCCTTTGATGGTGTTGGAGCCTGAAAACTGACCTCTTTGACTCCAAAATATCTGAGATCCTTATAAAGAGCTGATGCCCTCTTTGGTTTAAAAACAAGGAAGGTTTTCTCACCCTTCTGTTGCCATGTGAGGAGGCCAAATGCAAAGCCACCTTGGGGTTGTGCTGGAACTTTGAGTATCGAGCGGTGGCTGGCAGAGCCCTGCACCACTGCCTGCCTCTCCAGGTCTCCTGAGCTCAAATGTGGTGTCTGGGAACAATTTAGTGGGTTTCTGAAGTCTTGCTTCCTTCCCTAGATGCACTACACCCACCCCTCTTCTCTGCCTGCCATGAAATTAAATAGTCAAATGGTGTGAAAAACTAGTTCCATAGATCTGACAGCCTCCAAAGATCTCCACTGCTTCCTCTGAATAGATGGCACAGACTGGTGGGACTGGCCAAGGTGCCCTCAGCTTCTCTTGTCAGAGCTTGCACAGCAGGACTTGTGTCACCCCACAGAGCAGATCTCTGCTGTGAGAGTGGCTTTGGGCTGATATTTAAGATTGCAGTCAGAAGCTCCAAGTATCTGAGTAGCTGCTGCTGTAATACCTGCCCTGCTGGTGGAGGAAAGAGCCTGGCTGGGAAGTGTGGGGCTGGTGAACCTCGACAGGTCCCAGGAGAAGTGGGGTCTTGTGTACACAGGAAGGGCATGGCACGACTGCTGCATCTGGCATCTCCTTGGTCCCTCTCACTGCTGGTTTCCTGTGGTTCAAATCCATCAGGAAGTGGTGAAAAGCCCTCCTGGAGATGGACAGGTCAAAGGGAAGGGAACCTCCTGGTGCTTCCCTGCTCTCCTGAGAAGAGGGAAGGAGGGAAGTCGGGGTTGTCCGTGGTACCTCTTCCTTGCCCCCTCTGGCTCTCCTCCCTCCCCCCTGCTTGCTGAGGGTTTGATACATCAAGCAGAATTTCTGATGCAGTCTCTGGGCAGGGAGCCAGCCCATCATAGAGCACTTGTTTAGGATTTGCAATCAGGCTTCCAAGGCGAGGAGACAGGAGACTGCTGAAGTGGGACCTGGAACCTGGCAAAGCACCACTGCAGATGGAGGAGGAGCTCTCGGCAGGAGCTTTGCCAACACATGTGGGAGCATTTCGGGTGAGGGGGTCTGACCCTGGGATGCTCCATCCATCCCCACTGCAGATGTTGATTAGCAACCCCGAGCAATGTTTTCCCTCCGTGTTTGTCATCTGTGATGGAATTTATTGATTTCCCCTTCTCGTCGTAATCCTTTCCAGCAAATGCCAAACAGCCAGAGAAACACACTCAGAGCCTGTTACTGAAAAGATAGAAGAAGCCAGATATCTGTGCCCATTGTAAAAATCCCTCTGCCAGAATATGCTTTCAGGAAGTCTGTCTCAGCATCACCAGCCCTGGCTGTGCAAGACTCAGGGAGAAAGTCCACACCCCCTGGCCAAATGGAGAAAATCATTATTCAGGAAACCCCTCAGTTTTAAGGTTCATTTTATTTATCTGCCAGTGTTGAAACTTTTAGAACCATTCAAGCTTTACTTTGAAAAATCACAAGGATTTAATGAAAACTGAGATGCTTAGAAAGTTATTTGAACCTTGCAATTGGCCTTTGAGGGGGAAAGCAGATATAAAACTTTCAGTAAAAATCCCAGGTCTGCTTCAGAACCAAACATAAACTCCATTAAACCCTGGGGGCAGCAGTACCTCGGTTTCTGGTTCTGATCCATCCAGTGAGGATGTGGATCCAAATTTAGTGATTCATTGACTGCAAAGCCAGCAAAGAACATTTGGATCATCGATCTAACCCACGGCAAAATACAGGCTGTAGCACATCCCTTAATTTATTCCTGTTCAATTTGCTAAGGGAAAAAACCCAAACACTCAATCTGATGTACAGTTACAAGCGAGGGTGAACTTGTCAGAGCCATTTCTGTATTACTGCAGTGGCAGGGCTTCTCACAAGCGCTTTTAGTTGGACTCTTCCCTTCATTGCGACTGCATACCCTTGTCTCTCCAGCTCAACAGCTCTTTTAGCCAACATCTTTTCCGCCTTTCAATATTTTGGATAGTGCTCAAGTCATTTCTTCACCTCCTATTTATTAAACTAAACAGATTGATCTCGTTAAACTGATGGTCTTTGCAGATCCAGGCACCTTCTCACTGCGGTGGGGATGGAACATGGTCACCTGCCCAAAGCTGTTGTGTTTAGAGCCAGATCACCACTGTGTTCAGTTATCTGCAGTCCAGCCATGTGCCTTTGCTGTTGGGAGGTGTCTGCTTGGGTAACCCTTGCATGGAAAATTCGTGTTTGTGCTCAGTTTGAAGTACCAGCCAGTAACTGGTTCTGCTGTGGTCGTGGCTCTCTGAAATAGGTATCCAAACTGGGAGAAGAGAAAGCCCTGGTCTTCTCTTCGCCTGCTGTCTCTGTGACATTGGTGCCAGTCCTCAGCCATCCCCAGCTGGCTCTGCATCCTGCTTCCGAGGGGCAGGATGGCTCTTTGGTGCTGTCACTAAGCATTTATCCCATCAAGTGAAGCAGTGCTGCGGGGCGTGGATGTATCATCTGAGCAGTGTGTCAGAATGGGGATGGGTGGATGCCATAGGAGGAGGGAGAGAGGGAGCCCAGGGCCACTTCTCCATTCCTGGAGGTCAGCAAGAAGGAAGTTCTTGCTCTATCCAGCCTTCTCCCTGAATACTGACTGAGATTCATTCCAACTGGGAACCAAGCTGTGATATTCTAAGGCACAGTCCCCTGCAAACCTGTGACTTTATCCCAAGCCATATCTATATTTCTTTAAAATATGTATATATATTTATAAATACATATATATATAGTCAGGACTCTGTGATCCCACTGCAGCAGCTTCCAAGCCAGATCAGATTGGCAGGAAAGTGGTGGATTAGGAAGGAAAGAAGGCAAGGAATGCCTTCACCAAACCCCTCTGGAGCTCACTGACCCTGCTCTAACAATACAGACGTATCTCAGGTATTGTCATGCTTCTCTTTGGAGGCTGTGTGATGGAAATCCAGACGGTACAGCCCGTTACTGGTAAAGGTCACTGGGCAGATGAAATGCTCAGGCAGTACAGACAAGCTCATCCTGTCGAGCCTCAGGGCAGCCCAGCCCCAGACGGGGCCAGGGAGCTGCACAGCAGATGGATCAGTCCATATGCAGCAGAGCTTGCTAAAGCCGAGAGCCCCAGAGATGGTTTGGGGCCAGATGTGTCTATTTTTTCCCCCTTTCCTTTTTCTGCTGTGAGAGCAGGGATTTTCTGAGCCGGGCAGGGCAGATGATGCTCTGTCAGGGAAGGGGAGAGGAGCTCGGGAGCCAGTGCCCTGTGGAAACGTCCCTCCTTGTACAACCTGGCACATGGAGGAGGTTCAGCCTCTGTCCTGCTGCCCACCAAGACCTCAGCAAGCCAGCAGCACATCTGCCCAGAGAGGTGGAAACATTTAAATGCCAAGTAACCCAACACAACTGACCCATGGAGGGTGCCAGGCAGAGAGAATGACACAGATGCCCACTCTCTGCATCCAGCATCTAATCCAGGTCCAGCCCGGCATTAAACATTCCTCTTCATCACATCAGGCTGCTAATCTGCCTCTAGTTGTTCTGCCCAGATACAGCTGTTGAAGTCCCTGGTCCTTTGGTAGGTGCCGTGCTCAGCCTTCATCCCCTCACAGCTGATGAGCTCAGGCATCTCTGAACAGGCAGCAATGCCCAGCTCTCCCAGCTTTCCCTGCCCCCCTCCCTCCCTGCTTCCTCTACAGAAACGTATCCTGCTCACTGCAGGGCAGGCTGCAGTGTCCCTTCGGATAAAGGACAGTCAGTGACAGGCTGGGACCCATCTGACTGTGGCTGGAGCAGGCAGGGGGGAATTTCCAGTGACCTGCACAGGGTCTCCATCAGATCCACGGTCTGATCATCCCCTTGGTACCAGGCAGCACCGAGGAGCTCAGGTCCTGGCAGGCTGCTGGAGACGCTGAGAGCCCTGCAGCCATCAGTGTGCAGCCCTTGGGGAATCTGCAGCGAGCTGGAATGAAACCCTCACGCAGAGCGAGCAGCGAAACGTTCCAGAGCCTGAATGCAGAGCGAAAGAGAAGTGCGAGGGTTGTTGAATGGGAAAAGGGGGAATAAACATGGGAAATGAGTCATCCTTATGTCTGTCACTCTGGGAACAGCTTCCCATTGCCCCTGCCTGGAGCTCAGAGAGGACAGTAACTGTTTCACGCAGGCAGAGCCAGCCCTGACAGGGAAGCTGAGCCAGGCTCTGGCCCGAAGGGAGATCCCGGGAAATGGGTGAGTGTGTTTGCCTCTAACACGCCTTGACAGGAGCAGTGGCTGGGAAGAGGAAGGTGGGGGAGTGAGGTGAGTTGCTGGGAGGAGCAGCAGGCAGGGAGAGCCCATTGGGTCTCCTGCTCTGGGCCAGGAGTGGTGGAGGATGGGGTAGGAGAGGGGTAATCAGATGAACTGTCTCTTTTACTCCCCTTGTGAAGAAATCTCCATGTCTTAACCTGGAACAGAGTTCTGGTCTTGCTCTCCGTTTCCATCTATATAGGAATGTTGGCGGATGTACCTGATCCAGGTCCAGTGCCCTGTTAGGTTTGATGGTTGGAGACCCTCTGAGCCCCACAGGATCAGCCCCCTTTCTTTTTTTTGCCAATTTGCTTCATTGAAGGCAGTGAGGTGTAAATACAAGCCCAGGAAGCACTGAGTCCGAGGGAGGAGCCCAGCCTTTGTGGTCTGGGACATGCTGCTGGTCATCAGCACTTTTCTTTCCCCAGTTCATCCCATGCTGTGCTGGTGCGTGTGGCACCTCTGTGACGTGCTGATGGTACCTGTGCTGCTGCCGTTGGGTACAGGGGCATTTCAAGCTGTCAGAGCCCCTCTGGGAGGCAGTTGAGCCATCCTGGGGGCTGCTCAGCTCCTTTTCCCCAGCAGCACGAGCCCTTTTCATTGCAGTCCCCCTCTCGCCTACATCTCATCCAAGCCCGTGCAGACCCCCAGTGAGGTGGCCCCGCTTGGTATTTGATGCTAAGTACAAATTTCCCAGCTCCCAGGGCACAGTGTTTCCAAGGGGAGAACTCCAAGCAGCCTGTGTTTGCACTCGGGGCTGTTTCTAATCATCCAGAATATAGCGAGTCTATTTTTAGTGGTTGGGGGTTTTTATTTTAATTAATTACACAATTCTGCTTTCCACCATTTTTTCACCTCCCCGTGACCACTTACCCCACGCTGCTGCTTGTTCAGCCAAAAAATAGCCCCCCCCCAAAACACCACAGTGCCTGATTCATTGTCTCTTCAGTGTGTTGTGCCATCTGTGCCTTTTGTCAGCTCTTACACACCATAGGACCACGTTTGGGGAAGAAAATGGAGTAGAGGAGTTCACTTCCAGAGGAGTGGACCTCTTCCAACCCTCCTCCACTGACTCCACTGGAGAGAGGGTGAAGATCCTTTTGAAACCTACATCTTTCATTAATGTCAACTAGTCAAGGCTGCAAACAGCTCATTTTCCAGGTCAGGGAGCCTGATGCCTGCGGGTGATTTGGGAAGTTCAGAAGGAGTGGGAGGGGGCATGTAAGTGAAAAGAAAAACGAAAGAAAGAATTGTGAATTCTAATTATGGAGCAAAAGAAACTGCTTCCTGGGAATGGTGACATTTATCCAGAGTTCACTCCTGAGTGAGGTTGGCTAGTCTGGGAAATACAGGACCTTCAAAGCCAGTTTTGGCCCTACACGTGGTCTTATCAGCTGTAGTGGCCACCTCCAGCACAGTGGGGTGCAGGCAATGGGTTATCACCAGCTTGATTCTTCTTTAAGGCAGTGCTGGGCTGGGCAGAGGGGTTGCCTAATGCACATCTGCTCCCATGCTGGGAGCCTCTTGAGCTCTCGGGATGAGCTCCCTCTTCATTCCTGGGCATTTACCTCCCCATTTTCCTCTCCCCACATGCTCACCCACAGTCCTGGGAGGCCGAGTCCAGCTTGTGACTGTTGCTGATCCCAACCTCACAGGCTGGGACCCTGGAGAGCAGCCCCATGTGTGTGAAGTCATGTGAATCATGGCTTCAGGAGACAAGGCCAAGGGCTTTTTTGGCTTTCTCCTCTTTTCCTCCCCCCTCTGACCTCAGCACTGCACCCAGGTTGTTTTTCAGCTGTGGTTTAGATAACATGTTTATATAAACACCTCAGCTGGAATCTGCCTCTGTCCCTGGAGACGCTGCCTGGCTCCGACCTGGAGCAGGCGATGCCTCCAAGGTGCTCGCACCATCCTCAGCCTCTTTCAGCCATAAGGAACAGCAGCAGAGGTGGCACCTCAGGGACAGAAAGCACCTTATGGTGACAGGAGATGTCCAACTGTTTTGATTTCTCTTACATATAAGCTTTGGGGTTTGGTTTGGTTCTGCTGGTGATGGTTCAGTTTCGTCCTCATGCCCTGCCTGCCCAGAGCTCCTCTCCACTCACCTCTCTGCTCCTAATGTGCTCCTAAAATTTGGTGGTAGGAGCAAGGCAGATGTCTGTTTTCCTTTTCTTATTAATAGATATAAAATGCCTGCCCAGGGGGCTCACTTTCAGCTCATTTACTGTGCATCCAATGCCAGATGTCGGGTTTTTTTCAATACCGAGGTGATCTCTGATGCTCAAATTGTCACAGGCAAGACAAGACTTGCTCTTTGGTTTTGGGCTTTAAGGAAGTTTTAGATGTTAATAGAGGATTTTGGGATTGGATGGTTTTGCAGTAGAAATCTGAAGGATTGTTTCCCTTAACAGCAGGTCAAAGGGAAAATTCGTGATCTTTTGCAGAAAAATGTGAAAGGAACGATGGGCAAGAGCTAATCCTTCCTTTGCTCTTAAATCCAGCCCTATCTGGATTTTACATCCAGTGATGCCTCTGGTTTAAATCCAATGCTACCTGGATCTGGAGAAAGGGCATGATGGAAAAAAATGCTTAAAATTAAAATTTCTTGCTCCTCTCATCTCGCCCTCGGTCCGGTGGCACTCTGCCATCCCTGCTGCGCCTCTGGCAGCCCCATGGGTCCCCAGAGAGCAGCCTTGCGCAAGTGCAGGCTGGTACATCAGCTGCAGGCTCCCTTCCCAGGGCTCTCCCGGGGCTGTATTTCCTCCAGCCTTCAGTCAGGTCAGCCTGAAGGATTTGCACAGCTCTGTGTGAGGGACCAGGGAAGGGCAGGCTGAAGGTGACGGTGCCAGTTTGCAGGTGGGCTCGGGGGCTTTGGGTTCGAAGCTTTGGTAGCCATCAGGCACCTTCCCCTGTGCAGAGACACCCACCTGCAGCTGGAGTTGTGGAGGGCACCTGTAATCAATTAACCCCTTACCTGCCTATCACTGGCACGGATGTGCCCACCTGAGGAGGGAGGATTTGATGTGCATTAAGGGGACAAAGCAAGCGAGACGAGGTCCAAGCGGGTATGTAGGTCATGGGATTGCAAGGGAGTAGGGCCGGGGCTGCTGGGCAATGGTATCATCTTTATCTGTTTCTGAAGGATGGGCCCTTGGCAGCACCGTCAGCAGCAGTGCTGCCTGCTGATTCACCCTGCCAGCTCTTGCCCAGCAGCAGCAGCAGGAGCAGGAGAGGGCAGGGACACCGTGGGGACCCAGCTCCGGGTGAGGGCAGTGGGACCCGCAGGGGCTGGGGCAGGGCAGGCTGCTGGGGCTGTTTCATAAAGAAGTTGCTTCATGAAAGGAACAGAAAGTGCAGGGGGAAGTGACAGAAAAAGCACCAGGCAGAGGGATCTTTGCTGTGTTTTTTTTCTTTTAACGGCAAATTAACCCCCGGTTTTAGTGCTGTCGTGCCTTCAGATCTTGAAATGTGGGCAAACGAGGCTTTTTGCTTTCTGTGCATCATTTGACGAAAATCAAACCTAGCAGTACTGAAGGCCCATTTTATTCATCTTCTGAATGAAAGGATTATTAAAACAGCTCTTTGGCTTGTTCTCCATGCCCTGAACACCTCCGTGCACACATGCCTGCATCCCTCGAGTTGCCCTGACATCACCTTTGACCGTAAAAAAAATATTGTCAGTGCAAAATACAGACGGGCAATGGTGAACACCACACGTTGCTAAAGGACACAGCATCTGTGCTGCTGATCCACGGGTGGGTTTGGAGAGGAATGGTCTGTAGTGGGTGTATTGAACACCATGGAGGAGACATTGGGATCCTTCAGGGTGCCCTTAAAAAAAAATCAGCAAAATGCAGAGAACTGCTCTGCTGAGTGCTGGGGTCCCCACGGGCTGCAGGCCTAACCCTGCTCTCTCCCTTCCTGCTGGTCATGCCTGGTGGGATCTGAGCAGCCCCTTGTTGTCCTTGTCCTCCTAAGCCCATCCCTACCAATACAGGGCCGGAGGTGTGACCTTGCAGCCCCTTGCCACCTGCAGCCTCACCACCTTGTTTCAGGTGCCACCTATGAAACTTTCAGCCTCCTGCTTCTTGTTGTGTTTAGCTTGGATTCCCACTGCTGCCTGTGCCAGCAAGGAGCTGGTGTCCAGATCTCTTCCTCTGCTCCAGAGCCCAGGGCATGACCTGGTGGGTGGGAGGTCCTGCTGTCCCACTTCCCCAAGCAAGGTGCCCTGCAGACAAGGAAGAAAAGTAGTCTCCCATGAGGCGAGAGTTTGGCCAGGATAAATATCAGCCCCTTCCCAAAGCAGTGCCGGGGGCTGGTGCGCAGGGGTGGGATGTTGTGGGAGGCGGGTGAGCAGAGCCATCGTGACAGCTCCTCACTTCCCAGCTCCTGCCAGGTGCTGAGCAGGCAGGAGGAGCTGCCTTCCTCCCCTGTGCTGTCTCATTTCCCATCCCCACCGCCGCCGCACTCCCATCCATCCTCCTGAAACCTTGTCAGCTCTCAAGGAATGGTCTTTATCACAGCCTGGGAATCAGGCAACTGGCCCCTCACGCTCCTGCCAGGGGAGCAGGCTGTGCTCCTGATGGCATGTATGTCCTTGTCACTGCTGCAAGGAGCTGAAACCAGCACTCTGACTAATTAGGAGGGTTGGGGAAAAGCAGATGAGGGGATTAAAGAAAAATAAAATGGATGCTAGGAAATAGAAATGACAGTACCTGTCGGCTGGGAAGAAGGAGGTGGGATGAAGAGGAGGAGGATGTAGACGAGTGCTGATGGGTTTCACTCCTGAAGCTGTTAGGGAAGAAAGGTGTTTTGGTGTTGAGAGCTGCAGCTGGAGGGATGGTCCCTGTGCCACTACAAGCTTGGGTTTGCTGGGGCTGGGAGGTGTTTCCCCCACCACGTTTGTGCAGGGAAGGGAGTGTGTGGGGTGACTTGCAGGGAGAAAGCCACAGGGAGCAAAAGACAAGTTGAAACAAGAAGTGGGTGTTCAGCACTTTGGCAAAGGGAAAGGGATGGGTGGGGGACATCCAGGAGGACATTGCCCACCCTCTGCTTCAACTTGCAGTGGTGCTGTTTCTAATGCAGGAGCCCTTTTTTCTTTATTGCATGGCTTTCCCCTTGGCTCACTGGCTCCTAATGCTCTTAGTGAAATCTGTGAGTGTGGTGTCATTCTGCTGGCTGGCTCAGGGCAGGGGGGCGTGGTGGGCTTGGGAGAGGACAAGGGTCAACACCAGAAAGTGCTGTGGGGCACTTTTCCTCCAGCAGCCTGGTCACCCTGGCACAGAGGCCCCCAGGCAGGGACCTTGCTGCATGAGGTTTCTGTAGCATGGGGTGGAGGACAGCCAGAGGAACACCCCGAGTGGTGGTTTGAAGGCCAAAAGAGTTTTAATTTTAGATTTGCCAGTTGCTCCCTTCCTCCCCAGGCGGATTGCTTGCTCTGCGGTTTGGGTTTCTCCTCTGTCAGATGATGATACTGGTAATTGCCTTCTCTGTGAGCGAACTGGGAGGGTTAACCAACATCTGGGTGGTAACTGAGGATGGGGGAGGTTGTGTGCAGCTGAACTGTGGACATCTGGCCGGAACCGAACCCAAACCTTTTCTTTAAAGACAACAGAACCTTGGAGGTTCTGCCTTGAAAATAGCCCTGGATTTCTTCTGTCTCTGACCATTCCCTCTTATTCTCTCATTCTGTAGCCCTGCTGCTGGACATCATGATTGTGGCTGGTTTGCAGAAGCTGGCCAAGCGGAAGGGCCCGTACGACATCAACCCTGGCTTGTTGGACTACCTGACCATGGACACCTACGCCTTCCCAGCCGGGCACGCCAGCAGAGTGGCCATGCTCTCCAAGTTCTTCCTCAACCACCTGGTCTTGGCCATCCCCCTCCGCATCCTGCTGGTCCTCTGGGCCCTCTGTGTGGGGTTTTCCCGTGTCATGATCGGACGGCACCACATCACAGATGTCCTCTCCGGCTTTGTTTTTGGCTACTTGCAGTTCAGGCTGGTGGAGTTGATATGGATGTCTTCCAACACGTGTCAGATGTTGATATCCATCTGGTGAACATGGGGGACTTGATGCCTTTCCACTGGAAACTAGCAGATACTTTGACAGTCTCCCTCCCAGTATTTTCTACATGTTGTTTGTTGGAAGTAGTTGTAACTTCCATGAGTAGTGATGTTTTTTAATGTTGCTTCCCCACCTTAAAAAAAAAAAAGTTTCTTGCAATGGATTGGGTTTTAGCAATCGAGGGCCATACCTGTGTTTTGGCCATTTTCTCAAGCTGTGTTTGGACAGCAAGCTAATTAAGCTTTGCGGGTGAGAGAAATGAGCTCCATGTCTGCCTACTTTAGGTGGTTCACACTGGCACCTTGGTATGTCCTCAGGATGGGCAGTGCCTGAGAGCTTCCTGAGAACACATTCATTAACTTTTTTTGAGGCTAAATGATTTTGGCCACTGTGCTTTTTTCTTTTTGTGAGCCCAGCAGTTGTGTCTTCTACAGAGTCAGGACAGGCAATGCTGGCCCTTTACAAATAATAAATAATCATAAAAATCCTGCCCTGTTTGGTTCTTATCGTGAGGGAAGGGACAAACCCACCCTGCTGTGGCTCTGAGATACACACTCAGTGAGGAGCAGGTCCTGCAGTCTTGCTGACTGAGGAGGTGCAAGTGATGGCTCACAGGGTTTGCATTGGTTAGAGTGGACCTGGATGGGTGCTCACTAAAGGAAAATCTGCTCTGTGAGGGTCTGGGGGGAGTTTTTGGTCTGGTAAGGGACACAGGCAAATTGCCCACTTTCATCCTGGTAGGGATGAATAGACATTGTGCTGTCGTGGTCATTTTACAAAGCAGATCTTGATGTGCAGAAAAAGGTCTTTTTCTATCTCTTCACGGCCATGATTTTATCATTATGCCAAATGCTGTGGTAGATGGGAATTTCCAAGGTAAGCCTGGTACAGCAGTGCCTGTTTCTGGTTTCTGGTACACCCAGCAGTGTCAGTGAGCTGAGGGCAGGGAGGCAGGGCTGCCCTCGTCCCTGCCTCTGCTCGCTTGGCTGTAACCCTCCTACTGGGGTTAATTCTGAACATTTCTGTGTCTTACCCTGTATGAAATGAGGAGAGCACTCCTGACCTTCCTTGATTGCAAACCTGAGCTAATTGTTGTTTGTGAATCAGAGATCACTTATAGAGTTTGATGCCCAGGCATGGTGCTGCTCCTTCCCATTATTGACAAGTGTCTGCCTTGAAACCTGGTGGATCCTTACCCAGGTGATGGTCATGCTCAACGTGGTGTCTCTGAAATGGATCCAGCCTCATGCCTGTCATAAGAAAATCCCATATTTTGAACAGAATGTGCCAGTTTTCTGTGGTTTCTCTGTCTTTAGAAGAGAGTTTGATGTTTGGTAGGTGATGGAAACCACCAGACTCAGCACCTTCCTTGACGGGATGAATCCTGCAGAATGGAGGGATCCTGTCATCCCTGCCCTCCTGTCTGTCCCAAATGAGCAAAATGCACCTGGCTTGGAAGGCCAGGGAGCAACCAGCTGGATCTGGCACTGTCATTTCTCCCTGAATGTTGAGGAGCTTCCTACGGGAGCTGGTGAGAAGAAGACATTCAGATAATGACTGCTGCAAGCTGCTGACATTTGTTACTCTTTGATGATTAATATGAAAAGAAGCAAAACAGATAATCTATCCCTGGCATGCGTCTCCAGCTGGGATGTCAGCACAGAGCCCTGGGAGCTGCCGACTTCCCGCGTTGCCGGCTCCGAGGCTGGAGCAGAAGCGTGGTAAGGAAGGCGACCACGTCCTTTGAAGACGAGCCTCCCACGGAGCTCACGGATGGGCTGTCCCTTGGGAAGGGCTGTCACTGGGTTTTTTTCAGGAAAGGGGAGAACTCGGGGTCTCAGTGGTTCTCCCCGGAGGTTGGTGCAGCAGCGGGGGGTGGTGGGTGCTGCCCAGCTCCCCTCCTGCTGCTGCGGGTGGGAGCAGAGATGTGCCGCCCTCCCTCAGGGCTTTTCTTTGCCAATATCCTTCTCCTGCGAAGATTTATGTGAAGAAGTGAGCTGTGGTGATTTTTCTTCCCTCCAGGCATTGTTGCACTTGGCAGAGTTTATCCTCGCCCCCAGGAAGGATGGAGGCACGTCACTGGGCTCTGATGGCGTGTGACGCACCTATGTGTAGCTGGAGATGGTGGGTTCCTGAAGGGATAGGGAACAGGGGAGGACTTTGCCCTGATGGCTTTGTGGGAAGCTCTCACTTTGTATTTCCAGGATTTACTGAACCTTTGCAAATAGGCTGGATGAATCTACAGGCATGTTGCTGGGTTAGGGTTTTCTTGCACTTATGTTATCTTCTCCTGGTATATCCAGGATGGCAGCATGGCTTTGGAGGAGTTATCCTGGTCCTTGCTGGTGTAATCAGGAGAGCGTGGCCTGGAGAAACTGCCATGGTGGGTTAGATCAGCTGAGCTGGTCTCACCCCAGCACGTGGTTGCAAAGCAAGGCAGGAGAGCAGAGAGAGGTGAGTTGGGGTGATCCAGGGGGGTAAGCTGGGATTCACAGGATGAGACTTTCTCCCACACAGAGTTTCTCTGGGGAGTTTTCCTCCTCAGCCTTCCTGTAGCCTGTGTCCCTTTTCTCCCCCAGCACTTCAGTGCCCAGAGTGGGGGATCCCAGTGCTCCGTTCTTGCTGCAGGGAGGGTTTGGGGAGAGACCCCACAAGGTGAGTGTAGATCTGGGCACAGAGGCACTGGGAAAGACCTGGCAGAGCCTTGCCTTGGCCATGGCTGCCCTCCCAGCAAGGCAAGCCATCCCATGTCCCTCTCTCCAGCTGCTGCCATGCCGAAGGTACCACTCAGAAACAACCAGCGTTTCTGCGGAGAAAAGCAGCTTCTGTCTCTATAGCAACAGCGAGGGATGGCAGGCACCGTGTCCCCTGTCCCTGCCAGTCCCTGTCACCCAACAAGCAGGACAGGCTGTGGCTGGGCTACATATCACCTCCAGGAGGGAGGCAGGAGTCCCCCAGCCCAGCCCCCCTGGGACACAACTGTGTGGGCAGGGGCATGTGGGGAGCAGTGACCGAACAACCCGGCTCTGCCACCGACAAGGTACAACCTGCGGTGACTGTCCTCAGCTTTCAGTCCCAGTGACATGACCTTGGGCTGTGCTGGGGGAGCCAGGAGGCAGCGTGGGGAAGGATTCCATGCCCAGTGCTGCACTCACAGATATCCAGGGCCAGATCAGAGGCAAGAAGGGCACAGCAGTGCGAGGGAAAGGACAGTCACTCCGGTCTTCGGGCTCTAGAGCTGTGCAGATGCCATCTGCCTTTCAGCCCTTGGTTGCTGCTTGTGAGGAGGAGCATGGGTGCAGCTTGCCTGTCCATAAAGCCCTGTGGTCTGAGGAGGGTTTTCTCCCCCCTCAGAAGGTGTCAGAGGGATAGGACTGGGTCTCAGCCCCAGCAGCACTGTCAGAATGTGGCCTTTTGTGTAATGTGCTGGAGCATCACCTGGCTCTGCTCTCCACTGACCTTGGATTTAGCAGTGGCTCTGAGAAAACACCAGTGGGTTTTGCAGGCATGTGTTACATGTAAGCCAGTGGCTGAGGCATGTTTATGCCTCGTTCTGCACTCTCCTGGAGCTCCTGCTGATGCTCACGCAGAGGTTTGGCCCCATCTCTCCTGGGTGAGCCAGGGCAGGACACTGGTCTGCTGTGTGCTCACCATGGTCATATGGCTGTGGGGAGGCAAAAGGCCAAATGGTTTGAGCTCCCTCAGGATTTCCCAGGAATGTGAGTGTTTTCCCTGAACCTTTAGATCCCCAAATTCAGCCATGCAGGGCTCAGCATGAGGCCTGGGAGGAGTGATCCTTCCAAGTCAAGACCCTTCCAACCAGGAGGAACAAACAAACCCTGACCATGGCATCTTCTGCCTTTCAGTTCATCTAGCAGATTAATTAAGAAAGTGCCTTAGAGGAGGCAATAATTAAATAAATGTGATCAGCCAAGGGATCTCAACCCCCACGGGTTGGGGGCTGCTGCCATCAGCACTCCCAAAGTGCCACAGGGAGAGTCCCAGGCTGTGGTGACAGTGATTTGGTTTGTGATTCTTTGGCAGACAGTGAAAGGCCCCTCCTCCCCTCACCCTAATGCTGATTATGCTCAGCAGCAAAAAGAGATTTTAATTTATTAAATAAATAAAAAAAAAAGGGTGCCAGGGTCAGGGCCAGTAGCAAATCTGGATTATATCTTCGGGCATATGTGGGAATCACGGCTGGGGTGTTTAGTTCTCCCCTCCTCAACCTAAGCTGGTGGTTTTTTTCCAACAAGCTGTTTTGTACATTTGTGGCTGGGGTTGTGCTGAAAGGAAGGTGGGACAAACCCCTTCACACATCAGGGCTGTGCTGCCCTCTCTGTCATGGAGGGTCCTCTGTGCTGTCCCTGGGATCCGTGTCCTTCCCAGGACGAGGCAGCCGATGGGGGGGCAGTGTGAGTTGGATGGACTGGGAGGGCAGGTTGGCAGATTTGAGGATTCAGGGGGAATTAGGAAGGCTGTTACACAAGGTCTCCCTGTGGTAGCACAGGTGTGGCTGTAGTTCACCCCAGGATGGACACGTTGGGTGTAAATGTTTTTTGGCTGCAAATGTTTTTCTCTCGTGTTGACCCCAGAGTCCCTGGCTGATGTGCCCATGTCTGCATGTAGTGCTTGATTTAAGGTGTTGCTGGGGCTCTGCCCTCCAGACAGGCAGGGATGGGGTTGTTTCACTCCCTGCCTCGCTGGGACTCGGAGCAGCAAAGGTCTTCGTGCTCTTTCGTTCCCCAGGACGCAAGAGTCAAAGCGGATTAAAGGTCCCTCGGCTGATCACATTTATTTCATTATTTGAGTGAAATCCCTTGTAAATACCGCCTCCCTCCCCTTTTTTTTTTTTTTTTTTAAAAATAGAAAGCACGAAAGAATTAGAGATTTAGGAAAAGTTAATCACAGGAGTCGCTTGAAATCCATTAACCTCTCGCAGCCTGAGGGAGGCTGAGCCGAGCCCGAGCCCCTCTGCAGGAGAAGATGCTGAATGGCCGGAGGGGTCCCCAGCCCCCCCAAAAGCAGGGCTTCCCCTGGAAAATACCTGGTTCTTAGCAGGCTGGGTGGTATTACAGTGCTTTGTTCACAGCCTGGCCGTGATGAACTGCTAATTGCAGTGTTGGGACAAATTGGTTCAAGCACTCAGGCGGCTCCAGAGCAAGTGGGCGAGTGGGGTCACGTGTAGGAGCCCTGCGGCAAATGCTGCTGGCCAGCGTGCGGGCTCGGCGCCATTGGAAATGCCAGTGCTCTTCCCTTTACAGTGTGGTTCCTCTGAGCCTCTCCGAAGGATGGGGTGGGCTTTGCACAGGGATATCTCCCGGTTTTTCTAATGCATTTCAAACAGGTGTAGCTGGATTCCACTCATCAGAACCCGCCCTGAGTTCCCATCCCCTCAGTACAACCTCGCCCATGGGACCCTCTCTCACTTCCTCTCTTCTCCCAGGACCAGCAGCCTTGTGCAAGACCATCAGTGCTGGAAAGTCAGACCTGCAGAAATTAATTAAAATAAGAGCAGTGGGAACAGAAGCTGAGAGCTACAGTGATGGATGTTCACGAAACACTTGCCCAGAGCCCAGAGTGCCTGGACATTTGGTGATGTTTGCTTCCAGCCAAGGAGCTGTGCAGTACTTAAACACACTCAAAACAGTTGTGATTAGGGAATCAGCCTCTGATATGTGGGTGTGGGTCCACTGCACCCAGAGCTGATGCCCTCTCTCCACTGGGATTTGCACCTTGGAGCTGCCAGCGCTGTTTTGTCATGGATTGCATCCCCTGGCTGCAAAGGGAGTTTTATGTTCTCTAAATCCTAAACCTTAGGTTGTGTATTAATAGCATGGTAATGCATCACTTTTGTGTCCAGCACAAGCCAGGGGTTATATAAAACACAGATTAATGGGAATCAGCAAAATAGAGGAGCATGGGGAGGGATGCGGTGAGGATGTCTTGGGTGGGAAGGCAGGAGGGAGGCGGCAGGTCCAGAGGGAAGAGAAGGTGGCTGAGTGGATTCAGAGCACTTCCTGGCAGGATTTGCTCCAGTTATCGTTCTTCAGTCCCTGATTCAAAACATTTCCTGAACCAGCAGGTCTGCAACCCGGGGTCTTTTGTCCCTGGGTGATAACAAGAAAGCGGGGTCTGGGAATTTGACTGTAAATGGCTGTTTTTTCTATTCTTTGTTTTCTTTTTTTTGTTGTTGTTTTGGTTTTTTGGGTTTGTTTGGGGTTTTGTTTGTTTGTTTGTTTGGTGTGGTTTGGTTTGGGTTTTTTTCTAGCTGACAGAGATAATTTCTACATCTGCAAACAAGCAAACAAAGTACAGGTGGGAAGATAAAATCACAAAGGCACATCTTTCACTAGGTGGTAAATTGGCTTGTTTCTCCTCTCCCATCCCCAAAAGCAAAGTGATACTTGGGTTAAGAAAGGCTGGGAATTCTCCGAAACTCTTTCCTATTGTTGCTCCTTGCTGATGGGTGAGAGATCAGTGCTGATTTCCGGGGACCCCATGCACAACTCAGAACAGCAGTTCCTCAGCTTTGGGCAGAAAAGTTCCCTCTTGCAGATTCCTCAGCCCAGAAGTATTCAAAATGTGGTGAAGGGGCAGCAGGAACACCAACCCAAACCCCTCCAGTTGCTGCTCCTCGGAGCAGGGGCAGGGCAGGAGAGAGGGAAAGCAACAGGTTTTTGGGCACCTGCCTCTGGTGTGACCTTCCCTGGGAGAGCACGACCTCGGCAGCTCTGCCCTCACCGGATGGGAAGATGCCTCCCACCCCGGGAGGAAGGCACAGCTGGACTCCAACCATCAATCATGTCCCGCCGGGAAGGGCTTGTATGGCTTGTGGGATTCCTGGTGGGGTGACTTTTTTTCAAAGCCTCCTGCAACAACAGCAACCGTTGCTCAGCTTCCTTTCTAGATAACCTTTTTCCTGCTGCCCAACATGCTTATCTGCTGCAGACAGACTGGCAAGATGAACCGGAAAGCTGATACCTTATCTCTCCCTCTCAAGGAGCCTATTTAAGTGTTGGAATGTGTTGAGATGGTAAATGATTGTTAAAATCCAAGTGAGGAACATGGACCTAAGGACAGGTCCTGCTGGGAGGGAGCACCTAGTCAAAAAGGAGTTGTGGGACTACAGCCTTTCCAGGCTTTTCTGCCAAGAAGTGCATCTTTTATCTGCCAAAAGATGCATCGCCTGAAGGGTAAAATGCTTTGTTTAAAACCAAAAGGCATAGACTGGGTTCGTGGCTAATCTGTGGGTTAGCCCTGCAGGCTGCTCCCAGCTCGGTGTCCCTTCCATACGGCTTTATCTGTGTCTCAGTTTACTCACTGCAGGAAATACACTGCTGTGGGTCGGCCTCGCAACGGGTGTATTGTCTGATATCACATGGCACGTATTCCTCACTCACCCTTTAATCTGCACTGCTGTGGGAAGCAGCGAGATGCTCACACATTCATAAAGGTAAATAGGATTGGAGAGCTATCGGGCTAATTGAAATGAACGGGGCTCAGCAGCTCAGACAGCCTGATACAACCAAATGAGACCTCTCCGGGGACACAGCAGAGCTTCAGCACTTCACTTATTTCAGCCACTGCAAGTGGCAGCTACAGCAACAGCAATTGCAGGCGCCGGGGTTTGAGCACTGTGACAGCAGAGGGGCCAGGGAACACCAGTGTGGCTGGGGTGATGTCTGTAACAGCTGCTGGGGAGGGGTGGGACAGACTAATTTTGGTCCTGTCCTGGGTGAAAAAATAGCTGGTGGAGATGTTGCCAGCCTGGAGCACACTGCCAGCAAAAGCAGGGGTGCTCTCCCTTCCAGTAGGTGTTCCAGCACTCCCATGGGTAGGATGGGGAAAGGAGAGTGGGGCCAGGTAAAAACACAGGGCAGCAACCCCACACCAGTGTGTTGTAGGGCCCTAAAGAGCTCCGGGAAGTTGGATCCCAGCACACAGAGCAGCGAGCGATGGGAGCTCACGTGCATGCGAGGGGTCCCTGCACCCCCACTGCTCTGACAGCACCCCTGAGGGGCAGGCTCAGACCTGGGGATGGCTTTTGCCACTCCAGCTGCTCTTGCACAGTATTTGCTGCAGAAACTGCTCAGTTGCAATGCACGCTGCTACCACGGGCTGCTGCATCTGAAAGTTAATCTGTTCCACATCACAGGCTACTTTTCCACAGCGGTGCATAAGGAGTTCCCATCCCAGAGCAGACCTCAGCCTGTCTGTATGATGATGTCAAGAGCTTGAAGAGGAACTCAGGTGACCTGTGGCAGCCAGGATGGGACAATACTGGGAGAGCTGATCCCGTCTCACCCTTGCTAGAGCTGCCCTGAGGCTTTTCACCCCCTGCAAAACTCTTGGAATTAGACAGTACAATGTGTGTGTCTGCAAGATTCTCCGAATTCTCTTTGCATCTCATGAGCTCCTTGCCTCCATCCCTTTGGCTAGGGGCAGTGTGCCAGGCCCAGCGTTTTTGGGGGTTGCAGAGAGGACTCTGCAGGGAAGCAGGATGGGAAGCCTGTGGTACTCATTTTTCTCTCCCTGATGTGGTTTGATTATACTGGTGGGAACAGGGCTGGTATGGCTGCTATCTCCTAACACAGCTGATCAACGCTGTGTGTCTCAGCCCTGCCCTCTGCTTAATTCCTTTAGGGCAGCTCTTGTATTTTGGGGATGTAGCAGCTCCAGTCCTCATCCAGTATCCTTGCTGGGCACAGTGACTTTCAGGATGGGGCCGGGCTGCCCTGCAGATAGAGCAAGGCTGGGTTAGCAGTTGTTCCTGTCAATGTAAAAAGTAGGAACGAGGGAGATCCATCTGAGCCGCTCGGCGTCTGTGTCTTGTGATCCTGAAACCCAAGAGCCCCCCCTGACTCAGCAGGTTATTAATAACCCCCTGGCTGTGCTCCCACTGCAGCGCCTGCCAGCCCTGGCACTGCCTGGCTCTCCTCTGTGGTGAGGTGAGATGCACACCCTGGGCAAGGACAGGGGCTCCTTCCTGCCAGCCCCCACACCCCATCCCCACCCACAGGGCCGGGCAGGAGTGCTGTGAGGCTTGTGGAGGAGTCTGGAGAGACCCCAAGGGCTCTGCACCTCCTGCAGCACAGGAGAGGCTGCTGGTGCTGCTGAAGTCAGACACACCACACCCCTGTCCCAGATCCTCTGGTTTTTGTACCTAAAATCAGTCCTGGTCCAGGCTGCAGCTCAGGGAAGTTTGGCTTTCTGGAGTGTAGCATCATCACTGTCACCTGCCCCCTCCCCGGGCTGGGACACATCGGGTGTGTCCAGACCCTGGTGGCACTTGGTCCCCCTGTCTATTTGGATAGGATGGGATCTGCCAGCCACCAGGTTTCCGTCTGTCTCTGCTGAACCTCTTCTATGGTCACAGCCTTTGCCTTTGCCCATGCTCCTCTTCCCAGGATTGCAAGGGCAAAGCAGAGGAGGCTCAGGCCCCTTGGAGACAAGCTGGGGCAGGGGAAAGAATGGCACATTCAGCAAAACTGTGGCGATGATGCAATCTGGGATTGGGCTACTCCAGGGGAAACACACAGGCTGCAGCAGCCATCTAGGGGTCCCTGGGCACTGGGGTGCACACCCCAGAGCTGCCCAAGCCTCCTCTTGCTCAAGGTGGGCTGTAGCACACCCACATCCCCACCACATCACACAAACAACCCCGGCCCCAGGGGCTCTGCATAGCTGCAGGGTGATTTGGGGTGAGGGTGAGCCAGGCTGTGTTTACCACAGCTGGTGCTCATTAGCCAGGTTCATTAGCACTCCCTGGACAGGTTTTAAATAGCAAAGTGGAGCTGCCTTACAGGTCTGGGGCAGTCCTGGCTGCAGATAGAGCACTGAGTTCTTCCTCTTCTTTCCTCCCTCCTTCCTGCTCTGGTTCTTCCTTTTCTGGCACTAGGAGTAGTGCCCCAAAATCCTCTGACCTCCTCATTTTTTCCCAAGTAGGCTGTGTCCTCTCTAGCCCTGCAGCTCACAGGTAGAGCTGGAGCCCTGGAGAATCTCCCAGAGCCCTGACAGCTCCATCCATGGTTTCTTCCCTTCCCAGTCTCCTTCCTTTCCCTCATCTTTGGCCCTTCTCTCTTGGTCTCCTGTCGAGCCGGGGAAGGGGACAGCTCTAACCTCCCCACTGGCACCCTGGGCTACTGTGGCACCTTGGCTCCATTTTGTGTTCTGACATAGGGCACTTGTTTCCATCCTGCCGTGCTCTATCATGGGGCCATGTGGATAGAAAAGGGAACTTCTCTGCAACATGGATTTACTTCATCAGCGTGGCCCCATTCCATTCCCTTCCTGTTTCCCTTTCATCCCCTTCTTCGTTCATTTCCCTCCCAGGGCTCTCCCATCACCTCTTCTCCTCCCCCTGCGCCAAGTGAAGAGTTTCAGCTCACAACACTGGGCAAAACCCACTCCCACGTGGTGAAGCATCTACTCGGTGCCTTGGCTGCCTCTTTGAGCACCCGCGGTAGGTGCGAGCCCACCCTGGGCTGTTCCCCCGGCACAGCCCTTTTGCTCCCCGGGGGAAGATGCGGGGACGGGACTGGCTCCTGCCGGGGTGGGGACGAACCTCGCAGCCCCCCGGGCACCGGGGTACCCCGTAGCCGGGACTTGGGAGGCTGTGGGGGAGCGGGGCTCGCCCGGCGGCGGCTCCAGGCTGGGTTTGTCGCTCCATCTAGTGGGGACGCGGCGGGATGTCGCCGCCGCTCGGGATCGCGGCCCCGGGGGGGCGGCCCGGAGCAGCCCCCGGGATGGAGATGCCCCGGGTCTTGCGACCCCCGCGTGTCCCGGGAGCTGTGCCCTGTGCCCTCATCCCGTGAGAAGCTCCACCTCGAGCTGTGAGGCTGTTCCCGAAGGGCCCCCGGCAGGACACAGGGATGGAGGGGCCC
This sequence comes from Pipra filicauda, assembly GCF_003945595.2. Taxonomy (NCBI): domain Eukaryota; kingdom Metazoa; phylum Chordata; class Aves; order Passeriformes; family Pipridae; genus Pipra; species Pipra filicauda. The sequence goes on from NW_024103674.1 coordinate 2,488,028, forward strand.
GAGGTGGATGGAGCACTGGAGCAAACGCTGTGTTTTCCTGAGCAGAGGTAGTTAGCACCCACTGAAATATTTAGGGATTGTGTTAATAATTAAAGAGGAGACTGAACTCAAAAGGAACTTGGTGTGATCTCGTGAGACGGAAGGGACAAATCTAGTTATGAGGAAAAAACACTTACTAAGGAGTAGCATTATTTCATTAGTTCCCCCCAAAAAAGGGAATATGGCAGCTCTGGAGATGTTCCAAATAACAGCCTTAGTCTGGGGGCTCTGGAAGTGAATCCTGCAGCCCCTGTTAATTGCAGTTGCCATTCCTGCTCTGCAGTGTGCAGGATTCACACACTGGCTGAGCTGTGATCATCCCATCCCTGATCAGAGCCACGCTCTGCAGGGACAGTGAGAGCTGGCTTGCTTACAGCAGGGGTTGCAGTTCTACCAAAATCACTTCTTCTCATCAGCTTCATTGCACTCAGAAGCAGCTGATAGTTCTCTTTAGCAGGGTGAAGCAAGATATTTTTGAACTGTGAAACAACAGCTGTCTCACAACACAGGGAAGGAAGGAATCGGATGGTTGTGGTCAAAGGTTGGAACTGTGAACCCAAACGTGTCTGTGAACTCACATTCCGCCCACAACTATGGTCGTTATGAGGGCCTCAAGATAGGAAACAAAACTGTGTTAGTTTAAATCTGGACTGAATTTTCAACATTGCAAAATCACTTACTTTAAGGTACCTTCAATAAATTTGGGAGAAGTGTGAATTTGCTTATCCTTGTTTTCCATTTTTGGGGAGGATCTCCCTTTGTCAGAACAGGTCTTGTGACTAACTGCAGCCTCAAATATTTGACTGAGCTTGTCCCCAAAGTTTACTGCAGTTTTCATGAATGTACTAGAGGGAATGAAATGGCATTTTAAAGAGAAAGTGGGGTTTGTTGCTAAAATATCCAGATCAGCTCTGCAGAGGTTTGTCTCTAATGTTGTTTGGGATAATTGCTGATCTTCAGATTTAGAGTGAAAGAAGCTTGATATATTTGTATAATCCAGTGATCTACCTATGAATTGTCATAAGAGTCAGACAGGTTGACTTGACACAGGAATGTTTTGCCTTTCTCAGAAATATTCCTTGGGTTTTGAGATACACCTTCTAGGACCCTACACCAAATAACTGGATGCCTTTTTTTGTCTAGGGTTTTTTTCCCAAACTCTTTGAAAACTGTGGGCTTTGATAGAGCAAAAAGAGGTGCTAACTGAAAAAAGCAGGTGCTTCTAGAAGTGCTGTTCTGTGTGTTCTGGAAATGAGTGTTGCATTGAAAAAAACAGGTCTCTGCCCAACAAAACTTTAGTACTTGCACCTCCATCTTCCTGTTTTTTCCTATTTTTTCAATGTGTTGAAAACTCAGCATGTCACCAACAGTCTTTGGAGTCTTTTGAAGAACACAAGGTGGCACATTGTGAGAAAGATGTGTGGTGTTTCTTGACTTTTTGCTTGAACCTTTTGCTATTTAAGCACTAAGGCTGTGTGAGGGCTTCCAAGTGGATGTAGTAAGAAAGGCTGGGCTTTAAAAGCTGCCCAAAGAACAGCCTTGCTAGTTTCTGAACAGCACAGCCAAAGGAAAAATCATAGGATGAGCCGAAGCAGTAGACTTGTTTTGCAGTTATGCACAAGGAAAAACTGAAGTCATGGCTGATGAAGTGCCTCCAAAATACTTGCAATATCAGACAACTGGTATTTGGTTCTTGTTGCAAGCAAAGCTCAGTGCTCAAGCCAGCTGAAAGCAATTCGCTTCTCACTGGAAGAATAGTTTCTTCCTTTTAATCAGCCCTGGTTTAAATGATTTCTTTTTTTAGTGCCTTAAATAGGCATTTTGGTTTGTTGTTCAGGCAGCCAGCATTTGCTCATGAAGAATGGAGTGGGTCTGCAGCCTTTAAAAGGACAAACAATAGCCTGGCAAACAAACACTTCTATGGCATCTCATTTTCATACAGAGCTTGCAAATCCCATGGGCTGCAAAGGAATAAGGAAAAGGAACGGCCTCTACCTGATCCAGTAGCTAGAAGCAGCAATAAGTAACTACTTGAATCTGCTCTCACCTGTGCAATTGGGCAGAAAGGGTTAAAAAAGGCAAATAAGACCATAACTGGGGGTACCCAGTCTCCTACAGTAGGAACTGGAGTCAATGGCTTTGTCCTGCCTGAATGGTGAGATTTGGTGGAGAGTGAGAATGGGATCATCAGAACAAAAGCACTTCTTTTCACACCCACCTGTAAGGTAAATCTTCATACAAACAATGGTTCAGCCATCTCTAGGCCAGAGATAGGCTGGATATCCTGTGAATGGGTCAGCTATTCAAGAGATGCTGGGGGGAGGAATCTATGAGACTCTACAAACTGACTCTGAAAGCAGAGCCCTCATAATTGTGTCACAACACACCAGATACTTAAAACAGATACACAGAGGGGCCATGCCATGAGTTAGTGTGAGTTAGAGTGAGTGTAGGGTTGCAGTTTTTGCTTTCCCTGATCACAATTAACTCAGTTTGGAGTAAAGGACAAGATTCCTGGGTTTTCTAACTCCTTTTTCCATTCCCAGTATTTTGTACTCTCTTTCAGCTTAGAGAGGTGAGAGGCTCCAGCTTCCTCTCTCATCACAATATCTTTCTATTCTTCTTAAGAAACAAGTTTATGGAAACATCTCTATTGGTATTAGATCCTAAATAAGAGGGGAAAAATAAGTCTTTTATATTTCAGACCCAATGTCCCTTTACTGTGTTTGAGGTCTGGCTTTCAAAGCATTTCCTTATATTTGGATAACACAGCCTCATACATGGGATTACAGAGAACTGCCAGAGCTACTCATGTCTTCTCTCCCACCTCTCAAATATGACAGCTCAACTCGATTGATGTTCTTGCTGACTGGGTTTTGGGTCCTAAGGCCCTGTTCACTTAGTTGGAGGCTTGAATTTCCCTGTAGCTGGCTCAGATGAGCTAATGAAGTCAGCGCAGGCATGAGGCATTCTTGATTTAGACACAACTGAATTTGAAATGATTTTCACGCTTCAGGGCATAAACCAGCTCCTACCTCATGGGATTAGAAAACATATTCTCCTGTGAACAGGTTATTCCACAACTGGCCATTGCATGTTTCTTCTGCAGCAGCTGATGTTGGTTGTTGTCTGAGGCAGATGGAAAGCTGGAAGGATTGTGACCCGACCTGGTAAGGTAAATGTGTGCGGGTAAATGGGGAACAGAGCAGGGTTACTTTGCTTTCTCCAGAGGGTTTGTGGAGTTTTGTGAATGACTGTGAGGGCAGTAAGGCCCTGTCCTGTGTTGCAGGCTGCCTTTTACAGCTGAGCAGAGTGATAGCAAAATGGCACCGGAGCATTTAGGCTGTAAATCACCCTGTGTCATGCAAGGCATGGGCAGGGACCAATGGATTCAGAGCAAATTTTTGTAGAAGCTGTAGCATGTAATAGAAATTCTATTATTTCTAGGAGACCTTGTACCACAAGACATTTCTGTAGATGCTGTAAGCCCTCTGCAATGGGTGTTTTCTATTTCACAGGATTTTTCACTAGTGGAAGGAACACAGCAGGATTTGTGCTCTCACTTGTAATTAGTCCTGGGAAGAGGAAGCAGGACTCTTCCTTAGTTTGACTCTCTTGTCCAGGAATAATTTTCCAAGATCTCTGGAGCAGGTCAAAAATCAGAATGGGTGAGCAGTCCTTCCAAAATAGATCCTGCATAGAGCTGTGCACTGAACTTCATTCAGCTGAAAACTGTTCTTTAGTCTCTGCACAAATCTCTCCTCGCTATTGACACTCTTCCCTTGCACTCTGTTGTGGGTCTAATCCCACCAGCTTTCATCTTACACCAGTGATTTTGGTTTATAGACAGGGAGGTGAAAGACAGTGCAGGTCTTTTGAAGAGCAGCACAGAAATTTCTCACCTTATGCCAAGATCTGATAGTGTCCCCATGGACCAAAATGCAGTGGACCAGGATGTAGAGGAGCCACACTCTCGCCTATGTCCTCTCACTGTTCAGGTCATGCCCAGCTTTAAACAGGGAGAGGCAGGGAAGCCTCAGTTCTGTCCTGAGCCAGGAGACTTGCAGAGCTCCATAATTTGCCCCTGGTACACTGCTGGGCACAGGTGGAAAAGCCAGGAGCTCGTGGGGACTGCAGTGTACACACCTGGTAATGAATGTACAATCGTCTGTCATTTGTTTACTTCGGCCTTTTGATCTCCACAACAGGTTGCATTAATTTTTTCTTTAATTGGCGTGTCTATTCCCTTGGCCCTGGATTGTTGCCTTGGAGATGCACAGGAGACCTTTGGAGAACTGCTTATTACAGCAGCAGGTGTGCACAACGCTGACCTGGACAAACCTGTGTGAGTCACCCGCTGATGGCGGGGTTGTAGGTGGCTGTGTGAGTCACTGAAAGTGAGGGGATCCCACATTCCTGACCTCCCCAAGGGCAGTGTTAATGCCTTTGGGCGCTTGATGTTAAACAGAAAGCACAGAACAAGATGGTTCGCTCTCCCCTTCTACCCACCTGGTCCTGCAGAGCGAGGTGGCTGGATGAGAAAAGCAGGAGTCCAAACTAAAGGCACCCTTCAGAAGTGTGGCTGACCTCTAACTGCTCTCATGGAGGATAATGAGGTTTGTATGGGCAGGAAGCAAGTGTAGAAGAGCTATTTGTGTGTACTTGTCTGACTGATGAAGGAAGAAAAACTAAACGCACCAGACTAATGAGTGCCCAGTGAGTTGGGAGAGCGGGAGTTTGGTAACGTCGGGAAGGAGGGTGGGCTCCTATAAGGAAAGAAATGCAGAGCACTGGCCTCCTGTCCCTAGTCAAAAAAAAGACACTGCTGGAAAGATGAGATGAGACACCAAAGGGGCAGGAGTAGTGTAATGCTTTGATATCTAGAAAGGGAGAGGATCTGACAACCAGATGATGGTTTTCAGCAGCGCTGGTGCATCTCTTGGTAGCTCAGTGCCTGGCAACTTCAATAGCAGCGCAGATCAACTGTAGGAACACCACATATGGTCCCAAAAGCTGTTCATGCATTTCCTCCCTCTGCCTTACTCTTGATGACTGTTTGAGATTAGACACATTTCTCATGAGCAGTGATCCAGGTGCCGGGCCTTACACTGTTCTTGTAACCTGGAGAGAGGTGGGAATTTTTCTACCTGCAGCATTTCCTACACCAGGGAAATGTGCTGCAAAATCCCTCTAAAGCCACCTTCCCTTCGTGGGCAAGGACATGGGGTGACAGCACATGACTGGTGACCCATGAATAAGGTAATGAGTGCATTTACATGAGGCCAGCAGTTGCCCAGGTGCTTGTCTCATATATATTATACACACACTCACATATATAAATATATATGTGTGTGTGCACCATTTTTGTGAACTGTTGGACAGTCCCTAAGAAATAAATACTGTGTACCTGCGTTTTGTCTGGCCTTTTGTCACCAAATGTCACACTGACAGACACCTGTGTGTGTGTTACAGGACAGGGAAGGAGAATTAAAGGGAGGCTGCTCTGTCCTTGTGTCCAAGGAGACCACATCTTCCAAGCTATAAAAGATTCCCTGGGCAGAGGAACTGCACTTTGCAGCAACTTTTACAACACTGTCTTTAGTGCCAATTTCTTGCCAGCACTGCTGCTCCCATTGTGTTGACCTGAAGCTCCTTTCATCTGGAGCAGGGACTGTATTTGCCTGTGAGGCTACTGGTATTTTATGGCTCTGTGGAGTGTCTCGGAAGAGGAGTGATTGCCTTGCTCTACTACATTAATTTCCATCATCTTTAATGACAGAACAAATTAAAAGATATTTCTGGACTGAAGTCCTTCCAAGGGGCAGCTCTTCCTTTGAACCTGCTGCCCATGAAACCAGGGGAGAACACCAGGCAGCCTTTGCTGGAGTTTTCTGGTCCCACTCAGGCTGTTGTCACCCAATGTCCCTGACATCACCCCATGGCTCTCACTGGGGTCACCAAAACATGAGGGAAAAGGCTCTGGTACCCCTCTGGAGACAGCCCCAGGTGCCTCAAGCTGGGGTGGTTGTAGGGACTACATATAACTATATATATAACACCTATAAAAACTATAGGCTTATATGTCGTTATGGAAACCCCGACAGTGATGATCTCAGGGTCTCCTCCAGCACTGTGGAGCCTGAGCAAGGTGGCTGTTGGGTGGAATGTCTCCATTGAGGAGATTCCACACCCTCTCTGGGCAACCTGTTCCTGAGCACAGTCACTGCACAGTCAAGAAGTTCTTCCTTGTGTTCAGGTGGAGCTTCCCAGGCATCGGTTTCTGCCCATTGCCTCATGGCCATGTGGTTGGCACCACAAAGCAGAGCCTGGCTCCATCTTCCTAGCACCCCCATTGAGATGTTTATACACATTAATGTAGTCTTTTCTTGAGGCTGAACAGCCCCAGCTCCCTCAGCCTTTCCTCATATGAGAGATGCTCCAGTCCTGCAGTCATCCTTGATGTCCTCTGCTGGCCCTGCTCCAGGAGCTCCGTGTCTCACAGAAGGGAGCTCACAGAGTCATTAGTGTTGGAAGGGACCTCTGGAGATGATCTGGTCCAACCTTCCTGCCCATGCAGGGTCACCTGCAGCAGGTGACACAGGAATACGTCCAGGTGAATATCTCCGGAGAAGGAGACTCCACGCCCTCCCTGGGCAGCCTGTTCCAGTGCTCTGCCACCCTCAACATAAAGAAATTCTTTCTCGTATTGAAGTGAAAGTGAAAAAAACCCGTATCCCTGTGTTTTAGTTTATGGCCATTGCTCCTCATCCTTACGCCGGGCACTGCTGGAAAGAGTCCGGCACCATCCTCTGACACCCCTTTTTGAGATACTTATATGCACTAATGACTCTTCTCCAGACTAGCCAGGCCAGCTCCCTTAGAGAGATGCTCCAGACCCCTCGCCACCTTCACGCCCGCCGCTGTCCCGGCTCCTCGTCCCCCTCCGTCCCCTCGTCCCCGAGGGAGCTCCCGCTCCCTCCTCCTCCTCCCGCTCCATGTTGCGCCGCCCCTGCGGTGCCGGCGGGGCCCTGCAGGCGGCGCTGGTCGCGGGCCGGGCCGCGGGGAGGAGGAGGAGGAGAAGGAGGAGGAGGAGGAGGAGGAGGCAGCGAGTGCCCGGATCGGCCGCAGCCGCCGCCGCCGCCCCGCGCAATCCGCCGCCATCCGCCGCGCCCCGCGCCCATCGCCCCCCCGCACCCGGCTCCGCAGGCACCCCCGGCTCCCCGCCACCACCACAGGTGGGTATCGGGGGCCGGCGGCGGCGGCGGCCGCGGATATTCGGGGCGGTGAGTGGGGCCGGGGGGAGGGAGGGGAGAGGAGAAGAGAGGAGGGAGGGGAAGGGAGAGGGAAGGTGGGACGAGGCAGCGCTAAAATGGAGCCGGGGCCAGCGGCTGCGGCACCCCGCGGCCTGCTCGCCTCGGGCCGGCTGCGGGGGGACCCCCGCGGTTTGTGGCCGGGGTAGCCGCCCGTGGTTGTTGTGCGGGGCCTGCCCGGGCCCATCCCCGGCGGGATCCCCATCCTCGGGGCCCCTTGTCCGGGCTCCAGCCCCCCGGGCCGGGGGGGCCGCGCTGGCCGAGCCGCCCCCGCCCCGCTCAGCAGCCGGGCCGGGGGGTCCCCGCCGCAAAGGCGGGTTGTTTTTCTTGGTCGTCTGGAGTGTGACACAAAGATATTTTTGTCGCGCCGTGTGTGTGTGTCTCAGCAAAACAAGGGGGGGGGGGTGGCATCCAGAAGGCTCGGCCGGTTTGTTATTGTGCGGGAGCTACAAAAGGGCTGCTGAGGCCGAAATGCGGCTGGACCGGGAGGGGGGGGGAGCGAGGATGGAGTTTGTGCGCTGGGCCAGCTGGTTCGGTGGGTTTGAAAAGATGTTTTAGGGTTATTTTTTTTTTGTCCAGGAAGGAGTTTTTTCATCTCTGTGTGGGAGCAGCTGTGCCCCCCTAATGCGGGTCCCGGGACTCGTGCTGAGCATCTTCACGGGGGGGTGGTTTTAGTCGTGTTGGTTGTGACAAAAACCCCCTGATCTCCCAAGTCGGAGCTGCCGAAAGCGGTTTGAATGAGCTGGGAGTTATGGGGTGTGTAAGGAAAGTTGTTTTGTTTTGTTTCAGTCTTCTGAACGTGCAAAGGGTGAGATACTCACTTGAGTATCATGAAATGTTTCTATATTGATGTTCATGGTGTTTGGGGTGATAAGGTAAAATAAACATAGATGTTCAGGACTTCGGTAATTTTGTTTCTTTCTAGGAACAGGTATAAAGTATAAGCACATTGCAGTGTCTACATCCTCTGCTTAGGGGGAAGACATCCCACCCCTTCCAGCACTGAATCCAGGTTAATAGAGGAAGTTTTGTTTGGCTTAAGCCTCGTCTTGAAAAGATGCAAGTGAGGCCTCCACTGGAATGGGCCCTTCCATGGTGTATAAAGAGCTGGTCCCTGCCTTGAGCCCGAGTTTGGAGAATCAGCTTCTGATGAGGAGGTTTTTCAGATATAAACTGGCAGACATACCTGCCTTTTCCATGTTCAGTTGCCACTGGGGTAGTTAAACCCCAGCGTCCTAAAACCTAGTCCTCTAGGGACTGAGGAGTAAAGTCACCTGGAAGAGGTAGGGAGGCCTAGACCATATCCTGAAAGTGGAATTTAGGGAGAGGATGGAAAGTGATGTTTTCAGGTTTTCTGACCGAAAAGATTAAATAGTTACCTGCCTTTTTGCCCTCTAAATGAAACATTGTAAATGAGCCTGGGTGTTATCAGGAGCTCATCAGGAGATTTTTGTGAGTTCATCATAGATGATGCTGCTTCTTTCAGGTGTCTGGCTTAAGAAGTTCTTAAGTTCTTTGTAGTTAACAGAGTATTTTGGGTGGTACGATAAACAAGACCTCTCCCATATGACCTCTTTGAAATGGTCTAGTGTTTTGCTTGTTACAGTTAAAAAGTTAAGATTAAAAATAATACTTGGACAAATCACAAATATTATGGGAGGTTGCTGCTTTGTTTCTGTTGGTTTTGGGTTTTTTAATTACACATTTCCTCAAGCCAGTGTGATTACATCTGCTGTTAGCTGTATTTTGATTTTGTGCTTAATTTGATACGTACCTTGAGTGCAAATTGATTCTTTTTTTTTGTTTGTCTGTTAGACTGGTCTGCTTTTCTGCACAGCCTGAGTAAACTAGATATCTATCACATGTTTGAGGCTGCTTTCAGCAGTTTTCACTGTTAAGAAGATATATTTTTACATGACTTGACAGATACCTTTCTTAAAAAAAAAGGTAAAGAAAGTAAACCGTGTGTTTGATACAGGTTTCCAAAGTTGTCATTATAAAGTGCCTTGGTGCCTTGTTTTTTTCTAAATTTGGAGAATTTTATTTTGGTCTTAGAGTGCATTTTTTTTAAATGAACTCTGAGCTTTTTTCTTTTATTTTTCTGTGTGTGCATGAGAGCTTAAAAGGGCAACTCAGCCAACTGGCTGAAAGAGGAAAAGTAAGTAAATGCTCCATACAAGTGCTGGAAAGGAGATGCAGGGCTTAAAAGTATTTTTGTTTCAATAAATACGAGTGATGTTCCCAAATATTTTTTTAATTAAAATTATTTTGCTTTATAGTGACCTTTTAATAAAACTTTGTGTAAAACCTAACTTCAAAGGCTAATTTATTGGAACAGCCTCCTGAAGGTAGGGGTGGCATTAGAGTCTGTGTTTGTCTAACAGAGCTGGTACCTGAGTGATGGTGTAAAGACAGACAACCCTCAGTGTGTGTGGCAGGGATGGTTCCAGAGCACCTGATGGTTGTACCACACCTTTCTTGTCCTGCTGGGATCACACCTGAGGTGTGGCTGGGGAAAACAAGGACCCTGGTGCTGCTCTGGTTTGCCTGAGCTGTACAGTGCAGCCTGTTGGATGATCCATTACAGAATTACCTGCCCGTTCAAGATTCAAGTGTTGGTTGTTCAAGGCCTTCATTGTGCTCACCTGACTAATTGGAAGTATTTGTGGGTGAGCTGGGCTAACTTTTAAGTGCTGCTGCACTGAAAATAATAGTAAGCCTTTTTAATTATTTATTTTTTTCTTTTATGATAGTCTACAAAGAAATTGTGCTATAGAGGCATTTCCACTTCTAATGGTGTTTGTTTTTTCTTCTTGTTGGGAAAATAGAAGCAAAATGAACAGGAGAAACTTAGTGATACAGAATGGTGACTTCAGGGGAGGGAGGGAGAGGGTTTATTCCAAGGGCTGAACTTCTCTGGTCATCCGTGTTCCTCATTACTACATTCCTCATTTATTCTGCAACTTGGCACTGAGCTGTTTTCTCAGTATCAGGCCTTGCTCTTAAGCTGATCATGCCTTGTAAGTGGGTTTTGTTTTTCATGTGGCACTGACTCATTCTTCTAAGAGGTCGATAATTTCACAGCTCCTTATCACTGGTTTGTCATTTGAAACAGAAGAAATACAACTGTGGGTCTCTCAGGTATCAGACAATGAGGTGAGAGCACAGAGACCAGGTAAAGGCTGGGCAGCTGCAACTCTCCATTGCAGAGCTAGTGACTTTGTTATCAAAGTCATGAGAGTGCTCTTGGAAAGCACCTTCTGAAGGGGGTTTTGCACACTTTTGGGTTGGTTAAAGAGTTGGTCTTTCCCACATGAAGATAAAATAAGGCAGGAGATGATATTATAATATTCAGCCTCACTGAAATGTAGCTTTGGCTCATGTTCTGTTACTAACTTGTACTAGAATTTAGGATGTTCTCTGCATACACATTTGCTTCCTGCGCAGAAGTAACAGAGGCTGGAGCTTCTGAGGTGTTTATTTTGGAGCAAAGCTGTTCAGATGTGTATGGCTGTAAATCCTGACCTGTTTTTTTGTCTGGGAGCGTTTGGACCACAACTGAAGTGGACTGGAGGCTGCTCTAGTAGCCCTGGTTTGTTTTGTATTTACCTGTGGCATTGGTTGGTTGTGAAGCTGCTTGACTTGCAGTGCTGTGGGGTCTGTGGGGACAGGAGGTGCTTCTGAGATTTTATAAGGTGTATATGCAGTTCTGCAGTTGTTGCACCCAAATTCAGTGTCTGTGTTTTGGTTCTGAACTCTTGAATTTTTCAGGAAAGTTTTGATAAGCTGGAAGGGGCGAGAGAGCTCACTGTTACACCTTTAAGAGACTAGAGGTATGAATTTGGGGAGAACTGATGAAAACAATTGAACCTTGAGTGAAAGGGAAGAGGTAATGGCCAGGTTTGAAATGTGCAAACGTGGTGGAGGAGGTGAAGGTGAGCTTGGTGTAAATGTGAAGAAATACAGGAAAAATAACCAGGAAGAAAGCAAAGACTTCCTAACAGCCCCCCAGGATCTGGCCAAGAGGACCACTCTGTTGGGCTGTAGTACTTCAGATGTCTGCCAGGCTTCCATTAGTTGTTGGGAGCAGCCTCAGCAGCCTTTAGATTTCAGGTGGGTGGCACTTAAGAGGAGTAAACTACCTAGTATTTGTGGAGTTAGCACCCTTAAGGAAGAGATTTGGTGGAGGAACCCTTCCTGGGTAGCCATTGAGACATTTAGGCAGGAGTTGTAGTGATGGTGCTCCAAGCACTGAATACAGACAGATATGAAGAGCTTGCATTGGGACTTTGCCTCCCCCAGGCACTTCTTGTGTGGGAATATAGCCTTTTGGTTGTTTTTTTTTTTTTTGCAAGAGTTCTGCTGTGGGGTAAGTTCTTCAGCTCTTCCTACCTGTATGTGGGCTGGGAGGTTGTACAGAAGCCTTGAGTGATCTTGTTCAGCATTGGGAGTGGGCTGTGAAGCAGGCAGGGGAGTAGGGACATGTTCAAGAGATGTTTCTTCGTGGCTACAATAGTATGAAGTATGGTTTTATCTTTTATTGAAATAACCAAAGAATCGAGTTCCCACCTAGCAATTGAAGCTTCAAGAGCTGTCATTCAGAAACGGATTCATGAGATCTTGAGTGTTGGTATGGTGTTGGTGTTCTGCATCAACAACACTAGAGCAAAGTGTTGCCTCTAGTGAGGCCTGTGATCCTGTTGCAGCAAAAGCAGTGGATGGGATGGCTCATTTAGGAGGTGTTTGCAGCATTCCCCATCCCAGCATGCAGAGACCTGCTCCTCCAGAACTCTTCTGGAGCAGGGCTTCATGCTGCTGCTGGCCCCACAGCATCAGGAAGGCAGGCAGTGTGATTCAGAGCGTGGTTTTCAACCCCAGAAAGTAGGAGATGAAGGCTCTATTTCTTGCTCTGCTGCTTAGCAGAGCTGCAGAGTTCTGTGGTGTCGTTTTCCTATCTGGAAGCTGAAGTGATGACGCTTACACACCTTGTCAGTTATGCACTGCAAATATCTATGTAAATTAAAGCATCTGTGAAATGTTTTCACTTCCTGTCTGGCTCGGGGTAGTCCAGATGTCCTGGGCATAGCCCGGGTTACTGAGCTCTCCAGAAGAGCTAAAGCTTCCTAAAGATGTGTAAAGCTCCTTTCTTAGGAGGACTGAATCACACTGCTGTAAGGTGCTTTCCTACTGCTTTGTCCCTCTGTCCCTTTCCCATCAGATTCCTGTTAGCATCCTTGGCATTCATTTGTGGTGCAAATGGCTTCTATGAATAGGCTTCCTGCAAGGAGAATTGCTGTGCAATGCTGCATTACCCTGATGCTGTTAAAATTGGGGAACCCGGAGGAAGGCTTGCTTGGAAGCTTCAGTATCTGCAGTGTTTATGAACTGCAGGCTTGTCTGGACTGCTTGACATCTTATTAATGGTTTGAACCGGCTGCCTCGGTCCTGATGGCTGTGGGAATTGGGAGAAATCTGATAGAGAAAGAGCTATTCAGCTCTTGCCAGGGCAGCTTTGTACCCTGCAGCGAGTACCTGCCAGAGGAGCTCCCAGCAGTGCCCTGGGGAGGAACAGGACTGGAGGGATCTGCTCAGCAGGGGTGTACAGGAACCTCTGCCTTGCCTGTGCAGTGAGGGATTGGCATTTACGACCTGCTGATGAATAGCACTGGCTTTTATCTCTTCATAAAGATAACCCTCTGTGCATAACCTGAGTGGGAGCTGAGGCCCTGAAGTCAGCAGGCAGCCTCAGAGTGCAGAGAGGTGACCAGAGCCCAGATTTGGTAGTGAGGCCCATCGGGCACAAGGTAAACATCCACCTCCCTGTTCCAGTGTGATGCTTCCTGAGACTGCAGAGAAAACAGAGCAGCTTACTCAACAGCTGATGGCATTTGTGTGGAAAGAACTGTATCTGTTCCTGAAAAAAGGACTGTTTAACCCAAAGCACTGCCAGCTTTGCTCTGATTTCATCTCTTGGAGCTGTGACATCTCTAATTTCCTCTCTGGTTGTTTGCTATAAAATTTATGTTCACTGCTGAGAGACAGAATAAATTGCTGAGCTTGGGACCAGGTGAAGGATTTGTGAAATGTTTGACAGAGAATTATTCTTCCAGTGGCCAGTTGTGGCCTTGGCTGTGTAGGGCTGTGTAGGGCTGTGTAGGGTGAGGTGTGTCTCATGGTTTGGAGGCTCAAGTTTGGGTTCTGGAGCTGGCAGCACACTGGTGTTTCACCTGTGCTACTCTTACTGTATCTCACCTGGGTTATGTGGGTATCATTGCTGTGATGACTTCTAAAAGTCTGTGTGGCAGAAGTGTCAGGGCTAAGGGAATTTCATGACCTTAATGTGCAGTTTGTGCTTTTGTGGGTGCCTTCTGCCCTCGTGGGCTCCTCTGAAGCAGTGGGCAGGATTGAGTGCACTTCTGTGCCAGTGGAAGAGGCTGTTCTGGATGTGGCAGGTGCTACTGCAGTGCATTCCTTCCTCGTTTGACTCATCTTTGCAACTTCTCCTTTGTGATCGAGAGCTACATTTTCTCTGAGGATCTTGGCATGGAGGTTTGGTGGCTGGGGTAGGGACCTGAGCTCTGAGACTTCTTACTGTCTGTGGTGTTAGTTAAGCAAACTGTTCCTCTGCCTTGGTTACCCAGGTAAAATAGGACTGATAGTACCAGCCCTGTTACCTACCCATCAGGAGATCCCTACCAGCTACTCACAGTCTGTTGCTCAGATACCTAAATGCCCAATTTACCTTACAGTTCAGCTGAATGTTGCCAGGAGCTTTCTGAACAAGTTTTGCCAACAGAGCATTATGCCAGGTATTCCTTTAGTATTTGGATTTAAACTGCTCACTTGTGATCAGCTTCCTTGCTCTGGCATTGAGGGAGCAGGATGTTGTATCTGTGTGTTCCCTCTGGACATTCACATCTCAGAGGAACTGGAGCAGGGCAGAGTGGAAGGCAGAATCACTTTGGAGGCTGTGGGTAGTGTGTTTTCAGCTCTGGGCCTTGCTTGTGGAAAAACCAGAACTAAAGTACAACTTAAGTACAAATCTTTAGATTTGCACTTGAATACGAGCCTTGTTGGGCAGGCAGTTCACAGAGATCATGAGGTTGCTTCCCTTTCCTCTTGTACCAGAGGGGTTGAGATATGGATCTTTTGAGGCCACAGATGGTTCTTGCTGAACTGAGCTGCACTGTCCTCCCTGGGTTTTGCCTCTGAAATGTGAAACGGCAAAGAAATAGGCTCCTTTTTTTCTGTTGTGTCTTGTTGCTGAAGTACCTGCCAGGAGGTCAGGAAGTCAGAGCCTGATGGTGCTGGGTCCTGCCTTGTTTAATGTCTTCATGGCCTGGGTGAGAGGGCAGGGAGTGTAATGTTGGTAGCTGGTGCCTGCAGGTTGTTCCACGAGATACCTTCCTGCTTCCCTGCAGCATTCAACTCTTGATTCTGAGGGATGATAAGAAAGCCCTGCAGCACTTCCTCTTGGATTGGAGATAAGGTTATACCTTCCTGACAAGCTGGCATGAGCGGGTCAGTTCCTCCTTTACAGCATGATGGGGCAGATGGATAGGAAACTGGCTCTGTTTCTCTGGAGGGCTGTTGTAGAGAGACACTCCTTTCAAGGAAAGGATTAACTGCACACCTTTGGTTTTCTGTTACTTGAAAAGGAGGGGGAGTTTCATGAGCACAGGATCTCACAAGTACTTTCTGTGGGCTGTGGACCAGCTTTCTGATGGGATTTTTTTTGCTCTGTGCCACAGTCTTGCATACTCAGGATGAACTATTTCTTTGTCTGCATCCTCAATTACTGGAGGTCAGGGCTCCTTTCCAGGGTGTGGCATTGTCTGTCCAGCCAGCACAGAAGGGACCACAGAACTTGTTAATGTTTTTGTGTAAATACAATTGAGCTATTCTCCAGACCCCAATCTACTTTATCTGTTTTACAGTAAGTTACAATTCCACCCTTTCTGGCTGCCTTTCTCTGCCTGCCTTCCCAGCACTGGAAAAGCTGTTCAGCAGAGAGGTAAAGCTTCTGTATTTTACAGGCCAGATCTGAGATTGCAAAGATGTGTTTTCTCTAGAGCTGTGCAGTGATTTAGTGACAGTAGTTGTGATTCCCAACCTGTTGGTCCATTTAGAAGAGAGGGCAGCAGGTGAGCTTGGTGAAGACAGAACTGAGAAAATGAGGTCGTGTTACAGGACATGCCCTTTCTGTCTCCCCTGTCATGTTTTATCTCTGCCTGTAGAGCCCCACAGTGCAGAGTTAATGATAGATCCACTGTCCAGAAGGCTCTGCCTCTCCTCTTCATGGTCCTGCTCTGTGCCTCAAATCCCAGGAAGCTTGGCATAGAGAGAGGTCTGATGATGGGGCTGGACAGCAGGCAAGCCTGGCAGACAACCTCCAACCTCCAGTACTACTTGGCTAACAACATATCTGTGCAGTAAATCATGGGAGATATGATCTTGTTCTCCCACTCCCTGTTTTTGCAGGAGACAGGGTTCATGGGAAATGCAGAGAGAAGGTGGAATTGTGCAGGATTAAAGGAACTGGTGCCATCAAATACATCTATTGAGCTTGTGAATCAGGAGCTTGGTGATGGGGTGTTTTATCTCTTCTCTGCACTGCAGACTCCTGACTTGCTTCTCCCTATCTGGCAGGATTTGGTGCCATTTTCTGACACCACATTTGGTGCTACATCCAGATCTTGGCAGGTCCTTTTTCAGGTGTACCAGCAAATCTTGGCAGCTCCCTCTGGAAATAATTCAATAGAATGACAGTGAGCAGTTTCTTGTGGCTTAGACTCTTGCTGCAGCCTCTGCCTGCTGCACAGCTCTTCTGATTGATCCTGTTGGCTTTGTACTTGTATGCTGATATTCTCCTGTTGCTCCCCTCCTTATTAAGCAATGTCTCCTGGGAACTGAGTGTTCATCTGGTCCCTTCCCTGCTAGGCTGATGATCCATGCCTGGCCCAGACAGGGCTCTGAAGGATATTAGTGCATCTGACACCAAGCCCCTGGGCAGGTGATCACACTGTTTCACCAAAGCCCTTCCAAGGGCAGCCAGTGGTGTCTTTCATCGCTGAGGCAGGTGGTGAATGTTTCACAAATAGGTGGTTCTTGGTGGGACAGGTTCCAGGAGAAGTAGTGGTATTTCTCTGTTGACAGATAAATGTTGAGCTCTGGAAGTATCAGCAAAACTGACTGTGTATTTAAAGAAGAATGAACACCACTAATCTCCTGTAAAACTATACTGTGTTTTTTAAAAGGTTTCACGTTACTAGTATCATGTATTTCAGTTTAACATCAACTCCAAACACTTCTCTCTTCTGAAAGTACTGTTCAGCTTTTCCAACCTGTGAGTTTCTGAACAATTTGTATAAAGTTTCAGGTCAAAAATCATCCTGCTTGTGGAGAAAAACCTTTTCACTGTTAATCTCCATCCTGGTGCTTTGTTTTGTGTTAGTGACTGCTGCTGTGAAGTGAGCAAGGACTGAAGGTCTGCAGTAGTCTTGGATCCTTTGCCCCAGTGATTGTGCTCAGTGTAGAGCTCAGTGGTGTGCGAGCAGCTGAAGTGATTCCTTCTAGTGTGTGTGTTACCTTTCAGAAGTCTGTTTGCCCTGCTCAGCTAAGGCTGGCTGACTTCCAGGTACTCCAGCTCCATTGAAGTCTTGTGAATAAAACACCAGCAGCCCAGCCTCCTGCATACATAGATTTACAAAGAGCTTTGCAGACAATCCTGTTTGTCAGGAATCTCTCCCTTTGGCCGTGCTTTCAGCTCGGGGGTTTCCAGTTGTTACCAGTGCCAGTAACTCAAGGTTTTCATAGGGTTTTTTTTGCAGGACAGGCTCAATAGATCCCTGCTGTAGCTCCAAGACTTACATACTTATTAATCTAATGTCTTTAAGACATTAAAATGTCTTAAAATGTCATTGTTGCTCTCTGGATTAGAACATACCCCTTCAAAAGGCAGTTAGACAGGGTCAGTACCCAAACATCAGATCCAGGGCAACACGAAGTGGACATGAAGACATGGGAACAGTGGAGCTCTCTGCCCAGGAAGTGGTTCTGGTGCAGTTATTTGTACCCTGGAGTCTCTAATGGGACTGGTCATACTGCAGTATTTTGTGATTCCTCTGAGACATTCAGTATTTTGCACTCTGGTGCTGTCCCTTGATATAACAGTAGACATTGCTAGTCCTGCGAATGGGAAGAGCTAAGCTGTATACTAAAGCTGATAGCAAACTTTCCCCAGAAGAGCTCTATAAACCCAGAGAGAAACCTTGCAGAAATGCTGGGGATTGATTTACTTTTGATTTCTCTGTAATGGGATATTGCTTTCTTCAGGGTCAGCTCCCGGGCTCGGGAACCCTGAGCACAGGTCAGCGGCTCTGCCAGCGCTGTCAGTATTCGGTTGTCAGCATTGGCATGTGCCTTGTGGTTCCATGCTCTCCTAATAAGGAGCATGCAGGCAGGCAGGTCAGTTGTAAACGACTCGATTTTTATCAGAAATGGCTGTGCTCTGCAAGACTAGAAGGCCTGGATGATCCCTGCCCGGATTCCCTGCGTGACTGTGCGATGGGGAGGTAGTCGATAGTCGAGCATCGCGCCAGCCTTGGGAGGCTCTGTGGCCTCCTTGAAGTGCTGTGGGTGACCTGGGTGCCAAGTGATTCCACTGGCCAATACACCCCTGGGTCTGCAGCTGGCAGGAGGGATGGGCAGCAGGGTCCTGCCTGGGCTCTGATCCGGCTCAGTGCTGTATGGAAATTGCTTCACCTCTCCATGGACTCGCTTCCCCCTTTGGAGCACACACACACATACCACACAGACAAAGCTGTGTTTCACATTCAGCTTCAAAGCATTGAAGGAGTTCAAAGTAAATCTCATTTATCCAGACAGCAGTTGTGGCTGTCCCAGAAAGTTTGACAAGGGGCTTTATCCCGACATGTCCCCAGCTCTTCTGTTCTCAAGTGGTTGTTTATTCCTCCCTCATCCTTTTAATGATATAAGATGTAATCAAGAGGCAGCTGAGACCCGGTTACATAACTGTTGTCAGGGTTTCTCTTTGGCTGCATGGCCCTGTGTGCTGTTTGCACACTGACTTTCAGGAACTCAGGGATTTTCTGTTAACCAGATAACTCCTGAACCTGATATGGTAGGTGGTTTGTTGTTGTTGGGTTTTTTTAAATACCTGCTAATATTAATCTGGTTTAAGTTTTCTAAACCTCAGCCTGGATTTTCTTGGTTTTATTGTGAGGTTGGTACAGGATTGACGTGGTTTGTTTAGACCCCAAGTCAGGCTCCCTCTGCAAGGCTCAATATACCTGTAAAAGCAGGTGGCTGTGCTCTTGCCAGCACAGCACCCTCTGCTATTCCCTCTGCTCTGGGCCTCCCCACAGTTCTGCCTGTTCAAACAGCTCATTGTTCTCAGTCCAACTTCTGCTTTCCTGCCAAGTTTGTGCTAATCAGTGTGTTTTCTCTCCTTTTCTCTTTTATGTCTGTCCTACTAATAAAATACAGTGCAAATGGCTAAGTGAGGGAGGAGCTGTTGTTTTCTTTGGCACATGGCGGCCATCTGAGCAAAGATGGAACCAGACTGAAGCCAAAGATCATTTGCTACTCAGCAGGCAAAGGTGCCTCAAAGCTTCCAGCCAGCCCTGTTGCCTCCATGGGCCTTCATGCTGCAGCTCCCTGTGGTGGTCCAGCAGAGATGCTCTGAGGGGCATCTTGTGGAGCCTGGTGTTTTTCCTGAGCATCCCATGGATGCTGTTACTGAGTGACAGAAGATTTTCTCTGTCCCTGACCACGCTGCCTTAGCACACAGAGTCCATGGATTCTTGCTCCTGACAGGCCTGATTTAAATCCTGCAATATGAGAACAAACACTATATGTTGCCAGGTTTATTGGTCAGACATTTGTCCCCTGGTAGCAGCCTTTAGATGGCCTTTACTTGGCCAGTTGCAGTTGGCACTGCATTCCCAGTCTGGCTGTATCCAGCATGTTTGCAGTCTGTGCTTTGGTTTGTACATAATGTGTGGTGCACTAATCCTCTTCCCTGGAAATCATGTTTGATAAGGCGTTGCTGGTGGGAGTTGTAGCCTCTGGTCAGACACAGTTTCTTTCAGAAAGAGTGATTTCTGCCTATGTTGGAAAAATGCTTTCAGCTTGATGAATTTCAGAAAGTGTGAGGGGTGGGAAGGTCAGATATGTATCACATTTTGTTACTTCAACACAGAGTTGAAACCCTAAGATGGGACCTAGCAGATGGTATAATAAAACTGCCAGCAGTTTTAGGCTTGAAGTGGAGACTTTACAACAAGAAATCGGGAAATCTAAATTATGTGTGAAAAGGTTAGATTAAGCTCCTAGATTTGAGAAAATTGAGAACAGAATTATGCTTTAAAAAAAATGAAAGAAAGGTCAACTGAAAGTAAGCAAAGTGTCTTTTCTGACATAGAAGTTGATGTGCAGTGTGTGCACTGCCCATGTTTCAGCTTTGTCCCAGGCTCCAAGAGCCAAAATGTGGAAGTAAAGAGACTCCCTCGTGATGGGTGTTAATCACAGCATGTTGTGCCAGCAAAGATCAGAGTGAAAAATTGACAAACCACATCCATTGTGAAAAAGATACTTAAAGCTAAAAGTGATGTTCAAGGTGCCAGCAACAGAGAAATGCAATTTTTTTGGTGAAGTGTTTTCAGGAATCGTAGTAGAAGGGCTGAAGCCACAGGCTCAAGAGTCTGAATCTAGTACATAACTCACTCTCAAGGCCAGCTAACGGGGAAAGGGAATTTGGAGAAAGAATTCTGTTGCCTTCAGTTGATGGTATCAAAGCATTAATTGCTGGTATAAGTCATTAGCTGTGGCTGGTGTGGAACCATAATCTAAACATTAGAAACCTGTCTGCCAGTGCTTCAGTGGGAAACCCAGTGATAAATTCTGTGGTATAAGATACGGTGCTTTTCTGTCATTTATGTTTAGGAATCCTTGTGTTTTGCTGCTTATTGTTAGACTTACTCCTTTAAAGCAAGGACTGTGTTGACCTCTCGTGTGTTCTCATACTTGAAGAAGCTCACCTCTTTCAGTGCTGGAGTGGCAGGAAAACATGACGCTGTGAGAAGTGTGTTCCTGCAGTTCTTTTAATTCAGTCTGTGAATCTTAAAGCCCACAAGCTTCTTGTGACTAAAGAGGAGGGAGTTAAAACCCTGTAACTTGGTGTGCGTGCTCACTGAATATCTGCAGTTCTAGCTGTCGTGTGTGCTTTACTTTTTACTTCTCTGTGGCTGAATAATCTGTTTGATGGTGTTCTCCTGGTTCTCTTTCACTAAAAGGCAGATCGGGAGCGGCGCAGAGAAATTTCCTTACTAGATGACATTTCATCGCAATGTCCGATCGTTTGGGGCAAATAACCAAGGGAAAGGATGGGAAAAGCAAGTACTCGACTCTCAGCCTGTTTGATAAGTATAAAGGAAAGTCAATAGAAGCTATCAGAACTACAGGTAAGAAGCACCCTCAGAAAGCTCCTTTCGATGTGTTCCCGAGGGTGTTGTTGCAGAGCTGTTCGGGTTGTTGGCCCTGTGGGGAGGGTGCCCAGTGGGTCACAGCTGGGGTGCAGAGTGTTTGGGCTGGTGTCTAAGCCTGTGTTTCATTAAAACTTCAAGGAAAGTGCCCATGGCACTTTGTGTTGCTCTTAATGTAGGGACATGGAGGAAGGACGCAGGACAGCTGGGGGCTGTTGGCCTTTTTGTTTAGCCTGTGTCCTTGCTGCTGAGTGGGCAGGTGGCAAACTTGAGTGAAAGCCTTACCAGGGCCTTAGGCTGTGCCAGGACAGGGCAGTTGAGCTGAGTGAAGTGCCTTAAGCTGGTCAGACCTTGTCTGAGGAGAGTCAAGGACTGAAGGCCACCTGAGTTGGTTTTGCAGTAGAAATGTGACCAGAAGTATATGGTGGGGTCAAAAAAATGAACCTTGCCTGGTCTGGCTCTGGATTTAGTGTGAGAATAGAAAACAAAAACCAAAATACTTCCTTAATAAATGTGGTCTCTGGTGGGTAGAGCTGGCAGATCTAGACCTGGGGACTCCTGGATTAGGTTACCAATTGGTCTGCTAAGAGCTGGAGTTGAGTGGCTCTTTCCCCAAGCTTTGAAGGGGTGGTGCTGCTTCTCCTTGGTGAAATGAAAGAGGAGGATTTGCACAGGTAGCTAGAAGACTCTGTGAGCACTTTTCTAGAGGAGAATTATTTCTCCTTCCCTCCCACTGTGGGAGCTGTTTGCCAGCTGCTACGACAGACGGTCCTGTGGGAAACGACCTGTGTGTTGACATAGCAGCAGCAGTTCTGTTGGGACTGCACCCAGCCACAGTATCCTAATTAAGATTACTTATCTGGCAGGATACAGCCCTCTAACCTGCTGCTGTTCCTTTCTCACTAGTTATTCCTAGACATGGCTTACAGAGTCTTGGGAAAGTTGCTGCTGCCCGGCGCATGCCACCTCCTGCAAATTTGCCTAGCTTGAAGTCTGAGAACAAAGGAAACGACCCCAACATCATTATAGTACCCAAGGACGGTACAGGATGGGCAAACAAGCAGGATCAGCCAGACCAAAAGAGGTTGGTGGAGTGAATCTCTGGTAATTTTGTCAGCGCTGCCGTGCTGCGTGTTGGACCCTAGTGATCAGTTCTTTGTTGTCCATGCCAATGTAGAGCCAATGTTTTAGCTTGATCTTTTAGCAACTGCCATATTGCCAGAGTTGTTTTGTTGCTCTCTTTCCCCTGTGATCTCACCTCTGCTGTCTCTGCTCAGTTCCAGTGCGACGGCTGCACAGCTGCAGGAGTCGCTGCCGCAGCAGGGTTTGCAGAAATCTGTCTCCAATTTACAGAAGCCGACACAGTCAATCAGTCAGGAGGTGGGTGCAGCTGGTCTCTGACTGCCACCCTGCTTCCCCTGTCCCCAGGCAGCCTGGGGGTTTTCTTTTAATTGCCTGTGTTGCCTTGCACAAGTAAGAATTGCTCCTGTATAATCAATTCTCGTGGAATTGACCCTCTAGAGTCCCAAGTTACTGTGCTGTGTTGCATTTAAGAGTATAATTCTGTGTATGTTACTTCTGTGTCTTTCAAATGTGTGCAAAAAGTCTAGTTGAGGTCTAGAAAAAACCAATTAAAATGTAGGATAGCTGGTTAGCACTTCTAAACTGTGTTACTTTGGGTCTAATTCAAGTGTCACATGGTGACAACAGACCCAGTGCTTGCTCCCAGACTTGATAGAAAGAGATCAGGTCATGTGGGAGAAGTCACCAGTGTCAGGACCTGAAAAAGCTACTAGCAAGTAAGAAGCTGCCCTAGAGAGTGCAGGGACCTGTCCCTCATGCTGTAGATTTCACACTTTGAGTTTTAAAAAATTTCCCAGCCCTCGAGGTTCAGAGAAATCACAACAGGGGTTATGATTTGAAGGGAATAGTGGTTAATGCATGAGAAAGTAGGGTAGCCTTCAAGCTGAGGTGTAGCATGGAACAAACTTAGGAGATTGAGAGAGACCATTTGGGTAAATGCAGCAGAACAAAGGGAAAACCTGATTAGAGTGAGGTAAACGAGAGAAATGGTGTGAGTTGGTGAAGATGAGCTGAGGAGACATTAGGGCAGAGAAGAGGATTTTTGCTGTAGCACTGTAGTACACTGGAGTGGGGAACAGCTGACTTTAGCCCCAACAAGATGAGGGAGACCTGGGGTATGGAGTGGTATCTGGTGGGTGATCTGGAGGTCTGAAAAATAGGAGGTGCCAGCCAGGAAATGAGAAACAGTCGTGAAACTTTGCTGATCTGTGGGTGTTGGGGTTTCTTGTTTGCTTTGTTTTGTTTTCAGAGTACAAATTCAGTGCCAGGTGGACCAAAGTCATGGGCACAGCTGAATGGAAAGCCAGCAGGACAAGAAGGTGGTGAGTATGATAAGCAGAAATGGAGCTGGGTATGTTCCTGCTTCTCCCAGATAGACATGAGATGGAGTGGACTCCCATTTCTTCCTGCCCTCCCTGTCAGACTGGTGCAGAATGGGACACAGATGTCTTGGTTACAGTGCAGAGAGACCTTACGAGTTTTCAGTCTGTGTAATGTGTTGCCTGGAAGGATGCAGGTGCATCTGCTCAGGTCTGCCAGTGCAAGACATGGCTTGAACAGAATGTGTCTCAGGGCCACACAGAACCAGGGTGATTCTTGCTCTTGGGATGCAGCAGGGAGGACTGGGAGGTGAAGGTTTTGAAGAAGAAGGGAAACATTTGCCCCCTCACCAGCATCTTCTATCAGTCCAGAGCAGTGTATAGTAAGGGTGAGGAAAACTGAGTGAAAGAAGGGAGATTCTCCCTGAGTAACTGTGCTGCTAATGGCTTCTGCTTGACTGAGAATCCTGAAGCAGTGTTAACACGAACTGGGAGTTTAGTTGTCTTCGGATGCATCCATTTCCACACAGGAGGTGGTTTCCAGCTGCACTGAGTACTGCCATTAAAACCATAGTGAGGATAACAGCTCAGTTCCAGTGTTTTAGTGAGAACAGACCTGGAACTGTTCCATTGTCGAGTGAAATTGCAGAGAGATGTGAAAGAACTGAGAGAGCTGCTGATTGCATAAACAGAAGGGACAAGTTTACCCTTAATTAAATGAGGCCCTTAATGAGAGGATGTTTCTCAAAGGCCAAATGTTAAATCAGAGACTTGTGTTTGCCTGAGGTCAGTGGCCAGTGCAAAGACTGTCTTCATTGTTTAATTGGTACTTTTCCTGTCCAGTCATTCTGAAATCTGATAATCTTAACAGTGTTATTAAAGATTTTTTGAAAACTCATTCTGGGTCACACTTACCAATATAGAGTTCTCAACCCAAGAAAACAGTTGCATATGTGGCTAAGAGCAGCTTAATTAGAAGGTAATTGAATCACAAAAGCATCAGAAATGTGGCTGAAAGGACTTCTTAGGCCATCTCATGCTCACACCTCTTCACCAGTGGCATTGAATAGTTGCTTTTCTTTCTAAGCTAATACAGCAGTTTCTAATATTATGGACAAAGAGGAGAGTCTCTTGCTTTTTGCTCTTTTTAAGTCTTACAGCTATAAAATCTTTTTTGGAGAGAGTTTCTTGAAAGACACTTACCTGTGCCATTCTAGCTCAGTAGAATAACACATTTGAAATCAGAACTCGCAGCACTTCTCAGCCACTTTGTGGTGTATTTGGGAAATGTTCTTCTCGAGTATTCTCATGTCTCCAGAATAGTTAAAGGTGTTACATGCAGCAGTTGCAGTGTTTTCCCTGGAAATCTCACATGGGAGGTCTTGTGCAGTGTGCGAGTTCCAGAAAGTGGAAGTTACTAAAACCAATCCTCCTTGACTCTTCAGGACAAGGAAGGAGAAAGATAAATGAAACTCTTTTGTCAGGTCTTCAGTACTCACTGCTGATACTTCTAATGTGATAATTCTGAAATGCCCTTTTTAAAGGGAGCATTATCCAAGTAACACTAAGAAACAGTTCTCAAAAAAAGCAATTCTTTTAATGTTTAATAGTGCAATAATGCTTGCAATTTCCTTTTATTCAGTGTTATCTTGCCAACAGATTTAGGAGAACTGCTGTGTTTTGTGTTCCAGTCACTGGCAGATCTTTAGAATTGACAGAAAACTATCATTCTGGGGTGACTGATGACTCAGCAAGACAATTTGCCAGTGACTAGAAATGAACCTGGCCTGATCTGACCACTGATCTGCGTCTTGAAAATGCTGCAGCAGGGAGGAGAGTGGGGATGGCATGTAACATCCACCCTTCTCTGTGATCTTTCACTAATATATTGGCAGAAATCTTAACAATAGACTTCCCTGGCAGAGTGAGATCTGAGCAGAAACAGTCTGGATAGAAATGTCAAACACTTGATAGCAGGGTATGATCTATAAACGATCTTGCAGAATTTATATCTCTGCCTCTGTTTGAATTCTGTACTTTACGAAAATAATTGGAAGCCGAGAAAGTTCACTCTGACTTCGTTGAATGTGAGAATTGAAATGAAGATCCCAAGTTAAGAGCGTGGGAGTGCTGGGTGAGGACATGTGTTGTCGTGTTGGTGACAGTGTCTGAGAGTGGTTGGGATGTGAGCTGAGGTGCCGGTACAATAGTAACTTGGGTTTAAATGTGCCAGAGGCCCAGATTCTCAGGAAACACGTTTCCAGGCTGATCTTGTAAGGGAGTTGAAAGAGTGGAAGGATTTTCTCTGAGTCCCACACTTATTTGTCTGACAGGTTCAAGGGCCTCAAGCCGACTGTTATCCTTCTCTCCCGAGGAATTTCCGACGCTGAAAGCAGCTGGCGAGCAGGACAAGGGTGGCAAAGAAAAGGGCGCCTTAGATCCGTCGTATGGGCCAGGACCAAGCCTCCGCCCCCAGAGTGAGTGAAGGGTTGTGTCCTTCTGCCTTATCCCAGCTCATAACCCCAGAGACTGTGTGTTGTGCAGGGCGTGCCAGTTCACAGCAGTATTCCGTCTTTACATTTCCTTTTCTCTTTTTATGAGCTTACATGTGTCAGGCTGCCTAGCAGATGATCACAGGTCAGCATGTGGTGCTTTTGTTCTGTGGTCCAGACAGCTGGGAATGGACTGTCATCTACTGTATTGTTTAATAAAGTTGCTGTGTGATGTTGCAAAGCAGGCCCCTCCCCCTGGGCTGGTGGAGCCACAGAGAAATGAGTGCGTGGTGTGATGTGGCTTCTCTTTGAGTGTTTGTGCATCTAATTGGCATTGATTCTGCAGGGTAAGTAAGGACTGTGGAGATGGGGAGCAGAGTTAGTAGGAATTTAGGCTTATTGGCAAATAAGGACACCACTGGTGCAGCAATTCCTTAGTAACAGCTGATGCTGCTTATTTCTTGAAAGAATAAACAAAACTGGAGATTTTTCTTGGTCCCTGATATTTTTTTCTACAACCTTAGTGTAATTAGGGCTTGACCAGAGCACCTGACATTTCGAGACTTTCTGGCAGAGCGACTGTCTGCATTTACGAATATTAACATAATTGTTACCTCCTTTCCAGATGTCACCAGTTGGAGGGAGGGCGGTGGGAGGAACATAACCTCTGCTACATCTCTGACCGCCTCCCCTGCTGAGCTGGGCAGCAAGACCTCCAGCAGCGGGGACGGAGCCCCCTCCTCGGCGAGCGCCAGCGACCCGAAGGAGCCGTCTCTGCGCCCAGCTCAGCCCGTCCGCAAAGGGGCCTCACAGTTCATGGGAAACGTCTACCAACCACCTACATACCATGACATGCTGCCTGCTTTTGTGAGTTACCCTTTCTCCACAGCTGCGTCATGTCCTTGGTTCTTACGTGTGCGGGGGTTGAAGTCGGCTGAGATGTGTTTTCTGGACTCTTGGTTGCTCACGGATCCTTCTCTTGACCTGTTTTTGGTTTCCCTGTTGTGCATTTGCCCTTTCATCCTAGAACAGTGTAGCACAGCCTTGCTCAGCCCAAGGAAAAGGTACCCTTTCCCTCTAGAGCTGGGGAGGGAACCATCAACACGTGGCGTGTTGGGCAGCCAGACATGAAATGTTTGGTTTCCCTTTGTGCAGGTGCAGCCACCGTGCACCTGTTGTAACCTAATCTGGGTGAACCTTCCCATGGCAAGGAATAAAACCAGACTATTTTGCTTTGCCTCGTTCCAGATGTGTCCACAACAGCCATCCGAGCCCCCTGCACCGCTGGACCGAGGGTCTTTCCCTGTTCCTCAGCTTCGCCTTGAGCCCCGGGTACCTTTCAGACAATTCCAGATGAATGACCAGGATGGGTAAGGCTGCCATCACTGTCCAACTTAAGAGGCCAGGTTCAGGGTGTGACATGAACCTTAAACTAGGCAAGATTTTGGGCCAGGGATGCAGTTGTGTGTGTCAAGCTGCAGGCAGCCACGGGGGAAACCAAAACAGCAGTGCTTTGCTCCAGCTACAGCAGCAGGTGAAATGTTGCGAGGCTGTAACCACTGTGTGTCTGAAAAAAAGTGTGTGATCCTGGATTGGAGGGGTTGCAGCTCTGATCTGTAAGCCTTAGGAAGTGGGTACCAGGTAGTGAAGGCAAAGAAGCTTTGCTGCTCAGGGAGAGAAACTTGGATGCGTTGTATTATAAGTGTGTGGTAGAAAAGGACCGACTCATAAAGTCAGCTCTGTGTTCTTTGCTTTACTGTTTGCTGTTTCTAACCATTTCTCTGTGTTTTGCTGTAGAAAAGAGAACAGGCTCAGCCTGTCTCGCCCAACACGTCCGGTTCGGCAGCAAATAGAGCGAGTGCCCCGGCCCACCATTATCAATGCAGAGAACCTGAAGGGGCTGGATGAACTGGACAATGATGCAGATGATGGATGGGCAGGTAAAGTGCCTCCATTCTCAAGCTTCAGGCAACATAAAGTAGCCAGGATACTCCTGTGGCTCTGTTTTGCTGCCACGGAATAAAGGAGTGGGAAGCAAAGAGTTGTCTGTGTAGTTGTGAAATTGCTGCTGGTGTAAATGATGACACAATGGATCCTTCTGATCCTTCCATCACAATGTGCTCAAGGAATCGGATCTGAAGACTCCTAAAAATCTGAAAACACCAAACAGCAGGAGGTTTACCATTATGGCTGCTAGGAGGAAGAATTAGTCCTGCCTTTTCAGTTCATTATCCAACTGCACACAGTCTGGTTTGATGTTTGTCTCCTCATTTGCAGCCCCCATTCCCAGACTGTTTGCTGCTGCTCCTCTGGGAACAGCATAGCCCTTCAGCAGTGTGTGTCCACACTGCTCACATAATTTCTTGGTGTCCTTGCTCATTGAGGGGGGTTGGGCTAGGTGACATTAAAGGTCCCTTCCAACCCAACCCATTCTATGATTCCCCATACCTGTGGTGGACATTTGGCTTTGTGAGTAGTTTATGCCAAGCCTGTGTGTTCTGGAGTTTAGTGACAAAGAGGGCATAAGCTTTATCAGGAAAAGGGACCTGTTTCTTTCCTCTCACATATCGCTTCTCCATTCCTGCCTTCATAGGCATTCATGATGAAGTGGATTACTCTGAGAAACTAAAGTTTAGTGAAGATGAAGAAGAGGAAGAAACTCTTAAAGATGGACGACAGAAGTGGTAAGAAGTGGCTGTATTTGCACCTACAGTTTTTTCAGTAAAAGTGAACAATACCAGGATCTTTAAAAACTTGTTCTTAATGTGGTGTCTCGAACCCTCTCATTTCTTGCTGTGACTCTATTGATTCCACTGGCCATTGTTTGATTGGGCTTCAAAGATATGTGTAGGTCTTTAAGTTGAATTCCAGTTTTCCAGGCTTTTTTCCGCATCCCCTGCCCGTGTCTCACCTTTATCCTGCTGCACAATGGTGGAGTTGATCCTTATGCACCTTAGGAGAAGCACATCTCTTGTTCTGGTGTTTTTTTGGATCTTTCTGTTGCGTTCTGTTGCCTTTGCCACTTGATAAGGCTGCAAGTGCTTTCTGAGGCAAGTAGCAAATGCAATAGTGAAGCTGTTTCTGTGGCAGGAACAGCTGGGATCCCAGAAGGCAGCGACAGTTGTCCCTGAGCTCTGCAGACAGTGCAGATGCCAAGCACACCTTGGAGGAAGGAAAGAATTGGAGCGAATCAGTGGGCTTGTCCCGGCCAGTCCGGAAAGTGCAGGAATCGCAGCAGCCTCCAAGGAAGCTGAACGGCTGGAGTTCTGCATCGGAATACCAGGTAGGCTGAACTCGTGTGGGTGGGCTTGTGCTGCTGGATGTGACACATCGCTGTCCTTAAGAGGCCAGTTTGACATTTTATTGGAAATAGAATGCTGATTAATTTCTCAGTTCTTGGTTTGTATCCAGCTGGAGAGAAATCCATCTGCATAGCACTTCCACTAGGGAAAAGAAGTTGAAGCTGGTCCAGAGCAGTGGTGTTGTCAGTGAGAAAATGAAGCTATTGAACTAGACAGCAATAACTCCCACCAGTAAAATGGAGATTTGTGCCTGAGGATAGAGGGGGGGAAGGCAGGAGGGGATTTCCTCGGCATGGGATGCAAAGGTCAAGATAGGTTGGATCTTGCTTATTGAGGAATGTTTTTTCTTTTGCAGAAGCCCGCTCTGGGAAGTGTTCTCAGACAACAGTCCATCGAGGATAAAGAAGAAAAGGTGCCCTTGAGACAGAAGTTTGTGCACTCTGAGATCTCTGAGGCTGTGGAGAGAGCCAGGAGGCGGCGGGAGGAGGAGGAGCGGCGAGCCAGGGAGGAGCGCCTGGCAGCCTGTGCTGCAAAGCTGAAGCAACTTGATCAGAAATGCAAACTGGCTCAGAAGAATGGGGAGACCCAGAAACACACAGAGAACGAAGACGTGCGACCCCCAAACACAGAGAAGAGCACTGGGCAAGAGAATGGCCATGCTTTCCGTAAAGGTACAGAAACAGTGCTTGACTCACCTTGTGAAAACTGCTTTTTTGCTGCTGCTGTGCTGATCCTCTTACCTGGAGTGGGGGAGTTCCTGGGAGGGAGCATTGAGAGGGCCCTTCAGCTGCCCTCGAGAGGTCAGCTGCTTCAGGTGTTCTGCAGAGTGTTTTGCACTGGTGACGAAAGTTCATTAAATAGAGAAAACTATTAAAACAAATGCAAACTTCTTTAGTTGCCTTTATCTGTGCTCAGTCAGCTGTGCTAGCAGAGGCCTTGTTGGAAAGGGCCTCTTGAGCTTCTCAAGATTGGATGATAATAAGTGCTCATGGGCACAGATCAGAAAATCAGTCAGCAGTAAGTGCTGGCGGGTTTAAGGACTTACAGGGGAAATGGACTTTTCCCCCAGTGCTTAAGTAGAAGGCTGATAGCAGAGGAGGATCTGGGAATTTATTGCTAAAACAAGATGGACAAAGCCCTCTAGAGCTGTCAAGGTAAATATGTGATTGGAATAAAACTCAGCCATGTAATGCAGTCAGGACATGCCCACACCTGTGTATGTTGTGCTGTGGTGTGCACTCACAGACCCTGTCATGAGCAGGCCTCTTTAAGGTTTATTTTCTTCTCTGCAGCAACCCCTGAGTTTCACACACAGGATGTGTCTGTTGGCTACCTAGAAGAGGAGACTCCTGCCCCAGCAGCAGCAGCCCAAAGCAGCAGTGAGGAGGAGCTCAGAGAAGCTCCCTCCCCAGCACAAGAATTCAGCAAATACCAGAAGTCTCTTCCCCCACGATTCCAGAGGCAGCAGCAGCAACAGCAGCAGGTAATAGGTGTGACACTCTCACCCCTCTTCCTGTGGACCCCTACCAAACCATTACCTTTGCTCAGTTCTCAACACTGTCAGTCTTTGAGTGGGGGTGATAAATGGGATTTTTCCCTGGCCTTTTTCAGTATTTCTGATCATGGTTGTGTCCTGTCTGACAGATTAAAAGAGCTCTATATGGCTTACATGAATTTTCCATGCACCCTGTGATGTGAAACTGTTGTGGATAGGGCTTTCCATGGCTGGGAAGAGATGTGTGCCCTTATCCTGTTAGATGCAGGCAGCCATTTGCTTGCCAGAAGCAAATTGTGCAAAGGGTGGCAAGTTGTTGGACTGCTTCTGGACTGGGAGGGAGTTGTGGAGCAGCTTCTCATTCCACCTCCTGCCTTTGCAGAGGGCTGGTCCTTTACTTTGCTCTCATCTTCCACCTACCCAGCATTTTTTCCTGTAAGGGTCTTTCAAATCATTATGTTCTTTGCTCCATAAGTATGTTTGGTCTTCACTGTTTCATTTTTGTTGCACTGAAGACTCTTCTGGGGCTCTGAGACACCAGCCCGAACTGCTCTGTGCATCTTGCATCTTTGCCTGACCTTTCAGTGCTGTATGTACCCTAAGTGCTGTTCAGCTCTGCTTCCAGATGCAGTGAGTCTCTGTAGGGCAGCAGAGCCAAACCAAAGGACAGAATGCTCAGGCTTGAGCTAATGCAAAGTTAATTGCCATTCTTCATAGAATAACCACTTGAAACGTGATACAATCAACACTGCTGAAAACCTTAGTGGAGAGCTCACAATTGGCTTTTGCTTGGAAGCTCAGTAATTGCTCTTTTATGGAATGTTCCCCTGTGCCGGTTGCTCGGCAGTTGACATTTTCATGATTCAGATGTACGGCAGCAAACGCTGCTTAATGTTACTCTTGAAAAGAGATGCTCTTAAACTAAAAAGAGTTGGATGTCTTTGCTGTCGTGCTAATAATACCACAGGTCATTGCTACTGGAAGAACCTGGAGTTTTATTTTATTTTCTCTTATCCTCTGTGATGTTAGTGTGTATGAGGCAGTGCGTGTTTTGGCTGGCTTGTATTGCTGCTTTGGTAGCAGTGGCTCCATGAAAAGAGCAAAATAAAAGATAGTGCTGGTATCACGAAGGAAATATTTTCTCCAAGGTACTAGAGGGCTAGATAATGCAGATATAATCTTTGCATTTATCAGAGTCTTTCTTGCTGTAGTGATGTGTCAGGTTCAGATTTAAGGGTGCCTCTCTTGCTCTGCAGCGGGGAATTGGCTTTTTTAATAAACAGTTACAATATCTGACACTGTTTTGTGCTTACCAAGAAAAGATGGTGGAAAGCTCGACAGGTAAGTAGATGCATTTCATGTTAATTGGAGCTGTTTACTGTTTGAAAGCCTTCTTCAATACACAAAACTCCCTTCAAATATAGGGTTTTTTTGGACCTTTAACAAGAGTTAAATGTCAGATCGAATTAACATCGTGACAGTCCTCAGCTAAAGGAAGGTGGACTGGCTATGTGGGAGATGGGAAACAACCTGCAAGTGTCAGCCCATCTCTGGAGGATGCACAGGAAATGCTGTAAAATATTAATAGCTCTCTTAATTGAGTTTAGGTTGTTTTTATCTAATCTGTTCAGCTAACAGGAGTGGAACTAATATATATGCACACTAAATAAATTAGAGCTGCATTTACTGAAAAGTGCAACATCTTCTAAGGTATTTGGTTCCAGTTAGGAAGTGGTGCTTGACAGGAACCTGTCCTGTATTCATAGAAGCATTGAGAACTTGCAAACTCTGGTCTTAGAGCTGATCCCTTGTGTTTGGCCACGTAGCCTGGCCCATAGTGGTGTGACATTCTGGCTGCTCTGGTATTTACAGAATAACAACTGCCATGTTCCCAGTTGGTAGTGAATTGGCCTTCTCTGCTCCACCCTCCCATCTGATCTGGGATTGAGCCTCTAATAGATGGCATGTGTTTTCCCTTGGCTGACAAGTATGTAAGTGTGATTCCTGGCACCACAACCGTTCGTGCCCAACAGCCCATCCTTTTCCCTGCAGGAGCAGCTGTACAAGATGCAGCACTGGCAGCAGCAAGTGTATCCTCCCCCATCCCATTCCCACCCTCAGCGGACGTTCTACCCGCCGCACCCCCAGATGCTTGGCTTTGATCCTCGCTGGATGATGATGCCCTCCTACATGGACCCTCGCATGGCCCAGAGTCGCACCCCCGTGGATTTCTATCCCTCAGCCCTTCACCCTTCAGGTAAGGTGTTTCCAGTGTTTATCTTGGCTGTTGAGTTGGTCCATATCTAGAAATTGCTGTGTGTCACCCGTCTTACCTCTGCCCAGACTTTGCACCTGGCTGGCATCCCTTCTCTAGGGATGAGAAAGTCGCTTGCAGTGGGAGGTGGTGAAGAAACAGAGACTGAGAGGGAGTTCACGTGCCTGTCCATCCCCTGTGCTGCAGTGGGAGACCTTCCCTATCTGCTTTGTGACCTTAGCAGGTGTGACTGGTCTTGCCCCTTGAAGGAAGGGGTAGTGAGTCCACCGATCTTGCCACTTGAAGGAGAAGGATCAGTTTTGGAGTTACTGTGATCATGTGAAATCTTAATAGACCTCCTTCAGGAAATGTGAAGGAGAAACCCAGTAGTTCCTGAACTGTGTGCTCTTAGCACCTTCCTATCTTGTTACTGATCTCTAGAGGTGTGTATGTAAACATTAGGGTGTATAAATCACTTCCTTGAGATTGTGGTTTGTTTTCACACACCTGTTTGATTCCAAGCCAGTGATGCTGTGTAATGTCTGTGCAGGCTGGGTTCTGAGAACTGTGTCACCTTTTGTATTACTCCAGGTGCATTTCCCAGCTGTGCATTTCCCAGGCATTTCCCCTCTACCAGAGAGGTTTCCATGGCTGCAGTCAGCTGCTGCCCTAGAAGGAAGGGGAAAGCTAGTGGGTTGTTTAATTCTTCTTGTCTGTGAGATCCTAGTGCTAATGGCATGAACTCTGTCGTGAGCAGGAATTATGAAGCCCATGATTCAGCAGGACTCCATTGGTGGGAGCAGCTGTCGGTCTGAAGATCAGAACTGTCAAGCAGGGCAGGCAGAGAGAAAAACTGCTCCCTTGGATCCTGTGCCAGTGTGGGGCCAGGACAGCTACACATCTCTGCAGAGCAAAGGATACTCCCTGTCACATCAAAAACAGGCTGACAACATGAGCATGGAGGGACTGCATGCCAGGTGAGTGTCCTCATCTCCTGTCCTCATGCATGCTGTGGTGGGAGGTGCTGCCATAAGTCATCTGCTAAAAAGCAGGTGTAGAGCTGGCCCAAAAGATATCTCTGAACAGGCCCAGGTACTGATCTGGTAGCACTCTTACACTGTTGAGTGTGGTAAAGACTGAGCTATTCAAGGTTTTCTATCTGATGCAGTCAAGGCTGACCAGGTTGGAGCCTGTTCAGTAAGGGAGAGGCACTTGTCACCTACATGGGAGGGTACAGAAAACAGCTAAAAAATTCTGATACCTTTTAGTTGGTCTCCTAGTTCTTTTTGCTTTCTAAAACAAATTCCATGTTCTCAGATCTCCACATATGTTGGAGGCTGAATCTTCCTTCATTTCATAAGTTTGCTGCCCATCTTTAAAAGAGAGAATTGCTTTCTTTATCATGCATTGATTTGACAAACCAGGCAGTACAGCCTGGGGCCACAGCAGATCTGCCCAGCATTCTGGGATTTATAGGCTTATTTAAAATAAACCTCACTTTATTTATTTATTTCCATCTCTTGTGCCCAGCCTGGGCCCTTGGAGATGTGCTGCGCTCTGCATTACCTGACTTCCATTTGTTTGTTGTTTTCCTTCTCAGGAATGACAGTTACTGTGCTGCTGGAAGGCCAGAGAGTCTGAGCACCCAACGAGATCTCTTTGAGGAGAGAGGGGAGGAGTATTTGAATGCTTTTGACAAGAAGGCCCAAGCAGACTTTGACAGCTGCCTGTCTTCTCAGAGGATAGGCCAGGATCTTCTGTTTCAGCATCAGGAGACTGTGCAGGAAACCTGTCCTGCTGGCGGCCGCCATGGAAACTTGAGGTGTTCACCCCTCGAGCCTGACTTTATCCAGGCAGAGAAGAAGCCTGAATATAATGGCTGGGATATCAGCCACCACCAGAAACCCGCGGAGACTGCAGCGGAAGTTGCTGAGGAAGTGCCCAGGGATGAGCAGACGTTCAGTGCTGATCCCTGGAAGAAAGAAGGAGCCAATACCAAACAGGCCACTGAGGAGACATCAGAGTGGGCTCCCGAGAACCGCAACACCAGTGGTCAGCACCAGGAGCAAATGGGGAGGACACGGCGATCCGGCCCCATTAAAAAACCAGTCCTGAAAGCCCTCAAGGTTGAAGAGAAGGAGAAGGAGATGGAGAAGGTTAAACTGGAGGGAGAGGACACCTCACGCCCACTGAAGGAGAAGGCTGCTGTTCAGAAAGTAGAGAATGAGTCAGATGACTCTGCAGCTTTGCTGAACTCCACACGTTATCTGCTGGATGATAAAGGTTCTTCCCAAACCAGCCTGGCACGAGAGGCTGAGAAATCTCAAGAAGAAGAAGAAGAGGAGGAGGAGGAAGAGAAGCCAGAAAGAACCTGGGAGAACAAACTGTCCAGAGAGACTGGTGATCTCCCGCCCACGAAAAGAAACAACTGGATCTTCATTGATGAGGAACAAGCCTTTGGTGGGAGAGGCCAAGGGCGTGGGCGAGGGAGAGGCTTCAGAGAGTTCACTTTCAGAGGCCGAGGCACTGTTGTGAGCAGCCGAGGAGTCTACAACAACCAGCGGAGCAGCCGAGGGCGAGGGCTCCGGGAGTTCAACCAGCCAGAGGACTTCCCCAGAGGGAAGCCAAGGCGCCGGATCGCGAGCGAGACGCACAGTGAAGGGTCAGAGTACGAGGAGCTCCCCAAGCGTCGCCGGCAGAGGGGCTCAGAAAACAGCAATGAAGGCTCTGTGCTGGACAGGGAGGACAGTGATCTGAAAAAGGGAGACTTCAAAGAGTCTTGGAGGTCCAACAAAATCTACTCGGATGATCACAGTAGCCTGGATCCTA
The DNA here is from genome assembly GCF_003945595.2 of Pipra filicauda. NCBI lineage: Eukaryota > Metazoa > Chordata > Aves > Passeriformes > Pipridae > Pipra > Pipra filicauda. Next base: position 2,523,656 of record NW_024103674.1, read on the forward strand.
AGATGAGGGCTCCGAGAGCGTTCGGGAGGTCGCTGCCACCAAGACTGAGCAACTCTGGCTATGGGCGAAGGGGTTTCATGGGTAAGGAGCCCACCCAGTGGCAAGGCAGGAGTGGGGGAGCAGGGTGGCAGGAGTATAACCACACCTCTCCGTCGGACACTTTTGGGAGCAGGCAGCAGTCTGACAGGGACTACATCCAGGATTCTTACAAACACACGGATTCCTTCTCCAGCCGGGTTTTTGATGAGAGTCATCTGGATGACAAAAGGCACTTTTTCCAGGAGGATTACTCAGCAGATCAGGAGAACATAGAGAACAGGCCGTTCAGGAGGCGCCGCCCCCCCCGCCAAGACAAGCCCCCACGCTTCAGGCGCCTCAGGCAAGAGAGGGAATCGGTGGGGCAGTGGAACCCCGAGGAGGGAGGCCCCAACCTGCTGCCCAGCCAGTGGCCCGGCAGACCCAAGCTGAGTGCAGAGAAGAGCAGCATCTCGGGCAGGCGGTCTCCTGAGCTGTCCTACCAGAACTCTTCAGACCATGCCAACGAGGAGTGGGAGACGGCATCTGAAAGCAGTGACTTCAGCGAGCGGCGGGAGAGGCGGGATGGAGTCCCAGAGAGTGAAGGCCAGCTGGAAGGTGGCCTCAGCACTGGGAGCTTGGGAGAGAAGAGGGAACTAGCAAAGAGAAGCTTCTCAAGCCAGAGGCCACTGGTGGACAGGCAGAGCCGCAAGGCTGAGCCAGCAGGGTTTGCAGAGCAGTCTGTCAGGACTGGTGTAGGAGCAGCTTCCAGATACGAGAGCCAGCAGAACGGGACCCTGATAAAGAGCAAAAGGTAAAGTTGCTTTCTGATCTGTCACCTGATATGCAGATATTGAAGGAGTGGATATACACACCCCATATGTTTTCTTCTTGCCGCTTTTACTTGTGTTCTAATGACAAAACTAAATCCTTTCCCTTCTTTCCGTGTAGGTCTCCAGAAGAAGGAGGAGGCCTTGGTAACACCAGTGGTGGGAGCAGCCACTCCATTTACAGCTTGGATAGGGGCTCCCATGCTAACTCAGAGAGTGCTGAGGGGCCAGGTAAAAAGCCAGAGAAGGAGCCCAAATCCACTGCACAAAGAGCAACTGAGAAGGGAGAGGCCTTGTCACAGTTTGAACTGAGTTATGGAAGTGAGTGTCTTCATTAGTATGTTTTTTTAAAGGGGTAATGCATTGTGGCTGACCTCAAGGCTGACCGCTTCAATCCAGTGTAATTTTGAATATCATATTTTTTTCCATTGATTTGCACAAGTAAATTCTAGTGTATCTAAATAGGGAAAACATGGAAGTTAAAGATGGTGCTAAATTTTAAACCAAACTTTAGCCAGATCTGACAGTGTGTCTCTAATGTTTCTTCTACAGAAAGTTTGGTTTTAGGGAGAATATTTCTCTCTAAGATGTTAGTGTATTTTGGGCTTGAAGTTTTTGTAGTGTGAAGGAAGTTGAGAGTTCCTTCCCCAGAGTGGGGGAATTTGAGTCTGAGCTCATGGCAGGGAGGCAAGAAATGAGTATCTCTGAAAAGAGAAATACCACTATCGTGGCTAGGTTTTGAAGCTGCAGTGTTGTTAACTGAACTTGTTTGCTTGTAGCATGGATCCTTTTTGGAGCGCGCTCTTTAAATTATTGCAATTATAAAGCTTTACGTGCATGACACAAGTGCGCTATTTTTTCCCCTGTGTGCTTTGTTCAGGTACCATCATCGATAATCGGGTGTCAAGCACAGCAGAAGAGAATGAAGTAGGTTCTATGGCAGGTGAAGGCTTCATTGAGGTTCTTACTAAAAAGCAGCGTCGTTTGCTGGAAGAGGAGCGCAGGAAGAAGGAACAGGCTGCTCAGGTGAGGAATGGGAAGCAGGAAAACTTGGACTTGTTACATTGTTTGGATAGCAGTCAGAGAAACAGGACCTCAAAAAGTGTTTGGATGAACAGAAAAACACAGTTGGCTAAAGTAGAACAGATCCTGTCTTAGGCCCCAGAAGCATATTTAGGCTTGGGTTGGTTGGGCCGTTGGTCTGAAAAAGAGGATTTGATTTCTGACTCTTCTTGGCCTCTAGCAGAATTGTTAATTGGGAGTTAAGGAGGGTTTTTTAGAGTGGTCTTCATTCAAAGCAACTTGGCTCAGTAAGCCAGCTGCTTGCTGTAGTTGGTGGGATTTTGGGCAGCATGAGCAGTGAGGGACTTCTGCACTCTTGCTGCGTTATTGCTGTAAAAAAAAATACATGCTGCTGAAGGCAGCTTTCTTCAGGGCCTTGTTAGACTGGGGGAACCTCCCAGTCTGACACCTGGGCCTTTCCTGTCACAGGCACCAGCTAAGGCCCGTGTTCTTCAGTCTCGCATTCCTCCTCGGTTTGCTAAGAAGCAGAACAGCCTGTGCTTGGAGCAAAGTGATGTAACAGTGTCTGGAAACAGCCTGGGCACAGAGATCTGGGAGAGCAACAGCCCAGGTAAGTTTGGGTCTGTTTGTTCCAAAGGGTTTCACAGAGCTGGGGAATCCTCTGGGGTGTACAGAAAGGATGGGGTCCATGCTTGAGAGGAGAGAACCCTCTCCTATCTGATGCTGGAAGTGGGAGGGGAGGTGGCAGACATCTGGAGTAGCATCTGTTATAAGCTGTGCTGTTCAGCCATCCTCCTTCTTTGTTGACCATGTTAGTCTCCTAATCTATTTCTTTTTTGTGTCACATCAAGATTCTACTATGTAGCATTTTCTAGCCAGTTGGGCTGGATCTCCTTTAGCTATTTTCTTATTTAGCCTTCCTACATTTTCTCATCTCTAGCCCTGAATAACTGGTGCCTCCCTTGTTTCTGTCTGTCCTGTCTTTCTCCTGTTGTCATCATGTTCCCTAAGAAATCTCCCTGTTCTCTACCCTCACTCCCCATACCCTGTATTCTCTGATGCATCATGTCTCAGATGTCTGGGCAACACCATCTTTCTGAAGTGGTTAAAATGCTCTTTCTCATGTCTAGAAATGGAAGGTTAATGGTGTAACATGCACAGTGTACATGGTGTGCTCACAGTTGTTCTGAGCAGCTGAGCCCTGTTCTCTGTTCTCTTCCAGCTCTTTCTGTTCAGTCTCCTGGCAGTGATTCCTGGAGCAAGCCTGTAAATACCTTTAATGGCACTGAGTCTGGCACCACTGAGGTAAGTGGCATCTAATGTGCCCTTCAGGTATTGTGTGGATAAAGTATTAATGCAGGTGGCTTTTATGCGTTTCATTGCTCCATCTGTGCTTAGTGACTCTCAGCTCTGCTTGTGCCATTTTAAACTGTCTCTTTGCAGTTATAACTTGAGCTTGATGCTGCTCAAATCTTGACCCTGAGGGCCAAGCGCTGCTTGGTGTTGTATGTGGGTATAAATCTGGAGTAACTGTGTGGTAGAGCTATTCCAGGGTTATGCTCATCACTGGATGCAGGCTATGGTTGAGGAGGATGGAATCCCATAGGTCCTGTTTGTGCCTCATGCCTGTGAGCATTGCGTAGCTGTAGCCTTAACGCAGAGAGGGCAGAGGAAGGAGGTTCTTGAATGCTTCACCTCTGGAGGCCAAGAGTTCAAATTTGCTGTGGGTCACACATGAAATGAGTTTGGCAGTGTCCTCCTAGTCTCTGTGTGTGACACTTTTTCCTTACTCTGAAGCCATGGCCTGTTTGTTGCATTGGTTCACTGTCTCAGGGCCATGTAGAGCTGAAGCAGCGGCCAAGGGGTGCTGCAGGTCAGGCCCAACTCCCTTGCAGTTCACCAAGAGCGTGATTTGAAAGGGGGACATGGTCTTGCTGTTTTCTGGGATATTTTTTCTCCTTTGTGGAGCTGGGTCGGAGTCCGGGGCTTTAACACATCTCGTGCTTTGCATAGCAGGGATTTAAAGGCAGCCAGGGGGATAGTGGCATTGACTTGAGCGCGGAGTCTCGGGAATCCTCCGCGACCTCCTCTCAGCGCAGCTCTCCATATGGCACCCTCAAACCAGAGGAGATGAATGGGGCTGGCCTGGTGGACCCAAAGCCTGACTGCCAGAAGGAGCAAGTGCAGAAGCAATCTGATAAAAAGGTAATCTGGATTTGCAGCCAAGCCAGAGCGCAGAGCGAGAGACCTTGTGAAGTGGTTATGTTGTTCTTGATAGCATTTTTTAAGGCTTGAGATCGGGTTATTCAGTCTTTGTGTCTCAGCCTCTCTGCTTTCCTGTTAAGGATTCAGATCAAGGCTCAGGACAGAACAAGGAACACAAGCCTGGACCAATCGGCAACGAACGCTCCCTGAAAAACAGAAAGGGTTCGGAGGGAACGGAACGGCTGGAAGGGAATATTCCCCCTGTTAATGGGGTGGAAATTCACGTGGATTCTGTACTTCCTGTGCCACCCATTGAATTTGGAGTGAATCCTAAAGTGAGGATTGAATTTAATTTTATCTTCTTGGTGATTTGAGCTTGTTGAGACATGAAAGATGGTTTGAGGCAGAAGAATTATTTATAGGAAGCATCTAGCTGTAGATTTGCCTTAGAACTTCATTGCTGATACAAACCAGGTACTCAAGGTGTCTTGGGAAACATGTAGTATCCACTTGAAAATACTGTCCCGAGGACCAGCTGGGGTGGTAACAGAGGTGAGGGGAAAAATTATGGCCATCTGAGCCTCCGTGTGCCTCTGGAGGTTGCCTGCTGCTCAGTGCTGAGAAGTGTCTTCTGTTCTCTTCCAGCAAGGCTTTACTGGAAGACAATCTTTAGTTTGTAGTGTCATGATTCAAGATAGAGTCATTAACCATGAGAAGTGGATGGGTGGGCCCATGGACCTGGATTTGAATTTTGTGTGTTTTGCTTTTTCAGGACTCTGACTTCAGCTTGCCACCTGGTTCTGCCTCTGGCACTGCAGCTAACCCTGTCACCAAATTGCAGGATGCCTTGGCCAGTAATGTAAGTATTTCTTCTTTTTGGCATTGATTCATTGGAGATACTCTTTATTTAAGCCTCAGTTGCTTTCAAAGGGAGCAGATGTATTTCTGCAAATGAAAGTTACTGGATCAAACTGATGTTTAAGAGGAAGCTGGTATAATTCAGCATAGAGGGGTGTCCTTGCACAGAACCAAACCTTCATTTATTCTGAGAGCAAAATGGATCACGGTTGAATGGGATACTTGACTCCTGCAGTAGCACTGGGGATTGAATCCTTTGAGGTGTAGTTACAGGAGCTGCCAGCTGAGGCTCTGCCAGCCTTGGTGGCTCATGACATCGTCCTAAGAGTTTACAAATATTCACCCTGCACAACTCTCTCCCCAGGCAGGGTTAACGCAGTCCATTCCCATCCTGCGAAGGGATCATCACCTCCAGCGCTGCATCGGCCTGAACCCCATGTCCTTCCCCACTGCAGACCTTACTCTTAAGGTGAGCAAGCTGGCATGTATGCTTGGCCCAGGTGTGGATCTCCGTGGGCAGAGCAGTGAGGGTGGAGAGGTCTTTCCCAGGTGTTCTGTTAAGTATTGATAAACCTTTAATTAGCTCCTGTAAAAGTTGTGCATATCTGCTATTTGATGTGAGTGCAAGACCCTCTCTTTCAAGTCCTGGATGCTGAAGTCCTTGCTAATTGTAGAACAAGTGTAACAGAGCTTTCCTACTATTCCAGTAGCTGGGTAGGATGGCTGGTCAGTGATCCTGGGTGACTGATGGTTTAAAGAGGGGGAAACAAAAAACCAAACAAACCCCACCCAAATGTACAAACAACAGCAACAACAAAAAACCAAATAAACCAGAACACAAAACTCTACCATCCCAAACCCAAAAAGTTCAGCAAATACCAAGGGGTTTGAGTGTTTGTGAAGGATGCTTGTCCCTTGACCTGAGACCTGCCAGCTTTCTACTGTGACTAGACAACAATGAATTTGAGCTCATAAGTCACAGGAGCAACTCTAGGCTTTGGTATTGTCCTCCCCATTTGAACTGTCTGTAGTTATTGTCCTTCATTTCCGTAGATGGAGTCTGCTCGTAAAGCTTGGGAAAACTCTCCTAGTTTACCAGAACAGAACTCCCCAGGAGGTGCAGGCTCAGGCATCCAGCCTCCTTCCAGTGTTGGAGCTTCCAATGGCGTCAGCTACAGTTCTTTTGGTGGAGTTTCTATGCCTCCCATGCCTGTGGCATCCGTAGCACCTTCTGCATCTATTCCAGGTACCTGCAAACTGCAGCAGCAGCGTTTGCATTGTTGGGGTGGTATCTGGGAATCACCCTCTGATTCTAGTAAATGAGAACCCAGAAGAGCTTCCATGTAAAGTAACTAACTGGCTGGTGTTAAATGGGTTCTTAACAATTCAGCCAAGACAGAAAGAGGAACTGTCTCCCCACTTTGAAGAATGTTGAGTGCGATTGGTACAAACTTAGCACAAGGACAACTTACCCTGTGTAGTGGCAAGTCTCTCTGATGTCTCAGTAGATCTTCCTTACCCTTACCCCTTAGTAGAGTAGAAGGGAAGAGGTCTATGGCTGAGAGACTTCCAACAGTCCCAATATCAGTATCAGCCATTCCTCTGCTTCTTTTGCCATTGAAGGCACAGGTTCTGAGCACCTCCTGCTCTTCATATATAATAAAAAATTGCTTATAGTTCACAGAACTCTAGGAGGTGGGAGGGTGTTGCTGTTCTGGAGTTAGAGGAAAAGGTTAAGCTCAGTCATGTTAGATAGTGTGTATAATTAGGGAGAGCATCTAGGAAGAGGAAATGTACTTGGAATTTCTGACTCCTGGGTCCCAAAGAGCTTCTCATGTGTGCACTGACTTTCTCATGTCTCACTTCAAGAATAGAGTGGAATGTATAGTGACTTTGTTATTAGCTTCCAGTGGGAAAACAGATTGTTCCAAGTCAGGTGGCTTCCCTCCTCACCCACTCTAATCTTGGTTCTAAATCCCGTGGTTCAGATCTGCAGAGAACCACAGGAGTGGCACAGCAGTTACTAACTGGTGCCACCCTTGGGGTGAACACAGCTTTTAGATCTGTTGTGTGAAGGTCTCAAACACCATGATTGTCCCTCCCAGCTGCAAAGATGAGGTGATTGCAGAGCAGGTTTCTGGCATTTAGGAACAGTTTGGAGTGTAGTTCACCAATTCCTGAACTGTTAGTGTCTGACTCTTTTTGTGGAGGTGGGAAACCTGGGTACTATGTATTGACTTGCTGAGAGGTTGGAAATAGTCTTGACCTCCACATTTCTAGAGTGTGCCTGTATTTCCCCTGTACCTTGAATTTACAGCCTGCCTTCTCTGATGTTCAGGTAACCATATTCCACCCCTGTATCTGGATGGCCACGTGTTTGCAAGTCAGCCCCGCCTGGTCCCTCAGACGATACCTCAGCAGCAAAGCTACCAACAGGTAAGGGAGCAACACAGCTTGCAGGTGGTTTCTCAGGGAGTCTTCAGGGTGGCATTTAAGAAATTAGGAGTCATTTATCTGTATCATAGCCCAGAGGAGCTTGGATGTGACCTTTAGGTTCCTTGAATGCTGCTTCCCAGTGCATGTCAGAGTTAGGGAAACTGAAGGGAGGGAGTTGAGGAGTTTTCCCCCTTTTGTACCAGTGCCCTTGGACTGGGTTTAACTGAGGCATCTGTGTGAGGTGAAGTGATTTTCAGTAGATTCCACAGCCTGTCAATACTGATGAGTAATTTCACTAGTAAATAGGGTGTCGATAGTGTTGGGAGAGCCCCCTTCAAGGTAAGAGTGCAGGCAGGTGAGAGCTGGGATTGTCAGTGCCCATCCTGTGTGTGGAGCATGTTGGTTCCCTCGTATGTTCATCAAATGCCTCCTTCAGGCATCAGCCTCTTGGTGCCTCTGCAGTGTTTTCCCTGGCAGAGTGCTGCAGTTGTGTGGAATGATGCAGGGGCTGGGTAAAGGCACAGGGTAGGTAATTTTCAGGCAGATTGACTCATGGAGAAAACTGATGGATTTTTAGCAGCCTGGGACAGTTTCTGGCTCCTCTTGTACCTCTTAGTCATACTAATTTCTTCTGCAGGCTGCTGCTGCTCAACAGATTCCCATTTCCCTCCACACATCCTTACAGGCCCAAGCTCAGCTTGGGCTGAGGGGTGGTCTGCCTGTTTCCCAGTCCCAGGAGATGTACAGCTCCATACAGCCCTTCAGGTAATTGCTTTCAGTTTTCATTTCCTTGTGGCTTGCTCTCTTATGTTCCTGATGTCTGTGTGCATGGATCAGATATTCCACACTCACCTTTTCTTTCCTGTTAGTTGGAGTGATGTTTCCTTTCACCTGGGCAGTGTTAATAGGGGAGAGCATGAGCATGAGAGTGAAGTATCAGAGTTAGTCCTTAAATGCATCAAAAACCTAAACACCGAGGTTTAAAAAAAAAAACCTTTTTTTTATTTTTGCGAAGAATTTTGGAATCTTTAATTTCTGATTTTTTTTCTGCTTTGCAAAACTGCTGCAGACTTCTGGTAACCTGAATCCTCCTTTAACTGCCACTCCAGAGGTTGTTGTGCAGGATATTGAAACATAAATTTTGGATACTACACAATGTTGTTCTGTTGAATATTCCTGCAGCACAAGGACACGGTTGTAAAGGCTTAAAAGTAGAAATAAAAAACTCTTGTAACTAAAATAGAAAGTGGTATCGCAGCTTATTTCTAAGCTGTCAGTTTAGTAGTCTGAGAACTGATGGCAGGCCAGATTTGTTTTGACAGGGTGTGTTTGTATAGTCTCCAAAAGTTTTCTGCATAATGACTTGAGCATGTTTCTCTTCTGCAGGTCTCAGGTGTATATGCACCCCAGTCTGTCTCAGCCCAGCACCATGGTCCTGACAGGAGGCACTGCTCTGAAGCCTCCATACTCTGCCTTCCCAGGCATGCAACCCTTGGAGGTGGTGAAAACCCAGTCTGGGTCCCCCTATCAGCCCATGAACGGAAGCCAGACACTGGTTTATGAAGGGCAGATAAACCAGGCTGGTATGGGAGCCTCCCAGATGATGGACTCTCAGCTCACCCAGGTTAGGAGCAGGGCTGGCCAGCCACTCTCTTGTCCAGGCTTTTTCACAGCCACTTGTCTCTGAGAATGGGTTGAAATGGTATTTGTCCTGATTCATGTGTCTCTGTGAACTGAACTCTTCGCAAAGAGGCAGAAGATTTCCCTGAGACACCCTGTTCTGTGAACCATTGTTTCAGACATGCAGCACCTTATTTAATGAGATTCCTGCTAATGCCTTGTCTGTCCCTGCTGAGATGTGATTTTGTAAGTTGGGAGTCAAACCTTGTAGTGCTGCCTGCATAGCAGGCCACGATGCACTAGTTGTCCTAAAAGTACCTCTTCTGAAAGCCAAATCCCAGTCATCTCCGTGTTTAACTCAGCTTCCAGAGTAACTAGGAACTTGTTTTAAAGGCTCATCCGTCTTCTCAGTTCATTTCTTATCCAAGTCTTATTTACAACTTCTGCTGATCTGTTTGGCAGAAACTTAACAAGAATTTCAATGTGTGAAAAAGTTTTTCTAAAGCATGGTTCACATAAAGACATTGAATCCTACTGTGAGCTTAACTGTGTTTGTGGACGTGTGCTGCGAATTCTGGAGAAGTTTGATTCTTTTATTAAACTCATCTTAACGTTTGTTTTGTGCAACATGTTAAGGTTTATTTTTTGTTTCAGAGGGATTTTTATGTTGTGACTGACGTAAAGAGTTAATCCTGAGAGTAACTTAGGTGAGGAAAATACAGAGAATACTGGCAAACTAAATATTTGAAGAAATGACCTATCAATCATAAGCGAGTAACTTGATCTCTTTTGCCAGCCTTTGATTGATATATTTATTTATTCCAGAATGTTGTCTTAGAAACTCCCAAATCCAGCAATTGTGAGAAAATCAGAGGGAACAGGAGACAGTCCTGAGCTACATTATTTTTTTTAATTACTCTTAATTGCTGCCATCATTGGTTTGAAGCTCACTGCAGAACATAGAGCTGAGCTCCCTGTCACTTTCTGGGGACTGAACCCTAGAGAGTGTTTTGGTGTGAAAATATAGGAGACTTTCTGGTTTGGGCAGCAAAGGTGCAAACAAAATGCGTGACCTGAGCTGCCTGACATTGCCATCATATCAAGGGAAGATACACCCGTGCAGTGACCACAAGGAGGACTGGGAAACTGGGCTCTAGGCGAGGAGGAAAGCCCTGTGTCCAAATGCAGTTATGTTAACTTAATGGCATGTTAAAAGCCCAGCTGATAAGGGTGTTGGCAGCACTGCCAGAACATCCATTTCAGTGTGAAAGTCCCTCTTTTAGTGATTTGTGTTTATTCTGTGCCAGACTGCACTGCTTGGGAGCTTCCTCTTAGCAGTGCTGTGCTTTCAGGGTGTTGGGAGGCAGTGTGTCAGACACAAGACTGTTGGTGCCATTAAGGTAACTGCGTGTCCTTGTCACACAGCTGACAATGCCTGTGCCTGGCTCTCAGCTCCCTCTGCCCCGCTACGGCTCTGGCCAGCAGCCCCTGCTTCTACCACAGTCCATCCAGCTTCCTCAGGGGCAAAACCTGCCTGTGGGAGCTCCCCGAAGAATCCTGCCTCCTGGATCCCAGCCTTCTGTCCTTGCTGCCAGCAGGGAGGTAAGGATTAACTCCTGGTGCTCATGGGGGCATTCAGTAACCCCTTCTGTGTTGAAGTTTTGCTCCTTGTTAAGGGGGAGAACGGCTTGTTTGGGATCCTTAAACATCCAAGCCAAGGATTGGTGTTAAACTGAAGGAACCCTTTACCCCACATCTCCAGCGTGCAGGCCAGCAGTTTTCAGGTTTTGCTGCTGGTCACCATTCTGTTTCCAGGGAGCCACATCCTGCCTTGATCCGGTTTGGAGTCTCCAGTTTTATTACATGTTTACACAGGTTTCCCCAGAGTGCTTGAGGGGTGGTGAGCTCCAGACACAGTTGGAATACTGCCCAGATATTTCACTCTGTTGTGAAGCTTGTCCATTTGAGTAGGTATATTAATGTCATGTCTGGTTTGATGGATTTGTATCATAAGTTTGTCTATTATAGGGGAGAGAGAGCATAGTAATTAACTTCCAGGTTCTGTATTTGCTTGTGCTGCTGGCTTGGTGGTTTAATACAAACAGATTGTATCACTTACAAGCCTCACTTTCTTCACCTGAAAAATATTTCTTTTAATGGGCACGATGGGGAGAAGGGCAAAGATTTGGCTTAAGTGTTTATCTGAAGTGACAAGTGACTTATGAATGCAAAGATGATACTCTCTCTCACTCATTTTCCTCTGTAGTCCTCCCAGATGGAAATGAAAGGGTTTCATTTCTCCGATGGTAAACAGAGTATGTCCTCTGGAGGGTCTGTACCATCACCACATACCTACAGGTGAGATGTTTACACCACTTGGGCTCTGTAGTCAGGATGGGGGAGAAACAGCGTCCCCCTTTGCAGGGACGTGGTTTATGTATCATCTCTGTACAAGATCCACTTGGGTTTTCAGGTGTGGAGTGTGCTTACTGCAGTCTAAATATGTGTAGCAAAATGCATGATCATGACTTCCATTTTGTGTTTGGGCCAGTGTGGGAAGTGCATAAAGTTACTTGTTCACTGAGTCTCAAAGACATATTGGAATTGGTGGTTTTGTGTATTCTCGTGAAGGTGGAAAATTTGAGGGTCGTTGAACAGATTGTTTTGATTTCTAGCATGGTCTTCAAGATAGGAGTGCTCATGTCTAGACATACCAGACCTTCAGGTCATGGAGGCTTTTGGGACATGCACTTACTTCATTTTTTTTCTCCTATCCAAGCCTTGTGTTGCCTTTTAGAATGTGGAGCTCAGTGATCTGCACAGCACAGACCCGTGCCCTGTCTACTGCTGCTTTCTGCTGTCTTTTTTTCTTTCACACATGAATAAGGTTCTCATTCCATTGTAGAATTTACTCCATGAATGTTGTCGACTCTTCGATTTCCAGGCCTAGCTCTGCCAGCCCAAGCGGGAAGCCGTCGGGACCAGCAGTGAGCATGGGCTCTGTGCAAGGACACTACGTACAGCAGGTAGGGTGCTTGGAGTTCTCTGTGCAACCAAAAAGTGTCTGCTCTCCTACACTGCCTTGGGCTGCAGAGGAGAGGCAGCAAGGCCTGTGTGCTGAAGCTCGATGTGGGAGCTGTTATTTTACCCGCAGGGAGAGGGGGGTAGGTGAGTGGAGTCCTGGAGTAATGCCGTGTGATTTGAAAGTCAGGAAAGATTAGAGGATTACCTGCTCTACTGTGGAGTTTTTATGGGTTATTTGCATTGCCAAACATGTGAGATACTTTAAGACTCTTAAATGTGAGGTGTTTTAGGAGCAGATTTGATGTCTTGCATGAATGATGGTCTGTCTGCCTAGATGTGTCTGTCCTAGCTAATGCTTTGGTTTTGTGTGTCAAAAGGCAAAGCAGCGGGTGGATGATAACAAAGCCAGTCTGGGAGCAGTGAAGCTGCAAGAAACAGCCTCCCCAAGCCAGATGAAGCCAGTGCGCACAGGAGCGATCAAACCTCAGGCAGTCAAAGTGGAGGAGAGCAAGGCCTAGGAGCACCTCTGATGCCCAGCTGGTCCTGCTGCCTGAGAGGCCCTGCAGCTTAGACTGGACCCCACTGGATCTCCTGAAAATCTCACCAGATCTATCCCCACCCCACACTGACTGACTACAGCGACATCATTCAAGCCCCTCTCCCAACAAAGCAGTTTGAAACAGTGGATATGACATTGACCTGCTTGCTTTAAAACAAACCAATCATGTGACTTTTAAGTGGCTTTAGCCATTTTTTTTTTTTTATTTCCCCCTCCCCATGCCCCATCCACAGGTAGCTGTGATTGCTCACTTGGCAAAGCCCGTCCTTCTCCTTCCCTACTTCTGTCTCAGCAGAGTGGCAACTGGGGGAGAGGGGTTAGTTTGAGGTTTTTCATTTTAAAGGCAGCTGAGGTTTTTACAAAAAAGCTGTATCTTTGTTTATAGCAGAACTTTTATATGTTCTCTCATTCCCCCCCCTTCTTTCTGCTTTCCTCATTCCTTTCAGAAAAGAATTCCCTTCAGCTAAAATGATGTTCTGACAAAACTCTGCTTAGTTTTGTATATGGTTCTGTGCTACGTTGAGAGTTTGAGTTTGTTTGGGTGTATTTCCCCAGATGATTTAGCCTTTGACTATTTGATTAAAAAACCAGGACAGTTATGGCATTTGTTAATTTTTCAGTATTTTTGTTTTAAGCTAGAAGCAGTGCTTGCATTAGGAGTAAATGTGTACTAAAGGCATATAGTAGATCAATGCATCAATCCTGAAACTTGCACCACTTCAATGTAGTTTTGGGGTGTCTTGTACACAACAAAATGTGGCATTTTTATTTTCAGGAAAAAAACCAAACAAACCACCAAATTTCTGTTGCAAGTTCATCTGGATCTAGGTGTTTGGTTTTCCCTTTTTGTGGGTTTGGGATTTTTTTTAATGACTGCCAAACACACACACCAAAATGTAAGTCATAGATTTACGAAATATAAAATTTGTTAAGGAAAAAAAATTCTCATAGCGTATGGGTCAGAAGAGTTGGCTAAAGCCAACGGGTCTGTATGGACTACTTTTTGTAGTTGTGATGCTTGAATTCTTCGTGTCTCCTGCGACTTGTTCTATATTGTGTTCATCCCTCGGGGCTGTTCTCCTAAGCTTTGCTCTTCTCCCTTTTCCCTGAGTCTTGCTTTCCGTTCCTCTAACTCATGGCTTTCTGTAAAATTTGCCTAGAAGCACGTTGGTAAGAGAGCCCCTCTGCAAGGCAGCCATTTTAGCACATTTGGAACCTCCTTTTTTTGTGTTGGAAGTACTTGGTTACAGAGGCAGTTTGGAATCATCCTTCTACTCCTTCCCCGGATGAACAGCAAAGGGTTCTTTACTCCTGATGCATATAGTGTGTGTACAGCATTGTCACCTCACCACTCCTCTCCAGTATTTGATGATCTGCAAAAGGAAGATCCCAGTGGGAGAGGTTGGGTTTTATTTCTCTGGCTGTTTGGTTTTGGTTTGTGTGTATGTGTGTGTGTGTGTGTGTGTGTGGTGTGTGTGTATGTAGATCTTTTAGGATGGACTTATCAAGTCCCTGAAAGGGCTTGGAGTCCTTCACCTAACGGTAGTGTTAAGTAAAAACTACTTTCAGCTAACTTGGTTTGTGTTGTTTTAGCTTTTTCCAAGTGTAAAGTAGGCTGGTCACTCTAAAGTGAGGGACAGAACCATTTTTGGAGGTGATCGCTTGCTCATGGGCTGTGCATTGGTCTCTGCTGGGTGGCAGAAAGTCATTTGGTGGTGGTTCCAAAGAAGATATTTTGAACAAAGAATGTATTTGGGAAGGGATCTGAAAGGTTGTTCTTGTTTCTTCATTTGCTTTCCTCTTCCCCCCCCCATTTTCTGGAAAAGATCCTTTGTAACTTTCTAAGGATGCATTTGAAGTTTTAAGCTAGGCATAAATATGATTTTTATACAGTAGCTTTAAAGAGCTTAGAAACCTAAACTAACTTAGACATAGTAATGTCCCCTCTTCACAGGTGTCCCCATTGATCATGGCAGAGAACCCGAAGGGAAAGGGATAGGATGGTACTTTAAGAAAAAAATAAAAGCTCTTTTTTCTTAGGTTTTATGGTTTTTTAATTTCAGAGCAGAGTGTGCCAGCATCTCTCTAGCATCCTCCTTAAAGTACAGGGTTTGAGATTTAGCGACAAATATTCCCCCGACCTTCAGACATATCCCAGACCTGCATCCTCATCTGCTAGTCCTGCTCCCGACGTTTTCCAAAGATTGCACCACCAGTAAGTCATCCCACCCTCCTTTCTATTTTCTCCCTTGAAATATCATGAACAACAGAATTGTCTGTGGTTTTTTTTATTATCCTTCTGCCCAGCTGGCCCTAGCGAATATCAGCCCAGAATCTAACTGTAATGGCTAAAGAGACTTACCTGAGCCCCCCTCTTCTCATCTCTTCCCTGCCCTAGACACACTACTTCAGCTTTACAAAGACACTAACCTCTTTCCTCCCACCTGTGTGACTTTGGAGTGGTCAGACACGTTGGGAGAAACTGGGTTACTGCTAGATCCAAGTTACTGCAGTCCCTCTGGTGTAAATGCCATCAGAACTACAATACTTCCTGTTGGAAAAGGTCACCCTTCTTTCTCTTTTAACCCCTCCATTCCTTCCCCCCAACAGAATAAAACACTAGAATTTATTTATACGTATTTGATGTTGTAGGTCTAGGTGAAAAAGTAATTGTTTCACTGCTCTATTTATATATTATGTCTGAATTATTCTGTGCAGGAAAGGCCAAGAAATGCATGTGAGCTTCATTCCATTCCTCACCTTTGCGTGACTGTCAGCTGCAGTTGGCAAGACTCTCTCTCACTTTAGTGGAGTTTTGTGTGATGGAAAGCAGTTTTAGAGCCCAAATTTCTACGGTGCAATATCCTTCTCTGGCATATATATTTTTGTTTGTTTGTTTAAAGCTAGTCTAAGGTTAGTGCAGTTTGTGGTGCTCTGGAGTCAAAAGGAAAAGCCTCTGATTCTCAAGGAACAGAAATGCCAAGGGTGCTGGTATGCTGATACAAATCCAGCTTGGGGAGGAGGAGAGTGGAGGTGCACAGAATGTGTTGATGCAGTTGCAGAGGGTCCTTCTGCTCGAAGGGTTTGGGCCCTGATTTATTCCTTTATGAGTTGCTTTTTGACTGGAAATCAGCTACCAAATTGCAGGCTCCTTGTGCTAGGAAAGGTGCAGGGTGCAGCGGGAGGGAGAGGTGGAATCCACCTTCTCAGCAACAGTGGGCAAAGCAGAAATATTCAGAGGCTGACTTTGCTGCTGCGTGTTCAGCAGAAGGTCTGAAGCACGTGTGTGATCCGTTCTTTCCCTCAGTGATTCGTAGCCAGCAGCTGCACTCAGTGCTGCTTTCCTCACCTCACCACCACCTCAGCTGCTGTTGGCTCTTAATTCAATAACAAATAAATATTGAAGTTGTGGGGGGAGGCAGGGGAAAAAAAAAGGCACTCCAGTTTCTTTTTAAATGACGAGTGGAAGCAGCACAGTCACCAGTGACACCGGTCTTGCTGTTGATGTCCCATCACTTGCTCCTGGCTATGCCAGCTGTGCAGTGTCAGCACCTCTGGATGTGTTTGCGCCCATTGCCCTCCCTGTGCGTGTTGTGCTCACGCAGAGGCACTCACTCCATCAGGACCTTCCTTGCAGGAATGCTGCAAAGCTTCAAGCTGCCCTGTGGTTCCTGTGTATTTATAGATTTAAAAATGAGCTGAGCAGTTTTGCTGTGTCTCACCTGGCTCCTCCGTTCACTTTGCAGCCAGACCCCCTGCATGTCAGGATCTCCCTCTGTTGCTTTTTGTTAACCCTCCCTGGTTAAGCACAGATTAATTCTTTGTACCACGGGTTATATTTGACTCAGCAGCCCAGTTTCTCATAAGAAAGTTGCATTTGGGAATAAGAATTAATTTACAGGAGGTGCTTAGTTGTGGCCCATGGGCACAGCAGGTGTGTTTTGCTGAAGTGATGTAACTGGAGGGGCGGCAGAGTCCAGCTGGTTTTTGTTGTTTATTTTAATCCAAAGACCACCAGGTTTTTCCCAGTGGCCACAAACACTCCCTTGGGTTGAATGGCTTGTCCTGGCTGCTCCAGATGTCCTTGACTGTCCCCCCAGGAATCACAGCTGCAGCAGTGAGGCGCTCACCCTTTAGCATGTCTCGAGGCGTTGTCCTTAGCTGGAATCCTCCCTCTGGTTCTGTATAAATTGCATTTGTTGTTTCTCAAGGGGATACTGTCCTCCTTAAAGCTTTTAACCTCATGACCTGTATAGTAAATTTTTTTTGGCCTTTCCTCTCTTTGTCTTTTCATGTAGACCAGATATTTGAAAGGGCAGACGATGGATAATTGTGTAACGTGCAACCTGTTTATATTTTTTGGAAACTTTTACTCGGACCGGAATTCGAATCACGGAATCACCAGGCCAGTTGCGGCACACTCTTTATTGCCCTTCTCCTCGTTTCAGTACCTATTGTTTCTCCTTTCAAATATGTGATTGTATTAGCTCTTTCCATATGAAAGAATTCTCCTTATTTAAATAAAAAAAAATTTAAAAAAATAAAGCAGGTTATGCTTTTCTCAAAAAAAATCCGCAGTCTCTCGTCTCATTCTTTTCGTTAGAATTTCTTCACAGAAAGGGTGATTGGACAGTGGGATGGGCTGCTCAGGGACAGGGTGGAACCACCCTCGCTGAGGGTGTTTAAGGAACGCCTGGACATGGCAGTGAGTGCCCTGGTCTCGTTGACATGGTGGTGTTGGGTCATACGTTGGACTCAATTCCAACCTAACTGATTCTGTTAGATACTATGGGGTTTTTAGCTTGAATGAATGGAGGTGGCCACAGCACTGGTGTCCCAGTGCAGGGACGGGGCGGGTAACAGCTCTTGGAACCCCGTCAGGGCGGGCCCTGGGCCGGGCCACCACACGCGGGGTATTGCCATGGCAATCCATCCGGGTCTTCCCTTGGCCCCGCCCCGCGGCTGCCACGTGAGTCGACGTCACGTCCGGCGCCGCCAGGTAGGGGGCGGGAGGAGCGCAGCGCGCGGAGTGGCCACGCCCCCCCGGCGCGAGGGGGGCCCCGAGGGGTGGGGGGGGGGGATCGTCCCGATCCTGGCCCTGATCCCGGTCCCGATCCCAGTCCTAGCCCCGGTCCCTGTCGTCTTCCCGGTCCTGGTCTTGGTCCAGGTCCACGTTCTCGTCCCGATCCCGATCCTGGTTCTCATCCCCGTCCTGGTCCTGGTCCTGGTCCTGGTCCTGGTCCTGGTCCAGGTCCCGATCTTGGTCCTAGTCCCAGTCCCGGTCCTCCTGGTCCTGGTCTCACTCCTGATCCTGGTCCGTGCCCTGATCGCGATCCCGATCCTGGTCCTGATCCTGGATGGTGATCCCGATCCCTGTCCCGGCACTGCGGTGCCGCTGGTCCCGCAGCCCCCTCACGTCAGGGCCTGGGAGGGGGGTTCGTGCCTCCTCTGCCCCCCCCGGCTCGGAACGGGGGGTGGGTGATGCCCCCGCAGGGTGGGAGGCCTGGTGGCGGGTCCTCTGCCCCCAAAAACGCTCCAGGAGGGGTCCAGGGCTGGGCACAGCCTGGGTGGTGGGTCCTGGTGACCCTCTAAGGGTGAGGTGTGGGGTCAGTCCTGCTGCCCCCCAGGGAGCTCCCGAGGGGGGCCAAGGCTGGGCTGGGGGGTCAGTGGTGCTGCTCCCCCCTCAAAAGGGGGTGCAGAGCCTGGTAGAGGGGCTGGTGGTGCCCTGAGGAGGAGCACGAGGTGGTGCTGCACACCTGCCCCGGGGCCAGGCCAGCCTGTGCCGCAGGGATCAGCACAGTCCTGGCCATCGTGTGCTCTCAGGGAATCTGTGAGGCGGTGACAGAGAACAGGTGGGAGCAAAACTCTGCCAGGGGCCCCTGAAAAAGTGCATTCTCTGTGTTTGATAGGCAGAGAGAAACCAGGCCAGTGGCACCGCTCTGGAGGGTGGTGATGTGCTCACATCTCGCTTTGTTCTGCCCTGATCAAAGCCACGCAGATGGATTTGTTCTGGTAACTTTCCGTTGTGTTGAGGTGAGTGAGGAGACATAGCACTGATTCCCTGCTATTTTCTGACCTAGCTTTCAGCAGTTCTACTTCCTACAGCACGTACATCTGTGCTCCAGTAAGCAGCTTTTTAAAGCAGAGGGTGTTCGTGGGTTCTGCCTGTCCCCTTCCCCACCTGCAAAGAAATACCTCTGTTTGCAAGGAAATAACTATTTTTTTAAAGCTACCCGAGCTCTAAAAAGCTCAGGTACTGTGCTCACCTGGTGCCTGAGCACCTAGTTTGTCCATCACTAACATCAGAATTTGGGCTGGGAGCTTTGTTTTGTACAAAGCAGAATATAGGCTGGAATTAAGCTGTTGTGTTCCTGCAGAACCAGTGGAAGAATAAGCAAGGTTTCCAGCTTAGGACTGCAGGCAGAAGCAGGGGAGATGAAAAATGTGTCAGTTTAGTAATTTGATTTTTGCAGTTACTCCTGCAGATCCAACGGAAACACACAAATTTGGAGAGCAAGAGAACTTTGGGAAATGAGTTACCATGAGCTACTTGTAGCAGAGGTTGGAGTGATGCTTTCTGTTAGTGATGTTCAGCTCACTGTGAGCCAAAGGGTGATGCTGCTCTTCTCTTCTGCTCCCGAGGTTTGGACACACCTTTGACAGGATGTTGGGGTTTCTGAAGGAGCCTGTTGTGGTCACTGCAGAGATCAACGTGAACCTCGTGGCCCTGACTGTGATGGGATTAATAACTCGCCTTTGGGGGCTCTGTTATCCACGGGCTGTGGTGTGAGTAGAAGAGTTTATTTTCTACTTGAATGACACAGGCTTGTTTTTTAAACCTTTACGAGTAAGAATGCAGGAGCAGAAGAGCAGAGCTTGACTGATGTCAGCCTCTGTAAATCACAGAATCACAGAATGGTTTGGATTGGAAGGGACCTTAAAACTCACCTCATTCCAATCCCCTGTCATGGGCAGGGACACCTTCCACTATCCCAGGCTGCTCCAAGCCCTGTCCAACCTGGCCTTGGACACTTCCAGGGATGGGGCAGCCACAGCTTCTCTGGGCAACCTGTGCCAGGGCCTCACCACCCTCACAGGGAAGAATTTCTTCCTAATATCTAATCTAAAGCTACTCCCTGTCAGTGTGAAGCCATTCCCCTTGTCCTGTCACTCTAGGCCCTTGTAGTCTCTCTCCATCTTTCCTGTAGGCTCCCTTCAGGTACTGGGAGGCCACAATTAGGTCACCCCTGTCCCTTCTCTCTTCCAGGATGAACAATCCTAATACAGTGATAGTGTTTCCCTAATCCAACTTCCCGAGGGGAAGGTAAAGGTGCAAAACCTCAGTTCTTTGTTAACTTTCTGCCAACAAGTCAGTATTTGCTTTCCTAGTGTCCCTGCAGGATAATTCCAGTTAGATTTGACATATTTCTGCCTTTTGTGTTTCAGTTTTGATGAAGTTTATTATGGCCAGTTCGTGTCACTCTACATGAAGAGGATCTTCTTTGTGGATGACAGTGGCCCACCTTTTGGCCACATGCTGCTGGCCTTGGGAGGTAGGGTCTCCTGGAACTGGGAAGTGCCTGTTGCCTGTTGCTGCGGGAGACAGAAGTGCTGGTTAAAAATGAGTTGTCAGATCCAGTTACTGGGGAAAAGCACAAGGCAGATGAGAGATTTTGATGTAGAGAGAAGTGGGTTTTCTTTTATTTTGTATTGTTAGGAGGCTGTTGTACGAGTAGAGTGGAGGTGATGGATCCATGTATCCGTTACCTCACTGTTATCCGATCCTTTGGATAAAGAGAAGGGTGAGATGAGAACTGCTGGAGACAAGACATAGACAACAAACACTCTCAGGCCTGAGTTCCTTTCTGTAGCTGAGATATGCACAACATGAAAGTGTCTGTATGGGACGGGGAGATTAAATATACATCTGACTTTGTCACTGAGAATCTGTCGTTCCCAATTTATATTCTTTGTGCCTCTGCACATTCTCAAGCACTGCTGCAGGCAGATCACTATCAAAGAGGACCCTTTTGGGAAAGGGGGCCCTCATGCCTGGAAAAGCTGTGTGTTTGGGAAATGGTTCCCTATTTAGCAGCAATTTTTGTACTTGTTTTGAGACTGGAAGTTCTGAATTGTTGCTTATGTTGTAGGTTACTTAGGAGGATTTGATGGAAACTTCTTATGGAACAGGATTGGAGCTGGTAAGAGCTGTTTTTAACTGACTCATTCTTTTGAGAAAAGGAGAATTTCAGGGGCTGACAGATTCCTTTTGCCTGACTAGTGAAAATAACACTTTACCTGACACTTCCCTTCTCCTTTTCAATAAGTCTTCTGCAGGTCTCAAACAGAAATACAAGGCACTGTGATTCCAGATTTTTTAAATTCAGCTAAAACAGCTTAAGCAGTACAAGATGGACAATAAATTAGCACAAGTCAGCGTTAGATTCAACAACTAAGGAGTTCTGTAGTGGTCTGTGCTCTCTGCAGTTAAGTTTCCAGTCGGTCATTGTGTTGTCTCCTGTTCCAGAATACACCATGAACGTTCCTGTGTGGTCCCTGCGGCTCCTGCCAGCCCTGGCTGGTGCTCTCTGTGTGCCTTTAGCCTACCAGATCCTGGTGGAACTGCACTTCTCCCACTGTGCTGCACTTGGAGCTGCTCTTCTGATCCTCTTAGGTAAGATTATTCCACTGAGACCCATTCTTCATACATGGGGATGAGTCCCTTTTCTCCTCAGGGATTTTTAGGGTGCATAGAAGGCTGGAGTAGTATCTCCCCACAGAACACTGACAACATGTTGGAGCCCACATTCATGCCTGGCCTGTGCTGAGCTCCCTGGCCCTCTCTATCCTCACAGCTCTGCAGCAGGCTGCCCTTCTGGGCTTTATACAAGTTCACTTCAGTACTAAGCAAAGTGAGCAGCCTTAACAGCCTCACAGAAAACCACATTTCTTGTATCCAAGGCGGCCTGTACTCCCTCCCTCAGAGGTTTATGGGATGAGTTGCAACATATTGGTTTTTAACAGCAGGACAACCCTGCTCTCAGTCAGAGCTCATCTGATTTCTTCATCTGCAAACTGCAGCAAACCAGCCTGTGTCCTTAGCACTGTGGTTTGACTCTGTTCTGGTGTGTTCAGCTCAGTTCATTTTGTTTCTCTGAGGGGCTGCTGGCAGCTGCCTGAAAGGGCAAGAGCCTCTCAGCAGCCCTTTAGCAGCCTGATAAGAGAAACCTCTCCTAGCTACCAACTGCTCTGATTCTGGCTCCTTGCAGCTCCTTGTCTTGCAGATTTGTTGTTGTGCTCATTGCCTGCTGGGCTCACTGCCCTGACTGCCTGGAGAAGCACCTCTCTGGATTTACCAGCATTGATTTTCTTTGCCTTTGTAGGAAGCACAGCAGCTTTATCTGCCTCCTGCCAGAGTTTACTGCTTGCTCACCTCTTTGTTTTGGAGATAGTTATGACCTTGTGCTTTGCTCCTGCTGGAAGGTTTTAGTCCCTTATAAACCCAGCACCTCCCCACTACAGCCAGTAGGAATTGGCTGTCCCTAAAGGGCAGGTCCTTCTGTTGGATAACAGTGCAATTGTCTGAGGTAGCACTTGCCTGTAGATAAATTTCTCTAATTTTTTGTCTATCTCTCTTTTCCCACAGAGAACTCTCTGATCACTCAGTCAAGGTTCATGCTCCTGGAATCAATATTGATTTTTTTTATCCTACTTGCAGTTTTGTCCTACCTGAAGTTCTACAATTTGCAGAGGCACAGGTAAAGCTGGATTGTCTCCCATCCTTTTGGATATTCTCGTGGTGACTTTTTTGGTCACAAACTATGTGGTTTTTTTCTATAAATCATTTCACCATTGTGTAGTTGACTTAATCTGTCTGTAAAACCCAATGCTTTGCTGCTCCAGAAGTTTTCTCAGTAGCATTAAAGACTGTTTTAACTGTTAGCAAGGTTGTCTTTTTTTTTTTTATTTTACAGTAGAAGTAAAATCCCTTAGGAGCACTTCTTTGCCCACCCACATTTTTTATTGGAAGCTTTCCTTCTGTGCACATAAACACTAAAGATAACAGGTCACTTAATGCTCCTTTATTACTGTTTACATGCATTGAATTTAGAGATACTTGTCTTTTTTGTTCTCTGATCCTTGCAGAGGATAAAGTAATATTTAGTGTAGTAAAATTATCTTTAAAGCAAACTCAGCAAGTGATTTAATACATTTATCTTTAAGATCCTTCTCTGGAAGATGGTGGTTTTGGCTCATGCTGACTGGAGTAGCCTGTTCATGTGCAGTTGGGTAAGCGATGGTGTCTTACTTGGACTTTATTGCCTCCTGTTCAAGGGAAAGTTTGAATGTTTATAGCTTATATTAGGTAGTTGTGTAGTTTTTAACCTTGTTCATTTTTTATGCACTTTTCTTCTCAGAGTGAAATACATGGGCCTGTTTACCTATATGCTGCTCTTGGCCATTGCAGGGCTGCACTTCTGGCACATGATAGGAGACCAGACCTTGTCAAATGTAGGTACTACAACATGCAGAATATACTGTGTAACTTTTCAGTGCAGGAACCAGCCAGGGGCCCACAGATAACAATGCTGACTGTAGCTGGGTTTTCTGCTAAAATTCCTTGTAGGGAAACCCTCCTTTCAAAGAACAGTTCCCAGTTTATTTGCTGGGGAAGATGGAGTTAAGTTTTAAGAAAAACACGTGTGTGTGACTGGCTTTTCTGCTCTCTTCCATGTCTTGGTGATTTGTGACTCAAAACCTACACTGTCTCACATACCTTTTGCTAGCTGCAGTTCACATCCTCAGTGGAAGTTATCCAGTTGTCCACAAAGTTACAGCTGAATGAGGGGGGTGGGGGAAACCTAGAAAAGACAAACAAAACAAGCCAAGTGCACTGTTATTTTTAATATTTTTCGTATCTGGAGGATGAAAACAGTGAGTTTTCCCTGTTCCCCCAGGTTTCCTTGCTGTGCCATTTTCTAGCCCGGGGACTGGCCCTCCTCCTCATCCCAGTGGTGATGTACCTGTCCTTCTTCTATGTCCACTTGGCTCTGCTGTATTGCTCTGGGCCTCACGACCAGATCATGACAAGTGCTTTCCAAGCCAGCTTAGAGGTAAAGGAAATGTGGCCATGGAACTGATTTATTATGGAGAAAAAGGGGTAAAGCTGTCTTATGTTCATTATTAGAAGAAAGGTGTGCAATACCTTGATCCTGCATATTTGTTCCTTTTATGTCATTTAACCACTTTGCTGCTGTAGTACTGCTTTAAGATGAAGCAATAATGACTAAAATCCTAATAACAGATGAAAAGCTGTTTTCCCAGTGAACCAAGAACAATATTTTCACTCTTCTGCAGAAGATTTGTCCCTTCTTACAGGAAACTCCACAGAAGTAGATACAGTACTGAACTCTTGAGTGATGACATGGTACACTACAGGATAACAGTATGATTTTCTGTAGAAGAGTGCATAGTCTGTCCTTTAGGACAGCATGGCTTTAGGGATATTCCTGAGACCCTGTAGTCTTTTAGGCATTGGTGTATTTACTGTCTTCTGAGTACGGTGTTGCAAGACTTGACTTTTGTAGATGAAACCAAATGAGAAGGCACTGTGCTAAGGTCTGCTATGTTAAAGTGACAGGTGACTCAGAATTTAAACAGCCTCTGAGTTGTTTCTTCTTCTTTCTACTTATCCTGTCCTTGCCCTTCTCAGGGTGGGCTGGCTCGGATCACTCAGGGCCAGCCCTTAGAGGTGGCCTATGGCTCTCAGATCACCCTGCGGAACGTGCTGGGCAAGCCCATGCAGTGTTGGCTCCACTCTCACACGAACACTTATCCCATCAGGTGAGGAATCTGGGTGAAAGTATGCTCTGGTGCTTCACCTGCCAGTCCAAGTATCGTGGTTTGTGTCCTGGCAATGTCTTCATTAATGCTTGAGATTCCCTGTGCTCTGTAGGAAGGAGCCAGTGATCTGGTGCTGGTTTGTATTGCTGGTGAGCACAGAAATGTACCCTTACACTTCTGTGGGGTTTTTAACTCTCTGTGCAGGTATGAGAATGGCCGAGGGAGTTCCCATCAACAGCAGGTGACCTGCTATCCCTTCAAGGATGTGAACAACTGGTGGATTGTCAAAGATCCTGGAATGTGAGTATGTAAGAGATTTCATTGCAAGCTACATGCTTCCAGAACCAAGGCATAGCTCGGCTTGAACATAAGTCTTCTCTGCTTATGGGTGCAGAGGCCATGTGTGATCTGAGTAAGGGATTGCAGCTGCAGAGTTGGTAAAGGCAGCTCCTTGCAGGATCCTCCTCAATGTGGTAAAAGCATTGAGGACTCTGAAATCCTGTCTGAACTGCTCCTGCCAGAACGTGGGCTGTGCTGTGCACAAGGGAAACTTGAAAGACTCACAGGACCAGTGTAAATTCTTCAGGTGCTTTGCATGAAAGGGGAGTTCTGCTTCTTGAAGTGTGTGAGCCATGGCATTAGAGTGTCTTGGTGAGTTTTATCAAACTTGGATGAGTCTCAGAAGAAAGTAGAAATCACTTTTGCAAAATGAGTAGTTCTTTGTATTAAAAGTGTTGGATGAGCTTAGAATCTGCTATGTGGGGAGGGATTCCAAGTGGTGCCTGTACCTGAGAGGCCTGATTTGTGCTGAAGTGTTTTGCCATTGTCACTGTCAGTGCAGAGCAGGACTCTTTGTTCTTGTTTTGCCAGTAAAAGCCCTTGAGTGATATAATTTCATATTGATCAAAAAGTTGCTTTTCTAGGTTTCTTATGTTGCTCTGGGAACTGTATAAAGAGTCCTCCTAGAAGGGCTGTGTGTCATTATAAATCATATCTATGTTGGGAAAGTTTGTCCATGGTGCAAACCTTTCAAGCAGGGACTCTACCAGAAGTACAGAAACCTAATATATTCTTAAAATTCTTCAAACTCAAGACTCCTACAAACAGGTGCAAAGTCCTTCTATAGAACAGCAAAATACAGGCAGCAGTTTGATAAACTCCAGTGTTCCCCCTTGCCAGAAGTCCAGAAGGAAGATGAGAGTTTGGTCTGCATGGTGGAGAAAGCCATTGATCTCTCTTATAATTCTGCCAAAGTGACAGCAGCTGTAGTACAGCACTTGTGAGACTCACTGAAGCACTCACTTGTTCCACAGAAGCCACCAAACAGCTGTGGGATGGGAATAACCTTAATTCACTCCTGACTGACCTGGATTCAGACCACTGACCTAATGCCTGCGGTGTCAGTATCCCATTACTGATCCTCTGACTCACTGTGCCCTTAGCTCACCTTTCCCTTGATGAGCTTTGTTTCCATTCTGGTACAATCTATATATTGCTTTAATTTCTCATCTTCCTGCTTAAATATCTGTCCCTGCCTGCAGCTTCTTGACCTGACAGTTTGGTCACAACAAGGTTGTGTTATATATAAAGATATATCAAATTTAACCATTTCCTCTTGGGTATCACTTCTCCAGGCAGCAGCTGGTGGTGAGTAACCCCCCCCGGCCCGTCAGGCATGGACACATTGTGCAGCTGGTCCACGGCATCACAACCCGCTACCTCAACACGTAAGTCCCTTCCTCTTCCTCTGCTCTGCCAGTCCTGCCTCACTCTGCTGTGTTGTCTCTCAGAGTAACCCTTCAGGGGGTGAAGCACAGTGACCTTGCATTCAGATGTGCCATAAACTGCCTGTTACTCACGGATCGACAGTGGGGCAAGGAGGGACCTCGTGTGGTTAGTTCTTCCATAAGCCATCCCTGTGGCCCAGAGGGAGGACGCTCTGTGCTTATTTATTTTTTGCAGCTGACTTGGCAGTGGGATTTGATCTTAATCACAAATTGCTCAGTGGCTGTTCACTGTTTCTGGTCCTCTCTACGAGGTGATGGTTTTTCCTGTGTTCCCATTTCATGGTAGTTCTGCAGATTCCTAAACAGAATCCCCTCCGTGAGCCTTCATCCTTCACTGCCCCCCCTCCAGGCAGGTGCAGGGATTTAATATTTTGTGTAACTTAACCCAGAGACAACTCAATTGATTTTGTTGGCATACTCCTGCATGAAGGATGTGCTCTGGAAGTTAGGAAGATGTGTTGGAGAATCCAGTGTGCTGTGGCTCATTGCCACAGATTCTTGCCTGTGTTGAAAGCCTGCAGTATGAAATTGCCTCCTGACTGCTTCCCAAAGGGCATCTGCTTGAATATCACTCAGATTAGGAAGGGGGCTGCTCTGAACTTGGGTTTTGCCATGTCCCTTCCAAACCTAATTTGTTCATTATTGGAAAGCCCAGTGAACAGCGTCTCTGTTTGTCACAATCAGTGCTTGTTCTTCAGCCTGGCATCGCAGGCATCTGCATTGGCTTCCTCTGAGCCTGTTCCTGGCAGCTCTGGCTTTTGGGGAGTGCTCTTTCTCAGAGTAAACAGTGCAATCTGTATAAGAGAGTTATTTTCACTTTATTACTGAATCCAGTCTAAACCAATCCCATATGGTTTTGCTTTTTATATGAATTTGGGAAATGGTGGTGGAGGATCTTATTTAACTTGTCTTCTAGGCATGATGTTGCTGCCCCTCTGAGCCCCCACTCCCAGGAAGTTTCCTGCTATATTGATTATAACATCTCCATGCCAGCACAGAACCTCTGGAGAGTGGTGAGTGGTCAAAGGGAGGGGAGAAGCTGATCATGTTCCAGCAGAAACAGCTGGGACAACATGACAATCCAAAGCCATCTTTCTGTTGTAGGAGATTGTAAATCGGGAGTCTGACACAGACGTGTGGAAGACAATTCTGTCAGAAGTGAGGTTTGTTCATGTCAACACCTCTGCAGTGCTAAAGGCAAGTGGGCTTATGTTTATGTGCTACAGCTTTTGTTTCATGCAGTGCTTGTATTCTCACAAACTACTCATCTCTCTGCTCCCAAATAAATAAATAACTACAAAAATAACCAAATAAGTAAATAAAAGGAAACAATAAACTTGCTCAGGGTGACAAAAAACCAGCACGTGTTTTAGGTAGTCGTATTTCATCCCTTTTCAGCATCAGAGCTGTCCTGCTTCTCAGGAGGTTGACCACTGTACACTGCTGAGGCTTAGAATTTGATGCTGAGTCTGTGAGTAGCATGTGGCAGCAGCTGGAGTAGTTAAGGATCTTTTTCTTCACAGAGTTTGCCAGAATCACTGACTTTATGGCTGTAGCATTTGTTGAGACAGCACTGCATGGTGACTCCACATACACTTTCTAGCAATCCCTTGCTGGCCTCCCAGGCAGGGCCTGGGAATTTCCATCCTGAAGTTCAGGTTGGCAGCACTGTAAGTTCACAGCCATCTTTCACTTACAGCTCAGTGGAGCATCTCTGCCCGAGTGGGGATACCGGCAGCTGGAGGTGGTTGGAGAGAAGCTGTCCAAAGGCTACCACCAGAGCATGCTGTGGAATGTGGAAGAGCACAGATACGGGAAAAGTACGTCTCAGCAGATTTCTGTGACTGGGGAACACTTCATGTTGATGGGAAGGTGGTTCTGTGTGTATGTGTGTTCAGTTGGCCCTGTCATGATGTCAGAATCCTTACAAATTCCCTTGGAGCACTGTTGCAGTTGGATGATGTATTGGAGAAGGGCTCCTGGGAGAGTGAGGAGCCAGGACTATATCCTGTGTGCTTCCCTCTCTAGCTTTCTGCCCGTTATGTCGTTATTTCTGAGCTATGCTGTTTTCTTCCAGGCCAAGAGCAAAAAGAGAGGGAAGTGGAACTCCACTCTCCCACACAGATGGACATCAGTAAAAACCTCAGCTTCATGGCAAAGTTCACAGAATTGCAGGTGAGTGTCTTGTTATTCCCTTCATCTTTCCTCCTGGTGCAGAGCAGAAACCTGAGCATATCTGCAGACTCTGAGCCTAAGGATCCATTGTTTATTCCTTGCTGATAGTCTGGCTTCCTCACTGAAAAAAAAAATATTTCAGAATGCACTTATAAGGGCATTAGTGACCTGTGCTGTTCAGCAATGAATACCCAAGTGATTGTGTAACAAAAAAGGGGGAGGAAACTGTTGTGCACCCAGAAGCTGCATGAAACTGAACTGTAATGTGTGTTACATGGAAAGTGCATTATATAAGAACAAAATAAAGCCTTTGTATTGATCAGTATCCATGTGAGATAGGCAAAATCTTTCTCCACTCCCAGGTTAGGAACTTAGCATCTTATATCTGGAACGTTCAACCACCTGTTGCTCCCATTCTGAAAGCTTTGTTTCCTTTTTTTTTCTAGTGGAAAATACTCACATTAAAAAATGAAGACACAGAACATAAGTACAGCTCCTCTGCTCTGGACTGGATCACAATGGACACAAATATTGCCTACTGGCTCCACCCCACCTCTGGGGTAAGTACAAGAGGCAGAAGTAACTGTGAATGGGGTGAGAAAGGAGACTTCAGTTCACATGTGAGCTCCAGGAGTGGGAGTCCGAGCAGGGCTGCAGTTCCAGCCAAGGACTCTTCCTCTGCTAATGTATTTTCCCTGAGGGTTGAGGTTTTTATTTTAGCATGAGATACAGCTTTGGCAGTAGTGACTTTTAATTAAATCATGTCTTCTTGAACTTTTTTTTAAAGGTAAACTGCAGTTTAATAGTTTCCATTATTGATTCTATTTAGAAGATGAGTTCATCTCCAATAGCATTTTTCAAATGCCTTCCATTACAAAAGAGTCTCAAAGCAGCAAAGTTTATCAGCCAGCTTTGTTCCAGGTTACTAGCCAGGCACATTCTGAGGTTTAATTTAGCAAGTATGTGTACGTAGTATTTAAACTTACTTAAAAGAACCACTGCTTCTGGCTGACCATCAACTATCCTGCAGGCCCAGATCCACCTCCTTGGGAATGTTGTCACCTGGGCTTCAGCTAATGCTGCTGCTCTGGTCTACACGTGTCTGTCCCTGTGGTACTTGATACGACGGAGGAGGAGGATTTATGACATCCCTGAAGGTCTGATTCCACTGTGTGTGTGTGTCCAGGTGGAGGGTTGTGGCTTGCTCTGCTCTGAGATGCCATCTCCCATCTCCTGCAGATTCCTGGCAGCTCTGGGTGTCAGCTGGGGGTGTCTGTGGTGGAGGCTGGGTTGTGAACTACCTGCCCTTCTTCCTGATGGAGAAAACACTTTTCCTGTACCACTACCTGCCTGCCCTCACATTCCAGATTCTCCTGATTCCCGTCGTGTTGCAGCACCTCGGTGATCATCTCTGCAGGTATTTGGCTTTAACAGAGACAGTTCTCTTTAACAAGGGAAGTGACACAGTTCTTTTCTCCAGGGCTGTCACCTGGACAAGCTGCTGCAGGGAGAGCAGTGGTTTTTCCAGCAGAGGCCACACTCTGTCATTTGTCTTTAAAGAAACAGGCCAGGTGTAGGTCTTCCTTTTGGATGAAGTGTTCGTCCAGCTTTGATGTAACTTGACTGCTCTTTCCCGCTCTCATCCCAGGTCTGTGCTGCTCAAGAGCATGTTCAGTGCACTGATTGTAGCCTGGTTCTCCTCAGTGTACTTTGTCTACTGCACCTTCAGCCCCGTGACCTACGGGCAGCCCGCGCTGTCCATGACGGAACTCAAGGACTTGCGCTGGAAGGACAGCTGGAACATCCTCATCCGAAAACAGTGACCGCTACAATCGCGTTACAGCCAAAAGGAAACACCTTTTGTGCAAAGCCAAGGATTTATTGTTAGTGTAACTGAAATCTTAACAGTCGGATCAAGTAATTGACAGTAGTCCAGATCTAACGATTACAGGAAAAGAGCACTGTTACAGAAAAGCTCTCAACAGGAATACATTTATGAGCACAATTCCCAGTTTCTGCCCCTGTTACATTCACCCTTCCACTGCCCCTCGGGGCCTGAAGGTTGCTGACTTCAGGCAACAGCATCCCAGGCTCCTTTGCTGGGAAGAACATGCTGCAACAATATCTTCTTCCTCTTTCTGACAGCGGTGGTTTCTTCCTTCTTGCACTGCATTTCACTGAGGGCTATTTCATGTGTTTCCCAGCACCTTGGTCTACAATTCCATGATAAAAGTTACAAAAAATGGGCACTCTCCAACACATCAGATATTTTTCTCTTGATACTCCTAAAAAAAAAAAGGTTTTCCACACTCTGAAGCTTATCCATTCTTTAACAATCAGTAACTGGCCCTGCAGCCTTCAGCACCATCCCATGACTCTATTCCTCAACAATGCATTATTTGCCCCCACTTTCACTGCTCTGCTATCATCCCTATTTATGTAAATACAGCATTAAGCCACATTTATAAATAGTTCATTCTGCATAGAATAATGGCTTGTTACTATTATCTATGTGTAATCATTTGGCATAACCATCATTTTTAAGAAGCAAAAATAAAAAGACATTAGAAAATTACTGTTACAGCTAAACAAGCTAAAACAAGGCTTTGGGCAAGCCAGGAAGTCAGCCAGAGCCAGAAGAATCCTCTGGCCTTGTGGCATTGATGTGAAGCCTGAGGCCTGTTACCAGCCATGGCTGTATTGTATTTACTGGGCTGCAGGGTTACACCTCAAATCCCATGGGAAGAGGAACTCTGGGCAAGGTAGGACTGATCCTGCTGAGAAGGAAACCTGCTCTAACTTGTGCACGTGGGTTCAGGGTAAAAACACTGTAACCCAAACCATGGCCTGGCCTGTTCTAGCAGAGGAATTCACAGAGAAGGGGGAAGGCAGAGGTGAAGGACTAGGATTGCCCAGTGGGGAATTTGTAATGGCTCTAGTTATTTAACCAGGGTTCCAGTACCTCGGCCACATCCCATTTCTTATCTCCATGGGGCTGCAGCAGCAGGTCCTTTAATACAGCACAAAGCTGCCCAGAACAGCAGCCCCACAGAGCAGAGGCTCTTTGTGGAGTTCCTCACAGCTCTAACAAACGCTATTCAAGGCTCTAACAAATGCTTTGAGCTCCCCCCTGGCCTCCAGAGGAAGGTATGATCCAACACCACAGTCATTCAAAGTAGGGTTCAGTGACTATTTTGCTCCTACTGTAATCAGCCCTGAGAGCTAATGCTTCAGTGCAGTAGCTCATAGTCTAAGTCTGTCACCCTGAGCCAAACAGCACCCAGCAGCAGTCAGGAAATGACCTGCCTTCTCCTGGGCACTGCAGAAGTACCACTCAGCTGAGGAGATCACTGAGATACCAAACCTTCACCCATTTCCAGTGTTGAAAAGACTACAGCGATGAAAGTGCAGACTGCAGTTCTTAAGTTTCTTCTTTTTTTTTTTTCTAAATCTTCAGCCACGACAAAACTAAAGGTAACAATTCTGTTGAGTGCAAGAGCTCCTCCAGCAGTGTCCTTTCTGTACCTTTTTGCTGATGTAGTCCAAGTAGCACAATTACCTTTTATATAAAATGGTCATTTTTGATCACTGTTCGTTCATTTGTTTATTAGCCAAAGTAAGACACCCACAACCAACACAGCCAGATGCTGCTTTTAGAAAAACTAGCAAGTATGAAAAAGTTCCTCTTAATAACATTTCCCTCCCACCCTTATTCTTAAAATTACACCATAAGTCCAGACTCAAGAATGGTATCACAAGGACAATTTCAAAGGCCCAACCAGCACTTCATTTCAGATTTTTTCTTTTTCCAGACACTTTACTGTAATCACTTATCTGGGGTAAACTACAGAAACTGGGATGTCACTGTTTATACTTCTTGTCTGCTTGTTTTAGAAAACCAGACATTCTTGAGTTTAAGCTGCTGGAGTGCAAGGCAAGCGCTCTGATCCTGTCTGAGGGTACAACATGTCCAGGCAGCTGCCTGTGCCAGCAGGAGGAGGGTCCTGCCATTCCCAGCTTCCCCCCTTGCTGGTCTCACCAGCCATCTCTGGAAGTGGACGGATTCTGCCCAGCAGAATTTGCAACCAGCAGTACAGAAATGCACTAAAAGACACTAATACTGACAAGGTCAGGTTTCTGTTTCCATGAGCAACTCAATCCAGCTGGAGCTCACACATTCAGTAACTGTGGTAAAGGCGACTGTTTGGGTACAAAAAAATAATCATACAGTGTAGCTAGACTTGGGAGCTTAGAAAGGAATAAATTAGGAATCAAGAGACAATAAACTTCTTGGGCCTGTCCCTGGTGAACTGCAAGTTCCTATTTCTCCCAGACAGCCTCTGTCTCACCCTTATCTCAGGGCAGAGATGCCCCTACAAGTCAAACCCCCTGCCCCCACAGGCTGGCCAGCAGCACAGCAAGGCCAGAACTTAAGGTGCCAACGAGGTGGAGAAGAGTAAGGGCTGCACCTGCTTGTTAAAATTAACAGGGATAGAGGAAAAAAAAACCCAAGAGGCAGATAATTTTCCTGCTAAGGAAGCCCATCATCAGGGAAATGGGGTATCTTACTAATCACCTGATAGTGCTTAATTTTCAGGGAAGTCTTCAGCAGTAGATCTCATTTTGAAAATTAAAAAAAGGCAAGTAGCACTGCCTTTAGCCAGTTCATCAAGTAACATAATTCCAGACATCTTAGGGAGAAAAGGGAGGGGTTTGGAGGGGAGAGGGGCCGATGGCCAACTCCATCCTCTCCCCTCTGTGAGAAGGTTCACACCAGGATCCCCTCCACTGCCAGGACGATTTAAAGGGCACTTCACCAACCATTCTGTCGAAG
Source organism: Pipra filicauda (assembly GCF_003945595.2). Taxonomy (NCBI): domain Eukaryota; kingdom Metazoa; phylum Chordata; class Aves; order Passeriformes; family Pipridae; genus Pipra; species Pipra filicauda. The sequence goes on from NW_024103674.1 coordinate 2,556,866, forward strand.
TCCTTTCCCAAAGTTGTCTTCAGTGTTGGTCTGGACCAGAGGCAAACCCAGGTTAGTGTGGACGGCTGCTGGACTCCAGGTGGGAGCGTTTTCCTGCCGCCAGGACACTGCTGCTCTCCGTGGGCTCCGGGAACGGGCGCTTGTAGGTCCGGCCGTGCCCGTTCATCGCCCCTCGCTGCCACTTGCAGATGTCTCCGTTCAGGATGTCTTGAATGTGCTGCACTATGAGGTTTATAGCAACTGCAGAGAGGAATGGGAAATGTGGGACGTGAAGGCTTTCCTGGCTGAGTTATCTAGAAAATGTGGAGCATCCAGCCCTGCTCTGCTCAAGTTTTAACGAGCCCTTAAATGAAACTCTGCCTGCTGTCTGCAGCGAGGTCAGACCTCCACGGGTCACTTTTCCAGCCCTCCACAGGCTGAGCAGCTCCCTCCCCTCCAGCCCTCCAGCAAAACACCTTTCCTTAGAAGCACGTGCCACTCATTCTCTTCCCAACCCCAAGGGTGTCTCCCCAAGGAAATCAGAGAACCCAACTCCCTTTTACCCATGTTGTCAACTCCTCGGGGGATGATCACATCTGCATACTTCTTTGTCTGAAAAACAGGAACAGTGGTGGAGGCTGTTAATGGAAGAGTCAGCTTCATTCTAGGAAGGAGTGACCAAAGGCCAGAAAACTGGGGCAAAGAGGGAGGGTTTCTGTTTCTTCCAGGGTTGTAAGTTAAAGCTCTCAGTCATGATTATACCTAAATTAATTAGGACATCACTGTGGCTAACGTGCACTGGATTTAAGGCCAGGGATTGTTCTTACTGCCCCTTTGCAAAGAATCACCAGGTAGAAGCAGCAGGTCAGGTGTAGAGCCCTTGTTTTTACACTTCTGAGCTGCCTTCAAATATTGACCACTTCAGGCAAGGTCTGTTTGCCAAGAGCTGGTTCTAATCAGCGTTTCATAAGCCATTGCTAAATCTCTGCCGAGAGCCAAGGTACCCAATGTGCATGTGAAATTCCTGCCTGCCTCTGATAACATTTTATTGATCTTTACCACCACAGCACTCCTGCTTTTTCTTCCCCCACTACTTGGAAAAAAGCTGGCAAAATCCAGCATTTCTAACGAGTACTTTTACAGCCCCAGAATTCCTTTGATCTAGAGCAAGAGGAGCCTGAGTTAGCCTTTTCCAGCTTATTTAACCCACATACAGGATTTTGTTCTCAAAGGGTTTTTTACAAATTAATTTGGTTATGTGAGCACCTAAATTGTCCCTGCACTATACAGTACAACAAACAGTACTAGAATGGTCTGCCCCAGGTTTTCCCCAGTGTTCCCTTGGAGAGAGGCTGCTGGAAACCAAGCTCTTTTTTCTTCCTACAAGTCTTAAGAATAAATGGAGAGTGGGAGTGTTTTAGTCAGAGGGGCCCATGCTAAAATAGCCCCAGCAGCCAGCAGTGAGGAAATGTGCTGGAGGCATTTCCATGGTGCTTCGCCAGCAGAAGGGACCATTTCAGTTCCTTAACAACCAGCTGGGAATGGTTGAAGACATGAGGCAGAGGGGAGAGCGTGGGATTTGTGAAATACAAATACCAAAACACCAAGAGTCCACACTGCTGTGTCTACAGTCCAGTTAATCCCCAGATGACCCTGCTCCTCTCCCCAGTCCCCAGAAAAAGCCCCATAAATCAAATTATTGAAACATTCCCTACCGGTAAGCAGAACTCCTCAAAGGCAGGCTTGACAAAGGTGGTGTACTGGGTGAGGATCTGCTCAAGGTCCCTCCCACGTTTCATATCTCGCAGAACTGGGATGGGGAGATAAAACCCCTGAGTGTTGCCACATGGCTGAGGGTGGATAAGGAGCACGAGCTGGCGCTGCCCGTGCCGGCAGAGCCGTTACCTCGGCGGGACAGCCGCACATCCGAGTCCGTGTCCACAAAGAGGCGGAGGTGGAACATGTCCCGAATGTCCTGATTGTAGAAAACCAGGATCCCCTCAAAGAGGACGACGTCAGCAGGATAGACCACCGTCGTCTCTGCCAGCCTGGCAGGAGAAAAAACCCACAGCACACTGTTAAATGGGTGTCACATCAGCACCAAGAGACCCATCCCCCGGCTGGGACACCCACGGACACCACCTGAGGCTTGACACAAAACCAGAACCTACCGAGAATGTGTCACGAAGTCGTACGTTGGTACCTCAACTGTTTTGCCCTCAACAATGTTTTTCAGGGTTGAATGCATCAAATCATTATCGAAAGCGTCTGTGAGAGGAAGGTTCAAAGAGGAGGAGTGTCAAATGCTGCTGTATCAAATGTTCTGCCCAGATTTTTCCAGACCCAAAGGAAAATCTCTTTGCCCCGTGTTTCACCAGGAAAAAAAGAACTTATGGCTTATTCTTTCCTACCAGCAGCTGACATTCCCTGCCGGAGTGACAACTGCTGTGCTTGGTTACAGAGATAGGGAAGAGGCAATTTGCTGTTTATAATCAACTACAACACAATAAAATTAAGATCCCAAAGGTGAAGTTGGTTTCACCAAACCACTCGGTAATTGTATAGTTTCGTGCAACTCTGTTAGTCAAGAGCCAGTTGGAAAACCTCAGGCATTCTTAATGGTTTCAAGTACCCGCCCCTGTGCACCCACAGCAGCACCAGACTGCAGCCAAGGGCAGATCCCTGTCCCGCCTGCAATCCTCCCCCGGGCCGGGGAGCAGCTGTTTGTGCAGACAAGAAGCATAAGGAAAGGATTTGGGGAATGATGTGGTGCATTACAGAGCCTCTCCGGAGCCGGGAGCAGGCCGGGATGCTCCGCAGCTCTCCATGGCTGCAGGAGGGCAGTGCCAGCCGTCAGTAACAACGGGCACGAGGGAAGGACGAACGGATGTTTTGGTGGGTGGGGGGGGGGGAGAGAGCATTTCTGCTCTCCAGCACTTCCCATTTCCGACAGGCCCTTGCCGTGCTCCAAGCACACCCTGCTCCGGGGGCACGGCGCGGGGCTCACCCGGGTGGTCGAAGTTGTACTGCCCCTTGAGCGCCTTGGCCTGCTGCTCGGCCGTCAGCACCTTGTAGAAGCTGTCCTGGCTCAGGATCAGCACCTTCCGCTGCCGCTGCTCCACCTCGTTCTGCCCCAGCAGCTCCATGATCTTCTCGCACACTGTGGACTGAGCGGGACGGGGGCTCAGCCGGGACCCGGGCCCAGCCCAGCCCCTCCTGTGTGTGGGGGGGGAAGCGGCACCGGCGATGCCCGGGCGGGCGCCGCGCAGCTCCCGCGGTCCGCGGGGCGCCCGGGGAGAGGAGCTCAGCCCCGACAGACCCCGAACGCGGTGGGTCTCACCTTTCCGCTGGCGGTGCCGCCGCTGACGCCGATGAGGAAGGGCTTGGGGTGCGGCCGCTCCGGGTCGGGGCCGCCGGCGGAGGCCATGGCGGGACGGGCACCGTGAGGGGCGGGGCGAGGGGGCGGGGCGTGACTTTCTGGGGGCGTGGTTATGGGGCGTGGTCGATGGGGGCGTGGCCATGTGCGCTGAGCGCGTCCGTTCTCAGCCGCGGGTCCGTCGGCACGGACGGACAGGGAGACAGACAGCTCTGCCTCACTGCAAACAGCGCTGCCTTATCCCGGCACACGTGTGTGTGTGTCTGTCTGTGTGTCGGTGTCTGTGTTTACACCTGTTCCCGAGTGCACACGTAGGGAACAGGTACGTGGGAACTGTGCGTGTGAAGAAGCACCTGAGGGTACAACACAGAGACACGAGGATGTGTAACGTAGGGATAAGACGTGTGCAGTGTGTGCACACACACGTACTGTGATATAGGTATGTACACACACATGTCAAGTATTATTAGCTACAGATAAAATATACGCATTTTTATATACATTTTGTAGATAAATAGACACAGCCGGAACACGCAGACGGCACGTTCTACGTGTAAATATAAAATATAAAATTTTAAAATAAAACCAAATCATATGTTTATACATGTAAAAATCGCTGTGTCGCTCGGTTGACTGCTCCCTGCGCCCAGCGCCGGCTCCATCGGCTGCGGCACCGCGATGGACCGCAGACACCCTCCCCGGGGCAGCACGGACGCCCCCGCCTGCCTCCCCGCGGTCCCAGTGCGGGGGTCTCCATCCGGGGGTCCCTGGGCCGGGGCTTAGGGCCAGTCCGGGGGCGGCCCTGCCCGCGCGGGGCCCCGGGCAAACAGGCGGTCAATGATTAACCGGCCCGGCCCCGGGGCTGCGCTCCCGCCGCCCGTTGGGGCCACGCGGGACCCGCGGGCCGCGGCGGGGCCGTCGCGGGGTCCGGGGGCCGTTGCGGGCTCCGGGCCCCGAACGGCGGCAGGTGGGGACCCCCCCGGGCACCGCCGTGAGTGGGGACGGGGGTGGGACATCGGGGCGGTGCAGGGGACGGGCAATGTGGGCTCGGGGCTCCCGCGGCGGCCCGGGGCTGGCACAAAGGGGTCTCACGGGCAGCCTCAGCCCCGCACTTGGGGTGACCAGTGGGGTGGGTGGGCTGGGGCTGCCCCGTCCCATCACAACTTCCCTGTCCCCGCAGGCGTCTCCGCGGGATGGAAGGTGACCCGCCAGCCGGGCCGCAGGGCCCGGGCCCCGGCCCCGACCCCCGACCCCCCGACCCTCGACCCCCCGACCCCGCTCCCAAGGCCACAGGAGCGGAGCAGGGGGAGCAGGGAGAGCAGGGGGAGCAGGGGGAGCAGGGGGCCGCCGAGGAGCCGCCCAGCTCTGACACCCCCCGGGACCCCCCCGCGGGCCGTGGGGACACGCCCGTAGAGGCGGCCACCAACGCGGCCGTCGAGGGGAACCCGCCGCCCTCCTCGCCCCCGGCCCGCAAGAGAGTTCGCTTCGACTGCCCGCCCTCCCCGCCCTCCCAGCAGGAGCCCATCTTCTACCAGCCGTATCCAGGGCAGAGAGCGCGGCCTTTCCCTCCCCGGACCATCCCACCTGGGGCCCTGCCCTACAACATCGTACGTATCCCCCCTCCCTGATGTGCTCTGTCCTGCTCTGCAGTGAGTTCACCCCTTACCTCCCCTCCTGGGTTTGTGGGGTTACGTGCGGTGCCCCAAGTGATGCTTGAGCAGCACTGCCGGGGGGGACACACTCAGGGGTTTGCAGCTCTAACTGCTCCCCTGCTGTGCTGCAGTACACGGGGCAGTACACGGGGCAGTACACCGGGCAGCCGAGCATGGGGCCATTGCCTACCGGCTACAGGCAGGACCTGCCCAGGGACTACCTGCCCAGGGACTACCTGGTGGAGGCAGTGCTGGTGACCGTCTGCTGCTGCATGCTGACTGGGGCCATGGCCCTCATCTACTCCCATGAGGTAAGGACCCACCTGGCAATCTCAAACATCCTCCCCCCACCTCTCTGGGTGCTGCGGGTCTCTTCTCACCCCTCCCCTTCTCCCCCTTGCACCAGACCCGGGCTGCGATCAGGCGTGGGGACATAGGCGAGGCGTTCTCAGCATCCAGAAAGGCCTGGTGCCTCATCCTCTTCAGCCTCCTCTTCGGGTTGTTTGTCTCCATCACTTGGGTCATCTGCGTCCTGGCAACCCTGTACAGGCATCGGGCACCCTGAGCCCCAGAGCCATGGTTTGTGTGCCAGGGGCTCCTTGCAGCTCACCATGGCCCCAGGGGGCACAGACAGGTGAAGTAGCCACAGCCCCGCTGGGGCTGTCCTGGGAAACAGGTGACCACAAAGTGTTATCTGGGCAGAGGGGCAGCTCTGTCCTTCCTGGCAGGGCGAGGAGTTGCTCCAGAGCCACGTGGGCCTTCGCCCACCCCCTCAGCCCTGCTGAGGAACCCAGACTGAAGTGATGTCAGAGCCAGCTCTGGGCAACGACTCATGTTGGAGCAGTGGCACCATGTACGGGATCGGGCTCTGCTGTGGGATGCTGAATCCCATTACAATGGGCTGTCACTTGGAGCTGCTAAATGTGACTCTGGAGCACAGGGAGCATCTGTAGAACTGGGGCTGGAGATAGAGCTAATGGCTGAGGTGTAACAGAGAGACCCAGGTGTATGGGAAGCCCTCACCAGTCATTAATAATGTGGGAAGATACAAACTCACATATGCAATTTCTCCAGTAATTTTGCACACACATACACAGACACTGTATCACCACCTCCTTGCTGCTTCAAGGCTGAAATAAAATACAGCTGTAGCCAAAGCTTCTGTTTTCTCTGCACACCAAGGACCTTCCCTCTCCTAAATCTCCCCTTTGCCATGGCCTTTGTCCACCACAACATTCATGGTAAGGTCTCCTGTAATCAGTGAAATTGGGGCTTTCCCAAAAGCAGGTGGGTGCCAGGGTTCCAGACCCTCAGGGAGTCCACATGGCCCCGGGCCTGGGGGTGCCCCTCTGAGCTGCTGCAGGGGGGATGAGCTGCTGACACCCCACAGCTCCCTCCTGCTCTGCCGGGCCCGTGGAACGCGGCCCCGCGGTCGCGCAGGGCTCAGTCAGTGTCTGGGCATTCTGCTCCTGAGCTGGCCCGTGACAATTATTTCCAGAGGAATTTTGAACCCTGTTCAGGACTGAAAATAGTGCAGGAGCAGCTCAGCCACCCTGGCTGCTGCAGGGGTTATTTAGGGGTTATTTATAGCCCTTGGCCGCCGGCATGTGGCCGCTGCACGGGCTGGGCACGCGTCGGCCAGCACGGGGTTTGGGGGGCCAAAACACCCCCAACAGAGGGACCACCAGCACCTGGAGGAAGGTGACAGTAGCAGATGTCCCCTCCCAAGCATAGGGCTTGTACTGGGGCAAGGCCATCTCAGCAGAGGGAAGGAAGAGGTTTACAGTGGAAAAATAAAGGGAAAAAGAGCCCATGGGCAGAGGAAAACCACGAGGGGCACTTGAGAAAACATGAGGCCACACCAGTGCCAGAGGCGGATTCGATTGTCACTTTAATCCACAGACTGTGCATGCACTGTAAACAGGATCATCAGGCGGGCTCGTTATTGGTGTTTTATTTGTCTTTAATATAAAAGTTACAGATCTGAAATGTTCGGAGGAAGATGCCACCAGGGGGATGGGGTTAGTGGTAAATCTATAATACAACGGAACTGCTTGGGGGGGAGATGCCTGGGAGTGGGGCAGGGGGCTGGTGACTGGGGGCATCGCTTCTCCCCGCTCCCTGCCCCATGTGGAGAGGGGACTCAGACTCTTCCCTCTCCCCAAAAAGAGGTGATGGCCTCAAGAACATGCCTGCAAGACATGGGAACTCACTCCTGGCCAGTCTTGCAGAAGCCAGTTCTGGGCTTCTGCTGCCCGGGGGCTGCCCCTGGAGAGGTGGGAGGTCTCTGCTCAGCAAACCTCAAGCTGCTCCAGGCAAGGGGACCCTCCTTTAGGGTCCCTCTAGCCCTGCGAGCCTGGAGTTGGGACACTCTGCTCAGCTGGGGATGACAGCAGAGCAAAGGGGAGAAGAGAGGAGGAAAGCTGGGGAAGGAAAGCTGGTGGGGAGGAAAGCTGAGGGGCTCAGCCCCATCACACTGGACGAGGTGCTGTGGCCACTCAGACCGGGTCCCATCCCCACTAGTGTCACTGGTCACGAGAGTGAAATCAGTGTCTGCCCCTCTGCTGCCCCTCATGAGGATGTTGAAGACCACAATGAGGCCTCCCCTCAGTCTCCTCCAGGCTGAACAGACCAAGTGCCCTCAGCTGCTCCTCATAACACTTACCCTCCAGACCCTTCACCATCCTCATAGCCTCCTCTGGACACTCTCTAATAGCTTAATGTCTTTTTTTACATTGTGATGCCCAAAACTGCACACAATATCCAAGGTGAGGTCGCCCCAGGGCAGAGTAGAGTGGGACAATCCCCTCCCTAGCCCAGCTGGCGATGCTGGGCCTGATGCCCCCAGGACACAGCTGGCCCTCCTGGCTGCCAGGGCACTGCTGACTCATATTCAACTTGCCATCGACCAGGACCCCAGGTCCCTTCCCACAGCTGCTTTCCAGCATCTCATTCCCCAGTCTATACACACAGCCAGGGTTGCCCCATCCCAGGTGCAGAACGGGACAGTTGCCCTTTGTTGAACTTCCTATGGTTGGTGGTTGCCCATCTCTCTGATTTGTCGAGGTCTCTCTGCAGGGCCTCCCTGCCCTGGAGGGAGTCGACAGCTCCTGGTGTAAGTTTGTAAGGATTCCTTCCAGTCCTGTGTCCAGCTCATTAATGAAGATGTTGAGGAGAACTGTCACCCCAGTCACTATAACTCTGTGCCCAACCTGTGAGCCAATTGCTCCCCTATCACATAACACAGTTAGTCAGCTGGATGGAGACAAGCTTCACCCTCCTGTCCCTCTGTGGCATCAAGCCCCAGCCATGACCTCTGCACCCCCAGATGGGGTGGTTCCAGTGCTACCAGCACACACAACACTCCCAGAACAGCCCAGACACAGCCCCCACTGAAGGGGTGCTCGCAGTCGCTGGGGCAAAGCCCACACCATCAGCCTTTTCACCACCTCAACATGTTGGGCTTTTAAAAACCCTATTTACAAAGGAAAACACAGGCATTACTTCCTGTTGTGGAAGGCTGGGGAGCCTTTGGAGATTGCAAAGCCTTGGCTGGACACAACATGCCCTTAGTGCCATGAAAATAACCCACTTTTGAAGTGACCAGATACCGTGTTTCAGCACAAAAGATTCCTGCTCTTCCTGCTCTGGGGCTGCACAGCACAAACTGTGTTGGACCCCACACTATCCTCTCCCAGAAGATGTCCTCATGGATGGGGGAGGTCTCTCTGTGCTTCAGCACTTGGTCACTGTGTGAGTCCCGTGCCTGAAATCTTCAGGAAAATAACCAAGTGGGGTAAAACCCTACGAGTGGGGCAGCGTGGCTGTCACTCCCTCCTGGGAGTCAGGCAGAGCTGGCCAAGGCTTTGCAATCTGTTTGGAGAAGGAAGTAAGTGCAGCTCTGATTCAGCCAGAATAAACAGAGGCTTGAGCAGGCACAGAGCTGCTATTGAGAAATCAGTTAAGGATGCTCTGTGAAACTCCATGTCTGTATTCCTGGAGCTGCTGCCCTAAACCTGCAGGATTTTGTTAGAACCCTGTAAAAACCACAGAGAGCTGAGAAGGGTCTCACAAGGCTGCTGAAACCTGCAGGGCACAGTCAAACCCACAATCCAGCTGTAAACCATCGAAGGAGGACAGAGAGGAGGGATGTGAAATGGCCTGGCTGGGGCTGTGCTGGGGAGAACACCCTGGGTGGGACACAGAGAGGGGACAGAGGGGCTGAATAAGGCACACTGAACAGATTGGGGTTAACACTGCATGTGTGGGAAATGACACTGCCCTTTGCTCTTCCACGCTGGGCTGCCACTGCCCTGCTGGCTCTGGCATGGCAGGACTGGGGACGGGGACCTGCTGGGGCTCCTGCCAAAGCACAGGTCACAAAGCACAGCACCGAGGGCCAGCCCGACAGGGACCCCCGGGAACAAACATTTGGCAACAGTGAGAGGAGAGAGGAGCAGAGTGATAGGATGGGGTGGCTCTGCTGGGAATAGGGCTCCTTCCTGGTTCCCATTTCCAACCCAGAAATGGACCCACTGCCTCCTTCACCCAGCTCCTGCACCTGCTCCACAGCCCCGAGCCTCCTTTCTTCCAGCACTTGGAACAACGTTGTCACCGGTTGTGAATTTTATACACACTGGTTTGCACTTTTTCTTTTTTTTTTTTTCCTATAAATTCATCGGTATTCAGACATGCATCAAAAATCCCCAACGGATTCTAAACACTAGTATGTACAGTCCATATACTACAGCATTTCCTGTGCAAAAGCTAAGTACCATCGCTAAGAGACACGGGGCCACGGACAGTGACCCGCAGTACCTGGGTAGTCCGTGTTTCCAGGTTCAGAGGGATTTACCGTTGCTTAAATAACGAGATCTGAGAGGAGGAGGGGGATGTGGTGACTGGAGATGGCGGGTCCCTGCCCACGTTTTCAGTGCCTCTTCCGTATCTACGACCGGTGCCTTCCTCCCACGAAGAAGGCGCCAGAGATCTGGGGCGAACCAAGACCCCTGTAAACACAAGCAGCTCTCTGAAAGCAGAGCTCCTCTGGCAGGCAGCAGGAACACTTCCACCCTCATCTCCTATGGATGAACACGTTTGGAGGTGGCATTGCAGGGGAGACTCAAACCCTTGGCTTCCACGGCTGCTCCTGCCCGACGTCGCTCCAGAGACAAGTCTGTGGGTGCTGAGCTCTTGCTGACCTTCCTTCGTGGATGAAAACAGAAGCCGGGCTATTCCCGGATGGAATGGGCCAGCAAACCAACACGCTGGCGCAGGACTCTCCTTCCACACAGCTCTCTCCCCAGGTTTAAAGCTGGTTCATGGCACAGAGGGACGGGAGGAGAAGGAGGGCGAGTGCAGCGAGCACCGGCCGATCTCTGCCCTCGGTGGCGGCCGCGCTGTCACCTCTGGCCGGCTGCGAGCGCCCGGCATTCCCGCCCCCAGGGATGGCTGCCAGCTGGGAGGGAGGGTGTGTCATCCAGTGACAGGTACAAACATTGAACTCCAGTCTCATAGCTGCCCTCGGCGCCTCTGTGGAGCAATTCTCCTCGCTCGCACCACCCCTCCTCCTAGGTCTTCTCTTCTCGATCTGTTTTCCGCCTCGTGATGTTCCGAGGTTTGATTTTGAGGGACAGTTCCCACAGGGCCTCCTCAGCCAGGTGGTCGCTGAAGTCGTTGAAGAATGACACTATGTCGTCGTTTCTTTTGATGTCGTAATGTCTGGAAAACCACAGAGGAGGGTTAAACAAGGGGCTACCTGAGGACCTCTCTCAATTTTGGCCACCCCTGCCCTGCTCTAACACATCCAGCACTGTGGTCTGTGCCCAGTACTCATGACAAGGTGTGACACCAGAAAGAGGAAAACCCATCATGCCTGTTGCTGAATTGGGAGGGGAAAAAAGGACCCTATCACACAGAAATCAGCAGTTAGGTGTGCTGCCTCTGCTGCAAGACAGCATTGAAGAAAACCCTCCATGTCCTAGAGAACAGAGGAACCAGCAATGGCAAAACCTGGAGGAAAAACTCATCTTAAAGAGAGGAGTGTGAAAACTTTGCACTGGATGTCAAAACTAACATCAGGAAAATGTCTTCACAACTTTTATCTAACCTAGAGAGGGAAGGAGAACTGCAACCAGAGCCCTGTCATTCCCAGCTCTCCTTACATCTCCATCATGATGCTTTGACTTTAGACTCCCTTCCCCTCGCATAGGGGCTCCCAGTCATCATCCCCACACACCCCAATCCCCGCCTGGTGCCCCACAGACAGCTCTGACCCCCCTGTTGCTGCACTTACACTTGCTGGAAGCACCTCATGCTGTCCAGGATGTTGAACTGCTGCCAGCGCTTGGAAAAATTCACTTTGCTGTCAATGTAATCAGGGTTTCCCAGATGAACAAAGGTCAGATCCTGCAGAATCAAGCCTCTGAAAGAGAGAAAGGGACAGCAGGCCAGGGAGTAGGTAAACAGGTACAGAGGTTAGTCACACAGGGGCAGGGTGGCCAGCAAAAAGGCAGCCCAATGCAATCCAACAGCCTCCCACTGCCACCATCATGGCAACCTTATCCAGAGGGAATTGTTTCCCCAGCAGCAGATCCAATGGTGTTCAGGTGCAAGCACCCACCATGCACAGCTGAGGGGCCTCTGAGGGGAGGCACTCATGGCACACTAAGGGTGCTGAGGTTGCTCTTTCACCCTTCATGGAAAAAAGGACCAGGCTGGAAGAAGCTTCTTTACAAACTGGTATTTGCCACCCTGCCTTCCTGTGCTCCCAGACAAATTGCTCCAGAGAGGGCCCATGGGCTGATGTGGCAAAGTGCTGTCTTACCCCAGATGTCTGGCAAAAGGCAAGTGCTGAGCTCAGCAGAAGCTGCTGAGAAATCCTTGAAGGAACCATTTAAATGTGCAGAGGAAAGGAACTGCCCACTCACAGGTAGGGGATGCAGGGGGGCTCCACATCGGCCAGAGCCGCTCGGTAGGCGCGGAAGGACGAGGAGCTGTCGATCAGGGTGCAGTACTCAGCCAGGCCCTGCCAGGACACAAATCCCACGGTGACACGGCTGCTGCAAACCCATTTTCTTTGTCATCTCTCCCCAGAGAGCTATGCAGGCCAGAGAGTTAATGCTGTCCTGGAAACACCTCTAAGTGATTTACTCAGCCTGACCCCGACTGTGCATACGCAGAGCCTCACTGCCTTCAGCCTCAGCAAGCCTTGGTTTGCAGAGAGGAGGAGGCTGTTCTCCCCTGTGACTGTGCTGGCACTTCTGCAGCTGTCAGGATGCCCAGCCATGCTGCAGGCTTCCAGCACTGTGGCATTACACCCACTGGAGAGCAGTTACCCACCATCCCTCCACCCTGGGACATTGCTGAGCTATTGAAACCACCCAGCTGTTTCACACATATCCACAGTTATCCTTCCCCCAAAGATGACAGCCCTGACTGCTCCTCACCTCTGAGGTTTGCTTCTGCCACTCCAGCCTTCTGATGGGGGCAGAATCCAGTGCAGAAAGAATGGCCAGATAGGAATTAAAATTATTCAGCTTTCGTAAGTGCTGTGAAAAGGGAGAATATTCCAGTAACTCAAGAGATCTCAAAAGCCTTCTAAGCATCAAACAGCTCTAATAACCAGAAAGTCCCACCACCCTGCTCCCTTAAGGAGCGGTGTTTGTGATTCACAGGGAAGTTGAAGCTGGTACCTTCATAATCTTTATAAATTTAAGGAGCAGCCTCTCTCGGTCCTGGGCTTTCTCTTGTAGCATAATTATTGACCGGACCCTGGAAGAACAGACAGAAAAAAAAAAAGATAAACCCACTTAAGCAGATCTCAGATTCCTTCTTGTTTCATTAAAAAAAATCTGATCACTGATAAGGATGGGCCAAAAATACTAAAACCCTCCAACTTAAATGGAGCACTCTAATCCACAACAGAGACAGGATAATTTTACACAGTGTATTTATTTTCAAGGGGAATATTTGTTTGAAGGGCTCAGTGATACTGACAATTAATTCCTTCAGGTTACAGGAGGAAACCTCCACAACATTCCTGATTTTCTTTCTCATGTACTCTGAGGTTTTTGATGAGTGTTCTGCATCTATTTCCTGGCCAAAAATATGTGTTATTCCACTTGTAACAAAGGAACTCAAGTCAGCAAGGAATATTTGGAATATTTGCAAGGCATTGGATGTTAAGCACAGTTCAGTGGCATGGTTGTTTTAAGCTCCTTACCAGTAGGACATGTTATTAAAGTGCTCTGTGAACTGTGTCAGGTTGGGGCTCTTCTCTTCATTTTGTTCCTTTGCCCAAAGCAAAACTTCTGGGATCTGCCAAGGAAGAAGAGGAGAGGGGTGGTAAAATACCACACATTAAAATGGGATTTCTGCCTCAACATTCCTAGTCGCAGTGTGTGTTCGCAGCCACTTGCTGACACGAGGTCAGCTGTGTCCTACAACCCAACAGGTGTCCTGGAGAGCTGGCAGGGAACACCAGAGATTGTAGGGGCTGCACTTTCCAATCTCTCCCACCACCCTTTCCCCATCCTCATGTCTGTACCTCGATTTTATAGAAGAGTTCAGCATCCAGGAGGGTCAGCTGCTCGGCTATTTCATGACTGTGGAAATCATGCAGTGTCCCTGGCCTGTGGAAAACAAGGATGAAGTAAAAAGGCTCCGAAAATGTGACCCGTTTTCTTCTCTTTCTTATATTTTGGGCTGAGAAAACTTTTGTGTCCACAGGAAAGGGATTCCCTGGCTCTCAAAGGACCAAGATATGGTTACATGCATCTTCCCTCACCTGGCTGCCACCCCTCGGGCTGCAAGAGGTTTGATGGAATTGGCATAGCTCAGCATTTTCTTCTGATCCACTTTATCAAGGATATTCTTGCGTAACACCCTGGCAAGGCTCAGCTCCCCATTGCAGACCAGCCGGAAGACCAGGTCCATCAGCAGCTTGAGAATTTCCTCTGTCAACTCCACTAAGCTGAGAGAAAGATGGAAAACCCAGGGAAGGCATCAGAGCTACGAGACTGAGCTACAGTTTGTACCTCTACCGAATCTCGTCACTCTTTTCTACAAGCAGAATTGGGTGACTGAAATTCCTCATCTTCCCAGCTCTTCCCTTCCCAGAGATTCCCTTTTAACTGGTTATTTTAAATCACTGACCCAGTTAGGACACACCAAGAACCTGCTCTTCCAACTGGAGGGTTCAGCAGTGCAAGTATCTCACTGCTCAGGTCAGGGATTTCAGCTGTCAGACTTAACAGGGTTTAAAAACCCCACCTTCCAAAAAAACCACATCTTCCTAAAAACCACATCTTTCCACCTACCAGACTTCTGTATGTTACCGACCCCACATCTCCCATCCAAAACAAAGAAAGCAACTCACCACAGCTCATCCACCACTCGCACCAGCACGAAGAAGGTGTTCTTACTGACTCGCTTCTTAAACGTGTCCGGGAAGTGGCAAAACTTCTCATACGTTGGTTGTAAATTAAAGAATCAACTCAGCGTGGTCAGACCAGCATCAGTGCAATCACCAGCTGCCCCAAGGAATCACAGAATCATTGAATGGTTTGGGATGGAAGGGACCTTAAAGATCACCCAGTTCCACCCCCCTGCCACGGGCAGGGACACCTTCCACTCGACCAGGTTGCTCAGAGCTCCATTCAGCTTGGCCTTGAACACTTCCAGGGATGAGGCACCTACATTAGAACAGCACACTATTCTGTCTTGATGGAAACTGGTGTTCCATTTCCAGGAGATGAGGGACACTGATATGGATCTAATTAAGATGGCATTAAGCTGACACCAGCTGCAGGGGCATGAGGAGCCACTTACACCTCATAGAATTGATGCTGGAAGAGCAGGTGTACCTTGAAATTGTTCTCTCTAAGGTGGAATTTAATGAGCAGCACTCCTCTGCAGGGATCTCCCCCACCGGTCTGTGACATCTGGTTTCAACAGATCTCAGATGTCACCTCTACCTTCCTCGTTGGCCAATTTGCTGCGAGGAGAACGGTGACAGGGGAGACAGCACAGGTTGAAAAAGCTTCTGCCAGGTGAAGAAAGGGAAAAGGAAGAAGGTTATCAGTAAGTCAGGGGCCTGCAGCACTGCCCCAGACAGTGCTGTCACTGACTGGGAGCTGTGCTGTGTCCTTGGTGAGCCGATCCCAGCTGGAGCTCAGGGAGCAGTGGCTCTGCTGCAGATGGCAGTGATGAGCCACAAAGCAGGACACAGTGACGTCAGGCTCCCTCTGACGTGGGTGCACAGCACCAAGGCCCACGAGGCTTTCACACTGCCCAGACCCAGACACTGACCCGCTCAGCTGGCAGGGAATAGAGCCATGGGAATGGAGCCAAGGGGAAGGAATGGCAGGCAGGGTGCTCAAGAAGCCTTCTCCATCTTCTGCCAGAAATGCTAATGCTCACCCTGCACATCAGGGCCCTGCTTTGTTATCAGTTACAAGCTCAGTTCAGAACTGGGGGGCCAAGAGCCCAGCATTTCCAATGCTGAGTTTATTGTAGTAAAATAGAGAAAAGGCCTTGATGGTTTAGTCATCTCCAGTATTAAACTACACCTGCCCATAATCCCCACAGCCCCTCTGGAAGGCAGAAGGTGCCCTGATGCCCACTCTAGAAAACAAGATGTCCGAAACAAACGATAATTACCCAGTGATGTACAGAAAACCTCAACTGCTCCTCTCCCCTGACAGGACCCTCAGCTGACAACTCTCTGGTCCGTTATCCACCCTGCCTGGACCTGCCCTGCTGCAATTCCCATTGCAGAATGTGGAGGTGAAGGAATTCCTGCCTGGGACACCTCCAGGGCCAGCACATCACTGATCACACTGTCAGCAGGTTTCTGACCAAACAGCTTGCCATCAGCTCCTTCCATAATGACTGCCCAGCTCTGATTCCTGGTGGGAGTGAACTGCCACTCATGCAAAAGGATATCTGTACTGCAGCTTCTTGATGAGCTCTTCAGGGGTAATAAATGTCCTGTATGTAGTCAGAAAGGCTTCACAGTACAGCACCAGATCTAGGGAGAAAGACATGGACACATTTTGGTATGAATGGACTTTCCAGAACTGCTGTGCTGTTGGTCCTTACCAGCAGATGGACCCTGTAACACAAGAGCAGCAGCGACACTGCCCTGTCCCCACTGCCCCGGCCCTGGCTCCCATTTGCAGCATTTGAGCTCAGGGCTTTGTTTATTCCACCACCAAAGGGGTCAGTGAAAAACACCTGCTTGTGGGACAGGAACTATCAGTAGTGGGTCAAGAAAAACCATGGTTTAGACCTTGGGCATACTTTACAGAGAAGATCTGATGGTGAGAGGTGGCTGCCTGTTGTGTCTCAGCCTCTCTCAGGCAGCACAGAGCCCTGTCACGGTCACTCTGCCCCCTGATGAGGAACACACGTGTTTCAACATGATGCTCTGGTGCTGCAGATCTTCTGTCCTTACTGCATTCCAGGAAATCTGTCCCAGAACAGTGTAAATATAAGATTATTTTCAGCCAAAAGAAGAGTAAATTGCACTGCAAAAACTGACACTACCTTGGCCACGACCCTGCCACAACACAGATGGTGACGTGGGGTGAGTTAGTTTGTGTTAATTCATCAGCAGGATGGGGGTGCTGCAGGGCCCAGAATCACAAAAGGCTTTGGGCTTTGCCATGGGCACAAAGGATGGAACTTGAAAAAGCAGGGATTGCAAATGGGAAAGCAGATTTCAGGTCAGGACTGTAGAACTGTCCTGGGCAATGCCTGGTCACTGTGGACAGCAGTGTCCAATGGGAGCATTAACCCCAGTACAAACCAGCAGCAGGATGTGCAGTGGGATGGCACCCTGCCCCTGCCAGGAGCACCGTGGGTAGATGGGGAGAAAAAGCTCCTGCTGGGCCTGCCCAGGCTCGGCTGTGCATGCAGAGCTTGTTCCAGCCAGGACAGGGATCACCCCACACCCACGTGCTGTAACATCCATCCATTGCCATGGAGGGTGGGAAGGGGCAGGGCACAGTGGGGTAGCTGTGCCTCTCTACCTGCAATGTTTTTCTTGGCAGGAACCCTGTGGCAATGCTGCTTCCTCCTGCTCTTAAATCAGAGACTGCTGCTGCCTTTTGGTTACAGACAATCAGACATAAGCTCTAAAGCCAGAAGCTGGGTGGTCATGTCAGGGGTGAGCCCCAGGCCTCGTCCAGCTGTAATCCTGCACTCACAGCAAGTGTGTGTGGCTGTGAGCACTTAACTGACCACGGCTTTTATTCCTAAAGACCAAAAGTCTCTCGTTATCCCTTATTCCATTTAGCTCTTTTAGAAAACTCAAACGGACAAGAAGCATCATGCAACAGGGCGTGGAGTTACATTTATTCTGGGTTCCCATCTGCCCAAAAGGCAACGTGAGGTAATACAGCTGGTCTGCTCTGGCACTTGAAGCTGCCAAGAAATTCATCTTTAAAGGAAAGCCTCTTAACTCTACCCCTCTGTGCCGTTTGGCTGATTGATTTACAAGCCCTGAATTCTTCTCATTGTAAGCTTAATTCATTAACCCTCTCAGTCACCCAAACAGTGGGTTAGCATAGCACAAATTCCTCTCTGCTCCATTCAGCTCCATGGCTTGGCAGTGCCTGTGAGGCCAAGCACAGGGACTGAGAACCTGAGCTCCCTCCACCCAGCAATCCCCAGCTGCACCACTGGGCAGTAAAAATCCTGCTCCAGTTTTCCCCAGTCCTGAAAGGTTCTCCACAGCTTTCACCCCACTGCTTGCAGCACCCTCAGAGCCCCCTGTTCATGAACTGGAGGTCTAAGCACACATCCCCTTACCAAGCAGCTCTCTTTCAGCAGGAACAGTAGGGAAGTTCTTCCACTGTGATGTTCCAGAGAACAGCAGGAGTAAATCAGAGTTTCTCTATTCCACTTTCAGCATTTTTTATAAGGGATATTTCCACCATCTCATTTAGACTATTTCCTTTAATATACATATCTACCCTTGGCACAATCAATTGCCTCCTCCTCTCTAGCATGTTCCTATCTTTGATCCTTTCTTCCTGGATTTGGTGCCCAATGCAAACTGAGAAACAGCTGTCAGGGAAAGGATTTTCTTGGTAGCTGAATAGTGCTGGTAAGTAATTGCAAACATCTTATGCTACAGTAAAACCCCTGTCATTTAAAAATGTACATGAAAGATATTTCCCCTTTGACTATCAGACCTCTAAAATACAAGTGCTGAGTGATTCAGTGGGTTAGTGTTTTGCTTTGCATCCCAGGAGATAAGGAGATCAATCCTGGTTAAGGCCATCAGCACAAATGTGTTTGGCAGGTTCAAATCACTCTCTGGAAACACTGCAAAGGCTGTCTTTGCCACAGGTCTTGAATAGGAGAGCTTCGTGTGGGTGGTGACTGGGTTTGGAGAGATAAAGTGGGGTTTTAACAAATCCAGAGCCAAGGGTTGATGACATCCCCTTTCCTCCTCTGCATCTCCTTTCCTGTACTGTGGATTCCCTCTCTGAACTGGCCCGGGTGGCTACCACGATGCAAGTAGTAAAAAGTGGGACTAGGAAGTGACAGGGTAAGTTGAAAATGAGGGGTGTCAGCAGACCAGCACCTGAACAGCCTGCCCAATGCCCATGGGTACTGCATCAGACCCAAACCAACATCCCTTTTTTCCTACTTCCATGCAACACTCACTCCAGCAACTCCTGCATCCCCACTGCCCTGACATCCAAAGGTCAAGGAGCACCACTGAACACAGGATCCATGCACAACAGGCTGGTCACTCCTGCATTCCCAGAAGGCAGTGGCCCAGCTCAGCAGGTGCAGGGACACCAACAGAGCACTGTCACTGGCGTGCCTCGCCTTCCAGATCTGGGCAAGGGCTGTGAGGAGTTAATACCATCCCTGCTGCTAAATGGAACCACCAGGGGCTTATCCAGCTTACCTCCATTTACCACAGATAAGCACAACCCCCCAGGCTGTGCAGGGGATCCCTGCAGACCCTCCCCCAGGCCCAGCTGCCTCCACAGCAGAAGGCAGAGGCAGAAGACCAGAAGATCAGCAGCCAAAGGCCGTGCCAGGCTGTGCCCCTCAGCTCTGCCCTGCTGCATCCACGTACCTTTCCTGTCAGTCTCCGTTGCGTGCACTAACAGGATGTCTCCAGATCCACCACGAACATCTGGCCCATCATCCCCCTGCAACGGGAACACAACCACGTCAGGCACGGCCCAAGGTTCCCTTCGCCCTGGTTTAACAGCGCCGGGGTTCAAGCTCAGCAGCAACTGGCAGTGTACACAATGTTCCTGGCACTGCTCACGGCACAAGCTGGGACATGGTCTTCAGTGCTGGGCTAATCCTGGAATTGGAATAAAGCATTTGGTGTCCCAGATGAGGAGCTGGGCTGATCCTTACCCGGGATCTCTGACTCCTTAAGGCCAGGCTGTGAAGCTTAGTGAAAGCTGAACCTTCTGTCCACAGAAGAATGAACACAAATGCCCCAAACGCTCCCAGAAGACCATTAACGGAGCAGCAACACTGTGTGAACTGTCTCAAAGTTCACACAGCCACGTACCACAGTGGCTGTGGGGTGGGAGGTCACGCATTCAACTCGCATGTTGCTGGAACATCAAAACCTAGCAAGTTAATTCCCTAATCTGGAACTATTTGGCCAGAGGTCACCTGAAGCGATCCAATAACCAGGAGCAGAAAACAGCCCTGCTAATTGCTTGACCCCTGCCTTACCACTCTCTAAAACACTCTTCTAGCTACTGCATTTCACAACTCAAAATATGCAAAACTGATCCATCACTCAGCCAGCGGTTCCCACACTGCAGGAAGCAGCTCACAGTGACAGTTCTACACTGTTTCAAAAATGCAGATCATAAAGAAAAGAAAGAAAGAAGACATTAAGACACACATCTACTAGTCCCAAATGCTCAGAAATCACTGATTTTTAAATGTTTTTTAAAGGAAAGAATCCAGCAGAGGAGGAGGATTGTCATTTCAATATGCAAACCAGTGAAAAAAACATGGATTACAGCCATGGACCAGCTATGTCTAAGATGTGAATATTTCAGGTGACCCTCTGGCAAGACTAATACGAAACACTACTTAAAGAATGAGTAATAGCTTTTCACTCTCTCCTGCACATCTCAGCTGACCAAAGAACACTCCTTAAGTGCCAGTAAATGATACATTCTCTCTGTTTTTCAGACCAGCCCCCTGACAGTCTGAAAGCTTCAAAAGCCTGCGTGTTCCCTCAAGCTGCATGTCAAAGACAGCGTGGTTCAAGAGCACAGCGAGCAAAGCTGGCTGGGAGTGCACCCGAGGCCAGACACGAAGCTGTTTCTCAAATACAAAACAGTTCCTTCGGCTGCTTTTCCACCTCAGCAACACAATGTCCTGCTCATTCACCTGCTGAACCTGCCATCAGACCGAAAGGCCAACACCATCAAGCCACACCTGGATTTCTTGTGCTCAGGCTCTCAGGTGATTCATTCCAAGACTGTCGCAGGATGAAGAGGTGGGAAGGGGCAGACTGGGAAAAGGGCACAAGATGTGCTGTTTTTTAGGGAGACATTTCACCTTCTGTTAAAACCTCATTCGTTGCTGATGCTCCCTGCCTGTACCAGCATCTCATACTTTATAACAACAGCCTGCACCCACATCCCAATTCTGCTGCAAGCTACTTTTTAATATCAAATAAGAGGTGATGCCTTGCTTGTGCACACAGAGAATCAGATTTCGACACAGTGTAAACCAAAGAGTACAAAAGCAAACCCTGAATGCACTTACCTCTTGCTTCAGTGTTAATCTAGCCATGATTTCGCTGTGGTCAATAAGGGACAGCTCATCTACCTCTTCCTCCAGCTGTGACGATTCCAAATTATCTGGTGACTGTGGCTGCCTGTGAAAAAAAGAGGGAAATAACCTTCATTAAATGACAGTAAGTACACAGACACTCTGGAGGTAAACCTTCTGCAAACAAACCCAAATGTCTGGCTCTAATTCTGTTGCTTTGTGCATCTCTTGAAACAGAGGAAGATGAACATTTAGGGCCTGAACACTTGTCTGTCTGCATTTCTGGCAGGATTTTACTATGCCCTGCCTAAGTACACACTTCTATGTCTCCTTAATCCACCAAATTTTTAGTGCACACAAATCTAAGCCCTTCCTCAAATGTATAGAGACTGAACCTACTCTACACATACGTATCTTAGTCAGTTCACGACCCATTGTGCTGAGACAAGGGGAGATGACAGGCTCTCATTTTGCAGGAAGGCAGAGCAGAAAGCTCTGACCATTTTTCTGGTGTACATCCCTAACTCTATTCCTACTTTCTTGTGCCTGGACATGTGCTCTCTGTGGCTATGTTCCTAAAAAAAAAAAAAATATACTTATGTTCTTCATAGCTTTCCCTAGGCACAGGCCAAAATCTCACGCACCAGTCAGTACTTTGAGCTGATAGTGAGCTTTGCAGAGCACTCTTGTGTTGTCTCCTTCACTGCAGGGATTAAAACCCTCAAACCAACTGCAGGGAAATGGGGGAGGGAAGTTGACTGTCACACACAAATCATCGCTGTTCTCTATTTTTGCTTTAGAAATGCAATTGCAGAGCAATCTCGAGCAGCAGGGAAGCACTCACTCCACTCCTCCTGAAGCCCATCTGTTACAGCTTGCACCTCTTCATTTACATAGGCAAATGATAGCTAAGAGCATTAGAAGGGATATAAAGCCTCCTGCTTCAGGGCCTCAGCCAGCCTCTAACTAGCAGGGTTAGGAAGAAATTCCCCTCTGGAAGACTATTCCAAACAGCAGTACTGACTCTTTTCACACATTTTCCTGGGAGCAGGAGGGAGCAGCCAGTGTCAGTGACAGCACTGCCGATGAGATGGACTGAGGATGGCTAACATGGGCTGCACTAACCCCCAGGGGCTCCCTGAGTCCAGCAGGGCAATCTTGCCAGGATCCTCCTTGTCCAGCAGGATCCCACCGCTCACTGTCTGTCCAAAAATGTGGGCTTAAAAGTTTAGAGAACACAGAGGAGGTTGAGGGCAGAACAGGCAGGATGGTTTGGCAGAGGGAGTTGGGAGGGCTCTGTACCCTTCAGGCTGGAAGCAGAAGCACCAAGGGAGCCAGGCTCACCTGTCAGCACCATCTTTGCCCTCCTTCCCCATGGCACTGCTGTTCACAGCGGAGTCTTTGGAGTCTTTGACAGAGGGAGATTCCTGCCAAGAGAAAGAAGTTTTTCATTATTACATGGGGTCCTTGAGCCCAGCCAGCCTTGCACTTACAGTCTGCCTGCCTCTAAATGGCCCTTTACTGTAAATTCCTACAGAGCGGTTAAAGACTGATGCAAGTTAATGCCAAATGCCAGGAAAACACAGAAGTTAATCAGACAGGAAATTTGGGACCATCTCTGGAGACTAGTGTAATTAGTACTGTTTGCTTTTAACATTGTGAAATGATGCTGAAAGTTACAACACAAGTCAGCTGTTGTCTTGGATTTTAACCCTCTCGTGACCTTTTATTTTTCCTCCAGCCCTTACTGTCGAAGTACACTTGCCTCCTGCTTTAATCCAAACGGACAGAGCCAGCTCTAAGCTCTCCAGTTTCAGTTCCCCTGCTGATTACAGCCCCCCTGCCTTGGGGGTGGATGCTCACTGGTTCCTACCTCCCTTCTCTCCCATCGGAAGAGGTTTTGTAGTGATGCAACGTTTCCACTCCACAGCTCAGGGCTGTGGAAATGAGGCTAATGCAAAAAAGCAGAACCAGCTGAACCTGTGGCTCGGAACAGCAGGTAGAGAGCTCAGAGCAAAGATAGAGCATTTTAAGTGGGCCGTTTATTAAGGAGACAAATAGCCATGAACGGCAAATGGGAATATTAATGGGAGTTCAGAATTATTTAACATCATGCAGAGCAAACCTTGGAAATTCAACCTGGTGAACAGACAGGACTGAAACCACCTACACACTATTCACTCAGCATGGAAAACCCTCTGGTGAGCTTAGGTTTCGTGGTGTCTGAAGGATTTTTCCAGACTATATCTGTAAAGCCCTTTGCTTCAAAGTTGAGAACCCGCTTGCAGCTGCCCAAGAGGATGGGCCTGGCCAGATGTGTCTCCTGAAGGGAAGTGATGGGAGCACTATCTCTTGGCATATTTGACACCAGCATGGATAAATGTCTCGGAGACATCCTGTGGAGGAGATGTGCCTTCCAAGATGAGGGCAGGCAAAAGGATCACCACGGACCTCTGCTGCTGTTTCCTATGACCCAACAGGAAGACGGGACCTCCCTGGAATGGAAAACGCCCTGGCTCCTTTAGGAAATATCTAAGATATGAGGCTTGAAGAAGGGAAGAAAAAGCATGTGAGTACAATGCTAAATCAACAGCTTACTTTTGTATCCAAACAGCAAAGGAAGAAAAATTTTTAGAGCACAAGGCTTTCTGTATTAAAATAGGGAAGGCAAAGCAGTTCCAAGAAGAGACACGGCCCCAGGATGGCACTGGTGAGGGTGCAGCTTTCTGGAAGGGAACCTCAGGCAAGCAGCTCCAAACAGACAGCGAAGCACAAAGGAAAGAGCGCGGCAAGAAGAGCCATCCCTGCCTCCTGCCAGGGCTCGCTGGAAGCATCGCCTGCTCTCCACCCAAGCCTGCAGCCAGGAGTGGGCAAGCAGAGGGATGGCCAGCGAGGGAGTTGGGGCAGCAGGACGGACACAGGAGCTCCAGGGTGTGCAGAAGAGGCCGGTGCCAAGCGCGTCAGCCCCGGTGTGAACTCAGCATGCACCAGGCAGCCCCTTCCCGGTGTCCGGCCCTCTCCGGGTTACTTACTCCTTCAGAGCGAGGGAGTTCCCCGTTGCTCTGGCCAGAGGAATACAGATTGACGTATTCACCCTCACCAGCCTCCTCACTGGCGTTTTCACTCTGAGGGAGACAGGATGAAAGGAAATACGTGATGGTGTCGCCCACCAGCACTGAATGTTAGTGAGAGAACGTGCCCACGGGCCGGGAGCAGAACTGCCCTCGGCAGCTGCTCTCACATAATGGGGAGCTGTTCTCTGTCTCCAACACTGGCCATTGAGGCTGTACCATCCCAGGGGTCATTATTTTCTGGTTCTGAAGGACTGTCCCAAGGGCCCTGAGCTGCAGGAGGACAGCAGCAGGCACTGCTTTGGAAGAGCTGTGGACTCCGTGTGAGACTGCCAAGGTGCAACGGGCACGTGTGGATTGCAGGGTGCCGGAAGCGGAGCGTTCAGAGCTGGACACACGAGTGCCCGTCCTACCCTCACTGCAGTCCTGTCACTGAATGCAGAACAGCCCTGCAGCCCTGAGGGCATCAAAGGCATCCCCCAAACTACTCTACGAGACCCATCACACCAGGATAAACCAAACCCGAGCGCTTCTGGGGGATAACAAGGACCCAACGCAAGGAAGATGCAAAGCAAGGTCACGTCCAAGGCGTGCAAACCTGCACATTTACTCTGTAATCAGTGACCCTCTTCCAATCCTGGTGAAGAGGCAGCACTAGAAGGCCCTGTGCTGACAGCTCTAATCCCATCAACTCTCTGCTTCACAGGAGAGGAAAGAGGAACTGTCTTGAAAATGAGGTGTTTAAAAAAGTAGCTGTAATGGACAAACCTGCTCAGTGATCTGCAAACTGACCTGGGACCTCAAACTAGCAGTGTGGGAACAGCATTAGCCTAACTTCACCAACATGTGATACCTGCCACCAAGGGCACAGCTGGAGCTGCTGGGAAGTGGGAAAAGCAGGAATCTGGAGAGAACAATGGGTTTATGCACAGGAGAGACAGAGCTGGACTGCACCCATTGCTCCTGGGGCTCACCAGAGACTTAGGAGGGAGCAGGGCAGCAACTGCAGGATGGAAACTGTTGTAAGGAACCTGTGTTTAGAAACTATCAACCTCACAAAACACTTCTTTACCTCCCTCAGCTTTGTATTACAATTGCAGGAAGCTACAGCAACTTCTCCTCTCCCCTTCACCAGCATTTGACATTTTGTGTTTCCTACTCATGTGTTAATGTTTTCTCAAACCTGCTGAGGTTGTTCATTTTTTCTAGCTACCATTTTTATAAGAAATATCTACTCTGCAATTCACACATGCACTTGGAAACCAGACTAGACCACACTTAGCATGTATTAATACAAGAGACATTTTCTTTAAAAAAAAAACACAACAAAACCAAACAAATAAAGGCAGCCTTGTGTTAAGGTGCATCATTATCTCTTTGGATGGTCTCACCGAAGGCGTCTGGAGAGAATCAGTGAAAGAGGTTTCAGAAGGAAGGCAGACAGGAGCATTCCCGTTAAAGCTGCTCTCCTGAGAAGAGGAGTTTGGCACATCCACAGTGCTGGGTGACTGGCTGGCTGCGGCGGGCACCGCCAGGTCGGGGCTCGGAGATGGGTGGACGGGCGGAAAAGGCGGGGTGGAGCAGGAGGAGGAGGTAGAAGACAGGAAAGGAGGTATGGAGACTTGGTTGTGAGGCACAAAGTCCTGGGAGTAGGACCTAAACACGGATTTGTACTGCGGGATGCAGGGACGTACAACACAAAAACAAGGAAGAAGGGGAAAGGAAAGAGAGACAGACAAGAGAAAAAGTAATTAGATCGGCAGCAGCGTAGCAGTGACAGCACAAGGCATTTCTAACACAGGCAGCACTATTTTACCATCCACATGCTAGAGCAGGAATTGCTGCCTGGGATACATCAGCCAGTTTTTTCAGGAGAGGCATGTTCTGGCACAAACAGCAGCTCAGCTGCTCAACTCACAGAGGGAAAGTGGGCAGCGAGGTGTGACCTGCAGGTATCCAGCCTTTGCTATGCAGGGAAAAGCCTGGGTATCTCAGTACTAATGCAGTGACCCTGAAAATCACTCGAGTGGAGGAAAGGATGTAAAAGCATACAGAAACCAGGACTCTGAGCATGCTGGAAGTATCTAGACAGAGAAAAGTACTCCAAGTGCTTCTTGCTTTTCTGGGATTTTCCGCAGGATCCAAATTTAAGATGCTGTTTGCTCCAGCCCTGTAATTTAGCAGCTACTGTGTCAAGTCTGTTCCAGAACACACAGCTCCCAGGGAGGAGCAGCTGGATACTCCCTTCAAAGTTACACTGAAGGATACAGGGAGATTATGCTGCTACTCCTTCCCATTCGAGAAAAACAGGGAGCAAAAATGATAATTGCCCTCAGGAGCGATGAATTCCTTATCAAACTGATCCTTTAATGCAGTGCCTCGAAGACTCAGCTGAAGAGATGAAAAGAGATCATCTGCGTAAAGCTTTATTTCACTATCTCTCCTAATCATCAGATTACTGTTCAGATAATATTAAACAGGGTGCAGTGGGAATATATTGTGCCAAGAAAAACAAGAGCAACCCTCTGTCTTTTAACATCTGGTGCTAGTAAGATTTGCCATCAGGGTAAGTCCAAAACAAAGCTGACAACCATTAAAAAAAAAAAAAAAAGACAGACAATAATGCTAAATCTGCTGGAGAGGAGTTTATTTTAAAACCTGCAGAGCTCAACCACCAGTGAGATCTGTGTCAAAGTCAAGTGGACTGAAGGAAGAGCCACATCATCCAAAAAAACCCACACTGAAACAAAGCTGTGGCGCTGCTCGGTTGAGTGATCTGCTGCAGAAGGATGGTGCAGTACAGAGCTCTCAAGAAGCACAGACACAACTTGCTCAAACCAGGCTGAAAAGTGACACTGCTGTGATGTAAAAAGAAGGGGAAACAAGGCAGGAATCAGAGAATTCAGGCTACATTTTCTCAGGAGAGCTGAGCTGGTTAAGCAAAGCTTAGTCCATCACCTGAGCCACAGCAGCATCCAGCTCAGCAGTGGCGTTTTTGTTTCTACCTAGGAAAGATGTGAGCATAAAAAACTAAACTGAGAACAGCCTCGGGCCAGAAGCCTGGTTGGAAAAAGCTTTTTCACTACAAAGGAAAGGAAATGTAAAGGTCAATGGTTAGACTTTACCTTCAACCACCTTAATCCTTGAGTGGCTGCCCTCCGCTGTGCCTGGAGTCCAGCAGTGCTCTGGGTGTATTCTCAGGGCCCAAAACAAATTGCAGGCCATAATACAGAGGAGGGGAGTGGGATGCTTTGGAAAGAGAGCTTAAAAGACTACTGAAAAATAATTAAAATGCAAATCCCCACCACATGCCTGTGGCTAAAAGGAGACTGGCTTTAGGACAGGCTCCTCTCTCTTCCTGCCCATTTCTTTCCGGATGAGCAGCGCTGGCTCCAGGGACACTGTCAGCTTTTGGAGCTGCCTCAGTAACAATGACAAGTCTAATCTCTGTATTTACTTTCTGCCTGGATAAATGCTCTACATTTATTCATTTTCACTTGCATGGCACAAACCACTAAATCCCTCGTAAGACGCCAGGCTCATGACATCACCTTGGCTCAGCAGATTCATTTATGCCTGCCTGGTATTCCATGATCTCACTGGTGCTGATAGGCCAACTATCACCCCAAGTCCCAGCCTAGACCCCAAACCACCGCTGCCATGGCTCAGGAAGGCACTCAAAAAACTGCAGTCCTGGTAACAAGACCCTCTGCTCCTGTAAAGGAAATAATTAGCTCCAACAGAAGCTGTGTGCCAGCTCCCCTGGAGCTGGGCTTCCTGCACCCACACGGGACGGGCGGCACACGCTGTCCCTCACTTTGTAGTTGATGGACATCTACCACAGAGGAGTTCCAAGAGGTTTTGTCCCTGACCTGCCGAACCCAAAGGAAAAGCCAGGCTTTTTCAAAGCAGCAGTGGAGCTCACGCAGGGCAAGAGTGAAAGGAAATGAGCGTCCTCAGCCAAGTCACTCTGGGACAGGCAGAGCCCTGCGTGAGGTGCTGGCAGGGTTAGCTCAGGGCAGACTCTGGTGCCCTGCAGCCTGGGCCAGCAGCTCAGAGAGATGAGTTATTGCTTAACATTTGCACAGCTTCTGCCTTGAGGAGTTTCAGAGAAATTAATCCCAATTCAAAGGCAATTTAAACCTAAATATAACATAACATTGCATAAATTTTACAAGTTTAAATGCAGATATGTTAGTATCGACAATGACTATATAATTCATCTCTCCTCGGCCTCATCAATACACCTTTCAGAACAACATCTTGGCATGAGATATGTTGAAAATCCCGGTTTAAGGCTCAGGTACCCAGGAAAATGCATTAATCTTCATTATGTGATCCGTGAACAATCATTTAAGGATGCAGACAGGCTCTCAGCATGCTGTTAACAAAGGGAACAGCGCAGAGAAGCCTTTGGAGCACTGGCATTAATTAGTCAGACTGCTCTCCACTTCCAATTTTGTAGTAAAGTTGCATCTTGTAGAAAGGGAACCAGGGAGCCCCCTCCTTCCTCCGGAGCCTGCAAGCAGCTCTGGAATTCCAGTTATGCAGCCGTGCTGGGACAAGAGCCAAGATTGCAGCATACTTTTAAAGAGGGGGAAAAAAAACACCCTGCAGTGAAGATGATGTCCATATGGCACCTATTCCTCTGCTCCCCAGTCTGACCCAGCCCAGCCAGCAGCTGCAGCAGGAATTGCAGCAATGGCTTCCATGGGATTTGGGTGTTGCACATCTCTTGGAAGCCCTGCTATCCTCTGAGAGACATACTCTTTTGGGGAGGGGACAGTCCATTCAGCACAACTGTCACAAGGAAACAAGTAATCCTCTAGTCCTCCCCATAAGAGGCAACAGTTTATCTTGGAAACAAATCAGTGCTTCTTTTAATCTGCTTCTTAGAGGTTTCCTGCAGGGTCAGTCAGGCCTTGGTTATGGCTGTACAGACACAACCTCCTACTCCATGGCTTTGCTTTAAGTGAAGTATTTCAAAATAATCTCTGGGAAAGCTAGAAAAAAGGGTGCAACAGGAATCTTTGGGAAAGGATGCTTTCCTCTATCCAAACTCCAGCCACGCTGCCAGCTCCCATCACAGGACCAGAAGATGATCCCGACCTATGACAGCAAACAGCCAAGACAGGGAGAAGAGAGAGAGATCTCTCTGCTCTCACCAGTAAAGTGGCTTTTAAAAGGACCTATCTGCCACCTGGGAAGTACTTCCACAAAGCGTGCTTTGAGCTGGGAGCACTCTTGTCTCCTGGGAACAGCAGGAAGCAAACGTGCCCGGCCCTGAACATTTACCACACACTGTGACACACAAAGGTCTCCCAGAGACGGCATCTTTCAACCTTTTCAGTTTGCTGCCTTTGATTTTTTTTGCAACAGTGAATATTTTAGGACAGCTTTCCATCATTAGCAGTCGTGTTACAGGATGTCCCAAAGGTCAACGACATTCTGGCTGTTTATTTGGATTAGATGGCAGGAGATAAGCACTCTAATAGGAAACTTATTTCAAGAGTGATGCTTCTCCACGCTCACTAGGCATGGCTGACCACAGCTAACAGGGAGACAGGGATATATATGCAGGGAGTCACTGGCTGCAAGTTACAACAGTCTCAATCCTAAATCCGAAGCTGAATTCAATTATATGGCTGACAGAGCATCTGCAGTATCAGCAGACACAGTCTTTACCTTTTAAGCATAGCCTTCTCAGTTACCCTATGGATTTCTGCCAAATTAATCTGCCATCCTGCCAGACACTCCCAGATCAGGTAGAGCTTCAGACTTCCAAAACATGAAGCTATCAGAGGAAAAGATCAATCTTTTAGATATCCTCTGCTAATGCTATTAAGAGAATGACATGGCAACATGCCAGAACTGGATGCCCAAATTCTAACAGTACAGAACTATGTTCACAAAATACTGGGTGTTGCACAAAGTCGTTACACCCTAAGAATATAATTGCACAGACAACTATTGGAAAAGACTTCCTATCTCATGACACAATGCTGGGCTTCCAGGTACTTTTGCTAATGAGGAAGGAAATGCTCCTGCAATGAATGGCTGGAAACACAAGCTGCCAACAGAATGGTTTCAAGCACTGCCACAGGAAAGGCAGCAACTCCTCGGGTTGGAATGTTTCTCAGCAAAGCCTCTGACCCAGCTGCACAACTGACCTCCCTGGTTTAAAGCAATGGTTTGCCCAGCAGAGGGATGGATGGGGTTTGCTGTGTCTCCCGGCTTCTGCACAAGAAAACACAACATCCAAACTTCTCCTTGAGAGGGAGGGATTCCTGTACATCTTTGCAACAAAATAAATAAGGGGGCAGTGGAGGAAGAAAACATTTGTAAGATTTATTAACCATGCTGTCACGCATCTCTCCTTTGAAACTATCAGAAAAATTCAACCTGATTGCACCAGCAGTGTCAACTCTTCTTTACCTTGTAGACAATACCACCATGTTTAGGAAGCAGACCTTGGAAAGGCAGAGCCTGGAGACAGAGACAAGACTCCTAAAAAGCCAGTCACACAAAAACCATGGTGTGTGTGTGGTCTATGAAGTCAACATGGGACTGTTTAGATAGACCTACACAGAGACCTGTAGTGCTCCAAATACAAGGAAAATGCACAAACCATCAGAGGAAGTGGTTTTCAGAAGCAGGATTCAGTGATGCCAGCAGGCACTATTAATACCAGCACTATTAATACCAGTGTCCAGGCCTGCCGTGGGCAGTGGAAATGAACACAAACACAGAAGGAATGCTAAACAGGAAAGGCAAAACAATACCTAAGACTCAGCAGCTGGTTAAATGGATGCAAATCTTTCCTTTCCCCCTTTCCTCTGCTCCAAGTTAAGGAGCCAAAACCTAAGGACAGAAATGAACAAACACACTACGATTTCCCAGTCCCTGATTTGATTGAGGCTTCCACCATATGAATGAAAACAGCTCAGTCTCTGCTGAGGGCCAGAGCCTGGCGTGTGCTGCAGACTGGAATTGTGCTACAGGAACAGGAGCAAGGCAGGGAAAACATGGGAAGCACATGTCTGCATTGTGCACGCCTTTAACCACTTATCTGACCCCCCCCTTTTCCTGAACATACGTTAGCACACACACAAGAAAGAGAAACAGTTGCTGTGAATTTTCTGTGAGCTTGCTCAATTTGTTCAAGAATGGTGGGAACAAGTGAGAACAGAAGTGCTGAACTGGAGCTTTCATAAGGAAATCACTTGCGCCTTCTGCTGGAATCTGACAGCCCATTGGTTTCTGGAAAATTACTGGAAATGTTTCTTAATTAAAAAGAAAACATAAGAAAAAACATTTTGAGAAAGAAAAGTTATTTCTCCCCAGTGGAGGATGCAGCCAAATTTCCACTAATGGCACGTACACGTCTCTGAGATACAACTGTTCCTTGTTTCAGTGAGGAAAAGCTTCCACAAGACTTTCTGCAGCCTTTGGAGGAAAATGTGTGGATAGGCAGCAATAGAGCTTGTCGCCGGATGATTTCCTCTATCAGTGCAGGGCTCTCCAGCTGCCAGGAAGTATCAAGATTCCAAGGTCTGATTCCTGCCACTCGGATACCTGCCCACCCACTTCCAGTCAAACAGCACAAGGAGTTGCTAAACCAAGGGACAGTAGCTCTGTGTTCACAAGAAGAAGGGAAGGAGGTGATCAGCTAGAAAAAGACTACTGCCCAGAGTCACCAAGGAGGGTGCTTACTGCACTCCTCCCTTCCCACTGTTTAGTGCTTTCAGAAGAGATGGCAATCCCTAGAATGATCCTTGACAGTACCATCCACTTGTCCCCCAGTGTGGGATTTAACAGCTTAGCTGTGCATGGCATGGGGAATAGGATGCTGCAGTTCCTTAAGACATCAGCCCACACTACCAACACAGCCCTTGCTGGCACAGAGGCCAGACACGAATCAGACTCGGTTAAAAAACAGCTCAACTTGCCAAACCTATGAGGTTTGATCCAGTTGCTCAAGATCTGCCTCTATCCAGTAAAAACTATTACCTCTGACACAATTTCCTGCAAAGGAGGCAAAAGCACGATTAGTGGGCTCACAGGGCAGGGGTGGCAGCTGGGCTGCAGCAGCCTCTGCAGTGGTGATGGGAGGGAAAGGAGTTGGGGCTCTAGAAGAGAAATTCATGCATTAAAAATTAAAAGATGCTCTGAACAACTTCACCTCTTTCTTTTTTTTTTGCTTCAAAACAAAACTGTCTGAAAACAGTCTTTTTAAGCCCTGTAAATCAGTAGTAGGGCACTAATCCTTCACCTGAGCACAAAGCTAACAGGATAACATGCAGAACGTGGTGCAGGGTCGGCTTTCCTGTTGCCAGCACAGGAACAGATGGGTTTAGGGCCAGCTCTCCCCTCTGGGATTGACTCCTGCTGTCCATCCCAGGCCAGTCTCCAGGGAAGGAAAAAAGCACAGGGCACTTTGTGAAAATTGGCTACGCTTGGCAAAGCTGCAGGGCATTGCTTGTCCTGGGTCAATGGACAACCATATCGGCTTGAACCTCCTGGTATTGATCCAAGGAGGTTTTTGCTTCCTGTACAGAAAGGATAACGATTCATATGTAGGAGATCTATAATTTTAAAAGATCTGATAGGCACCACTGATATCTGGGCACACAAGAGGCCAACTCCTCAGCTGGCTGTGTCTGGGAGGTGTGCTCTCCCCAGCACTGACTCCCTGGCTGGGGCTGGAGGGAAGGTAATGCTTATTTTTACCAGGTTTGTTGTTCACCCCAGCACTCAACTGAGTGGCTTTTTTCTAGGGAGAGGGGAAAAACAGAGACATGAAAATATGAGGAGCAGCATAACATGTTTAAAGTGCTCATGGCATCCCTTGAGTGAAACCACACAGTCCTTCCAGTCAACGCTGGGAGCAGATTGAAAGAGGGGCCCTGGTCCTTCTCAGTGCTCATGGAGGGTGTCACCCTGGGAAGGATCCAAACCTTCACAGCTGTTTCACATCTCTGTCTCATTAGGGATGGGGGAAATGGGATAAGACATGGTTATGGTATTACATGGGTCAGCTATGATGCATGTAAGGACATTGGTATTTTGCAGCTCAAAGAGACACTGTCATAGTGAAAATCTCATTTTGCCTGTGGAAAAAAATAGACCAGCTAGAGACATGAGCAACTATGAGATTATCCTAATTTAAAGGCACTAATGGAAAAATCACCATTTTAAATTCAGCTTATTTCCTTTGTGCATTTGACAGTGCACTGTCTCATTGTTCTCATTGTTCCTCATGCTCCAGCCATTCATTTTCCCCTCACCAAATCCTTGCAAAAATGAGCAAGGATTTTTTAATGAAGTTTTAACATTTCATAAAATAATACATCCACAATAATGCAGTCCAGAGTAAGGTGAGAATAGGTCAGAACACTTTAGTAGGTAGTAATCATTTAACCCAAAAAGAACACTTTTTTAAAAGTGTCCACATATTTTTAGAACGCTATAGAATCATATTTATAGCCTCTCAATTAAAACAAAAATAGTCAAGTGCTTTTACCCAGTCTTACAGTTCCATGTTTTGCTTGCCAGGACCACTATCAAATAAGAGAGCTGTAAAATTCAGGGCTTTCACTTCAAATTTTAAAACTGTTTATCACAAATGTATGCAAGCACTAACCTTTCCACCCCTCAGCCTTTTCATCTGTGCAGCAAAGCTATGATACTGCTCTCTCTACAAGTGGAAGCCAAAAGCTTTAATTCATGGCTTGTGAAGTAGCACTACTTGTAAAGCACTTGAATACTTTCGTCTTCTTCGGACCAGTGATTATCACTAATTTTTAAAGAATGAGTAAGTGTTGAAATGGGAAGATAACAGTGGCACAGTGGGAGGATACTGTTTTCAAACATCCAGAATTAAACTAATTGAACACCTCTGAATTTTCTCAAGTCATGTCTGATAATTTCTTCTCCAGAAGAAGTCTAATTTACTAAACATCCAGGTCACTGTTAAAAAATAGTCTATTCTCAGTTGTCATCACATGGCAATCAGAGCATAACCACGTAGTTTTACATGCAAATGAGCCCCACACTGATGAGCTGGAGGAATCCCATGGTTTGGTTTAATTTCCTTATATTAATACTTTGTTATTACTACCACTTAATTTAAGCAGTTGATCACAGATTTAAGCAGTGCTCTAATACTATTCTTATTTTTATTTAAATCATTCCTGGTTCTTCTTGCTAATCTTTCTTCTGGCTGCTCACAAGTGCTGTAGGAGAGAAAATCCTGCTCATCCATCACCTAATCATACAAGCAAACTGAGCTTGTTTGGGATCACAGAGACATGAAAGGAAGCAAATAGACAAATATGAGATGAAAAATCTGGCAGAGGCCATTTTCTGGAAAAAAAAAAATAAAAATTAGGAGCTGCAGCCACTGTTCCATATGTTTGACTAAATCCTTGTATTTTGGGGATGGTATCTTGTTATTTCTCCAAAGGCCAGGCTCACATGGCAGCCTTTAATCAACTCATCCACATCACTGGAATTATGCAAAGGAACAAAAAGACTTTGCAGCTCCAACGTGCAGCCTGGGGAGCATGTAGGTCACGGGAGTGTGTCTGGGCACAGGGTCAGCTCTCCTTCCTCAGTCCCCCACCACAAATGTCCACATGGCCACACATATAAAGTAAGGAAAGCCACACCTCCCCTGGGCTTCATTTAGTGAGATTCACACACTGTTTTTCCCTCCTGGTTGGTTATTACTGCACGAGCTCAAAAGCCCCCAAAAGAACCTTCACCTTCACGTGGGAGGGTAAGCCCAGAGTTTGCACACAAGTGTATCAGCAATAAGAAAACACACACGTGTCACAGTGTGGAGGGAACTCACCGAGTGCACAGGAAAGGAGCTGTGCCGGCTGAGAAAGGAGTTAGAGACTGACATAGTGAGGCCCTGAGTGGCACCGGAGTCCTCGGGGGTGAAGGGCACTTTAGTTTGCTGGACACAGTAGGAGACAGAAGAGAGAGAAGAGGCAGCATAGGAGGCCTGCTGAGGAGGGGGGAGAAAAAGCAAGAGACACAAGACACAGAGAAAGAGAGCACAGAAAAGGCGATGAATAAAGGGTAAGAAACTCTAACTGTAAAACAATGCATATAATGGCTGGCTAAACAAACAGCTATTCATACAGTTCATCAGAGCCAGACACGCCAATATGCCTTTCTTGAGCTCAAGGGGCACGGCAGAAATCACAGTTCAAATCTTCTTTGTTTCACAAATCCCTTAAAAATAAACTCCCTCCTCCCCCTTCCAGCTCACCCGTGGACATCTGCTGGGGGGAGAGGTTGTTCCTCACTGCCCTTTTCTCTCCCTGGTATGGGGGGCAGATGCCCAAAGGAGGAACTGGCTCTTGCTTCTGGCTGCTAAACAGCTGATTCTTGCAGACTGCTATTTTTTGTGGCACCCTGCAGACTGGGAACTTGGCCTCCCCAGTGTGAGCTACGGGCCCTCACTGGTACTGCTACGCCCTGACATTTCTCAGTTGAATCCAAAATTGTATATCCTTTGCACAAGAGGCAGATATTACACTGTAAGTAACAAATCCCATTAAGGAATTTCTCCTGAATTCCACTACAGCAAGGAGTCTGAGGGAGGCTATGGTATATCCAGGCTTTCTCAGCTCTGACTTGTTGAATATAAAGTACATTTCACAAACAAGATCTGAAGCTCACAAGAAAGGACTTCCTCATTACCATTTTACAGAGGAGTCCATCCAGCAAAACTTGCTACTGCTGGAGCAGCTGATGCCCACTTGATTTGCTATTTCAGAAACTCTCAGGGCAGCAGGAGCAGAGGAACAAGAGTCTGGTGGATTTTACAGTGGTTGTTGAAAAAGCCATCATCTGCTTGCACCTCTTTCCCAACAGAGAGATGAAGGGTGGGAGGCTGCACTTGAAGAAACCTTTGCTTCAGGGGAACTGCAAGCAACACCTTGATGGTATCAGCTTGCAAAAAGACAAGAATGGCCAACAGGCAAAGCAGTGACATCTTGGCCGCCAGGATAATGATTAAAGGGCAGCAAAGAAATGCTTTGCTTCAGCTGACAAATTCAGAACAGGAGCAGGATTTCCCTTCTGCACAATGGCTGCAGTCAATCTGTGCTTTACACACCCTCACTCATGACTGTGCAACCCAAGTCACCGCTGGAAATGCTCACTAGAGTACAAGTGACAGTGCAAGAGTCACACTGATGGGGACCAGAGGCTCTGGAGAGCTGCCTGATCCTCCAGACAGGAGTCCTGTAGACTCTTTAGCGTCCCTGCAAAGCAGTTAGGACACCAGTGTTTAAGGTCTCGTCCCCACAAAGAATAATACACAATACACAGTTCAGCTTAGCCAGAAATGTCACTTTATCATTTTATGATTCCTACCTGTATCACAGGAATGAAGTTATGCAAATCCCCAAATTAGAGTTCTCAGGTTTCTTTTCCCATTTAATTAAAAAGTAACACCCCAGGACAGCCAAACTTTAGCACAGATAACATGAAGAAATATTGCAACAGTCATCCTCATGATGGTAAAATCATGGCTCTGTTCCCACCTATCCTCCCATTTTGTTAATGCCATGGCCAATTTAAGTGAGCTACATCAGCACAAAAAAATTAATTTTTGTTAAATAGAGCAAATCAGATCATTAATATGAACAAAATAGGTTGGAGTTGTTAAAAAAAAAAAAGAGAGAGAAAAAAGGAAAACCCTTAAAAATAAATGGGACAAAATCCCAGCTCCACTGAGGTCGGAAACAAAACTGCTGCTGCCATCACTGAGGCCAGGATTTCATCCCCCACGTGGAAAATGGCACTTTTGGGGCTGTTAAACCCACCACCCACACACGTGCAGATGTGCCTTTCTGTGCTGGCAGTGTGGGGGGCCAGCAGAACACTGAGAAACAGGTAAAATCCTGAACCACACAAGGGGACTGACACGGAGAAAACACGCACGAGTTGAGTAATGACTACACCAGAGGCCTGTGGCTCTTGTAAAGACGAGCCATAAAAGCAGTTCTTATGTTTAAATACTTATTATTAGTGGCATCTTTGACAACAGTTTCAAAACAGCAGTGGGAACAACAGTGCAGCAATCTCTCGAAAAATCACACTGCTCAGTGTGTCAAAATCTTCAAAGCAGTTGTTGTTACACAAGCCTGCAGCCTGGCACGGATTCAGCCCTGCCATGTGGACGACTAACGTTTCATTTTTAGGGCAATTTAGGACTTTCGAAGCTTACGGGGAGTGGTCTGAACGCGGGGTTAGAAAGGGGCAAAAAGCACACGATGCAAAATGCCTAAAAACACGTTAACAAGCTGACAAGGAGCACGACGCGGCAACACCAGTGAGACGTCCTCCCACCACCGCAGCCTGCTGGAACCAGGAGCAGGGAGAACGGAGCTGTTCCCGGGAATCTGGTGTCCCTGCCCGGGGCACCACGGGTGTCACTCACCAGCTGCCGCTGTTTCGGTGGGAGAGCAGGAGGAGGTGCCAGGTCTTGAGCGGGGTCTAAGTTGATAAAGGAGTCGTTGATCCCGTAGACTTCCCTGAGGTACTTGTTCTTCTTCTGGTAGATGTGCTCGTTCTGAGGGGTCTGGTAGAACATGGACGGCTGTGGCTCTGAGTAGTCCTCCACAAACTGCATGTAGGCCATCACTGCAATGCAAAGGAAGGTCACACTCTCTGCTCCTGGCTTGCCAGCTCCAGCTGCAACCAGCAGGCAGGGTGCTCATTCTCAGAATAAAATCAGAGTAGGGTCGTGCCACTGTCAGCTGGGCTTTGCTGCAGGCTGGGAGCTCACACAGCTGCATCCACCTTACAGGAAACATCCCATCCCATCCCGTGAGCCAGTGCACGACAAACATCATCCCAGGCCACAAACACATCTGGAACAAGTGAGGTCTCCAAACAGCAACTTGAGAAGTCTGATTTACTGCAGCTCAGCCCAAATCCTCATGTAACCCACGGCAACTTTTGAGAACGTTTCTCAGGAGTTAATGTCCAAAGTCACCAAAAAACCCCAGAATAACGTCAGTCTGCTTTTTAGGAAGCACAAATCATCTTGTACTAAGATGCAACCCTGACAATAAATCTAAAATAATTCCTGTGTCTATAATAAGTCTCATATCTGTAGTCAGCAGGATCTCTAGAACAAGGAGGCTACAGTGTCTCTCCATTCCGGAAAGCTGATAAAACTGTTATCAGAGAACACCTACCTGTGAGACTGGGTGTCTCTCTCCTTCAGCTATTTAAATGCCACTGCCAATGCTGGTACAAGACATTTACCTTCCAATAGTGCCACTGGCTGGGCCTTTCTACCCCCTTAGCTCAAATCCAACACACTTTGTTCTCATCCCTTTTTAAAGCAACTCATCATCTCCAGTTCTGAAATCCAACAGATTCAAAAGCTTTTGTGAGAATGTGGTTCAGTAGAAATATTAAATGGGATCAAATCTCACTTAGAGGAACTTTCCACTGGTACAATATCCTTCCAAAATCTATGAAAAAACCCCACACAGGTCAGCCTGTGCAGCTCTGACAGAGGATATATCTGCTGCAATATTTTAGTGTTGGAGAGGGAGAGTAATATCCAGTGTCATATAAAGACTACTAGAACCACCCCCTCCCCAGTTATTAAGGATCTGAAGTGTACTGAGTAAATGTAAAATAAAGAAAGAACTCTCTTCCATATACCTGAGAACAGGAGAAACAGACGTATTTAAGTGTCATGGAAAGGACTAACCGAGGCCTTTCTGTAAACACGCTGTCACGCACAAGACACTGTGATCATTCCTCCCTTCCTCCTGATAAACAAGCAGTTGTCACTTTTTGTAAATCTGGTCATTTTTGGTGGCAATTATTCAGCTTCTGCTGGCATTTCAGTTGTGCAGCTGAAACGAATGGATGACTTCAGTGAAAGCTATAAATACAACGAGCACAATGCAGTATTTGCACATAGTGAAGCTGGTTCCCACACTGGCTGCAAGGCCAAGTCCTCTGTTCACCTGCCAACACAGACCCCCGGGCCAGCCTTTCAGACAGGATGCAGCCCTGCAAATGTGTCAGCAGGAAGGAGTCACTTTGCACCTGTCTGCTGCACCTTTTTTCAGATTTCCTCTAATATTTTAAACTCCATTTAGAACTGGAGCTAACACAGCTGCCCCTTCCCAAAGAGCCATAGCCCTGCTCCGAAAAACAGAAAAAAGAAAATGGGAGCAGAGGAAATGGGAGCTGATGGATTTCAATCCTGGCCAGTAACACCTGCTGTCCCCATCCTGTGACCCCACACAGTCCTGCCTGTGGACAACCTGCTCGTGTCCTGCAGTACAGCCAGCTCTGCCAAGGCTGCTGGAATTCTGACCTTTAACTCCCCCTGCCACCTGAGCCTGGCTCCCCTTCCTCCCCCAGCCACCCTCCTGCCTTCCCCCCACCACTTCACAGATGTGTCACCACCCTTGCTGGTCGAGACCTCTCCTTCTTGCAGAGGTGTGACAGAGGTTTCAAACTGCAGGCACACATGCAGGGGGTGTGTCTGTGCCACCCACCTGCTGGTGTTGGCACTCAGGTTAAAGCCAGGGTCAAATTCGTTCATGAACATGAATTTCATCCTAAATCCTATCAGTGAAATGAAGTGTGTTCTGGCAATATTCTCTTATTTGGAATAATGGTGAAGGAGTCTTGGAGTAGAAAATACAGAATTACTAAAATACTGTTTTCAAATATCAGCGATTCAGTTGACTAAGGTGCTCCTATTAATACCTGTGCCCTGGAAAATTCTTGGTATCATACAGCAGCTTTAGAGGATAAGATCTAAAGAAAGCTTATGAGAGATATTTTCTAGCAGCAAAAGTGAACTAAGGATCAAGACTCCTTGGAGAAGTGTAGAGGACAAGAGCTCGAGGGAAAACACCACATTTTGAGAGCTCATCAACTGAGTAGGACAAAGGCCAAGAAGGCAGGCTAGGCAGTGCTGGCATAATGCAGCAGACACTGCTGAATTCAGATCAACCCTTCATGTGGAGTCACCTACAAAACCAGTGCTGCACTGAACATCCAGATCTGCAGATCAGGATTGCTGGCTGTGAGTTCCTGGGCTCAGACACTGGAATGACACCACAGCTCAGAAGTGTTGGTGAAAAGGGCATCACATTAGACGCTTGTGTGAAATTAAATTACTGTAACTCAAGGCAGTGAGTCTGAATGCTGTCGAGAGCCTTAACTCAATCTGCAAGGGAATAATGAAGAGCTCTTTTATCTCAGCTCTTTATGAGGCTAATGCATCCCATCGTCATGGCAGCTGCCCTGCCTTGCTTGTTACAACTAGTCCAGGGCAGGTGGGCATGTCTCTGCTTTCTACTTTGTCATCTTTGTTTTTAGGTGAAGTGAAAAACAGTTGGGATGGTGAAATACAAACCTGGCTGAGGGGTAGAGACTGCAGAGTGCAAATTAAAATGGGCACCATCAAAATCCTGCCAGTCTTCAGCAGGAGAGTAAAGGAGAAAGACCATTCCCCAAGACTGCTGTTTGCAAAGGGTCTTCTCTCCTTGCTCTCCACCATGGTTTTTAACAAGGCAGAAATTCAAAAAGCAGATGGGAAATTACATCACCAGCTCAGCTCAGGCTGCACGCCCTGCAGCGACTGTGCAGAGGGAGGGATGGGGGCTGCAGCCTCCACAGTGAGCAGCTGGGGTGGAGTGACAGTCTCAAGGCAGCACCCCGGGAGAGAAGGGAGGCGTGAGAGAAAAACCTCTCCCACCACATGCCCAGCTTATGTCAGTTCTTAGCCCAGACAGAAAATATGTGAAATTAAAAAAAAACCAACAAAAACCAACAAAAAAAAAAATCTCAGACTGAGGCTAGGAACACCTTCCCAGCAATCTGCTTGCAGTGTCTTGGTTGTCATTTCAGAAGGAGCTAAAGCTGCTCAGGGACTTCCAGCACACACCAGTTCTGCCCATATGGTAGAAGTCACAGGTACTGCTCAACCACTGACCCTGGAACAGGAGAGGACCAGTGGTTGTGGGGAGTCTGCAAGGAACTGGTAAAAGATTATCAGCACTAAGGCACACCTGCAGCAAGGTAAGGCACAGGTCCCACGAGGGGGGCTCACTGAAGGCCCAGCCCGACACTGGCGCCGTGTCACCAGCCAGGCCCTGCACAAGCCAACAGATCTCTGTGCGTGGGCAAGAGCCAAAATGATGGACATTCTTAAGCTATACCACACATCAACTCACAGGAGAAGTCAAGGTCAAATGAGCCAGTCGTTGCTGTCACCCCTGGGAGGAGAGCTGTTCTTCACAGAGCCCGCATTATCCGCTGGCTAAGCCCAGCCTGCCCCCAGCGTGGTTCCTGCAGTTAAACACCAGCTGCTCACAGGGCACCAGGCTGCATTTTGTTCCCACTGACAGCGAGAGAAACATGAATAAGTGCCTCACCAGTGGTTTCCCTGGCTGTTTGGGGGAAGGATCTTGTTATTTCTGACTCTGGGCTCTTAATGGCAGAAGCTGTTCCGTGTCTGTGTCTTGTTCAGCAGGAGCACAATGCTGGTGCTCAAGCAGAAGTCTGGAGTAATTTGCCCTTAGCACAGTAACATGTACTCTTACAGCACAGTAAAATAACCATAATTCACACCAGACTAAAAGCCCTATCACTCCTCTGTTTAAATTATACAGAAGTCAACTCTTGGAGGTCCCTCTGAGCACAGCTCACAGCAATACACAAGGTTAACTCCAGCAGATTTGCTCTATATTTACCAATAAAAAGACCATCAAAGTCTCTGCTGCAACATTTCCTGCCGGCTACCAAAAGATGACCCACAACAAAGGGACTACAACCAAGTCCCACCTGTGTGAGGTCTAGATCTCTTTAAGAAATTCATGCAACTCCTCCAGATCCCAGGAGTCTGTTGGTGTTGTGGAAGTAGCCCCACCTCACTTACGTGGCAAAAACTATCCTGGATGTCACCATGCAGCCTGGGTAATGTTTTGCTGGCCTTTTAATGCTGAAAATAAAAGTAAAACTAGCAACCGTAGATCTGTGGTGTGATATACTGTGGAGTAAAGACAACCTAAAATGAGTTCTCAGTGCCACATGAATGCAACTAAAAAATTTGCAGCAGCCAGTTATCAGCCCAAAGCTTTGCAACAAGGATGCTTTATCAAACCATCAGAGTTGACAACACATTAGGTAACAGCTCCCTCCTCTCCTAACAATGTAATCTGATCAATAGTCCCAAAACTTCTGATAGTGCCAGATGACAATTCACTCTATTCTAACATCAAAGAAAATTCACATACAAGGCCTTGATATTGTTAAAATTGTGCTTGGGCAATAATGCAGAAGATAGCTTTTAAACTTAAGTAACTCCTTGACATCTCATATGATAACAGAAAACAAAGAAATGGGGCTTAGAGAGAAAAGCAAACAGCCCAGGTCTCTCTCTCAGCTGTTAAACTGCCTCTTTCCCAAGATTCACCCAGGAATCTCCTCTCCACTAAAGCTGCCTATGTGCACAGAAGTGCATTTCCCTGCATCCATCCCAGTCTGAGTGGTGTAACACCCCTCCCTCGTTACTCACATGCAGCCCCACAGTGACCTGACCCTGCAGGAAGGTGCTCTGTATCACAGCTGGTGCTGCAGATGAGTATTTTGAACAGCACAAGCCATAACAACCAGCCCAGGCTATGCCCTGTGCCAGCATTTATTTCCTGTCTGTTGTCTACAGACAAACATCTCACCTCCTTTTTAGCTGCTTTTAATATCTTTAACTTGCTTGATTACCAGAGAGAGACAAAAGTGATTTCCTGCATATGGGGACACTGAACTACCAGATGACCCTCATTTTCAGGTGGGTCAAGCCTTGTGCTCTGAGTAAAATCCCTGAGGGTTACTAATGTGGACTGGTCACTTAGGGATAATGGAAATGCTTTTAGACAAGGCACATTTTTGAAGAAGTGACTAGCAGAGTACACTACATAGGAGTGGACAGAATAGTGACCCTCCTGCACAACACGTCATCTCACTCCCATGTTATTCATGGAATCACAGGATCTTAGACTGGATTGGGTTGGAAGGATCTGCAGGGAATGGGGAGTCCACAACCATTCTGGGCAAAAGTTATTCTCAGTGAAAAGTCTACAAACTGCAGAAAGGAGTCAGAAAGCCAACTCAGCACTTTGAAATCAGCTCTTCTCTTGGGCTGCCAGCCATGCAACACAATGTTCTTCATCCAGATCTTGTATACACTGCCTCCTCATGCAACACACAACTGCAAAGCCAGTCAGCAAACAGCAAACATCTGCTGGATCTCCCTGTGTAGCCCACAGCCCTCCTTGGCAGAGCAGTATGGCCAAGTGTTTGGCAAGAGGTCTCATATTTTTCAGCCATTAAGGATATCAGAAGAAGGTTTATGAGCTTGAGTTGTGGTCAGCACTGGTGTGCCAGGAGTCTGGCTGGGGTCAGGAGCCTTTGCTTTTAGAGGCTGCTCGTTTTAATGATATCGGAAATTCTCAGGCATCCAAAGGAAATGAGATCCCATAGCAAACCAGCAGTATTGGACACTGGGTTAATAGTGTTGTCTTGCACAGCTATGTGGGTGACTGTGCTCCTGTTGCCAAATAACTGCTCTGGCAAGGCTCGGTTTTGGACAGAAAAGCAGTCCTTTCTCCAAGCTCTTGGAGAGGACCCAATTCTTTTCTGCAGGGGGAAACCATAAAATGGGGGAAGGGGAGAAGGAATGGACATAAAAAGGGAGAATAAATCAGGAATATCTGCAAGGCAAAATGCCTCAAAGATTCACATTCAGGTAAACAGAGAAGTAAAATGGCCTCACTATAGTAATGAAGATGCTGTGTGATGCCAGCTCCCCTGGGCCTGGATTGATCCTGGCTCCAAGAGTCACTCCCTGCCCACCAAAGGACTGACATTTCCATTCCATGCCTTTAACACTGACTGATTTTGACACTCAGACACACATAGGCAATGTCACTACCATTACTCGGTGGTCATCAGAAGCATGACAACTGCAAAGAAAGGAAAAGGTACAAGTAAACCCCAAAACTTGCTTACTGTGTTTGTTTTTCTTCTCTGGCAGAGGTGGTGGCTTTTCTGGGTCACTGTTAGAATCTGGAGCAGCAAAGTCAGCAATGAATTCCACTGGTGCTGAAGAGTTTCCTTGCTGGAAAGGTAAAACAGCAGCAAACGGCGGGAAGGGTATTGATGGGACAACCACAGCGTTCTGCAGGTCATCCTCGGAGATGTTGTCGTATTGGGAAGGGTGTCTCTCATAGGACACCCTGCAGCCTGAGTTATCAGAAGTCTGGGAGGCTGCACTTCTCCTCTTCTTTTCTGGTAAAGCTGGAGGAGTCTCTGTTGGCGGTGCTGCTCCCGAGAGGTTGCAGAATTCCAGTGGAGGAGAGCTGCCCTGCGGGAGCT
Organism: Pipra filicauda; assembly: GCF_003945595.2. Classification (NCBI taxonomy): domain Eukaryota; kingdom Metazoa; phylum Chordata; class Aves; order Passeriformes; family Pipridae; genus Pipra; species Pipra filicauda. Next base: position 2,601,172 of record NW_024103674.1, read on the forward strand.
GGAAAGCGTGTCCATGGAAAGGGGAGCCAGACTCACCCAAGGACTCTGGCAATGGGCTGAGGATACCTGGTACCTGCTGAGGTACCTGATCAGCATTGGAGAGGTCCTGCTGCAGGAATTCATAGTCTGGGTCATAGTGATCCGATTGATCTGGTTAAACAGAGGGGACAGGAGAATGATGCATTAGTTTCTCTCTTTTACTGTTTAGTCATTCTCAGTTCTGTCCCTCCCATTCCATCAGTAATTAATCAGTTCATTTTAATCAGGGTGGAACCTCCTTGAAGCTGGGACCATCTTTTACACTTTCTGTGACATCTAGACTTTACAAAACTTGTAATCAATTCTTTACACTAGCAAACAAACAACAAAAATTCACTAGGTAGATGACTGCAGACATAATTTACGTTTCATATTTATATTTTTATTTTCTTTCCTAGTATACAGAAGCAACATTGCTTTAGTCTACCAGCATTGTAATTTCAGACAAGGCTGAAAGTAACAAAACATTCCACTTGAGAGCCGAACTGAGTTTGAACACAATCATCTACAACAACCAGGGAAACACATTCCCCTGGGCTTTTTCCTATCTGACAGAATAATTCTGCACAGAATTGCCTGCAGCAACTGCAACACGGCAGTTGCAGGCACAACCCATTTATTTCTGCATCCCAACTATGACAGCTCCCAAACCAGAGGGAGGGGGACCCCACCAGGCCTGGAGAACTCACCCAAGGTTTCACAGCTTGTGTTCCGGGAGCACTGGCCGCTGTCGCGGTCCAGGGACGAGAGCTGCTCGTCAGACTTGCTGAGCTTGCCGATGCTGCTGCACGGTGAGAGACGAGGAGATTCCCCCCCATAGGAGTGGCTTCCCCCTGACAATCTCCTCTGGGCATAGCAGTCAACATCAAAATCCTTCAGTAAAAAGAACATCAAATCACCATCTTTCCTGGAAGCTCGCTTGTGAGCAAGATGAAGCTCGAGGAACAAACACCTCGCAGGAGGGGAGAGGATCAGTGCTGGTGGCCCTCTCTAGGGTAGACAAGCTCATGGGGAGCACAGAAACCCCCTGGTTTGGTAAATAACCCATGCCAGGGAGCTCTGGGTGTTCTTGTTTCCAGGCTGGGCATGGTGTGACCCACATGGACCTCACAGACGCTGAGAAGATAATAGAGTTCCTGACTGGTGATGACTCCTTGTCATGACACTGATGCCAGGTAATGACTGCAAGATTTCTCTTAAAATACCTAGGCCTTTAGCAAATACTCAGTTGGCTTAGGTGCACGAAGAGGAAAATAAACTACAGTGAGATACAACTTTCTGGGACCATGACTACAGTTCTATTTCAGAAATTATCTCAAGCTTATCAACCTGTGAGTGAACCCCTCAACTATTCCCACTCCATCAGAAAAACCTTAGTGTGACTGTACTAGTAACTGAAGAATGGTCATGGCTTTATCTGGGTCAGCCAAATGACTGCAGAGGCTCCCTAAGCCAGAGCTGAGGCTTTGGGGATGAGGACAAGATTCGATTTTTGGGCAATTTAATAAGATTGAGGTCCTCACTGCTGAGTTAGTAAGTTCCTGAATGTGTAAAGCAAACCCAGCCATTTACAACCTCATAAACCCCAGCCTAGCACAAGAAATGGAATGTGATGAACACACACCAACTTTTCCATTTTTCTAACATAAAATTTGCAAATTTCCCTCAAACTACTGCCTGAGTTAAAAGATGTTTTAAATTGTGACTGGATGAAGACAGAGTTCTGATCTCACCCTGCCACATGCTCCCTTGGGCTGTAAGTAAACCACGGTGAGATCTGTGTGAGCTCAGCCAGCTGCTCTGTCCCCTGATCCATTTGACATGGCAACACACCCAACTGCTCCCATCCTCACACTCTGCTACAGCTCAAGGCAACGAGGTTTGTAGCAATTTGTTAATTAAACACAACAACACTGTAAAAAAATATTAAGCTGTTCACATTATTTATTGTACTGATGTTCCTGCCACTAAAGCTCCCACCCCAGAGCTCTCCCGTGCGGGGCTGCCTGGGATGAGCAGAGCCCTGCAGGTCATGGCACTTCTCTGAGCTTTTGCTACAGTTCTCAGCACGTTTCCCTTGGCTTTCACCAAGGGGTTATGCCATTACCTGTCTGTTGATTCCAACAGGTAAACTGGACCCACTGGTAGCTCGACTCATTGGGGCCACAACTGCCACTCTGGTCGGGGAAGGGGCCGACTGACGTTTTTTAGGGGGCAGTGCTGGTGGAGGGCTGCAAGACACAACAGGCATCAATGCTTCCATCACTCTTCCAGCAAAAAGACTTTCTACAGTCTTCACAAGTTGTTTTCCAGAAAGCCTTTGCCAGCCAGGAGCTATTCAGCAAACTGCATCCACTAACAAACGTTAATTTAAGAATATTCTCACAGGTACCGTCCTGTTCAGTGACTTATTTTTTAAGGCTGGAAAAGAGTTGTATTTCTCAAACAAAAACAACTGCTGTTTTAAAAAGTATTTTTAGTGAAGCTAATTAGCATGGTAATTATTTCTTACTAAAAGCAGCGAAAATCCAAATTAAATGTTTTGGTTGACCCAAATATTGTTTCCATTGTACATTCCCTTCTCAAACCTTCAAGGTTTGAAGAATGCTCAAAGTTTCAAAAATTCAGGAGAGGAAAATTCTTTTTCTCCCCTTTCTACTTTCTTGGTGAACTTCAGGGAACAAGAAGGTCAGTGCTGCTCTCACCACAGACACTTTAAGGGCCTGTGTTTTGGCATGAATCTGTTTCACACATACACATTAGCAGTACCTAGTGAGAATTTAACCCCGGAATTTTTACTTTTTGCTTCTAATGACACATAATTCTGGTAATCATCAAGCCTGGAAGGTTCCCAGAGCACACATGTTCTGTTCTTTGAAGAGAAACTTTTTATATAACCCATGAGAATTCATAAAATATGCAGAAATGCGACTTTTTTTTCCAGTCATAGCCCTTGATGCTGCCTTTTTAAATTAACACAACATATATTTTTCACACCAGCCATTAGCACCAGTCCTAGAGAAGAAAAACATCACACACACACAGACCAAAAACCTGCAAATTGGGGGTTTTCTATTCCTTCTCAAAATAGAACACAGAAACTTTCATGTGGTTACTCGTAGAACTCTTCAGGGTAAGAACAACCAAGCACAAGATTTTTTTCACACACTTTTGGCTCCTTTCACTCTTAAGCTGATAAGCAATGCAGAACCACCTCTGATAAACAATGCAGAACAACCTGGCTGTGCAGGACAGATTGGTAACTGCCAGCTGAGGTTAAAGAAACATTTCCCATCGGATTCAGCAGCACCAAACACTTGTGCAGTGTGGAATTCCCACAGTTTTACATCAGGTTTTTACGGATTTATGTGATGCGTTTCATGCACGGACCTCAGGGCATGGCACTATCCTCACATAAAGAGAAGGAAAGGAAAACACAGAGAGAAAATAATCAGACAGACAGAACACAAATTCATAAGCAGTCCAGGAGCAAGGAATAATTACTCCGGAAGACTGGAAATTCAGAGGCGGCACTAACCCTCCTCATGAATTCTCTTGTGCCCATTTGGCAAGACTGTTTAAAAACCAACAAGCTGGTAAGAGGCACTGGTGTTCTCCAGTCAGCTGACTGGCCAGTATTACCTGTTCTCTGCCACACGAATGCTGGGCAGAGGGGGTTTAGGAGGTGCAACTTCTTCATCCGTGGAGTCAGTCAGTAGCTCGTTGGATTGAGTCATATTGGTTGTCTTGTTGAGGATCTCCATTTCTCGGTCTGTGAGGGGAAGTTCTGATGGGCTGCAACATGCAAAACACAGATTGTAGATCATAAACCACAGCTGGAATGCAGCCTGCTGACAGATTCATTCCTATTTTAAATCATGTGCAATACAACAGACACCTACAGCAGAAGGTAGAATTTGCATCTGCAGGTGGAATTCCATGTATGTGTAGAATAGAATGTGCACGTGTTACAGGGGATGTTTCATTGCCAGATTTTGGTTTTTTTCCTACCACAGGATATTGTCTTTTAATGGTTCCACAGAAACGGATGGGGCTCCATAAAGAACACTACACCACCCTCTGTGAAGAATAAGTGAATGCTTTACCTCAATCAGCAGTAGACAGAAATTATCCCCTCTATATCAGCCCTGCACACAGAAGAAATCCTTGTCAGTGGACCCACCTGTCAGATTTACATGCTGGTAAACTGGGTTTAACTGGGCTTGTGGGAGAGGGATGCTCCTGCTTTTCAATTGTGAGTCTGACCAGCTCCTGATGGATGGAGAGGAGAGAAGAAAAAGAGAATAATCATTACTTGCTGAATGTTGCACTTAAACACCCTAGAACAGAAAGGGATGCTACTGCAGTGAACTTGTTAGCAGACACAGAGAGAGCTGAGTTGGGTGTAGGTCTGGTACAGAGCCACAGAAATGATGCAGAACAGCTGCTAAGGAGCAGTTTGGCCATATTTGAGTTAAGTTCATAAACCCTGGCCCTATGGGGATTCTGCACAAACCCACACATGTCTTTTTGCTGTGCTTCCTCTGTCCTCCATCATCACAAATGTGTTTCAGTCCCCACAACACCCTAGATAATGGCAAATTGGCTTTACATATGTAAATATAAGTGCAGAACAGTCTTACCCAGTGGAGCACTTCACCTAGCCAAAAAAACCCCCATTAAGTAATTGTTTTATATTTTATAAATAAATATGTATTTGTTCAAAAAATCAAGTTTTCTGTAGGATGCCCAACAACATATTAAACAGTGAACCCCTTTATTAAAAAGCCTGCTTCCCCTGAAGCCACATTTTAACACGTTAGCAATGCAAGTCTTAATCATTCAAGGAGCTACTGTAGTGCATCTGTTATAGGCAGATAAGGCTCTGGATAAAGAGATAAGGGCACGATAATCCTGAACTCTAAGTATGCCAGCAGTCAAAGCAACAATCATTCACGCCAGAAAGATGGAGAGAACATTTTATGGATGTCTGAGGCCAACAAACAGATCTACTGCTCACAGATACAGACACATGCCCTGTTAGAGGCAGGCTGGAAAACTGGCAGTGCTTCCTGACAGTATTGGCTTCCCAGCGTATTGCGCAAAGGAAATTATATGGGATCAATTTTAATTTGTTTTTTTTTAAAGCAGCCTGAAGTACAGTGTCATCATTCCAGCATCATCTTCATGTCCTTGCCTGCAGAGCTTGGAAACAACTGGCATTGCTCTCTCAGTGCAGCAACTGCAACTGGAATGTCACCACCATCATCCTTCTGAGGAAGGAAAATATTCTAGTTCTGGTATTTTTGCATGAGGCTCTGCTTAAAGCTGAACTTCCATGGGTTAACACATGCACAACAAGAGGAATAAGGTGCTGCACTGGATATGCAGAGGATGGCGAACACGGTGTCCAAGTGTCCACCTCAGCTCATTTTGGTTTCCATGTTTTACTTAACATTCTTGGTGTGAGCTTGTGCTCCAACAGAATGTACACTGTGTTAACCAAAACCAGGACAAACACTCAGCTTTCCACAAGCTGTCCTGGAAAATCCCACACAGGGGGAAGGAAGAGGGAGCACAAACAGAGCACACACAGATGTCCATGGGGACTAATGCTATGAAGATGTTCCTGTTGGGACAGACAGACGAGAGCCCTGGTGAGGAACAGCGTGTTCTGAGAAGTGCTCTGAGGAGGACAAGCACAGCACCAAGCTGACCACAGGACAGCCTGGCCAGCTCCCACCTCCCAGGGCAGTCATATCCCTCAGGAGGGAAATATTCAGCAACAAGGAGCAACACACCAACAGGGCTTTGGACAATCCATCAGTTACACTGTGGTAATGCAAGTAAAGTCAAATAATTCAGGCCCTCCAATGATAAAACTGCTACAGTGGTAACACGGACACTGAGCTGACCTCAGACCTCTCTGCTGAGTGTCCCTCGTTACTCAATAGAAACTAGTTTAACAAAATGTACTTTCCCCTCTTTTATCTTCTCTTTCAGGATGAACAGCCTTTAATTAAAACCTTGCTATTCCTTTTAGACTTCAGAAATTCCCCTGTAAAGTTTACAGAACATCACCAGGAAAAACAACCGCAGAACCTGGGAGCCTACAAACCCCAGAGAAGGTTTTTCTGTGAATTGGACCATTTGGAAATTACACAGTGACACCATTTGACCTTTATGGCTGCAGCTGGCACTATGCTCCCAGTCACTGTCAGGTCTGAGTGATGACACCAGGGATTGCCACCCTCCTGCCTTCTGCACAAAGTCCCACTGCTGAAGAGGTTTCTGGAGACCCTCAGGCACTTTAACAGACTGGGAGTCAGACCCTGAGGGGCTGTTGGGTCCTGGCCAGCAAGAACTGCAAATGCACAAGAGCACAAGAAGGGAAATAAAACATTCAAACCCCAGAGCCAACATACTCCTTAAATATTCTTTTGAAATGGCTATGGAAGGGAAAATGTAACATTTCCTTTTCCTCACCTTTCTTCACCACTAGTTTGCCAGTCACAATGGACACACAGTTGTCCACTACACAGGAATGTAGGTTAAAATGGGAGAAAATCAATCTGTTTTGGCTCAAAAATATCTTCAGAATGATTCAAAGCATTGGGACTGTGGGGAAAAAAACCCAAAGCACCTCTCACCAGAGGCACCAAGACAACGAAAGATTGTTAATACTTGGGAGGACCACTTTCCCTTCAAACTTTGACAAGTATCACCAGACCCTGACTGTTTCTCCTCTCTACTATTCCCAAGTGAGAACTAGCATTTGAAAATCAAGCCAAGATCTTCAGCATACACACAGAGGTAATCAGCACACAACTGAGCCAGATGCACATTATGCTATTCCTTATCAGCAAGGAAAGAGATTCCTGCAGCAGTGATTAGAGATAATTAAAGCCTCTCTGCAAACTTATGCTACTTCAGCAAGCTGGAAATTCCAAAAGGAGAGGGATTTTTAAGAAGTTATATAATGAAAACAAGGAATTTTTTCCCCCTTTATATATGCCTAGCAAGGCTCTAAAACCTGAGATCAAAACATCAAGTTACAGAGGTGAACAAGCGACTCCTTTATGCTCAGTTCTGAAAATAAAGGGGGAAATAAGCACTGAAATGTGGAAGTGGATCTTGTGTGATCTGCCAGAAAAACAAAGTAGGTTCTGCTGTGGAGAGAAGTGTCCAACTTCTCAGTTCTGCTTCCAGATCTGAAAATTGGCTTGGCTCTACTAAAATAAACCTTGTGCTTTACCATGAAGTAGATGAGAGCACACCACTTCCAAATGCTGCCCTGTTGATGGGCAGAGACATTCACATCTACCCAGACAGCCACACATCTGCTCCAACCATGTTCCAGGCTGACCAGACACAAGTCAGCTCCAACTGGAAGGCCAAAATAAGCTTTAGTCTAACAACAAAGTAGAGACTGATATAACCACGGTGCTCAGCAGGGCTCCAGAGTTCAGGCTTAGCACTGCATGGACATGCCCTTGCTGCTCCCAGCCTGGGCTGGGTCACAGAGCAGATGTCCAAGACTGAGATCTTCTCCCATCCAAGGCTTTCCCCCCAACCCAGACCTTCTCCCCCATCCAGAGAGGATGCTGCTCTGGCTGGAAGCAACAGGTACCAAGGGTTTAAATACTGCTTGAAGTGGACAACGTGTGTCCAAGTCTCCTGCAATGAGACCACACAATTCTGCCCTGGGTCTGGGGATAACACCTCTCTCCACAGGACTGTGCAGATTCAGTCAGTGATAACTCACCATTTGCTGGGGTATTACAGTTCAGATATTACAGATTTTCACATACTGCAAATTGCTGCTGAATTCCCACACTAAGAGCAGCTGAGGCTCTGGGCTAAACTCTTTTTCTCTCTCCTGCTGTGGAAATTTAAGACCAGCTTTACTTTTAAAACGTGGAGCTTAAAGAGCATATTGTGCAAAATAATCCTGGAAAATCCGTCTTCTTTAGGTGATGGAAATGTTTGGTTTCAAAGATATTTATTTAAAAGGCTCATAAAGTAATAGCAGACTTTAGTATCTGTGTTTGAGTAACACTAAAGAGATATCCAGAGGATGCAAACCAAGAGGCCTGAAAATGTGACAGTCAAAGCCAGGGAGATCCACTTTGTTTTTGCATTCAGCAGGAGATGACAGTCTGTCCTAAACCCAGGTCAAGCAAACTTTTACCTGCAGTGTTAAGACAGGTGAATGACAAGCCTGGGACACAGAAATAATGGGTACCAAAAGCTCCCAGGGAGGTAGAAGGAAATCCAACAGCTTTCACAGGGTGGAACAGTGAGGGAATGCCACAAGCAAGTCTCACAATGGATACAAAGATTTCTGTTAAACATTTCCATTAGTTATGCAAAATTAATCTCCAGAAAACTGAGTTTAGCTCATCACCTGTTCCACACCCTAATCCAGCCACTGAGAGTGGTGATGTATCACTGACAAATCCCTTGAATTTTATATCAGAAGATGGAGCTGGAGCCTTTGATTCTCTGTGGGCATTGACAGGGAGCATTTTCATTTTATTCTGCCTAGACAGAAAATATGCAAACTCTGCATAGGAGACTGGGAATGACTTGCCAAAATATTAATACAATGCCAAATAAAGATTTATTGCTTCTTCCAATTCACCCAAATGCCAGGGTAAGCATTTCAAAAGTTCACACTAAGAGCCAAACTGTTTGTGCTAATCTTTAACCAGCACTCCAAGCAGGATCATTTCACTTATGGAGCACTTGATTTAAGGGATAGTTAACTGAAGGCAAGAATAGGACCTTCATATTTAACCCACACCTAAAAACCTCTTTTACACAGATCTTTTCTAAAACACGTTATCACGTACTTTATATAATGTGATTTACAATATCTCTCTGGTGTACCTTGACTCCATCCAGAACAGCTTTTATGACATCCTTCACTGTTGTCACCATCTCCTTGTCCTCTGAGTTCACCCCCTCCAGCATCACCTGGTCAGACCAGCGGATGAGGTTGGCCAGGCTCTGGTACACTCGGCTGTAGCAGGACGAGATGGCAGAACTGGGCAGCAGAGGAGGAAAAAAAAGAACAAAATGAAATTATGGAGACATTATCAAACGTTATGAGAGTGCATTTCACACTGTTAAAAGTGTGTTCTCCTTTTCTCTCTCTGACATTCAGAATTTGTGTGCAGCAGGTGACAAAGCTCAGGCTTCTCTTCAGTTGCTCACTTGCAGTTGCTCTCCCATTCTCTAGCACCCAACAGGGATGACAATATGGAAATACAAACCATCAGCAGTTCATTCCCAGTTATCAGGAGGAATTATCCGGGCTGCAGGTTAACACAGCAATGCTAAAAATAACATTCCTTCCATTTTAATTTACAGTTCCATCCTATGCCTTAACTTTAAACGTAAGTACTTAAGTGCTACATTTAAGTTTAAACTATATTATTTTAGTATTATCTATGGTTTCCTTCTTCCTTATTAACTCTCCCCAAAAATGCCTTGGATCATTGAGAGCTGACTCTATTCATTCCTTTACAAATCATTGCCTCACTGTTTATAATGCCTGAAAACATGTAATTAAAATTACTTCTTTAGAGAAATTGAACTGAATGAATTTCAGGTCTGAAAAAGGAAGGGTGTTGCTTTGTTTTGATTTTAATGAGAAACAGAATGGAAGCTATTGTTCTGAAGGGGGGGGGGGAAGGAATTTTGGAAGGATGACAACTCTAAATAAAAGTTAACTGTAACAACAGTGCTCCCAGGCATTTTCCTGGCCATTCTGAAAACACTGACTTCATTACTAAACAAGGTGTGTTAACAGTACTGCTGATGGCAGCGCCTCAGCAATTCTTTGTCAAGTTAAATCAATTGCAAGCTGCATCAAAACCATAAACAGATAAGAGAAGGTGTAATCTTGCAATCATTACTGGTACAAGTGTTCCAGCTCTTCCCGTTTCTCTTTGCTCTCCATTTTACATTGGCTCAACTCCAGTAATTTCATTATCTGCCAGAAAAGAACCAAGCCCACGAGCTTCAATGAGTTTATTTAGGTGAATGAGGTTTGCAGGACTGGGGAAAGAACTGTTGTCGCCTTACGACCAGGGGATACAAACAATGGCAAGGACTTGAGTCTGGCTGTTGTTTGTTTTGGTTTTTTTTTTTTTTTTTAAAGGATGCTGCTTGCCATTTGTTCTCATTTCAAATGAAATTAGCTTGGTACGAGATTTTTCCTAAACAGGGCCCTCCCCCATCTCTTTCTGTGCCTTTGATTTCTTTGCCATTAATCTTCAGCCTGCTTCCTTCTAAGGAGGCAGTAATTGAAAGCCCATTTTGTGCTAGATTTAATTACTTTTTTCCTTGATGCAAATGCTTCCCCTAAAGCAAAAAAAAAGTCCAACAGTAATTGTAGGGTTTTCTTCTACACTGACACAAGTCTTGCTTACTTTTCTTGAGGGGGATTTGCCATCAAAATCACCCCTTTGTGTCCTGCCACTAAAGTACAATAGGTAGGCAGGAAAGGACATGGTTTTTTTAGAAAGCCAGATTTCCTTTTGGGTTTTTTGGGAGGCTAAAACAGGCAGAGCATACACTTGGGATCTGTGCCTTAATCCACACTGTTTCCAGAAAGAGAGACTTATCACTGTGTAGAAGACTCCACTGAGTACTGACTGAAAATTCTGCTTATATGGACAAATATGGGTATCCAACAGTCAAGTTTGCATGAGTTCACCACTAAGAGAGAACAGATAAAAATTGTGAAGAATAGAAAAGTCTGAAATACTTCATCTGTTGAAGACCACTTATTTGATATTTATTTCCAAATATATTCTTGGAAGGAAAAATCACCCAGCAAACACCCCCTGGATACATAAATCAAATCAAGTGATTATAAAAATGGCATGTTCTATCCTAAACATACTTGCTGACATTTCACATGTTCTCTTGGTGTAAGAGGAAAGTTTGTTCTCTCTTTTATTAAGTGAAAGCAGGTGCTTGTCAGGAATTTAATGGCAAGGGGAAACCTGGTAACAACTGAAGAAACTTCTGTGTCTGTATCCAGAAGCCTGATGAGCATTCCCATTCCAAGAGCTATTGGACTTTGTGGTTCAACAGATCCAACCTAAACTGGATCTTACCTGTCTCAGCCACAGAACTGATACAATCCCATTGGCTCCTTCATTTTTACCTATTTGGCCTGTGCATTGGGGCCAAACACAGCTGAGCATTCTGTTTGCAGAGTCTTTGGCACCCCAGTGCTGTCTCAACCACACTATAAACCCTTCCTGCACCAGAGTTGAAATAAGGATCTTGAAAGAAAAAGATTTGGAGATATTTAATGGGAAAACAAATAGGAACAGTGCAAAACCTGGCAGGATTTCAGGAACCAAACACCTGCATTTCTCTGCTTAGTTTTATCTGCTTTTCTCTGTCTGTGCTAACTTTGCTCTTTCCATACTATTCAACAATGTTTTCTGTAAATCAACAGCTCCAGCATCCATGGGATGAACAGCAGCTGTATCTCTATGGTTTGGCAAGTCTACAAATTCTTATAATCCATGATGAGCTTGGCTTTGGCAAATTTCTACTTCTTTCATGGTTTCAAACCCACTGCCCAACTGCTAAAAACATAATACACATAATCTGTTAAAACATAAAACAATAATCTGTTGAGTGAGCACGGGAATGAACTTGGTTAATCTGCTGAAGTACATCTATTTACTTCTACATCTGATCCAGTAAAATCCAAAAAAGCTGTAAAGAGTGAAGGCTCAGACTTCTGTAATATCAGGGTGGATAAACTGAACACAAAAAAGGATTACTCTGAAGATAAACTCCTTTTTCAGGTAAAGCTATTGGATTTGTTAGCTTTCAGGGTACCATCATGGACTGCAGAAACAGTAATACCATCTGAGGAGAACCTCCCACTAGCAAATGATGAATTTCCAAGTTGATGCTAAGAATCATCCCTTCCTCCTCTCTGAAACCGGTCTGATTTGCTTTATCTTTCCACAGCATGAGCTTCTTCGCAGCAGGGAATCTGCTTTTAAATTACGTTTGAAAACCACCACATAATTAGCAAAAATAGCAGTCGCTTCATCAGCCACCACAGCACTCCCTGTCCCCTGCACGATGTGGGTCTTCAGACACAGGGATAGAAGCTGGGAGCCCGCTGGTCTGTCATGGTCCCAAAATCCAAACTCACCTTTGCTGGATGCGAGGATCAGTTTGCACCAGGGGCAGGATGGCTTCCAGCACTTTACTGGCTGAGCCTGGCAGCATCTCTAATACTTTGTTATCAATTGCCATTTTATCCACAATAGTCTTAAAGTAGCGCAATGCACTGACGACCTCCTTCTCCTTCTCCTCCAGCCACGAGACATTCTAGAGAGGAGGGAAAAAAGGACAGATATGTTAAAACTTCAGGGTTTTTAAGGGCAAGGTTCCTTGAACACACCTGGACCATGGTGACACTGAGGTATATTCCATGAGAAGTGGAGAAAACCCCTTCTACCACAAACACTTTTAAACTGAGTTACTGCTCTTTCGAAAGAACAGTCAGTGCAAAATTACACCCATGCTTTAACTTTCTGCATTACCTGCATTCCAAATTGAAGGCTAATCTTGATCAGTTTTAGGCCAAGATTAACACTGCTGATGACATCAAGGGCACTGCTTTGAAACTCCCATGCCAAACTGGGGAGGGTGAAAGAAAAAAACATATCACAGAATCACAGAATGGTTTGGGTTGGAGGGACCTTAAAGACCAGCTAGTTCCACTCCCTGCCATGGCAGGGACACCTTCCACTATCCCAGGCTGCTCCAAGCCCCGTCCAACCTGGCCTTGGGCACTTCCAGGGATGGGGCAGCCACAGCTTCTCTGGGCAACCTGTGACAGGGCCTCACCACCCTCACAGGGAAGGATTTCTTCCTGATATCTAATCTAAACCTGCCCTCTGTCAGTGTAAAGACATCACCCTTATCCTATCACTACATGCCCTTGTAAAATACAAGAAAACCTGCAAACAAAAAACCCCACTCTGATGAACCTCCAAGCTAAGTAATTTTGTGATGCTGCTGGAACGAGGGAACTCGCACACTTTCCACTGTGACAAGGTGTGAAAGCTAAATTTTGGCACTGGGGAATGAATGTTACAAAAGGGAACAATTCATTGAAATGAGGCTGAGTTGTGGTCACCAACTTTCATGCTACCACCAACACTAGAAGAGGAAATTCAGAAGTGATACATGATACCTTAATGGCACTCTGGACAGGGAAAGTTTACCAGAGTATGCCTGGAGGACTTTTAATGCCACAAGTAATTCCTAAGTGAGATTTAAATTAACTCCTGCACACTGCTAGAAAAGGAGCAGAGAGCTTAACAGAGTCAGATTTCATCCATTATCTCCTCAGTAAATTCTCCTTCAAGAATTAATGACCTATGGGCATTGTGTGCTCCCCATACTCTCGTCAGCTGTTAAACTGCTGCTTTTCTGCAAAATCAGGCCAGCAGCCCAAAAGGTTTTAGGAGGAACAATTTATAGGCAGCACTGGTTAGTAATTTGGGGCCAGTTGCATAAAAGAATTAGAATCCCAAGTTCCATCTAGCTCCAACTTTAGAAGTCTAAGTTCCAATCCAAGATCTGCAAACCACTCTGTCATTTTCTATCTCATCTGGGAAGGGCCCAAAATCCGCTGCTGCTTCCACTTTTTTGACAATACTGCTTGCCAGGCACCTCAAGTTCTGATCTTCAACCCACAGTGCCCTGAACTCTCTTGCTTAGAAGCATCCTGGCAACTCACTGATATGAAAAAGGACATTTTCCATTTTGCAGGCATGTGCCCTCACCACCGCACAGCTTAATCCGGGATACAGAATCATAAAAACATTTAGGTTGGAAACAAACCTCTAAGATCATTGAGTCCATCTATGGAGAGGTTCAGTCTCTCCCTGAAGGTTTTGCATTTCGTATGGAATGATCACACATTTCAGGGATCAGAGAGTCCGTGTATTCCCCGAGCGAGTATGACCATGGCCCAGCACTCAGAGCTCTCAAACAGAAGTGAAAAAATGTGGGCTGCAGTTCCTGCTCCAGTGGCTGTTTATGGATTTCATTCAACAACTACTTCCTGTGGAAAGGTTTGAGACTTAATAGCTTAAACACTCTGCTGGTGCATGGGAGGGATGGGCCTGACTGAGAGTTCAGAATGACAAGTGGAGACACAAATCCTTCCGTCGAGGGCACCAAGGCATGTGAGTCCAGCCACTATCTGGGACACAGCCCTTTTTCCTTTTTTTCCAACTTCCCTACTAGCTCTTTGGGTGATATTCCCCAAGAACACTTTTTAATGAATCCTCTTCCAAGGTCCAGAGATTTCATACGTAGGTGTGCATGTGTGTGCATAGAAGCATAAAATCCCAGGATGGTTTGGGTTGGAGGGACCTTAAAGCCCATCTCATTCCACCCCCTGCCATGGGCAGGGACACCTTCCACTAGATCAGGTTGCTCCAAGCCCCATCCAACCTGGCTTTGACCATTTCCTGGGATGGGGCATCCAGCCATTTCCCTTTGGGGCATTAAATGAGAAAAACTTAACATTCAGGCAAAACAGCATCTCCATTCCCCTGCCTGGCACATGTAGATATTTTTGGATGATTTTTGAAGTTTTCCCTTAAATGATCATTGCAAATGCATCATGTATGAGACACAGATGACCAGCAAGGGTCACACCCAACCACAAAAGCTGGAACCATCCCTTTTTCCCCTAGATTTTGGCAGTGCAAAACATGTCATAAATCTGCATATAGTGTTAAAGGACACCGTGGTACCTACACTATGCCCTATGATAAGAATCAAAGACAGGGTCCAAGGGACAAAAGGAGGCTCTGAAAAAAACTCCTCCAGTGTTGCCCCCATCAAGGTATAAAGGGGAAGAGGAGAAGATGTTTGCATGGGCTGAGCATAACCTTCAGCATACACACAGTGATTTTACATTAATTTTTAGTATTGCTATTTCTGCTCTACAGTGATTATCTACTTCAAGAGCACGAAAATAGCATCTTAAATACTTAAGAGGGAGAAAAGGATGATATTTGGTTTATCAAGTGTGCCTTCTGACAGAAAATCTCCTGTTTGTCAACTGATGTCTATATTCCAGTGAGAAAACCTGGCAGCTATCCAGGCATATCCTCTTCCCCACTCCCTCCACACAAAGCTAATGAGCTGCCTGCATCCAACTAATTGATTAGTTGGCCAGTAGCTATTAAAACAGATAAGGAATGAGCCAGAAACCAACTAAATATCGCAGTATAAAAATGAATACAGCTTAAATAATCATGTACAGAAATAAAAATTATTGCAAGTGTTTTGTTTTCCAATAAAAAAATCCCAATCTGTACATAAAAAAAGGGTTTGATGACCAGCATGGCTTATTAGTAAATCCTCTTGCATCATTTTTAGGGGAAGGAAAGAAAAGCAAAAACTTCATCCATTATTAACATACTATGTATTTGCTATAGAACAGCATTTTGAAAAGGGCTCTTCATTTTCTAATGCATTTAATGTGGTCACATATCAGTTTAAAGGAAGGCCTCTAAATTATCTCAAGATACCATCCTGAAACATCGTTGGAATTAAAAGCCTTCAAGGAGTACTCTCAGATTTAATTTTTATTTTATTTTTTAAATAGCAGTGAGCAATGCAAGGTGCTCAGCTCTTTAGGAAGCATATTCACAGCCTCCTGGGGAAAAAAAAATACAGCCTGGGGAAAAAAAAAACCCTCATCATCTTCCACTTGATGGTGCAGAACAGGGTGAGGAAACCCTGCAGCAACTTCTCTGGGTGTTAAGCAAATCATACAGCATAAGATAACTGTATCTTGCTGGTTGCTCTCAATAACACTACAACAACCTTCAGCAGAGATAATCTAAAAAAGTTTGCATGTCTGGCACCGCACACTGGATGAGACCTTTAACAACTGGGAAATGTTATGAATTATCATAAATAACCTCGATTGTTCTTAACTTTTGGCTTCGACTTATACTTGAAAACTGACTGCAACAGCATTGCTACAGAGAGAGTCTCCAGCCTCCATAATCAGGTCACAACAGGAGAGGAGATAACACTGACAGGTTTGTGACCTCAGCTCTTGGAGGACCTGAAGGAACATCGTGCTGGGATCAGCAGCTGCTGGAACACATCTGCTCGACTCTCCCTGCTGATGTCACCAGAGATTGAGCACAGCTTTGGATCATCTTCAAGGACTTGCTTGCCTGGGTTTGGGGTTTTCAAACGGATCACACCCCAAAATCAGGCAGTTGTTTGGAAGCTGTAAGCTTAACCCACAGGGTGTGCTCGTGGGGAGGATGTGTCAAGCCATACACCACGTTCCATAATGAGACAGTTAAACACTTATGGAAGGAGGTCTCATCATACCCTCCAAAGGGAAGTACATGCCTTGATTTAATACTACACAGTGCAGTTTATAAATAACCATAAAGTAACCCTGAGGATCCCCGAGCTGTAGAATTCTGCAGAGGACAAAGTCATGCCCAGGAATATCATAAAACGAGTACCAGGAAGCAAGAAACCATCAGGACTGACAGAACACAGCCCTGACTTACTTTGTTCACTGACTTCTCTGGTGTTTTCACCGTCAGGTCAGCTTGTTTTCCCTTCTTTGAAGGTGTTCTCTTAATTTTTGGTGAATGAAACTTGCCCTTCAACTTCATGGTGAACGAGGAGAGATGAGAACGCTCAGAATCTAGAAAGACACAGAAATATGTTACAGGATTAGGATAAATTTCTTGAAAACAGAGGCGCTGTGTTACAGCATTATCTGGAAGATACTTGCACCATGTAAATTTATTGAGTGGAACAGGATAAAAAAATAATAATAAATTGTGGCTCTCTATTACGTTTCCAACCACAGTATCCCCACCATTTCCTGATTCATCTTGGAGGAAGCAATGCTGCAGAGCAGAGGCAGGAACAGTGGGATTGCTGCTGCCCTGTGCCTTGGAGAGAAGAGGAAAAACACCTCTCTTCAAAGCACTTATCTCCAGCAGATTCCAAAGCACTTTACAAAGGAGGTAATCATCATCCCTCTTTTGCAGATGAGCAACTGAGTCAAGGGGATGAAGTGACTTGTTCACAGACCTCTGGCACATGGGTGTGCAGGCAGGGCTCTGCCTGGTACCCAGGACTCGTGGCTGGAAGGGAGAACACAATCCAAGATAATGCCCTTCCCAGGATGCTGATCTCTACCCACTTGGTAGCATCAATTTTGAACGTGGCTCCATGAGTAATCTAAACAAAAATGTCATTTGCAATGGATTTCACTTCCAATATCCCAAACTGGGGAACAGAGGAACTGCTTTGATATCAGGGCATCCTTCAAGGAGCTTAACTGCAGAACTGCTCAGCCCTTTTAAAAATTGTATTTTCATGGGTTTTTGGATATTTCAAAGCAGAAGTCTCAAAGGTTTGCAATCATGCCATATGCAGACTTACCGTTGAAATATATTTTTATCTGTAGCCACGAAGCTAAAATAAAACCAAGCTGCCTTGTAGAGAGCAATTTAGAATGTATTTTGTGCAAAGAGCACTTTAATAAATGAAGGTCTGAATTGCTCTCTAGTGACCCAGATAATTCAACAGAAGTTACCCAACTTGTCTTTAACTACATTATCAAGAAAAGTAAGCAGTTTTGCTGCATGTTTCATTTTCCTCTTAGATTATCTGGGAATTCACTGCACTGGCTGCAGCGAGTTAAAAGGACAGCCCCGTGCATGCAGCACTGCACCACCTCGTTAGCATGCAGACTGCAAACAGCAAGGGCTGCTGAGTCAAATCTAGCACCCAGGAGCCCAATACCACACAGCAGTGCAAACACTGCTCCTGTACTCAGAAAGCACCTAACCACAGCCAAGGGAAGGAACCTGCGCTTGCCTCCCTCCCCGTAAGGGTTGTCTCCCTTTAAACTTGGTTTCCTGGTAGTGTATTAAGACCCTGCTATGAGCATGTTCACCAGGGCCAACACTCTGGTTAGGTATGTCCTCTAGACCAAAATTCTGCAGGATCCTATGAGTAGAAGCTGCGTGAGCACTGATCCTAATCTAGCCTGGCTGCAGACCTGTTCTCTGCTTACAGAACTAAATGTTTTTCAAAGTTTTCTTCGTATCATCAAGTCCTTTTTAGTTCACTGAGGAGGGAGGCACTAAAAACCTTGGTCACTGCAGATAAATCCAGGCATATCAGTTGGCCTCTGAAGAATCACTTACAGCAGCTGGCACCCCAACTTAGCAACAATTTACGTCAGTGCTTTACATCCACGAGGGGATCTCCAAACCTTTAAAACCTCTCTGGCTCCACAGGGTGCTGAAGGTCACCACTGAAAACAGTTCCTGGCTGCTGTGATAACGCTCTTGCACTCCTCCCCAAAAAATCAATTGTATTTTTTGCATACACCATATGAAAATTTCCACACATGCACGCATACACACGCTTGCCAAGAGGAGTCATGGCTCTGAATTAATTTTTTGAGAACTGGCAAACAATTACAATAATTAATCTACGGGGAAATAATGGTAGCAGCAACAAATTGTGTCTGGCTCCTTCATGGGCTGCAGTGAGATCCAAACTGCTGGTCTCATTAAGAAAACATTCAATGCCTACAAAACCCTTGGTTGCCCATAGCAATAACTTTGTCTTGTAGGGACAATATTTGAAAGGGAGAAAGATTTCAGAGGACTACCATTTCCTTTTTTCCTTGCCACCAGACATCTCTACCCATCTCTATGGGGCAAGCACTCAAATGGCTGAACCAATGTGTGTGCATGGTCAGGAACTTCCAAAAGATGTCTTGTCAGCAGAGAAAGTTTCTTTTCTGCTGACAGCAGATCCCCTTCACCACCACCAGCTCAACCACTGCCCTTTACTTTCTTTGCCCTTTGGTCACACCAAACACCAAATCATTTGTGCACCACACTCTGATGGAAGACAGACCCACAGAGCAAGGACAGAAGCAGAATAGGAACTTCTTAAAATAGTACTAATGAACTAAACCAGCTGACATTTGCAAAAATAATAAACATTACTGTTTGAACAACCCTGCTAAGTCCTGCTTTGAAGATCACAAATTAATGCAGCTTTTTACTGCCATGGGTTTCCATCTACACCAAGCACTTTCCAGCTCTCATCTGCTCACAAGTTTCTGATGCATTTGCAGTTAAACAAATGAGTCACAAAACAATATTCTCTCACACTCAATTACACTTAGCACTTAAAATAGCGCTTTTCTTGTTCCAAGCACATTACAAACATATCGTTCTCATCCTTAAACAGTCAGGTCTTAACCTTACCCTGCAGAGGGGAAGCAGACACAGAGGTGAAGCAACTTGTCTAAACAGAGCAGAGGGTGAGTCAGTGACTCCAACAGAGCATCTCCATCACACTGCAGCCCCTCTCCCCCTGTGCACGGATCAAGCTGTGGAGCTCCCGTGGCTGCACTCAGTGAATGCCAACAGACATTATCCAGCACAATGGGCTTTGCAGTTTGCAAGCTGATACATCATTCGAGCATTATAAACAGAATCTGCTCTGTAATGAATCTGAAGTGGTATAAAAGAGAAGTGACACCGAAGTAGGAAAGTATTCTAGCTCAATGGTCTAAGGTACCTCAGTTTTCATATGGGAAGCCTGAAAGCCTCCTGCAAACAGCACAGCTGAGTGAGACTTCCCAGACTGGTTACCATAGCACTGGTCTGCTTTGAAAAAGTAATTTTCTTTACAAATTTACAAATCTAATGTCCTGTGTCTATCCAGTTAAAAAGCTCAAACAGCCCAGCATGCCTTTACAGATCAAATAATTTGATAACATACAGAAAGAGGCAGAAAACAGAGCCATGGCAGTGCTCAAACCACTTCTCCTGTCCCTCTGCTCCTTCCTGCCTATCTGCAGTAACCAAACCCCTTAATGCAGCATTGAGGTTGTTCTGAGCTTGGGAGTCTGCCCGCTGGAAATTATTCTATCGTGTTACCCTCGCCTCTTATTGATGAATAGCCAGCAGTGTTTAGCTGGAGTCTCAGCACCAGCTTTCTCAGCTGCTCTTACTCCTCTCTGATGCACAGGAGGAAGGTACTCTGTACTTCCTTCTATGTAGTGCCCAAATATTTTTCAGATAAATGGCAAAAGTCAGGGTAATAAACTTGATGGAATGATTTCAACTGGAAGGGGGAAAAAAAAATAAAGCGTTGTATCAAAGCGTTTCTGTCTCAAAGGAACCACTGACTTTCCATCTCTCCGTATTTCATCTGCCTGGATGCTCCGGGGCTGCAGCACACAACTGGAAAAAAAAAAAATCCCTTCCAAATTACTTTATTACGGATTTGGGTTTCTCGATTTCTGACCGGGAGCTTTGCTACGTCACCCGTTTCACGGCTAATTCCATCCCCTATTAGTGAGGCTCCCGCTCCGCCGTGCTTGAACACGCTCCAGCTGTTGAGTCACGGCCCTGCTCGGCTCTCAGGCTCATCCCCCCCTGGCCAGCACGTGTCTGGGGTCTGACCACACACACACCACCACAGAGCTCACGTTACACGCCTGCTCCAACCAGCCCTGCTCTCAGGTGTGGCCAGAGGGGTTTTTTCAGCACCCCTCAAGCCCCACCGGGCCTGGGAAATCATGGTCAGACAGGAGCTGCCTCGTCCCCCAGCTCAGCACTGGGTGCTGCCTGCCAGTTTGCCAACAGAAAGCTAAATCTGGGGAGGGAAGAACCGCAGACTTTAAACAACAGCAGATAAAGAGGCACAAGGGAAGGCAGATAAATCATCTTATGTGTTTGTGGATGAAGAAACTAGGCTGCTTAGGAGAAAGATGGCAAGTCAAAGCCCAACACCATCCATGCCCGCCATGGTCAAATGGTCACTTTCCACTCGGGTTCAAATGAACGCCAGGAAATGAGTCGAAACATGTGCAAGCTGGTGGATTCCATCAACCTAACCCAGCAGCAAATTATTTAAAGTCAAACTGAAAGTTCAAGCCTTTTACTGAGCTCAGTCACAGCAGAATTTCCAGCTGCTGGGTCCCGCTCACCAGCCACATGTAACCAGCACATGGGAGGCCTCAGAGATGGGAAATAACCCCCTGCCTGCCTCTGGACCTCCTGGTCATGTTTTTGTCACTACGACACAGCTCAGTGGAAGGCTCCAGCAGCTGGGATGGGCAAGTTAACTGTTCAACTTGTCCAGTGCTTGGATCATATATAACTAATTGAAAAGAGACTTACTTTTAATTAAAAAAACCACCAACTTAGAATACAGTACCTTTCCTTTCCTTCACCTGAAAAACTAACCCTCGAGCTCCTCTCACTCTCTCTGTGTTCCCACACCAAAACCTGCAGCTTTAGAGGAGACAGAACCTTAAAAAAGGTTCATTTTCCAGCTTATCCTGACTCTTGCGGCTCGTTGGAAAGAACGAAGTGGAGTCTAAAAATCTTACTCCACGAACGGTTCCTTTTTCAAAGGCCATTTGGGTCTCTGCTGGATGCACATATTTAAAAGCTATCAGATTAAAAATAACAGCAGACATCTCTCCCCATGCCATAATGAAGCTATTGTGCACATTTTTAATCAACCGCTCCTGCCACTTTTGCCACGAGTCCTTTGAAGGCAGCGGTGACTTATGTAATGAGTTACACAACGATGCCCATTAAAATGGCATTTGTTCCCTTGGGCTCAGCTCCATCATTTGGGGAAGACAAAAGGCAAGTTGCAAGGCTTCAGCTAAACCCTAGCTGACAGGGACTTTAAGAGTTCAGAAGCAAAAGGCAAAAATAACGAGCTAGAGTTCAAAACGACCTTTCTGCTGAGGACTGTCTGCGCTGTGGTGCAGCACCCAGTGAGAGCCTCCAGGGCTGGGCCTCTGGCTCCTCCAGACCCAATTCTGCCCTCAGAAACACAGCAGAACAGGTGATTCAGGACAGACAGACGAGCACGTGAGAGCTTACCATGAGACTGACGAAGCCCAGGTCTTTCAAGATTTTATATGAACATTGCTACAATTCCCAACATCTTCTTTCCACCTCTATCTACTCCATACCTACAAGTACACAGATCTGGGGGTCTGTGCCCTGGCTGAAGCTTTTGGGCTCTCCTGTAAAGTAAACATTTAAATCATAGTGACTGACAGAAATCCAAGCCTTTGAGCTTTCAGGAAACTCAAACAGCCTCTTCCAACAGCCAAGTTTCTCCACAGAAGAGGTGGTAGAGCTGGCACAGGAGGCACGATGTGACGCTCCTAACTGGGTTGTGGGCAACAGAAACCTACTGCAAGGGTACTTGCAAAACTAATTTTTAATAATTTTGTGCTGGAGGGCAGCTCTGTCTGTCTTGCAACAAAATGTTCAAGTGTGGAGCTATGAGGACCGAGAGAAAGCACCAGGTTTTAAGGAGAGTTGAAGGAAACAGATGAGGAGAACCCCAGACACTTCTCCACCCTTTCACACCTGCACTGTCACTCAGCTCTCACAGTACACAGCAAACAGCCTTCAGCTACATTTCACGCCCTCTTTCTCCAGAAGTCCTGAGGATGTTTAGAAGCCTAAAAATGCTGATAGGCAGCATTTGTGCAATGCTGCATGTTCCCAAAAGGATGAACTGGGATCCCGAGTACAGAAGAGACAGAATGTGACAGAACAGAACTAAAATATCCCTTTTAAACACATCAGCTGCTGCATCACGGGTGCTACAAAAGCCTTAGACCCACCACTTCCAGCTCCTTGAGTTTACTTTTCTCAACTTTGCCATTACCCCCAGAGACTGAAGCAAAGAGAAATCATTCAGAAACAAAAAAAAGACGTGGTGTGGTACCCGGAAAGGGAAAAAAAAAAAGGGAGTGTCCAGTGTCAATCAGGAAGTTTGCCCACCCTAACCTTTGTACCTTAGGTGGAGTTGTTTGTAAGCTGCTCCAAGTCCCACTCCAGGGAATCCAATTGCTAGGAGAGCCGCCAGGTTTGAGAGGAAAACGATGGAGGAAGGGCAGCTCGAGAATCAAACAATCGTTCTTGAGTGCTAAAGAAACTTTTCCTCCACCATCACGTCACCTTGGAAGCAGCCAACTTTTGGGAGCGGAAAGACCGACTGCCCTTTTTCTTTTTTGGCAACATTACAGTGAATGAGCATAAACCAGTGAGCATTAATGATGTGCAGTGACAGCACACAAACTTCTCTGGAAAAGGGAGGCTCAGTTCCCTCTCAGCTGGCCAGGCAATGCTCACTGACTCACAGGCTTCATTATTTTTATGCCGCCCTCTGGGGCCTCCAGAGGAAGCAAAACATTTTTATTTGTCAGAGAGCACATTTTTATTTTGATTTTTTTTTTTCTTTCTAAGCAACCATGAATGAACCATCTCCAGCTGCAGCAACCTCATGTGGAAAGAGCTCACAGTGTTTGCAAGGGAATTGGAAAGCACAGAGGGCAACTTATCAATTCAGCCACGTCTCCTGACTGCAGTGAAAAGGATTGGGTCAGTCAACAACTTTAATTTTATGGTGCATTAGTACTACAGCTCTTCTTCCTTCCAGTGTCATATTTGGAAGCAAATCTTCAGATTGCAAGGAAGAGAAGATGCACAAGATCAAGTAGCAAGTTCAGAGCAGCTGACCAGGTTCCCTCCTAGTTCTTTTCACCTGAAGTATTTCAGAAGCATCTCCTTTGCATGCAGACACATAAACCAGGAATCCTTTAGCTGCTGGATATCGCAGCTAAACTATAATCCCTATAACTGATTTATAGGGAAAAAGAAACAAAAAAAGGCAAAAAGGTACAATTATTCAAACAAGGAGGGATTTAAGGGAGTAAAACTCTGCTAGCCAAGTTCAGTTTCCTCCAGCATACCAAAGCTGGCTTTCAGATTTCTGTTTGAAAAAGATACTGTAATTTATTGATAAGCAGCAGCAGCAGACAGGACTTTTGCTCTGTTTTATCAGAAGGAAAGGCACCCCAGCAGACTGGGGCCATACCAACTTGCAAGCAGAAACGTTCACCAAATCACCCACAAACCTTCGTGCAGCATCTGGTGAGTCTCCGGTAATTTCCCATTTAAGTACTGATTTTGCACAGCCCTGCAAGCCCCAGAGAACTAATGGGATTACAAAACTGGTAACATGACTTGTAACTCCCACCTCCTGTGCCAGCAGCACTAGAACAAAAAGAGACTCAAGTAGCCTCCAGCACCGACATGAACACCGTGGTCCATTCTCGCCTGCTCTGCACATGGAAGCCACCAACAAAGTTAATAAACATTGAATTTTAAATGGGGGAAAAAAAAATCCAGCTACGAGGCACAACATCTGCATTACTTCAGCAAACAGCCCCGAACAGAGAAATGCAATGGTGGTGAGGGAATCTGTTGAATTTCTCTGTTCACCAAACATGACTTAATATGGGGTCCGTGGGCATCCCCACTCGTCTGGCGGCTCTTGGAGGAGATGGGCATGACAGTGATTCAGACACCTAAAAATAAAGCCCTGCAGGCACAAGTATGTGTGTGCTCTACCTGAGTCACCCCAGGCTGTGAGGAGCATGTGAGCCAAGGCTCATCTGTTTCACTGACAGTCCTGCCATGGCCAAGCAAAAGCCCTCATCACTGAGCTCCGCTTAAAACTCTTTCTCCCATCCTCTCATTTTCTCAAGCACATTTGGACTCTTTCCACACTGAAAAACCTCTGCTAGGCCCGGGTTTCAGTCCTATGGCTGCCAGCTTTGAAACTCAGACCTGAAAGATTATAACCCAATGTTGCTGAAGCTGTTTATCCATCTCCAAGGTGACAGGATGTCGTCACTGCCACTCGGCAGGACACCAAGCAGAAACGCATTATTTCAGAGGCTTTAGGGAAAACCCTAATTGCTCACAACCTGCCTACAGGTTCACCAGCTGAGAAACAAGGTTGCAAATGGAGCCTTGACTTTTTGTCTGCCCCACAGCACTAGCTCTGAATGGGAAAAACGACAAACCCAACCCTCTTTCATCCTTGGAGAGTAACCTCAGCTCTCATTCATTAGGCGATGGAAAAAAAAGAGAAGCTGGCTCAGATCTGCCTGACACAATTTCCAGTTGCTTTGGACATTACTAATTATAGCCATCTTTATTTTTGACCTCTGATTACAGACTCTTTGCACGTTCAGTCTGAATGGCAAAGCTAACCCCTCTTTTCTAGTAGGCTTGGGAGGAACCTTATACCCTGCCCAAGAGCCACCGCCCACACTCATCTGAGCACAAGAAATGAGATCAAAACATGGAAAGCATTTGCTTAAACATGCTCAATTTTATTTTCTTCTTTAGCAAGTGCCACAGATGAAGGGCAACAGTCCAGGTGAGAGTGTGATGTAAGCTCTTTTCCATGCACGTTCCGAGATGAGCAACTGCTCGGCGCGGGAGCCTCGTTGCTCCCTGTTCTGACTAGCACTGTATCCTCGGGGCCCAGATGCTGAAAAGCAGATATTCAGTTCAGTAAGATTAAACATGTCTGCACAACTCCAGTGCACCATGCTGGGGGCTCACATCTCTCTGCAAGAGAGAGAACAATGAATTTCAGGAACCAGGCCAGCACTATCTCCTAGAGGCACTGCAATACCAGTGTAAACTTCCCTAATATTGCTTACTCAATAAAACAAGGCATCACAGGAGGGCTATGCAAATCCCTCAGCTTTGAAGTACTGCTCTCCTGTTGCCCCAGAGGACCAGCTCTCTGTCTCCACGCACACAGACAAGTGTGTGTGCAAGGTGATACAGCAGCACTGCAGGTGTGAAATTTCTGATGTAATCAGGCCAGAAGCTGCTTTTACACTATTGTTGTGCTGCTCGTGTGAAGGGTTAAGGAGCTGCAGGCCATATCCTCGACTCCCTGCCCTGTTCTATACCTGATAGGATCTGCAACGAAACCACCAGTTTTACTGCCTGCCCACGGGCAGTAGGAAATTTTAGTCTTCTATAAGCACAATTTGAAACATCAGTGCCTCCAGCAAGGGGAAACCGAGATGTTAATTGAACTGAACAGCCCAGGAGGGAGCTCCCCCTTCCTCAGCTGTAGGATTAGCACATCCCTAGACCATCATGGCAGGAAACAGGAGGTAGCTTAGGGAGTCTAAGTGGGACATCTACCTTTACTGCACACAAACATTAAAAGTTACTTTAGCGGTAAACAATTATTTGTGACAACTTTCTGTTTTATCCTGTCTCCTCATGCCTGAACTAAAACCTCCTGGTTATACTGCTCCTATGGAAAACAGGTTTAAAGGCAAACTGCCACAAACACCTGCAGTCCTCTTCAGTCTTTTTGGCAAATCCTGACTTTAAAACAAACAAGAAGACTGAAGCAAACCCTAGCAGAGCTGTACAGGCGTCAGCAGCAACAGGAAGGGAGTCTGAAGGAATCCATCCCATGTCTAACTCAACTGAGCCCACTGAAGATTTAAAGTTTCAGTAATATGGAAACAGCCACCAGAATTTTACTTGTTAACTTAATGCTGAAGAAAAAGCAGCTATTCCTCAGCTACTTCAGAATATTACATAGCCTAATGCAGCAACAAGTTTGAAAACCCACTTAACAAGGGGATACCTGAGCCTGATTTCTCTGGTGTTTCATTCTTTGCTGGCATGCAACATTTTTCATGTATCACCCTGGCTTTCTACATTTAACAGTTACTGTTATCTTTAATGGAAATGACCAAAAGTGGGCCCTACTAAGAATAGTTTCAATTTTTCAATGAGCTTCCACTTTGCTCATACAGGAAGCTGGCCTGAGGGTCAAGAAGAAACACCTTCAGTGCTAATATACAACAACCTGACAGCTAAAGGGAACTAAGCTGAGGTTGGATTTTACCAAAACCAAAGCCGAACCTCAGGCCAGCACCTCTATAATCCTGCTGAAACTATTCTTTTCTCACAGAATAAATCTTGGTGAATTAACAGTGATGATTTCACCAACAGCCCATTCCCTGATCATATCCCATCCCATGCAGAGCATAACATCAAGTTCCACAAGTGAGATCTTGCCCACGAGCCAGCCCTACCCGCCAGGGAGACACACGAATGTGTTCGAAGACCATGATCTACTCCAAATAAAAACAAGCATGTTCAAAAAGCCAGATCCCGTGGCAAAGAGGCCTTAGGATTCTATAAATAAGAAATGATTTTGTGCAGTATTTCTATTTAATTTGGTGTTGACAAAGCAGCAGAACCACAACCGCCAAAGCCGGTTTAAGTCCCTGCAGCACAGTGTGCGGCCGTGCGGCGATCCCGCCATCAGCCCCGAGAGGTGAATCAATACCAATTTCAGCTCGTGGTCCGTTGAGCAATAATACTTTGGAGCTTAGGACGGCCTGTTTGGAAAACAGCAGCCAGCCTGACACTTCAGCTCCATGAGGCCCCCGAGCCGTGTGGTGCCGGGTCAGGCCAGGCCCTGCTCCATCACCTCCGGAGAGCACGGCCCTTCGCCCAGGCTGAGCCTGGTGCCTCGTCAAAGCTTCACTGTCATCAGCTTTATGCTCCTCCACTGTGAAAAACATGCCAGAACCCACTGATTTGTGCAGTGCGTTTAGGATGTCACAGCAGTCGGGTTCAGAAAGACACAAAGGGATGTTACTCTGCTGTTACTAGAAGGGTAAATACCTCCTAAACCTCCTGGGTTTAATATTATCAACTAGTAACACACGACCTGCCTGCACAAGCTTCACCCCGGCTGTATTTTGAGTTTTCAGCTGGATCCAGCCAATAAGTAAAAAAAAAAATTACGCTGCAGTAAAGCAACAAGAAACACTATAAACCATCTTTCAACTAATAAACCACTGCCTATAATGCTGAAAAAACAAAACTGACCTTGTACATATGATCCATGTTCATTATTATCATTTTGCAGTATAAGAAGCATCTAGTACTAAGCTTTGTGGCAGCACAGTTAGAAAGCATCACTTTTTAATGGCTATCTAAGATCACAGGAGCTAAAAAATACTTATGCCTAAGAGATTATGGTGGTGTTGCTCAGCAGAAATAACTGTGTGTTTTGGAGGGGGCTGAGGGGAGTTGAACACTGCAGCCATTGACTGCTGGACCTCAGCAAACATCTGCTCCCCGCAAGGGCAACTCTCCCACAACGCCCTGCACGACTTCACAAGATTTCCAGTCTGTGCTTGGACTTCATTTATTTTAGCACATGTTTTCGGGAAACTTCCCTTTCCTTTCTACCCTGTTTACAAATTTACACAGCAAACTCACTTTGCCTCCCTCCCCAAACAAACACGTTAAGTTTTGCCTTTTTTCTCCTCTGTGTACTCGTGAGCTCTGAAGCTCAGCAAATAAACTCTCAGCTACATCTACTTCTAAACTGCTGATTTCTGTAGAAGAATGACAGATGGAAGGCACCTCTCCTGCTTCATTTTTGGCAACTCTGCAGTCAGAAGTCTGAATACACTGAATGTGCCCTTACTCCTCATTAACCTGAGAGCCTGTTATGTATCTATTGCAAAGAGTGCAAAACTGGAAGATGTCTCAAACAAATCTTGGAAAAGACATTTGATTTGGGAAAAGCTGCTTCATTAAAATGTGTTGAAACTCCTGAATCCTTCTGCAAAAGGCTCCTACAGGCTATATGACTTTAACCAGTACTATTTCCACGTCTATCTTGATATTACACACAAGTCATAGGTACAAAACACCCACAACGGCCTGATTGCTGCTATTTGATTAAAAAACAACACTATATATAGCAGTCACATAATTACGAAACTGAACCCACTCATATGGGAACTCTGAAAGATGCCCCTCACAGAAGACATTTTCAACAGGCATTCAAATCACTTCTAAAAGAGGATTAAAAAAAATACAGAAAATACTTCAATACGGCCAAGTTAATTTATGATTCGTTGGCAGAGAACAGAGTGGGTGAAGAGCTGAGCTGGTTTTCTGGCAGATGCACAAATCTATACTTTTAGAGAGATTGCTTGAAAATGTAACACACCAGAATTTATCAGGATAAAACGGGCAACATTCAAAGCCACAAGAATCTTATAGCTCAGGCTTTATAATGAGAGGACTTTTCCACCAAGGGAAGCTAATTCAAATCAAGATGAAGGCTGGAAACTCACATTATTACTCCCTACGCAGTTTTACTCTGGAATATGACTGTCCACTTGCAAAGATTTAGCCAATTAGAAGGCGAAAGGGTAATATTTAGGGATAATTCTCATGTATATGGAAAGTTGTTTCTCAAAGATAAAAAGTTAAAGTCTAGCTTTATTGAACCAAAGTAGACAACAAACCTCAAAGGAAGAGATTTTTCTTGTAGGAATTGTCAATTCTTTATTTAAAGGATGCTCCTGTGGTACTATAAGGAATCAGGACAACATAACCCAAACATTTTCCACTGTAAAGCAGAAATCCCTGTTTTGTCCTCTCCCCGTTAAGAACTGGGTCTGCATTTGCAAAACAACCTGACAAAGAGGTGCCACCTCCACTAAAATACTTTGTCATTCAGGAACCCAGTGGAAGGGAAGTCAGCTCCAGGCCTAACAGCAAAGCTCCAGGCTTACATTTAAACAATAGTCCAAACAAAGCCTGACCTAGCACCAAACAGGCAGCTGTTTTTTTCACAGGGATTTGCGGAATGGGGTTTTTTTGCCCCCTTAATGTCAAAACTGCCATCTCTGTGCCTCCAAAATGACTGTGTGATGGCTTTTCATTTTACACAGCCAGAAATTCATGGCACAAATGGGAAAGAGGTGGGGATTCAAAGGACACTTCAGTCACACGAAAATGCAGAGCAGATGCAAAAACATGTCAGTATTGGCAGAGGAGCTACCTGGATGACAGCAGCTCAACCCAATGTCTCTATGAGTGTCTTTATAGGACAAATGGACTGTGATCCTGAAGCCACATAATATTCCCATAATGGGCCTGAAACAGGCTGCCAGTCACAGGCAGCACATAATAAACAGTTTGGGCAAAGCTGTCCAAGCAATAAGCAGGTTACTGTGAAAGAAATGACCAATCTTCCCAGCAAATGACCCAGCATAACCAATCTCACCATCCCCAACAAGCTCCCAGACTTAACAGTACAAATACTTACAGTCACTTTCAACATTTCAAAGCAAGAAACCGCTCCCTCATATTCTTAATTACCTCCCACAGCAAGACAGACAGGGATTTGGAGCCTCCATAAATCCTCAGTAGTAGAGAAATCAACCCACTATTTTTCTAACATTAAGTCTACTAGGTTTATTTTATAAAATTACTAGCCAAACCAGAGTCCAATAATGAGATGATCTATTTGGAAGTAATATTTTACTTGGAGGAAAAAAAGAGAAACCCTGTTTTCATCTATAATATCCATAAATCACTGTGTTTACAAACTACAGCTTGGGGATTCAGGGTCAATCCAGTGATAGGATTTCTCTTCTATTTGCACCGTTTCAGCATCTGCTCTCTTCATGTGAAAACAAAAAGCTGCCCAAGGAGATTATAGCACTTTCACACCCTGAACCACCCAGGTCCCAAAGAGTCTGCCTGGTTCAGCTCATCAGGAGCACACCATGCTTTGCATTTCCTACCATTTTAATATTATAAGTGTTTAAATGTATATATGATAACACTGGAAAAGCAGCTCTTGTTCAACTTCAAACAAACATAGAACACTTCTTCATTACAAAAGCTGAAGTCAAATGCTCCAAGGCTTCTTTTAGAAAGATGAACACCAATAAACACTGTCAAAAGTATGCCCTCCTCTCCTCAGACATGTTCTTACTGTTCAATTACACTTGGTTGTAATGGTAGACATGGTTTGTTAAAGGATTTTCACACACCTAAGGAGCCAAGTCTGGCAGTGATTTTTTTATTTAATTTAATAAACATTTTACTCCTATATATACACATAGTGCTTTTAATGAGAAGTTCTGAAAAACACCAAAAACCAATCACCTCCAGGGTAAAAGGTAATAGCCAAACAGGAGAAAAATCACAACAGGAAGAAATTATATTCCAGAAATAACAGCAAATAACATGGATTTCAAAGCACATGAGGGACTATAGAGCGCCCACTTATTGAAGATAAGAATTCAGATTGAATTTTGGAGATCTAATCTGAAATACAGAGAGTCATAATATTCCTGGGGGTAAAGAGCTCCAGAAAGCATCAGTGTTACAGGAGGAGGCTTCTCCTGCCAAATTACCACCACTCTTACTTGAATTCACACCTTCTGGTTGTGTATTAACACAACAATCTTGTATTATATTAACCTCAGTCTATCATTTTACCTCCACAGAAGCACAGGCCAGAAAGGGAATTTCAGAGTTGAAGCCCATTCTCTTGCTGGATCATAAAAATGACAGCGTTACCGAATCACACAGAAGGTCACCCACTGATGCAAAACAAGGAAAACCAAAACAAGGAAACGAAGCAAACAAAGAAAAATACTTAAAGAAGGAAAACCTTTGAAACCATCAGTCCATCCACTTAAGCGCTGTTAATTCATAACGACCCTGATTCTTACAGCTAGTTCTAAATTTTCAACACAGCATGTGTCGCTTTATTTAAAAAAATACGACCTGCTTTTGAATTTTTCTGGGTAAGAGCACAGATGTACACAACGCTTTGCATGCTAAAAGAAGCGGTTTTATAGAGGGGCTCAAATTTCACACGTGCCCATCTTTTCAACAGGCAAATCCGTTCTGACACTGGTTATTGTTACAGGATCTAAAAAATACAGAGGCACAGCACCTAACATGGGAGTTCTGAGGGCAAACAGGCTACTGCAGAGAGGCTCCAGACAGGAGGAAAAAAGAGGCCATGGGTCGTCAGTCAGACTCTTTTTAATCAGGTTGAAACGCTTTGCTGCAGAGGGGGGTTCAGTCTCTCCAATCCACATTCCCATCGCTCATGCTGCTTTCTTAATTAGCAGCAAGTGGACAACAGCTGTCAGTAGCCTGGAGGCCAGAAAGTTATCAGCAAAAAGGGGGATGTGTTAAGGACAGAGACAGGGGGGCAGCCAAGAGATCCATCCACAGCCAACGTGGGCACAGAACCATGGAATGGTTTGGGTTGGAAGGGACCTTAAAGATCATCTCAGTCCAACCCCCTGCTACAGGCAGGACACTGACACTGAGAGGATGCTCTTCCTGCTGGCTTTAGTCTGGTTGTTTTAACATGTGACTAATTGCAATTCAATTTTTTTAAAAAAATTTTTATATTTTTTTTAGTATTCCCGTAACAGGAAAATTTAAATGGAGAATAGAAGGAAATGGGATGGCCATCCTAATGATGAAAATACATGAGGATCAACTCAAAGGCACAGAAGAATACAGTCTCCAAATACTGTTGCTGAAGTTTTAAGCATAAACATGAGAGAGTAGGGAAAAAAGATGTTTTCCTTGAACAGCAGAGAGAAACTTCAGCAGAAGATACAAACTTAACCAGAAACAACTAGAAGCTCTAACCTCAAACAGTACAAAAATAAAAAAAAACTCTACTCAGTCATTATTATTTGTGTATTAAATCCTAGGAGACCAAGCTATTGGTCATGACCTTATTGCACCACATATTACACTAATGTGGGTCAAAAAGAAATCTCTGTCCCAAAGCAGTGATGCCCTTTGGTCAAACCATTTGCTTATCTCACAAGACAACTCCCTGACTGTCTGGATGATCAAGAAATAAAGTAATTGCTTCCCTGTTGGATGCCCTGATTACTGTCATTTGTGGCAATGGGGAACTCAATGCAATTGGAAGCAATAAAATGTATTATTAAAATTCCCCACTGCCCATTTGTTGGTGACGAATTGTCATCACCCTAACTTCAACTTCTTCAGAAAAGCCACACTTCTTTTGAATTTGGCTTCAACTTATTCAGAAAGCAGAGATTTGGAGCAATTTTCTGAGGCCTGGCTGGCAGTTCTGCCAGTTCTAAATATATCCCAGCTTTCTGAGCTTGAACCTAAGCAAGGGAAGCTGGGCTGAAGATGGAAGCATTTCCCCAAGCTGCCAGTAGACTAGCAAGACATCTAAAAACCCTCATCAAATTAAGTGCTTAATTACAATTCAGACTTCGAGACTCTGGAAATTAGGATAATCTTCTGGGAAATTTAATAGTCTCCCACAAAAGAAATTGCAACATACAAGCCAAAAAAAGCACAGAGTCTGGAGAGCGTTATCCCATCAAATCATACCTTGTACTAGATTCCTCACCCTAATTTCCAGAGAATATGAGGTGAGATCCACAACTTAATTTCAGGTTTGTTGAGCCTCTGGGAAAGATTAGGATCAACATAACCAGGAGGCTAAATCATGAACAGCAGTCTCATGTCAAAGGTTGAGAAATGTTTGTTGAGATGAGTTGGTGGAGAGCTACCTGTGAATGGACCTTCTCAAGCTGGACTTGGTGAACGACCCGGAGGCAAGGCCACAAAGGGCACTGCTGGGAGAAGGTCTCAACACTGCCATTTTTGCACAGACACTGAAATTTTGCCAGCAAACCATGGCTGCAGCCTTGCCAGCCCACTCTGCTCCTCTAGGTGGCATGGTCTGTGCACACAACATTACCTGCATCTTCCCACACGGAGAGATGTCACGGCTACACAGCATTACTTCCACTCTCACTACCTAATGACATCCTTAAAAACATGAACTAGCAACCCACTCACAGGGTTCACGGCTCCAGCAATCACTGAAAAGCCCACAGAAGCTTAGGGAGAAGCAGAGATCATCTGACCAAAGTACCAAGTTAAACCATACCAGGGAATGAAAGGAGGGCAGAAGTCGTACTCGCTGTTCTCACCTCACTACAAGCAGCACCTTCCACCACCACCCATCATGAAGTCAGAAGTACAGAAGAAATGTTTGCACAATGCTCCAAAAATGTAAAGCTCTAGATGACCACTAAGCATTACACATTCTCCTTTTTTTGATTCATGAAATTATTGCCTCAAGGGAAATGGAATCTTGTTCTCAAAATAAGCCAGAATATCCCATATTTCCTATTGCCACCACCCTCATGAGCCACGACCCCAGGACCACACTGAGCAGCAAGAGAAGCTCTCCTGCTTATGCAAGATGTGTGGATATGCAAGATGTGCTTATGTGGATGTTCCTTTGCTCTGACATACATTCCACTACTTGCTGGCACATCCCTTTCATCTCCAGGACAACTCTGCTGAATCAAAACCTTGTGACACAGGCAGGATGCTCTACAAGCAACATGAGTGTACACATCCAAAAAACCTGCAAACTAAGAGAAACAAAGGGCAGTGGGAGGTGACAAAGAAGAAATCATATCCTGGTATCAGAGACAACAAGGAACAACACAAAACAAAAAGCAGTTCAAGCCCAGAGCTGAAATGCAGAACTCGGGAAGTAACTGAACTTGGGCTGGAAGTGCCTCAGAAGCTGAGCTATGACACTGGGTTCACTCGTATAATACAGCAGTCATAGGGGAACGAGTTTTCCCCATCAGCAGCTTATCTCTGCATCCTGCTTCCAGACAGGTTCACATCTGGAGCACAGTACTCCTTGCTCATTGTTTTTTCCGTGAGCCAAAGGTCAGCAGTGCTGCTACAGCCTCCCATACATACCCTGGATGAGCCCACCGGAGCCCAGGGCCTCCCCTGCTGCTCAGCTGGCACTGATCAGAGGGGTTTGGGCCAAAATAATAATTTAGTTTTCCAGAAAGTGTCAACTACAGAAATTCACTGAAATGTCCATTAAATTCAAAGCAAACTTTTTGGTGGAAAGCGATGGAATTCTACATATAATCTCCTCAGAATTCAGCTCTGTGATTAAAACCAGAGATAGATAGAAAAAAAAAAGCCCCAACTTGCTCATTAGGCAGCTCAGAACAGGGAGTTGACGGCATTTCCAGTGTGTGCCCTGCCTAACACAGGTCCTGGTAAGTCTGAGTGACTTAACCTAACCAAGTCTGAGTGACAGGGGTGCTATAATGCCTGGGAATGTTCAAACCCATGGATCCAGAGGAGATGCCTACTCACAGAAGCAGAAACTGCTTCATGAACTCAACACGGAATAAATCAATTAAATTTGTACCCTGGAGCAAGGGTTTGGGGAGTGTCCAGACAAGACTTTACAAATATTAGCTAGCCTGAAGTTAAATACCTCTCTGTAAACTATCCTACAGACTTTGATGCCCTAAGAACCAGGAATTTTTTTCCCCAATATAAAATTCTGACCAAGTGAAAATATGAAAGCAGTTCTTGATACAGCTTAACTAGACTTTGGTACTGATCATTTGAGCCCGCGCTGCTTCCTATTGATATCGAGGCTTTCACAAGATTTTTCCTATGGCTTACTCATAATGAACAGCTGCTCTGGCAACTGCCGGAGTCAGCAGGTATTTCCTGCCCTGAAAAAAAAGTCATCAATATATCTCAGTACAGAAAATCATACTCTCTTTAAAACAATTCATGATAGGGTTTAGATATCAACTGGCTCCATGCCACAGACACTCCCTTAAACAATGGTTACACCCTCTATACAGCTAAAAATGAAAAAGCTGAAAAGGAAGACATTTTACACAAGTTCCCAGGGTAGAACACATCTGAGAAGCACTGGTCTGGGACTGACATTGTTCTACTAAAAGAATAAATATCTGAGCTCAAATCGTTTTTCCTTCACCACCTTCCCAGACTTGCATGAGAAGAAAATCCCTCTGAGCTCTCCTTTTATACTTCTGGTGCTCTCTAGCAGAGTGAAATTTTATAAAACTGTAAATAAATTGGAAGTGCTGCAGATTATGATTTGCCCTTTTGTTAACATCACTTGTAGTGCCAGTGAGCCTGTTTGCCAGCCAAGGAGAGGTCTGAAACTCTTTCAGTGTTGACTTTAAGCCGAATACAAATATTGAGTGATTTGCCTGCACACTGAGTCCTCAACCACAGCGAAGCACAGCAATGCTGCTTACAATGCTGCCAGTGAGACAGGGTGTCAAAACAAACATCATTGTATTAATTGCATCTGTTGATGAACCAGCCCGAGAACAGCCTTGTTTCAATCACAGGCTTTATAAGACAGCACTGAAATGTTACTGTGAGCGTTGAGATGGATGAGTCAACAGATAAAACACAAAAGCATTTGTAAGGAGAGTCTCGCTGGAGTGATTTGAAAAGCTGCACAGCAACACAAAATGATGGTCTTTATTGACATAGCTTGCTAATATAGTCCTTAACCTCGTTTTAGCTTTCAGTTTTGTTTTCCGCAGGATTTCCAGTCAAAGACAGGCAAACACACATGTAGTGTTACCTGTGCGAAGGTGAAAGATCAGCAGAGGCATAACCAATGGGAAAATACTTCAAGTCGTGACAGATACTAATCCTTCTCACTGGGGGAGTTTACTACGGCTCTCCTTGGTATTTGGGAAGCTTTCCTTGACCTTGGGGAGTGGAAGACCTTTCAAACCACTACATAAATATGACACTGGGGGCTCGGGGTCAGACCAAGGCAGGAAGCACTGGCTGCACACCACAGGTGAGTCTCTCCTTTCGTTCTTATTTGGCTGAAACGATCTCTGCAGTGTCACCTAAGGTCAGTAGATTCAGGTTACTGAAAGAATGACATTTTAAACCTGACCCCTCTCTCATCCAAAACCATCTGCAACTCATCTTTTAAGGCTGAGATTATTCATTCCAGGGGAATTATCCACTAATCAGTTTTTATCTCCAAACCAGGTCCTCACGCTTGCAGCTGGTCGAGAGCTCAGTCTGACAGAGGTTTTGGTTCCTTCCACTTTCAGAACATCTCCCAAAGGGCAGAATTCAAAATACATTTGATGGCTCCACATGCTAAGGAAACTGGCACCAGTTTACCAGCCAACACATCGTGTGCCAAAGTAGAGAGGCACAAAACAAGGCTTCATGTTATGACTCACTTTGACTTGGAATGGGCCTTAGTTCTTTACAACTTCATACAGGGAACTGCTGCCTGAGGTTTTGTACCACCAGGATCTTCTGAAGTAGGATAAAAAGTAAGCAAAACCAGAGTGTACAACAGGAAAAGGAGGCAAGGACTCCAGTGTTTCCCCCAGAATAACAGAGGTCAGCACAGACCTTTGGCTCCCCAGCACACTTGCTCACTAGCCCGGCTGCTATTCTGTATTTGTCACAGTCAAGTGTGAAACTCAAGAGAACCATGTGGTCAAGTGAGTCAGATCCCTGCATTCTGCAAATGCTTCTCCCTGACTTATTATAGTTCATCCTTTTGCTGCAGCTCTGCTCTGTGACAGCAAAGCATTTCAGACCCAGTGCTCAACCCCTGTGACAGCAGTTCCTCCAGTTCCTTCCATTCACTCGCCCATGCCATGTACCAGCACGAAATTTATGTGCATCTCCATCTCCCAGAGCAGACATCCCTGTTCTGTAGGGCCTTCAGAATTAAGATGTGCCCTTCATTTGCAATTATCATGCAAAAAAGCCCCCCAAAAAATCCAGGCAGATAAGCTGCCTCCTGCATTTCACCCAGAGGCCAAGGCAAATACTGCAAAACCTGCAGTTTGCATCAGTAAACACAGCAACATAATAGTTTGGTTTATCTAATTTTCAGATTTGAGGTCTATGTTAAAACAAAACCAAACTCAACTCACCTGGATTTCTCCTGGCAAACGAATTGTTGAAATGGCCAAAAATCATATTTTACCAACTGCAAAAGAGAAATTCTGGAGATTCTTCAGCTGGTATGAATCAGGACAAAGGGCATTTTACAGCTGTACAAATGAGAATATTTTGGGAAAGAGAGATGTTTTTAATTCCCTCTAGTTCATTTAATATTATCTAAACATCATAGCTTAAAATAATCCCGACAGACAAAAGAGGCCAGACCTTTCTATCCAATACAGTACAACATGCACTGTATCAAAAGTATTCCCTACTCTCTCCTTGGGTAAAATGGCAGGGATGGAGGAAAAGAAATCCTTTACACTGAAGAGCAGAAATCCCTACCCAGACCCATTTGTTTTACTCTGTAAGTATTGACAGATGAGTAATGAAAACTTTGCTGCAGACACAGCCTGTTCTTCAAGGCAGCATCAGTTAATAAACCACAACCACAGCTGCAAAAATATTAAGGAATTTAACTAAGTGACTCCTTCAAGGGCACAGGATTGCAGGAGGAGCCAGATTTTGTGCTTTGTTATCATCCCAAAAGTTAAGATCATAGTGTGCAACATCAACACAAACCACTGTTACTGTTTTGGATATAAAAGCTTTGAATAACAATTTCATTAAATGTATACAACTGAGTACTAATATTTCTAGCATGATCTTTTTCCATTATGATAATAT
Organism: Pipra filicauda; assembly: GCF_003945595.2. Taxonomy (NCBI): domain Eukaryota; kingdom Metazoa; phylum Chordata; class Aves; order Passeriformes; family Pipridae; genus Pipra; species Pipra filicauda. Next base: position 2,639,538 of record NW_024103674.1, read on the forward strand.
TTGAAACTTAGTATACTGTGTTGCCAAAGCTTTTAGATGTGAATTATCTCATGTGAGAAGAATTAAATGATAAAACCAGTATAACAGTAAAAACAAAACTCACAGCCTGTCAGCTCTCAGAATGACAGAATCATCAAGGCTGGAAGAGACCTTCAAGATCATCTGGTCCAACAGTCAACCCAACATAATCACCCCTAAACCATGTCCCCAAGAGCCACATGCAGACTCCTCTTGAACACTTTCAGAGACAGTGACTCCACCACCTCCCTGGGCAGATTATTCTAATGCCTGACCACTCTTTCAGCCAAAAATCTGAACTTTCTCATAGGACAAGCCACAGCACTGGTCTGGTAAAATGGCTGAGAGTGGTGTTTTGCAGGACTTATCAACCTTGGATGCCAGACTTGGATCAAGAATCAACATTAACAGCCAAGTCAACAGCTCATGCAGGTTGGTAATGATTTCAACATCAGACTTGGTAGGGGAATTTTTTGTATGGGTTACACCAATATCAAAACAAGGGTTTGAATCCCTTGGACCTTGGCACTTGCCAGGCTTCCAGCCAAATGGAAGCTCAGGGAAGTTCTCCTGTGTATCACTTGTGCTACACCTGATGTCTCCAGGGAGCCCCAGAAGTGCTACAGTGAAAGGTACACCTCACATTTGAGGCCTAATGAACCAGGATAATGAATTCAGGATAAAATCTAAGAGTAAGAGCTGCCAATGCGTATTTAAGGAATTTATACAAGTGCTCTCACCTGAGACAGACAGGAACAAAACCATCTTTGTTTAAAGGCTACCTGGAAATAGGCGCAGGCAGTAACAAGAACCAAAATCTCTCCTGGCCTGGTTTTTAAGTGTTTGTTTGCCCTGCCATTTTTATCAGGCTTTTAACAGAAACCCACCCTTCACTGTCCCTGATTGGCTCCTCTGAACTGTCCCCAGAAGATACACATAGTTGCTTTTTACCAAAGGATTCAAGTCATCTTTCCCAAACAGAGTATGGGATAGCTACATTTTCCCTTTAGCACAAATGAAGGCACTGTTTGCAACCCCTCTGATTTCCTCAGTCTTCTTCAGAAAATGTGCAGAAATTTAAATATATTTTAATATCCATTCCTCTGCAAAGTTTGACTGAAATGGGTAAACAAGTCCAAGAGTTATAACAGATGGATGAGCTATCACTACTGCCTTACCAAAGGATGCTACTGATTAAATAAGACAAATACAGACAAGGAACAAGCTCACCTCTGAGATGCACCAAGTTACACACCAAGAACTCAGTGGTTCTTCTTTAAAGGGATATTGTATACCTGAATCTCACAAAATTGGCCATAGTTGAGAGCACCAGCTCATGGCAAACAATGTACTTTACATACCATTCCTTAAATTCACTAGATCATTTTAACAGGGTGGTTCTACAGTGTTCTGAAGTGTCTCTCCTGTAAACTACAACAGGGCAGATGGACAGAGCAGGGGACAAAAGTGCCACTGTTCCCAGTGACAAAGAGCAAACAGCCATGCACAGAAAAGAACCACAAAAACTAAGCTTAAAACAGAGAAACTCCCCACCTCAGTTTCTGTCAGTTATGCTCCAGATATTGCTCATAAAGATACAAGACTAAGGGTTTTTTAAAGTCGTGTGACTGTCAGATGCACAATGTTTCTGGGTACTGAAAATTTCTCCCACATAATAGCCCTGAAGAACTAATTCCAAGCAGTAAAAGTTAAACTCAATCCCTGCACTGCTCCTACCATGCTCTGTCAAAAATCTGGCATCAGCCTTAACATCTGATTTCGTGTGACCTTTGCAAAGCTATTTATACAGACAAACCACCTCCTGCATAAACCCATGCTCCATGCTTTCTGTAAATCCCTGTAAATTCAGAGACGAGCTCTAACTTAACCTGCTGGCAGACCTCCCCAGTTCCTCAAACTTACTATTCTTGTATATAATTCAGTTTAAAGCTTCTTCTAACAAGAAAAGCAGAATAGGTGCACTTAAAAAAAAAAAAAAAAAGATTAAATGGATAAAATATAACCAAACAGAGATACTTAATTTTCTTGCGTATGAAAGTTGCAGCACACAATCACTCCCCACAGTGACATGCAAGGCTACATTGTAAAGCAAAAAGGAGATGGGAACCACCCACACTTTAACTCTCCATACTCAAATTGACAAAGTTAAGTTGTTATAGTTAGAGCACAACTGAAAGGATAAATGTAACACCCAAGGAAAGCTGTGTTTCAAACAGTATTGTCCTGTTAACTAAAGCCCACCATCAGATGGATTCATGGAGTGCTGCTCTCCAGAATTGATTGGAATGCACTACACAACCAAAACTAAACTATTGATTACCCTGGGTGAAAACTGAACCATTGATTACCCTTGATTATGTGACTCTTGGTTTGCAAAGGAAAACTTTCTAAATATGGAATTAATTCCTGAGGCTGTTTTACTACCTCATGGGCAGCACAGACACGAGCCCATCAAAAGGGAAGAGATAAAACAATGCCTGCTGTACACTGGGAACACATTCCCATTTTAATTATTAAAGACTCCCTGCAAACTACAGTTGAACAGATACAGAACTACATGTTCAGTCTCTTAGTAAAATTCTATCAAAGTTTAATCAACCAACCAACTGCAGTATCTGTTTAGTCCAATTTTACCAGCCATGAGTAACTATTCTTTAATTTTAACCTCTACTGATTTTTTTCCTTTCTCTTCAGAAAGCCTAAAAAAGAAAATTCTCTCTTCCCCCCCACCCCTCAAAACCCAAGACTTTTTTTACACGTCAGGGATGAAATTAAAGATCTTGCTCAGAATATAAATGGGACTGGTTGAGTGAATGTGTTAAGTACTCAACAAAGGGCATCCCCCCATGAAGCCTTCAGAGAGAAAGAACGAGAGCATGGGAGTGCAAGCAAGCTTTAACCTTTCTCCCTCAGCAGAATAATGAATTAGGGTTTCCTTGGAGGCACTGATGGCCACACCAAGATGCTAAGTTACACCCCAAAATGCACAGTATTTTCATGGCACCAAAATGCTCTACCTGAAGCAGCAGAGACCATCACCCAGTAAAGTAAAATAATGCAAAACATGCATTTGCTTAATTCAAAGACCCTCAGCCCCATAATTAAGAAATCTCTTCTTCAGTGTCACCCCTGCTCAATTGACCTTCAAAGTGGGAGAAAATGGGAACAAAAAAAAAAAAAAAAAAAAAAAAAAAAAAAAAAAAAAAAAAAAAAAAAAAAAAAAGGAACCTGAAATCAAAATGCTAGTCAGGGCTTAGAATACAGCTCTTGTCAATTCTCAAATATTTTAGATTACTTTCCTAAATATGATCAAATAGAAAGCAAGTGCAGGGGGACCAATTCTCCCAAACACCAAGTGAACATTCTGATACAGACCCTCTTTTCCTTGTACTTGTTTCTATTCCCTTCTCCCTTGCTCTCCACAGGAAAACATTATCCTACAAACTCCAGACAAGGTGAGCTACAGTAGCAACTAAAACAGCAAACAGATTTAACATGAAGAGACTATCTGAAAGCTGAAGAGCTTTCACTGAAATCTGCAACCCAAATAAAAGTAGATCAATAATCTGATCCATCAGCTTTCTCAGGCTGCTTCACAGAGCACGAGGGGACATCATTTCCCTCTCGGAGATGAAATTGTTTGCACTGTCAGTGCCATTGTCACACACCGTAAGAAGAGATCAGAGATGTATTTTTAAGAGTGGATGCTGCGGGTCAGGGAATAGAGTTGTAATTTGTCAGGCTGCAGTAACGTGAACAGCAGAGGTGCAGAGCATTCCTCTGGCAGCACGTCCCAACCTGCAGGATTCCTGTAGCTTTTCCGGATTGCTGAAATTCATCTTCTGTCTCTTCGCCTTGGAACGGACTCCCGTGAAAGCCGCCGGGAACGTCGTCCTTGCCCGATTTTCCCCCTTGTCATCCGTCTTGTCTTTTCCTCCCCGCTCTCCTCGCACGCAACTCACCCACCGCTCCCTCCTCTTCTCTCCCCAGTGGGCTGGGCAGCCTCTCTCTTCTTTTCTGCTCTTTCCAGCCATTCCATCAACATCTCCATTCGTGATGTCCCTTTTTCCTTCTCTGGTACCCTTTTTATACGTTGAGGAGTTTGTACATCTTGAAGTTCTGGGGCCGCAAATTCAAACTCTCAAAGGTGAATAAATCTAGTGTTCCTTCAACCTGCTCTCCCTTTTCCTCTAATCTCTCCTAAAGCCCCGAGAACAACACACCATTCCCCATTACCATCCTCTCATCCCATTGTGTTTGATAACACCTCTCAGCTGTAGATTATGCAAGCCAAACTTTGGTTATTTAGGCAAAACTGACAAACAACAAAGCCAATATCCTTGCAAGAGCTATGTTATTTTAATACTCCTTCCATACTGCTTCCGTGACACTGGCTGAATCCCATAGTTTGCTAATGGTGATAAGGAAAAAGGATGTAACACCAAAGCAGAATTTCCCAAATATTCAGGCACTTGCAGCACAATAAGTTTTCCATTGTTTTCAGAGAGAAAAGCTTATTCTGTCACAAATCTGAGAAGCTGGAGGACCCCTCGCCATGCACAGGATTTTTCTCCAGATGACATAAAGTCTCCGCAGGCTGGAAGGATTTCTTTCATGATAAGCAACATTACACAGAGGTCAACAGCTTTGCGAACTAGCAAAGGACCCCAAATCTCTAGTTTCAGCAGAAAAATGTTGGGATGACATGCCTTGGAAAATGGAACAAGTTATATCTACTACATGTATCCAAACTATGCAAAAGATGGGTGTGGTGAGGAGGGGGAGAGAGGAAGGAGGCTATTAAATCACCTTACCTGTAGTTCTGACATGTAATTTGTTATTTTTAATATATGACATAGTTTCTGGAGTTTTATCTGGCACAAAGACAGGAGATGCTCTCTATCATTTTACCTCTGCTGGGGCACAAGGACCTTCCAAATTCGGTGCTGCAGTAACAAACAACGGCAGCTTTCACCTCCCACCAGCCCAAATGAGAAGTACCTGTAATACACATAATGACTGAGTGATTGAATTAACTCTGATTAGCCATAAATGCCTCTGCCAAGACAGGCATAACATCTCTCTAGCTTCTCTAAAATGAAGTCTAGAAAATTAACTCTTCGTGTTCCTCCATTTGCAGTTCAGATGCTGTAAGATTCTGAACTAAATGCTCTCCTTCCAAAGGATTTGAAAGTCAACAGCAAAGCTCATTTTGCCAATTCTACCCACAGGCTTTTGACTTTGGAAGAAAGAAGGTCTTAAAGTGTATTTTTTATATATATCATCATTTTATGTACAGTATCAGAGTCTATCTGCTCCTACAGTAGAGTTACCAAAATCAGCTGAAGTATCAACTGCAATTCAAAACTTCCAGAAATATGAACAAAACCCCAAGGAAACCTGGAAAAGGGGTTACAGATTGACTCCTTTCCCTAGAAACAAACCACCTGGTTTCTTCCACTCAGGCAAGACATTGCAGCAAGCAAAGCCATGCTGGCAGCCTATGGATCCCTTACAAGTAGGAAATGTTTGCTGTAAGTGAATCAACAGATCTACATGAGAGATGTTTGTGTTACAGTCTTGACTGATAGTGAACTTCCACTCCTCTCTGCTCACCAGGAGGTTAGCAAGAGCCAGTAAGAGTTACCACCACATAAAATCACACCAAGAGATATATTTAGTCACTGCGGTTCAAGGAAAACGATTGCTTGCACTGAAAATAAATTTTGCAATTGTTTCCAGTTTCTGCTTTTTCACTGACTAAGGCACATCCCAGCTGCTTCACATTCCAGTAGCCGTCAGCTGTCTTTTTTTTTTTTTCTCCAGTCCTTGCCCACTTCCCTCTTACAACTGCTCTGACCATCCCAATCCTGCAGCAGTTATCCCGCAGGCTGCATTTCGGAACACGCCAGTCCCGAAGCAACACAACACCTGTCAAGCCTATGATGGCTTACAAAAGATGGCAAATTCTCTTTGTGCCATTTTGTAGAAAAACACACTAAGCAGTGATGGTCTTGCACCTGTATTTTGCCCCTCCACAAAACCAGACTGAATTGTTGATGCTGTTTAAACAAGTTACAATAAAACACATGTGGGATGTCACTTTGGGAGTCACGTATAGTAGGAAAGAGCAGGTGCTGAAAGCCCAAGTAAGGAAGATTTGGAAATGAATTATCTTTAAGGTTGTGAGGTGAGTCTTTAGAGGGGTTTAATTCTCAGACTATAAGACAAGAAATTCAATATTTTTTAACTTGGTTTGAAAGCCACCAGTAGAGCAGCACTTAAACCAGTTAACTGCAAAACTTTTCACCTGAAAGCCCTCACACTGAGGAACACAGTACAGTGGTGAATGCACAACAGAGTTCTGCCTAGTAACTCACCTAAGCATGACAGACAAAGAGAAACTGCAGAAAACTGTACAGGTGTAAAAACTATGCAGGCTAATTTCCATAGAATGATCCAAGAGGCGATGACAGTTCAAAATATATCCTCCACAAAAACAAGATCCCCAAGAAACTTCACGTTAATACAAAAACATTTGCAGATGCACAATTCAGAATCACATAAACTGGCCTAGAGGACTCTGGATAAGCATTAAGTTCCTATAGAGATGGGAATAATCTGACCTCCTGAATTGTGTTTGCTATTTTTGCCATTTTCCTTAAGAACAGAGTTCTCCTGGGATTAGCCCTAGATGTTTATCCCACCAATACTAAAGGATGAGAATTTGAGGTGAATTTGCTTATCAGGCAAATGCTTATAAGTAAAAGGTGAAGCCAACAGCATTTTTGGTCTACTGGGAATAAATACATCCAGTTGAATCCTGAGCAGAATAGAGATGACTGCCTGCACTCCAGGTAGCTAAGACTCAAAACAGTTATTTTAAACAACCTTTAGCAGACAGCTGTTGGAAAAACAAGTTCACAAGGGATATGAAAACCCTGCAAGAAATTACAAGATTAAGCCTGAAACCCCCAAGTAGAGTAAACCTTCAAAGTATGGCACCCATATGTTCTTTGGTTTTAATAAAGGGCATTCTTGAAGGGACGTGCTTCACCAAGAGCTTTAGGTTCAGACCTGATGTTGTCTAACTGCTCCCTTATTCTCCCTGAACGATGCAGAATAGTTCAATTCCCTGGAGCACGTAATCCATCAGGTAAATAAATACAGGAATTCATGCATTGCCATGGTAACAGGAAACCCAAGCAGAATCTGTGACCTTCTCCGCTCTTTCTTGGCATCCCTATTTTGGATTTCACATCAAAAGGGTGAGAGCAAATATTTCCTGAAAGTGAAGGCAAAAAGTCACAGTTCTAGAGTGCAGAAAAGCCAACAGCCATTCCTTCTCTTCAAGTCAATGAGGGTTCTGCTTTGGAAAAGTATTTGGAAGTCTCCTGGCTGGAACCTAACAAAACAGGGGCTCTAACACTTGTTAAACCAAAATATACCATCTTATTCTACGTTACCAGATGGCTGCCCTTCACTCCAAAGCAGAGCTCTGAATTGCTCTACAGTGACCCTTCTGTTGATTAAACAGCAGCACTGAGAGGCTCCAGAGGGAGCCTTGTCTGCTCTTTCTTCATGGACAGGATGGTAGCTGCTATCTCTAATCATTTATTATTGTCTTTTATTGAGTGCCAACAAGGTGTTTCAGTTAAGGACCCAGGGAGCAGATGGATGCAAGATTTCTGGGGGTCTAACCCTGTAAAGGATAATATATTTTTCCCAGCAGCCTTTCTAGATGGACACATGAGTCAAACCAAAGCCAAGCCCATTCCAAAGTTTGTCACAATGGCTTGTGACCAGGCAGAAGCCTATTTTGTTTGCAACATAAGGCATTATGCATGAATTTCTGCTCCTATAAGAAAAACAAATTCAAATGTACACAAACACACAGACCTTAGACCTCCCAGCATTTGTTCCATGACTCCCTATCCTTTGTTCTGCTACTGTACACATTTTGACAAACAGTATCCCAGAATTACTGTGGTATTCCAGCCTGTGTTTATTCGGTGACGCTGTTAACAAACTGTTTGTGTCAATCAGGAGTTCAAACACTCAGAAACGGGGATGGGGACGCTCCTGCACTGGAACAGCTGGCTCCCAGCCCTCCCTCCCCGCCTCTTCTCCTCCCGTTTATATTTGGACTGGATTTTTTTTTTTTTTTAATATCCCTTTTTAAAGAAATGAAAGTACAAGCAGTCGAAAGAGGACAGACTCCCAGATTTACAGTTTCTCTTGTTCAGCAAATCATCACTACGACAGACACCCACTAGAACAAATGCCTCCACATCGAGGTTGCACCCACTGCATCTCCCAGCTGTACGCTCACAGCATCGACCTGGGGACGGATCCTGCACGATCCTGGAGTTTTTCAGTGGGAGCTCAGCGTGTCTGGTCTCTAAGTTGAGCAGTGGATGATTTTTATATGGTATTTTACTGATATTACATGGCATTTTATAGGGTATTTATATTTATACTGTGTTTTTTGGCCTTTCTGTTCTACTGTTTATGGAACCACTCTGCGTCTGTGTGTGTCTACAGAGTCATCCTCCCGCGCTTGAACTCTCCACGCTGCCTCACCAGTGTGCAGTTGTATTTACTATTCTCACAGGGTTATTTACTGCGCACGAGTAAACAAAACGTGATCACTTATTTATACGTCTGTAATTACTGTCTACAGTTACTAAATCCCAAGCCAAATTCACCTCCAGCATAAACAAGTGGCAATTACTCCTGGGCTGCCCCCAGGTCTGTGTACTCTGCTAACACCTTCCTTACTCAGTGGAGTAAGGGATGAGAGGAGGCAGGGAAGCATGGAAAAGCATGGGAAGGAACAGCCAGAAATCCAGAGCAAAAATCCGCAGCCAGAGCAAAGCGCTACATCGTGATACAATGTAAAGGATCGTGCATCAGATTAACCTGAGATATTTCTGGAGTAACATTTGTCCCGTGACGCGATGCACACTTGTTAGACAGTAACTCAGCGCGAAGAGCTGGAAACATGCCTATGTTCTCCAGGGAGAAGGCGGCTGCCAGGGAGCCAGCCTGCTCATCCCCCGAGGCTGCTCCAGAACCCGCATCACTGGAGAACACACTCACACACGGTGCAGCGCAGGAGCCAGAGCAAACCCGGGTGGAACGATCAAAACCAGAACGCGCTGCTACCGACTCCACTCCTCGGAAACAGGAATCTTTCCTACGTCCGTGGCTGCTGTCCGGGAAAGCCTGAACACTGAGCTCCCCGCATCCCGACTCGGGCTGCTGCCCTGCCTTCCCCAGAAGGAAGCTGCCTAGCTATTCCTTACAATAAAAATACAAAACAGCATTGATTTTTCTCTGCTAATTAAATGCAACATAATTAAACTACGTAACTTCGCTGCTTGATTTGCACAACACTAATTGAATCTTCTTAAACGTACTACTCCCACTACGGAGAAAAACATGGGCATTCAACCATCTAAAGTGACAACTGAGAACCAGGCACGACTCCAGAAGCACAGAGAGACAATATGATCCGTGCTTGAGCGTTTCCTTGTGAGAGCAGGAGGAATCTCAGCAGCCTCCCCTGGCTCTCATGAGCACCCCAAGCAGAGGGGAGAGCTTAGCAAGGAAGAGGGAAAAAATGAGCAAGTCCCCGCTGACATTTGCCTACAGACTCGTCTTTTCTCATCCTGCACAAACACCAAAGGAGGAAAGTTGGAAGAAGTTGAAATTAATCATTGCGTGTAGGCCCCAAAAGCGCTGCAGCGCCCGGCTGCACTGATGCTCGGCTGCACGGGGAGGACGGAAGGGGTGCAGGAACGTAAAAATTAAAATAAAAGAATTAGGAAAAAAAGGGAAACAAATAGGAAAGATGGGGGGGGGGAGGAATACGCGGAGAAGACACAAAGCCTGACCCGGGCAGCGCAGGACCAGCCCCGCGGGGGGACGGGCTGAGCATCCCCCGCGGCTCCCCGGGCCCGGCCGCGTTCCGGGCCGCGCTCCCCGCCCGCGCTGACAGAGCCCCCGGGGGGAGCCCCGCCGGGGATGGGGGGCCCTGCCCGGCTCCCCCAGCCCCGCCGGGCCGCGCCAGGCCCGCGGCAGCTCCGGCAGCTCCAAACCTCCGGCAGCTCCGGCAGCTCCGGCAGCTCCGGCGGGGCGAGCGCGGCCGCCCCCCGGCCGGTCCCCCCCCGGCTCCGCTCCGTCCCCGCGGGGGCCTCCCCGGCCGCTCACCTGCTTTCTCGATCTTGCCAGACATGTCGGAGCCGGCGCTCGGCGCTGGGGCCCGGCGGCGCTCGGGGGGCCGGGCCGAGCAGGGGCTTTGCCGGGCTCCCGCGGCTGCCGGGCGCGGTGCGGGAGCGGCTCCGGCCGCGGTGCAGCAGCGCCCGCCCCCCGCCCGCTCCGCGGGGCCGCGACGGGAAGGGGCGGCCCGGGGCTCCCGCCGCGCACGCACCGCCCCGGCACCGCCCGGCACCGCCGCCCCGCGGACACCGCGCACACTGCAGGGGCGGGGCCGCGCCGGGCCGGGCGCGCATCCCGGAGTCCCGGAATCCCGGGATGGGTGAGCAGGGAAGGCACCGAACCGCAATCCTAATTCCCTGCTCGGGCAGGGGCTCGCGCGGGGAACGTGGGGCAGGGTGGCGTCCAGGCGGGTCTGGGGTATCTCCAGCGAGGAGGCGCCGCATGGTCTCTTAGCAACCTGTTCCTGTGCGCGATGAAGAAGTTTTTCCATATGTTCGGGCGGAACTTCCTGAGCATCACAGAATGACTGAATCAGCTAGGCTGGAAAGGCTTCTGAGATCATCGGACCCAACCTTTGACCTAACACAGAATCACAGGATCAACTATGATGGAAAAGACCTCTGAAATCATCGAGTCGAACCTTTGACCCGACACCACCTTGTCTACTAGACCATGGCACTGAGTGCCACATCCAGTCTCTTCTTAAATACCTCCAGGGACGGTGATGCCACCACCTCCCTGGACAGCCCATTCCAGTGTTAAATCACTCTCTCTGTGAAGAACTTCTTCCCAATGTCCAGTTTAAACCTCCCTGGCACAGTTTAAGACCATGCCCTCTTGTCCTATTGCTGGTTGCCTGGGAGAACAGATCAACCCCCACCTGGCTACAACCTCCATCCAGGGAGTTGCAGAGAGTGATGAGGTCTCCTCTGAGCCTCTTCATCTCCAGGCTAAACAACCCCAGCTCCCTCAGCCACTCCTCACAGGACTTGTGCTCCAGTCCCTTGACCAGCCTTGTTGCCCTTCTTTGGACCTGCTCCAGCCCCTCAATATCCTTCCTAAATCAGTTTCTGCCCATTGCTTCATGTCCTAGTGGTTGGCATCACGAAGCAGAGCCTGGCTCCATCTCCTTGGCACCCCTCTTTAGATATTTATACACATTAATGAGGTCATCTCTCAATTGCCTCTTCTTGAAGCTGAATGGCCCCAGCTCTCTCAGCCTTTCCTCATATGAGATGCTCCAGTCCCCCAGTCATCCCCACTGCCTTCCACTGGACCTGCTCCAGGAGCTCGTGTCCCTCCTGTCCTGAGGAGCCCAGAACTGGACACGTTGCAGGGTCCAGGCAGGAGCAGGGCTTTGGAGCCCCCAGCACTGTGGGGGACACTCAGCACCATAGGGCTGCTGTGACCTCAGCTCTGCACCCCGAGGCAACACCCAGGAGATGGGGGACACCCCTGGGCATCTGGATCAGTTCTCCCCCCAAAACACAACCCTCTGGGTATGGGATTGGGAGGAGCAGGGCCCCCCATTCTGTTCTACCCGGGGATGTCCTGCCAATGCTCCTGGCCCCTCAGAACCTCCTAAGGCCTCACAGGAATTGTCTCTGAATTTGCTGCCATTGCAGAATCTTTCTCTTGGAGCAATCAGCAGCAAAATTACAATTAATCAACTACAATTAACTCTCTACAACTGTCTGAAAGGAGGTTGTGACAAGGTAGGGGTCAGCCTCTTCTCCCAGGCAACAGGACAAGGGAAAACGGCCTCAAGTTATGCCAGAGGAGGTTCAGGTTGGATATTAGGAAAAATTTCTTTGTGGAAAGAGTGGATAAGCATTGGAACAGGGCTTCCCAGGAGAGTGGAGTCACCATCCCTGGAAGTGTTCAAAAAATGAGTAGATGCAGCATGTGGCCACTATGGTTTTAGTGGGCACAGTGGTACTTGGTCAAAGTTTGGACTCGATAATCTTGGAGGTCTTTTCCAACCTTAATCATTCTGTGAAAAGGGAGCAAAGGTGGGATTGGCCAAATCTGACACGTTTTTTGAGTCCAGCTGGACACTGGTGCTGATGATACAGAGCATTCTCACACTATCTCAAGACAGCCCAAATCCACACTCAGGGCAACTGTGGTCAATGTGAACCTGGGTTGCCCAAGCACAGACAAACACTGTGCTCGCACTCCCATTCCTGGCTCCTGACACCCTCAGCTCTGTGTTTGCCACCCTGACTAACACAGTTGCTATAATTTGAGCCCAGGGAGCAGTGGCAGCTCCCTGGGGACAAGCAAGTTCACTCCAGAGGAAAGCAACAGCAGAGCCAGTCGGGATGGCCCTAGGCAACAATAAAAGAATTATGGTCCTATTTGAAAATCAACTCATTCCTACAACTTAATTAGGGACAAATTTCACAGCAGTGCCGTGACTTGCAGGTAGCACCCTGTGCTACAGCCCAATAAATCCCTGAAGCCTGGTGAGCTGTCAGAGGCTGTTTACTTCCCTTATGAAATAAATCATTCACGAGGTTGTTATTTTTGTCAGCTTTATACACAACTTTTAAAGTGACTTCATCAGGCTGTTTAAACCTCTCACACACCCGGGGCTGGGCACAAGCTAGAGGGAGAAATGTCTAAGAGGCAGACTATGCATTTTTCTCTCATTAATTTTTTTGTTGTTGTTGTTGAGAGGCTCATGGAGAATTCCTGAGAACATTTTCTTAATAAATCTAACAGAAAAGATTTAGATGCAGGCTCTTCCCTCGCTCACACAGATGTAAATGGTGGCTGTCGTAGCCACGCTGAGCTGTGCTGACTCACCCGTATTAGTGAGCGATAGTAAGGAGGAGCTGCCGAGGGTGATGCTAATGAGAGCAGATCCGACCGCCAGTACACACAGGAAGCAGACAGATGAAGTAAGAAGCTGCCATTCTTACACTCTCCGTTTTTCAGACTTGGGCAAGGAAGAGGGAGTGTGCAATAATGTGAGATATGAACAGAACAGCTACTAAATTGGAAGGTCTTTTCACAGTCTCTGATATAAAAAGCCCCGTTGTGCCCGTGGTGTGTTGCCTTCCGGGGGATGCTGGAGTTTCTCTGGTGCTTTCTGCATTAAGATGTAACTCACAACGCCGGGAAAACCTGATGCTTCTAAATATTCCATGGAGTCAGCTGGGGGAAAATGTGTTGTTATGGACAGAGCCATGGCCAGGAGAGCAGAAGGAGAGCTGTGAAGAGAGATGTGACTTCTTGGGCTGTTACAGAGCAGTTTGAGATCCCGTGGGGATGGTTCTTGCTGCAAGCTGGGGATAGAGGAAAGGGGACGACGGCAGCTGGTTACCTTCAAGAGGTACAAGAAACATCCCACAAAGAGCCAGTTTTTCAGGTGCAAATGCTACATCAGGAAGGAGAGAAGAATATGTTGGGTACCTGCTTTGCTGTCAGATGAAATCACAGTGCTAAACTTCACCTTGCAGCAAGAGGCATGCCAGGTGTGTGTGGGGGCAACAGCTGGAGCCTCCTTCCCCAAATGTTTCTTCGCTGGGAGAAACTCCCTGGCAGGAAAGCTGCCAGCAGCACTCCAGGTGGTTGGTCTCTACATGCAAACCCCTCCAGTGGATTCTGCCTCAGCCTTGCCCACCGGTGCTGGGCAGACATAAACCGCAGCCCCACAGGGTCATTTCCCGCAGTGAGTCACTGAACTTTACAACTGACCCACTGAACAGGGGAAATTGTGCAAGGAATACTAACACGACTATTGAGATGCGCAGCTAGAGAAGAGCTCTCCTGCCCTCTAGTGCCCTTCCCAAATCCCGAGCTGCTCCCGCCCCAGCACTGCTCTCCTGCTCTCCTCCAGTTTGTGGGATCAGGGCTAGGGTCATGCTGGGTCTATCTCCGCAGAATTGCCGGGAGATGATGGCCGTTCACCCCCAAACACAGTTGTCCGAGTGGGTTTCAGAAGCAGAGAGTAACCAGGATTATGTACAGTTTAGCCAACTACCTTCTGGACGCCTTCTGGACGTGATAACATCACTGGTCAGGGTGGTGGCAATTTGGTTAACAACGAGCTCCCTGAAAGACCTTATTCAACGTGCAGAAGATCCCCAAGTGACAAACACGCCACAGCGACCCGATGTGCCCCTGCCATCACCTGAGTTCAGCTTGTGGGGTGGAAAGTTTTGCCCCTGGGAAGAGTTAAAAAAAATAAATTGGTGGAAACTGCTGAAGCAAAAGGACAAGGTTCTCACCTCCTCTTAATGGCTTTAAACCCTCTGATGTCTTCGGGGGTGGAAAGAATAGGAGTGAGATGGGGAGTATATGGAGGAGGAGAGGAGCTGTTCAGGGAGGAGAATAGAACAGCATGATCATGGGGGACACACTCTGGGTCAGAGGCTCAGAGGAGCGATGGAGAAAGGGACAGAGCTTCTGTGTCAGTCATCTGGAAAAATATACAGTGCTGTGGGCACCAAAGTTCATATGAGCGAAAAAGGGCAGATGGGAGACACCGATTTGGGCTCACCTTCACTTTCTCCTCCTTGAGGAAGGGTCGGTGTTCAGGGATTTTTGGAGCAGCAGTTGATGGTACCTGGCTGGTCCCAGCTGTGTGACAGACCCTGGAGCTCTGTGTGCTGGAGTGAGAGACAAGTTGTTATTTGGAGAGCTGGTGGTCTGGGCAGACAGGGCAGATGTGGGTTCCCCCTGTGCATCTCCCGTGGCCGTAGGGCTGGTCCCCTCGGGGGGGTCTCACGGCCGAGCCCCGGGGGAAATTTTCACTGATTCTCCTGTTCTGACACATGATGGACAGGACTTGCTTTCTACCAGCTTTTTCTTTCAAAAAAGCAGAATTTGGGTGCTGACTCTAGAGGGCAGCATATGCCGGCACATGGGGCTGGGGGGGCCGTCGCTGACCCCCCCATGCCCGTCGCAAGCCTGAGCCAAGCGAAGCCTCCGGTGCGAGGAGAAAATCCCGGCGGTGGTTATCCCGAGGGAGCAGCCACGAGGATGCTCCCCAAAGGCACACACTGACCTCTGAGCATCCGAGCACCAAAAAGGGGGAGCAGGAGCAGAGAGATCCCGGCCGGGCAGCAAGTGGGTCCACTCTGTCTGAGGTGGGACAAGGAGTGATAGATTCATAGAATGGTTTGGGTTGGAAGGGACCTTTAAAGGTCATCTCGTTCCAACCCCCCTGAAACGAGCAGGGACACTTTCCACTAGACCAGGTTGCCCAGAGCCCCGTCCAACCTGGTTTTGAACACTTCCAGGAATGGGGCATCCACAACTTTTTTTTTTCCTGGACAACCTGTGCCAGAGCCCCACCACCCTCATTGTAAACAATTCCTTCTTTATACGCAATCTAAATTGACCCACTTTCAGTTTGAAACCATTACTCTTTGTCCTATTGCAACATCCCAACCTTAAAACACCCTGGTCTCTTCCCTGCTTGGTCACAGACCTTTGATTTGTTTTGGTTTTTTTTTTGTTCCCCAGACAAATATCTGGAAGGGATGAGAGACCAACATCAAACAAGGGAAATCTCAGCCCAAATCCTCAGCCACTGCCTGGCCACACGAGCACACGCCCCTGCCAGGACAGTGGGACTAGCAGGGGTTAACCAATAAATAAATAAATTGCACTTTCATATCTGTTAAAGTGGCAGCTTAAAGTGAAGCTTTTCAATGTCCTTCTCTTAGTCTTTCATGAAAAGAAGTAAATAGGAAAAAAATCTGTTGGCCTCACACTGCCACAGAAGTATAAGGTGGATCTGAGAAGGAAGGCTGAGAAGAATTCCAGGCCCCGGGATTATTAAAAAGAAAAACTGAGAGAGAGATTAAACAACTTTTGACAAACCCTCTGTACGTTTAAAGTAATTAGGAAGGTGAGGGTGGAGGGAGAAAAGGCTATAAAGGTTCTGTCTCTGGTTTAATCTTTTCCCTCTTCTGGGAACTACATTTCACTGTGGAAACATAAACATGTGAATCACCAGAACAATATATACAAGCTAA
Source organism: Pipra filicauda (assembly GCF_003945595.2). Classification (NCBI taxonomy): domain Eukaryota; kingdom Metazoa; phylum Chordata; class Aves; order Passeriformes; family Pipridae; genus Pipra; species Pipra filicauda. Next base: position 2,655,794 of record NW_024103674.1, read on the forward strand.
CAAGCTGTCTGGTACTCCAGGGTGTTTCTGTCAGCACTTCCCTAGTGGTCAGATGTCTGGCTGTCCTTTCACCTCACCACATGAGGAGGTTCATATCAATAGCTCATCCTGGGGTTTACTGGGATAATGGCAGGTAATTCAATAAAGACCTTTGCTGTGCATGGCTGAAGCTCTGCTGCTGACTTTGCTCACCACATCATGGCCCATCTTTGCTGTCCCTGAGGAGTAAAAGGAGCTCTGAGAAGGGATTCTGGAGCCTGTCCTGACCCTGCTACCTTCTGGCTCTGAAGTCTTTGTGCTAAGGACAGGGATGGTGGGAAGGTCCACTTGCAAATTCTGAGGGCATCTTCTCAGAGACACAGCTGCTCCCAAGTCCATCCCCATAGAATAGGCTGAACATCAACTAGTGCCACTCTGCATCACAGACCTGGGCCAGCCTCTGTGCACTGAGGAGGAGCTCCACACCCAGACCTGTTCCCATCCACCTCTTTGAAGGATCTCCTGGAAAGGGAGACAAGTTACCATATAGCCAGGGGATATTCAGGAAGGACAGGATGAAAGGGCCCAATTCAGAGCATCAGAAACAAACCCAGCCCGTACACAGATGCTCTTTAAAACCTTGCTTTTCTTCCAGGTCATTTTCCATGGACAAGTGACCCTTCCTGCCTCACACTACAGAGCAAGCAGATGCTGAAGGTGAACAAAGTCACTCCCTGCAGGAAAGAGTGAAACGAAAAGGAATCAAAATAGGAAATGAAAATCAATATTCCAAAGTCAAATAATAAAAATTGTGTTATGGAAACAAAGGTCACCCAGGGAAAAATGTAATTGGACGTGACAGCCTAGATTTCCTCTCTCTGCCAATCCCTGGTGAGGAGACCTTGTGACCAAGCCAAAGTGTCACCTGCCCACGTGGCTGAAGCACCACACAGTCTGTACAGCTGACAGCAGATGCAGGAAGGATGGGGGAGAGAAACCTGGGGGAGCAGGGGGGGACGCAGGCGGTCATGGTTTGAAATAGCAGAGGTCTTGCAGGGCAGGAATGAGCTGTGTTGGCAAATCCACCTGGGGAGCCCAGCACTGAATAAACGAGCCCGTGGCAGGTCAGGATTGAGATGTGCTGAATCCTGAAGATCCAGGTGTGGGAAAGGCAGCACTCCCTCTGAACAGTGAGTGGCACCGGCACAAAGGACGTGCACAGGAGAGAGGGAACGCTTTTTGGTTGTGGAGGGGAATCACTTCCAGTGCAGAAAGCTGACTTGGGGCAGGCTGGCCTCTCTGTGCCTCAGTTCCCCCTTTTGTAAGATGGCCCTTTCACCTTTGCAATTAGACAGGAAAGGCACAGACACCCCTGGATCTCGTTAATGAGCACAGCAACCAGCCTGGCAGCCAGTACGGAGATGAACCAGCCATTCTCACCCAGCCCCTCTGAGGTCCCTCTCGGAAGTGCGCAGGGTGATGAGCTGCAATGTCTCGTGCAAGGCTTCATCTTGGCCCTTCTGGCCCTGAAAGAGGGTCTGTCCCACCCCCATGTCTCTCCCGTTACGCCGCACAAGCCCAGATACGTTTCAGAGAGCATTGTAAATGTGGGGCATGTCCCTCTGATAATGATGCAAACTTCAAACCATTATTTCTCAGCCCAGAGCACTTCTCTTCATCGTCAAGCTCGTGCTGATGGGTTGTTTGGTGTAGTTTGTTCTTCCTTCCTTTATTTTAGTTTTTTTTAAACTTGACCTCCTGATTCCTCCTGGGAATTTGTGTTGGATTCTTTTTATTATTGCTTTCTTTCTTTTTCTTTTTTTCTTTTCTTTTCTTTTTTTTTTTTTTTGCACAAAGTCAGCAGCAGGGAGATAAACTTCCCATGAAGTCCATTTGCCAACAAAGCTTTCTTCAGCACAGCAGACAATGGAAAAGCAAAACTAATGCTCTGGCTGGACATGACATTTCCAGCACCATGGTGACCGTGGTGGCTGCTCTCTGTCCCCCCACAGCTGGCCCAAGGGTGACCTTCAGCTCCATGAAAGCTGATTTCTTGTCTGCTGAGTGTTTGCCTACCTGGGCTGGGGGGGTCCCACTGCAGGAGCTGGAGCTTCTGAATTCTTTGGATTTCTTTGGCAGCCCCGTCTCAGCAATCACGTCTCTAATTGCTGTTGCCAGCTTTGTTACCTTGTCTTGCTCCTTTGGGGCTTCAGTGCTTCCCTGCAGGCTGTGGTATTTGGGGGATGCCTCCTGTGTGCTTAGGGGTGGCTGGCTCTGACTGAGAAATATGGAGAGAAAGGAAAAACTGTGGTGAGATGGAGGGGTTGGAATCTCAGAGCCCTGTCTCCATTAACCATGGAAGCTCCAGGGTGCTCTGGAGAAGGCACAAAGCTCACAAACCTGCCCCAAAGCAGCCAGATTGCCCGGGGAGCTGTGACCAGGCAGCTCTCCAGGCTGGCCTGTGTCCCCTGGCTGGAGCCCTGGGATGACAGCACAGTCCATTGGTGAGGTGGTGGGTGGGCACAGCCAGCCCCAGTGCTCCTGCATCTCCTGCCTGGAAGAAGAGGCACAGATGAGCTCTCAGCAAGAGCAGCCCCTGCACTCCTGCAGGTCACTCAGCCTTCAGTACAACTACCATGGGACCAAATCCTGTTTTCTCCCGAGCTTAAAGGTGGACAGGGTTTAGCTCTGTTTCTGATAAAACTGATACAGCTGCAGTCTGCATGGCAGAAAACCCAGCATGCAGCACATTTCAGATGGACACCAAGACTCATCTCCCTGTGGCTGAGACAGGAATAAAATAACCCCCTAGCAACATGGAAAAGCAGTAAAAGCCAAACTCCATCTTGAAGGAGATCCAAGGGATAAAATCAGGGATTCATAGACCAGTCACCTTCCAATAACAAAAAAATGAACTGATTTAACTAATAAGTATCCAGGTGAGATGGATGAGCGGGGAGAATCCCTTGGCAGAGGGACTTGCTCCCCCCAGGACCCCCCAATAGCAGGACATACAGCGCCTGCCACCCCCTGGGTTTATAAGATCTCCCAAGGACCCCAATAATTTTGTATAAATTGGGCCACCTCCTCAGTTAAACAGGAGCCTGTGCACTGCCTGCATCCCCCTGTGGGTTTGGATTTGCAAACACAAGGAGCTGTTGAGGCTGGGGATGTGCTGGGAGAGAGTTGGAGGGAGCGAGCCAAGGAAGGGGAACACGATTGCTCCCCATTACACAGGGATGCTGTCAAAGAATCACGTGGAGCAGTGGCATCACTTCTGTGCCTGGAGGGTCCAGAGAGGCTCTGGACTGTGCAGCAACAAGACCTGGGGGGATTCAAAACAGCTCTGTGAGTCCCAGAGGTGGCTGAGCAATCAAGGAGAACTCAATAAAGAGCAGGGGCTGAGAAACATGACTGCAGATCTCAACTGCTGTGACAACTCCAATGCAAACACACAGAGAAAACCACAGATCCTTCTGCTGGTGGATGGGGTCTTCCTGAGAGGTAAGCCCACAGGGAAGCAGCCTGGGTACTGCTGCAGGCATGTCCAGGAGCATGGAATGTGATGGGAAGAAGTTGCCCTTTCCCAAAGCCAGAGGGTTTGGACAATGCAGGGAGAGGCAGCAAACCTGCAAATACTGCTGTGACTTTATAAACTTCACCTTCAGCAGAGTCTGCTCATCACCCCATCATCTCAGCCAGGATAGAGCAGGAATGGAAAAGATCCAAAGAAGGGCAACAAATAGTATCAATAATCCATGAGAAGAGATTAAAAAGATTTAGGATATTTAGTTTTAGAAGAAGAGAGGATGGGGTAGAGGTGAAGATAAGGAGGGCATGGCAGAGGCATATAAAGCAACGGCTGGTGTAGAGGAGGTGCCTGGAAGCACAAATTTGCCTCTTCAACACCAGAACAGGAGATACTCAATGTGGTTAGAGGGTGGAAACCTTCAAACCAAGAACAGGCAAAGCTGCAGGATGTCCTTCCATGAGGACTTGTGGGAATGTGGAGGTCAGCAGGATCCACAGTGCCAGTGGGTATAAACCGGAACAACAGTTTTGTTTGCCAGGATCAAATTTAATAAGATACAAACTCTCTTGCCCAGGATTTTATACATTTGAGGTCTCTGGCATGGACTCTGCTGAAGACAGGACAGTGGGGTGGGGAAATAAACTCCTGGGGGTAATTCCTGCACCTCCAACAGCCTCATGTTAAATAGCCTGAGGACAGGCCTAGAGCTACTGATGAGGAAACAGGAGCTGGATTTCAGCAGCTGCCTGGAACAGATCCCATAAGCATCCTTGAGGGACTTGGCCGTGAGATGAGAGAAATACATTTGAGGACCTATAAAAAAAGCAACAGTGAATGATAATACCTGGCACCCACGGCACGTTCTTCATCCTGGACCTCAAAGTGAGAGTCTGTGCCTCGAGAAACTGAGGCACAAGGAAACCTGGGCACGGGTATGGTGGATCATCCGAGAACCCACAGCTCCTGCACACTGCCACGCTCCCTCCCTTCCAGCTGCACATCCAAGGTGAGTCAGCAGGAGCACGGCAGAGACAGGGAAGCAGGTTAGAAGCTCAGGGCCGGGGGGGATACTCAGGGAGGGCTCAGGAGGGAAGGATTCTGCCATGCCAGGGGGCTCCTGTAGCATCAGCTGCATGGGCTTGTCCCACCAGCCTGCAGCTGACAGCATCCCCAGGGATGGTGGGACAGTGGGGTCTGCAGCCAGCACTGCTCAGCTGCCTCCTGTGTGGCAGGGGGACAGTGGTACTGGAGGGAGGGGGGACAAGTCATACCTGGCTCAGGGTGATGGGACAACAGGACCACCTGCTCCACCTGGTTTATTTAGAGGGTTTTGCTGGTTTGCTGTAAGAGGCCAGAGAGGAGGATTACACAGGAACTGTCAGGAGGCCAGTGACATTTATTAAGTATTAATCCCTGCAGTGTGTCACTCGCCAGCGTGTCTGATAGTGGCTCTGTGCTGGCAACTGTGGTCTCGCCTCTCTGCTGCTCAGGAGTGGTTTTGATATGCTCCAGGGACTTGCTGGATATTCTTCCCCCCAGCCACTTTTTCTACCAGGAATTCCTCCTCCTCCTGTCCCACAGCCAGTCTCTCCTCCTAGATTTACCCTGTGGATTGCTTTGATCATCTGCTCCCTCCCTCTTACCCCAAGTCCCCAACTTCTCCCCAGACACAATCCCCAGTGTTGTCTCTGCCAGCTCAGCCCTATTTCATCTTTAAATGAGGCTTAAAAGACTCTTTACAGGAGAAGAAACAAATATTCCTCCTCCATATGCACACTGGCACCCCGTGGATTCCCTGCCAGCCCAGCCCAGCCTGGAGGCCGCTGGGGCTCAGGGAGCATCACACCAGGTGACACCACAGTGACAACTTCTGTTGCTCGGCCGCCCTCGGGGAAGAGAAAAATGAGCATCTGTAGCTTTAAAACAGAGATTAGATGCAATTCCCCCCCCCCCCCCCTCTTTCTCTCTCCTTTTTTAAAGGGAACTTGTCAAGGTTTCCATCAATAATAGATAATGGTGCATCACTCTGGCAGGTTACACCCTCCGGCTGTTTTGATATTTTCCAGAGAATTTGTCAGCAATCTTACAGCAAAGGAGGGCTGGGGGAGGGGTGTGTGTGGGGGGGAGAGGCCTCATTAATTTTTTGTCATTTGCATTCCCGCTGTTAAATAATGTATTGATTGCTCTTTCTCTCTCCCTCTTTTAATTCTCTCTCTTCTGCGGCGTCTCGCAGCCCATGGCCCTCACTCCGTGACAGATGAGTTTGTCAGAGGCACCAGACAGCCCACGCTCCCCAGGACTGGGCTGGGAGAGCTCAATGTGACCCTGGCACCAGCCCCAGCCACACAAGTCACAGGTCTGGTGACACCAGCTCCTCGCAGGGGGACACCGAGGTCTCCCCCAAACCAGTTGCTGAGATGTCCCAGTCTGTGACTCGGTGATTCACCTCCACACCCAGCTCCTGCATTCCAGGAGGTCAAGGACAGCAGTGCACGCTTGGATGTCACCAAAGGAGGAATTGCCAAAAAGCTGGAGGAATGGCAATGATGCCCAGCCAGGGAAACCATCACCCTGCCCTTGCCTGTGGCCCTGCTGCTGGCTGAGCTCCCCGGGCAGCTGTGGGGCTCTGCAGGAAGGAGCCACTGGAAAAGCCAACATGGGCAGCTCTTACCTTGGCAGGGCAGGAAAATGGAAATGCTGAGGGGATTTTGGTCCTTCTAACTTCATCAGGAATCTGCTTCCCCATCCCTTTGACATCCCTTAGTCCAAGGCCCTGGGAACCAGAATTAAGGCCCATTGAATTGGCAGCTGAGCTAAACAAGAATTTGCACATGATTTGGGCTTTGCTCAGCTTCCTTTTTAATTAATAAATACTTAATTACATAGTTAATATTTTAATATATCCTTTTAAAAACGTCTGATTTAATGGAATTACTGCCAGCTATTTGTTTTGTATGACTTTCATGTTTATCTTCCTCTTTCATTTCTCATCTCCCCCTCCAACCCACTGGTCTAATCCCTGAAACTCCCAGTTAATCTTTGCTACTGGAAATTAGGAGCCAGGCTCTCAGCTGAAATGTAACCTGGCCCTTGGCACTGAAATCCACCAGCCAAAGGTGCTAATGTGGATTATTAGCACTTGGATACTTCACTGCCACTGAAGAGGAGAGGGGAAGTGAGATGGGGAGAGTTGTCCAGGGAGGGGAGGAGGGAGAGGAGCCAGGATGGTGGACAGGTATGGAAATGAGTCTACCCCCAAGGTCATCCCCAAAGATGGGGAGAACCCCAAGCCTGTGTTTACCTTCCAAGGGAACCTTACCTGCATGCACAGCCTGTCTCAGGAGCAGCACACCTGTACCCAGCAGTGGGGATGAAAAGAGATGGATGTGATCTGCAGTAGTGACAGCTCCTCACCTCCTCTCAGAAGCCCTTGGCTCCTTGCTCCAGCTCCTCTTGCTCCAGGGTAGTGCCCACACAAGCCCTGCACAAGGGTGAATGGATGCACTGAGAGAAACACTGAATTAAAGCAACTAAGGCTTCCTACATCCCCTCCCTCCCTCCCCAGGCAGCTCCTACCCTCACAACCAGCACACCCAGCCTGCAATGCCCAGATTCAAAGCAACATTCCCACAGCATGGGCAAGCTGAGCCATGGGCCTGTGCCTCGCCTGGGGTGGGATTTCTCCTCCAGCCTCCCCAGGGGAGAAGTTGATGGAGGAGGTGGGTGTTTTCACAGTAATCTCCCTGAGCAGCCTGTTGGGATAATAAAACAAATACACAGAAGAGTTATAGCCAAGGCACTCGGGGCACCATAAAACAGGCTAAAAGCAAACACAGCGTCGTTAATCCATCATAAAATAACAGGCTCTTACGATCCCGAATGCATCAAAAATGAACGGGAGACCGGCAGGGTCGCAATTCAGCCGGGGATGTGTGGAATGTGAAGTAGGGCTGTAAGTGGCAGGTTAGAAACAAACTCCAACCCGCTGGGTACCGGCTAAGCCAGGACTCCGGGAACTCAGAGCTTCCCACGCCGCTGGGGTGAAAACCAGTAACACCAGTTCAGGCCAGGAAGTGAGGAGTGCTGATGAGAGACGCCGGTGAAAACGGAGGTGATGGGGCACCGTGTCAGGAAAGGAAGAGATGAAACAAGTCTGGATGGAAACTTAACAGGTCTCTTTAGTGCTCCATCTTCGCCACTAATGAGGGTTCTGCACACGCCAGGGTGAGGGAAGAAAACCCACCAGACGCTAATAAAGCCCCGTGACTTTGCTGACTGGAGGCATTGGCACTAATGAAGCCACCAGAGAGATGGGATTCCTTTGGCAGCTCTGGCACTGCTCTGTAGAACCGCTGTTCTAATTCAGTCTGAGGAAACAACAACAGAAAAAGCTACGGACTGGTGTGGCACGCCCAGGCAGCAGCTGATCCCTCCGGTTTGCCCAGCGGCTCTAAAGCCCAGGTGGGAAATGGGTTTGGGAACAGGGATATTATGGGCTCCTCGAGGGATGGGATGCTCAGGTCACCCATGGAGTTGAGGTCTCCTCAAAGCTCTGAGCACCTGCTGGATGAAGGATCACGTCCCAGAGCAAGGAGCTGACCCAAGGCTGTGCCAGGAGCCCTGGGGGCACAGGGGTAGCAGGATATCAAATGCTTGAAGAGGAGGGCAGGACAGACAGACAGACACTTACAGATTTGATTTCAAAGCATTCCATAGATGCCATGTGCACACAGCTGCCAGAGCAAATGCCCAGCAGGGGCCAGTCGATAGCCCTGCAGGTCCAAGATTGTTTCCTGAAAGCAATGGAATATATAAATATATACCCTAAACATATTAATATATTAGCATATATTTATAGCTAACATATCAATATATACAATAATATCCTTAAATATTCCCCCCCACATACATGTGTTTGTATATATATATAAAAGCTCAAGGCCTTAGTCTGGCCCTGACAGCAGTGATTTTGGCAGAGGCTATTTTTGGAAGCCTCACAATGTCCACTGGGCCCCCCATTTCTCACTGCCAGCAGCTTTTATTTGAGCAGAGAAGTTAAGGAGGAGCTGCTTTGCCATCCAGGAGCCACCAGTGCCCACTGGCCTCATTGTCACCTCAGTGGGCAGGGAGGAGCAGACAGATGCCCCTCGGGGTCCTTCTATGCCTCTTTTTAATTAGAAACCTTGTCTCTGATTCTTACATGCCCTTCTGCAGGGTTAGTCACTCTCACCTGCTTAATCCTGGGAGATTATTTTCTGGTCTCTTTCAAAAAATAACCCAACCACCCCAAACTCTTCAGTCTCTTTCAATTCTTTTCATTTCACCTCATTTAATTCCTGGGCAGCTTAATGACTTGGTAGTAATGAATAAGATGAAAATTAGGGCTTAATAAGTGTTAAGAAAAGACAGTTTCCTTGCTGATGAAGGGAACGCAATGGTGGGAAAGTGGAGCCTGGGGAGAGCACAGAGATAACCCCAAAGCTCCTCCTGACCTTGAGAGGGGAGATGCCAACTCTGGGCTGCAATTGGTGACAGTGACAAGCTGCAGCCAGAACAGGGACATGCCAGTCCCAGGAGAAGGATGCTGGAGGAAAGCAGGAGGGGGTGGACACAAGGAAGGGCTGGCACAGGGGTGCTGAAGGGGAGGTGACTGTGCCCAGCTCAGCACCCCAAACACCCCATTGCTTTCTGGCCAGGGCAGGGGCTGAGCTGAGGGTGCAGCTCTGTGCAGGGGAGCCAGGAGAGCTCAAAGGCTGCAGTGACCCCCATGTTTGGGGAACCCCATTCTTCACCTGGGGAGGGTGCTTTGGCCTGCAAAGCCCTACAGCTTCTGCTGGGGTGACACCCACTGGGTCTGTGATCAGAGCCCGGGACGGCAGCAGTAAATCCAGCCCCAGGGGTGCTTATGGGACCAAAACTGCTGTAACATCACCTGCCATCAAGTGCCTGCGGGGCCAAATTCTTGCCTGGTGCCCTCCTGCTGGTGTTACTCTGGGATCACCGTGTGGCTGTAGATGGCATTAAACTGGTAGAAACATCTTATTACACCTCCTGCCAGAGCTGATTTGTGGGAATTCACCCTCTGATGTAGCACCTGCCTCACCCCAGGCACAGCCCGGCACCGGTGGGTGGGGGGATGGTGCTTTTGCTGACTCATCTGGGGTGAGGAATCTGCTGACTCAGCGCTGGCAGGAGCTGCTGAGCAACACCTGCAGGGCCGGGAGCAGCCGATGGGTACCGGCACCTGAGCACTGCAGGCACGAGCCTGCCCCGTGCCACCGGGAATGCTGGTGAAGACGCCGGGATGCGAACCTGGATCAGCGCAGGAGCACCGGTAACGACCGGCCACTCACGCTGCATTAGCTGGCTGGGGATTAGTGATAATATTGGGACTGACAGGTTGATCAGGGGAAAAAGGTGCAGAACTAATTGACCTGCCAGAAAACGTGTCCAACAAGGTTCACCTCCCCCTAACACAAACACCCCCCTGGTGTCCTCCCCCAGACTTGGAGCAAGCATCACCAGGGAGCCTGAGCACTGGGCGCTGCCACGGCCACTCTGTGGGGAATCCTGATGTGCCCTGAGAGCTGCCTCCATCTCTGACACCCACCAGGTTCTTTGGGCGAGCAGCTCCTCCATCACCTCCTTTGCAGGACCCTCGGCCATCCCCTGCTCCCAGTCTTGGTGCTGACAGCGCTTCTGCCTCCCGGGGATTGCTGTGCTCCTTCTGCTCCCAGGTGATGTCACTTCAGAAACACTGGCCGGCTTTGAAGCGCATTTCTTGCAGTTTTGATCCTTTTTTTACTTCTCTGAGAGCAACAGGGCATGACTGAGTGGGAACACCAGATCCCAGCCCTGGTTAACACATCTGTGTGGATCCATGGAGGCGTCTGGGCTGCCCGGGGTAATTCAGGGCAGGGCTGTTTTGGAGAGAGGGTTTTGCCCAAAGCAACGCCTCTAATTATCCCAACGAGCCTGTGGATGGCAATGCCAGCAGTTCCTGCTCAGGCTGAGGATATCTTTTCCCTGTCAGCTGAGCTGCTGAAATCCTTATCCAAGGGCAATGCAGGTGGAAAAAAACTGAAGAGAAGAGTGAATGAGGAGCTCAGTGAGATGGGGGCAAACAACATCAGCATCAGGAAATTCCCTGAGCTAAAAATAGTTGACACTAAAATCTATTAGAGGGCTCAAACATATTATAGGGGATCAAACACCCTGTTCCTGCTCACTCTTGTGCATCCGCTTGTGGCTACTACGAGAGACAGGAGACCTAAAACCAACTAAAAATCCACTGTTTTATAGCAGGCACCTCCAGCAAAACAGCACTTGGATTCAAAAGGATACTCCAATCCCCAAACCCTCTTTTAAAATTATTCTTTAATTCTTTTTTATTATAAGCCTTATAAGTCTCCTCCAAGTCTGGCTCTCCTGTGACAAGCAGCTTCAAAGAGCCCCTCCACAATAAAATCAGATGCTGCTCCCACACAGCCCAAGATCAGAAACACCTGCAGTGGGGATCGATTGCCTGATTAGGGGGAATTGATTGCCCCAGCCTCATTAGCATATCGTTAGTGCTGACCCCATGGCTGGCCCCACTCAAGCAGGCCGTGACCTGGATGGATTAAAAAGCGCAGTGCATGGGGAGGGATGGGAAATCAGTAAAGAGGAGAGAGGGAGGCGAAGGCCCCGGTCAATAACAGCCACATCGTTACCCCGCCGAGGCTCCCATTGCCCCGGGAGCATCTCAGGGGGAGCAGCTCCCAGGGCACAGTTCCCTGCCCACAGCAGTCCCCAGTGGAGCATCCCTGTGGGGACTATGGAGAGTCTCTTCGGGAGCTCCAGCCCTTTTGAACGTTGACTAACAGGTTTTTTTTAGTGCCGTTGAGTCAGTAGCCCCAGATAGGATTTCCATCTGTGCCGTGCGGGGCCTCGCCAGACTGCGTTTTGGGCCTCCATCCAAATAAAGCTGAAGAACTAGTTGGGTTTGATTTGGTTTCTTTTCTTCTTCTTTTTTTCCCCCCCCTTTATAATTTTGCACACAAAAGAAGGGAGGAGGACCTTGGCTGTTCCCAAGGCTCCGTCCAGCCTGAATCTCCCCAGGACCCACTTTGTGAATGACTTACCTGAGCTCAGGAGACAACCTGCAGGAGGAGCCTGATTCAGCCTGATCTCCCATGGGCAGGGAGTGGCACTGAGGGGATGGAGAGCCCCAGTACCTGGCTTTACAGAGTGACCTGGGTTTATCCTGAAGACCTGGGCTATGGCACATCACAGCTCTCCTGTCAGCATCTGAGGGCACACAGAAAGTATTTCAGTTTGATTAAAAGAGCAAGGATGAGCCTCTGGGAGTGGGTGGAAGGAGGAGATTCTCCCAGAGACCTGGGATAGCTGCAGCCTAATGCCCCAGGGTGACAAACTCCAGCCCCATCCCTGGAAGCTCCTTGGTCCCTTCTCCATACTGATTCACACAGCAGCCCTTCTGAATCCTCTGCTTTCGGGTGGAGAAGAAATTCCCAGCCCCAGGGAGGGCAGGAGCACTAGAAATGCTATCAGACATGCAGCACCAGCCCTAACATTTGACTGTGAGCTAATGAGATCCTGGCTCCAGGCAGGAGCTGACCAGGCTCCTGTCCAAGGCCCTGTGAAGTGGCCGGGGCCGTTCAGGAGGAGTCAGTGCCAGCAGCAGCCTGGAGTCCCAGCCAGGACAGGAGCCCAGAGAGGTCATGGCCACGTGTGCGAGAGCAGGATTGTCGGGAAAGTCTGTTCCCAGACATCTTTTGAGCATCCAGGATCAATTCTCTCTTAATTTTCTTGTTGCTTTAAAAACCTGGTGTGCAGTGAGAGCTACAAGGAGCCGGGATGCTCCAGGACCCACATGTGCAACACAAGTGACCTTGCACAGGGCAGTTGTCCCCAGGCAGCTGTCCATACCTGACATTCAGGAATGGACACCCTGTGCCCATCTTGGGTGACCACACCAGCAACCAGCATGGCCTGGACAACATCAGAAGGACACAAGGTCACCCAAGGCCCCCTGTCCTTGCTGTGCTGGGGGGATCCCACTGCCACCACTGCTTCTTACCGCCTGCAGGATAGAGGTGTCCGTGTCTGACTGACAGCACTTCTTCAGGTTTATGATGCATTTCCAAAGTAGAAGGTGCTAAAAGCAACTAAATTGTGATTTCCCAAATAATTAGCACAGATTTGGCTAAAAAAAAAAAGGGGGGTTCCTTGCTTCCATACCGCCTTTCAGGACACTGCTGCAGTGAAAGCTTCAGGAGGAGCTCGGGAGGCAGCGATATTCCCCCATGGGATGAAGTGCTCCCCGCTGATGCTGTCCATCAGCTCTCATTACAGTTCATTTCCTCTGTTGGGTGAATTATTGCAGGAGACTCCGTGCTGGCAGCCCTTTGCCAGACACCGTAACACAGCAAATTAATTAGCAGCGATGTGATAACTACCCGCGAATCTCAGAACTGTAATTGCGCTGCACTGCTCCGGCCAGGAGCATTTGATCTCCTATTGATTAACCAAACCGGCTGCCCCCTTTCACAACATGCCTCTCTTCCCACTGGCTTTTTTGTGCCCCCGTTTTTGAAGAGGAACAACTTGGCCAAGGAGGAGCTGGAGCGCAGGAATCGCAGCTGCTGAGGGATGGAGGCAGCAGCCCGTGGTTGTCACCCTGGTGCTCACAGCACTAGTGGGGGAGAGGAGCACCCAGGGACCATGTGCATCCCACAGCATCCCTCAGCTCCTACAGGTAGCCCTGGAATATGGGGCAGAGCCCTGCTCCCTCCCAATTTTTGGCTATTGTGCCCTGAGGAGGCCCCTCCGAGGCGATGTCGCTCAGCCCTCACAGACACCTCTCCCAGAGAAAGTGCTCACTTTGCCCCTCTACACTGGGACAGAGCAGGCAGCTGCTCTTCTCTTCAACAGGGACCATGTTTGAAGCAGCCTTTAAAAAAAAACAACCCTTCCTGAGTTTTCCCTGTGTTTTTCCAACCGCAAGGAAGGCGAGTGCCCCACTCCCCTCATCCCGCTCGGTGCTGGGCTCCACCATCCCAACATGGGAACACGTGAGCTGGATCCATCTGAATTACAGTGACCCTTCCCACCCCAGAGCTTTACAGGAATGATTACACATTATGCTATGAATAAGTAATGTCTCGACGCAGACTTCCACCTGTTCCGAGCATCTCCCTGTGATCTCTGTGGCTTTCAGAGAGGAAGCTGGAAACAGGAATCTATTTTGCAGGCAGCAGAGATGTTTGAAGCCTCCTTCACCCCACGTTTCAAGTGTTTATCTCTTCTGCTTGGCACAGTTGTGCCTCCTCCGTGGCAGCCAGGTGGGACTGGGTAGATCAAGCTCTTGACATCAAGTTTTCACTGCTGCAGGTCCACCTCCCAGCCCACAGGAAAAGTTGTTTGTGAGCATCATTAAGCCACCAAAGAGAAACAAAACCCGGTTAAATTGGGTTGGCAGCTGGATCCCAGAGACTGATTAGTTAATTGGCTGATTAACCATCCGTGTGTCCAACCTGAGTGACTTCTCTGTCGCTTTTCTCAGCAGCGAGGTGAACCCAGGGCCTGCAGGAAGGTGCTGGGATGGCAGAGAGTGAGGTAGAAAAGCCCTTGTGTGCTTGGCATGTTGTCTAAGTACTTCTTAAACAACATGCCAAGCACACAACTTAACTTACTGTTGTTTAAGTATCTTCCTTCTCCTCTATCTAACAGCCCAAGAATTAAATAGCAAATATCGCTTTACTGTCCCCGGGCACCTCCACCCACCCAGCAAAAGGTAGGGATGGAAAAACTGCTGTGGCCTTCAGGAAAAAAAATTAAAAAAAAAAAAAAAGAAAGACAAATCCCCCCAAGCTCCCTCTTTCCTTCCCTTGTCAAAATAAGCAAATGACAAAAAAAATACTGAAAATGTTTTGCCACCAAACCTAATGCCTCACGCTGTGTAGGTGTTCTCCTTCTTTATGAAATTAGTGTTGGCCAAATTTAGTTATTTTCACATCATTTCAAAACAAAGAGTCAAGATACTCCATCTTTTAAGGATTATGAAGAAACATTTTGACACAGAACTCAACCCCCCCATTCATCAACTCCTCATCTAATTCAGCACAAGTTCATGAATAATTTTCATCAGCCTGAAACTGCTTATGCCTGATGAGACTCAGCCTGAAGTGCCCATATCAGCGTGGAATCCTCTCCCCTCTTGGGAGCTGCAGCAGCGAGATGTCCATCAGTCCCTGGGAGCTGAGGACCCACAGGACTTGCTGGGAACAGTGACCCCAAAGTCCCTGAGGATCTTCTCCCAGGTCCAACATGGAGCAGCTTCATCCTGTCTTCTTGCTCTACAGCAAACAAATGAAAACCTGGATGAGTCGGGTGAAGTGGGGCGGAAGCTCCAACACACCTTCCTCCCCTTCCAACACACCTTCCTCCCCTTCCAACACACCTTCCTCCCCTTCCAACACACCTTCCTCCCCATGATGTGGCCATATCCTGATTCATGGCTTCCACCAGTTTTGCTGTTCTGGCAAACAAGAGCTGTTTGGAGTGACAAGGAAAAGCTCACCCTGGAGTGAAAGCCGTGAAACAGGATTTTGTGGAGCCACCAAGGGTCCTGCCCCACCCCAGCCCCTTCCTCTTTTCCCTTCCTGGGATCTGGAGTCAGCCCGTGGGTGTTCAGTGTGGTTTTCACACAGCCTTGCAGTGAGTGTGGATCGGGGGGTTAGGCCAAAATCTCTTCTTGTTCCCATGTTCACATCTTTGCACAGTTGATTTTAAGCTGGTGGTAAAGATCTAGGCAGGGGTGCCAGCTAACAAATACCACCAGATAACCTGGAAAACTTTAAATGCCATGTAAACCACCCATCTGTTGTCACAGAGGTTTAACCCAGGGCTGGGGGCAGTTTTGGCAGCCCAGGCTGCCCTTGGAGCAGCTGTGCAGATGCTCCCATGGTTCTGCCCGCCAGCCTTTCTAGCCCTGTGCCCACACACACCCGGGGAAAGGTTCTCAGCCCCTCTCCTCTCCATGCTGCCATGCACAGAGCTGCTCCCACCCTCATTTTCCCCAGAGATCCCTGTGCTGCCTGTTGGGAGCAGAGTCCAGCAGAGAAGCTGTGCTGCAGCCACAGTTCCATGGATGCTGAGGTAGGAATTGAGGCGTTATCCAACCCCCCTGAACTTCAGGGCTTGAAGCAGCACAGACTCTGTAGAGGACAGAGGTGGATCTGAGGTGGATACCCTCGAGAAGCATCTCCCTCCAGGCAGAGGTTGTGGATCCAGAGCTGAGGTGTCAGTCAGACAGTGCCCCGGCACAGCTCAGCTGGTGGAGCCACATCCCCTCACGGTGGGATGCTGCCTCTGCCACAGCCGCCTGCTGAGAGCCTGAGGAACAAAACAGGCCTGTGCGGGGGAAAACAATGCACAAAAATATAAAGAAGGAGAAAAAGAAAAAGGAGATTAAAAATTATAAACAGCAACAGACAACAGCAACAAAAATATGCAGCTTTCTCCTCAAACTGCTCTTTTAGTCCCAACAGCATCTGCTGTGCAGAGCTCGCATCTCAGAATTCACAGCTGCTCAAAAAAGCCCCCAAAAAGCTCATGAATTATTTATCCCCGCTCAGATCAATCCTTCAGCATGCTGTCAGTGAGGAATCAAAGCCCCAACAAGGCAGGCAGGGGAGGAAGCAGCTTCCAAACTCCCCAAGCGACCAGCAGGTCCCTCAGCTTGAGTGCTGCACCTCACCTGCCTCCCTCCCCATCCTCATCCCTGCCTGCATCCCCATCCCCTTCCCTGTCCCTGTCCCCATGAGCCTGTGGTGCCCATCACACACAGGCCCCCTTTCTGAGCTCCTTCTAAGATCCTGCATATTAATAATTGATGGCAAAGGCTTATTTTAAGGCATGTGAGTTACCTTGTTCCCAGGGAGGCTTCTCCCCCTCACCCCCAAATCACAGCACTATTGTGGGTGCTTTATCCCCAGCTCTGCCTTGCCCAGGGGGACTCCCTCTCCTGCCCACAGCCTCTGACACTCTTAAAATCCTGTGCCTCTCCCCCACTGTCTTTTTCCCCCTCTAAATTGGCAAGGAAGTTAAAAAAGAGCAATTGGGAGCAGCTGAGGGAAGGAGCCTTCCCCATCCCTGTCCCCATCCTCTGTCCCATCTCTCCAGAGCTCTGCAGATGTTGGTCACGGAGCTGCAGATGTGGAGGAGAGCAGAGGATAGGGAACTGTGAGGCCTGGAAAAACATTGCTTGTCCCCCTTGTCTGGTATGGAACTGTGGTGAGGGTGGGATGGAGAGAGAGGAAACATTTCAACTTCTTTTCCTCTTTGCTTTTCAGCAAAGAAAGATGGGCAATGTCCCTGCACTCAGGGATGCCCCAGGCTTTGAATGGAGACTGGGAGGGCTTCCAGGCTCTCCCTTTGTCACACCAATGAGAGCAGATCCCACAGGAGGGGTGGCCCAGGGTCAGATCCTACAGGAGGGGTTGCAGGGGGAGCGGTGCAGGGGGATGCTGGTGCCAGGCCATGGGGCCAGGATGGCAGAGCCACTCACAAACCCACAGCAAAGCACCACCATGTGTTAACTCAGTGCCTGCCCAGTTACTTTGGAGACAGGTGAAAGGAAAGCACCCCTCTCCACCATAATTTCTGAATTTCAGAACGTTTTACTTCGTTACTGACAACGGCAAAGCATCTGCTTCCAGAACTGCTCCCTTTCCCACAAGCTCCCCCAACCAGCCCTAATTCACTTGAGGCTCTGAAACGCTGCCCCATTCCCAGGGTGAAGACCTCTCCTCCTGAAAGCACTGGTTTTGGTCTCTCTGTTTTCCCCACCTCGAGTTTTGTGCTGTCAGAGCTCTGGTTTCAACCTCCTTCCCATCTCATCTCTCCTTCTCGAGCATCTCCTTTTCCCCAGGGCTGATGCAATGCTGCTTAATTAGTCCCTGCCAAGCGCTGGCTCCATCATTAACCTCCCTCCTGCTCTCAGTCCAGAGTGTGTTTTGTTGCAGCTCTGATTCTTCAAAGCCCAAGCACAGCTCAGCTGTCAGAGGGAAAGGCAGGAGCACCCACAGGACACCCAGCCCCTCTCCCCTGCCATGCCCGGGGGCCTGTCTGGGTTTGCCTTTGCACAAACCTGCAGGTGGGCAACTTTCTGCCAAAAAAACAGAAAACCTGTGTTCCCCTCTGCCTTAATCTGCCTGCAAGGTGTGGTGGGCACACAGGGCTCTGCTCTTCTGCTGATGTTGCTCTGCCCCCCCCACACCCCTCGCTGTCCCCATCCAACCCTCCGTGATGCTCCGGGAGAGCCTCCAGCGCAGCCCTGAATTCCTGCAGCACCTTCCCTGGTGCAAAGCCATTCATCACCACACCAGCAGCTCCCTGCTAAAGGCCACGCCGTGACAAAATGCCAATAGCTGTATTTACATTCAATATGTCCCGCTAATCTGGCCTTCAGGAAGCGTCTGCTGAACCTGCCCGTTCCTTCCTGGGCATCACCTCTTTAATCAGTCTCTTGTTACTGATCACAGATTGATTTCAGTTCCAGTAGCCAATAGGTTTTCCTTTTAATTTTCAGCATCATGTTTAATTAAAGCAGGGTGGATCTGACCCCATCAAATCATATCAAAGTCTGTCTAAACCCCAGGTGAGTGAAAACACCGGCATAAATTATTGATCAATCTTTGTTCAGATTAATCTATCACTGCCTCTCCCTGGGCAGTGCGAGGACGGAGCTCACGAGGTGTTTGTCTCGTGGCAGGTGTTCTGTGGCAGCTCAGGACACGGTGGTGTCCCAGCCAGGGAGATGAAAACCTGCTCCCCAAAAGCATCACATCCCTCACTCCTTCCTCCCAGCAAATCCCAGAGCAGGGACACAGCAGGTGCTGGGAGATGCTGCGAAACTTCCAGACCTTGTTACCCACTGGGAGGAGGATGCAAATCACAGTGAGAAGTGGGATTAAAAAAAATAATCCCCATTTCTGCACAAATCCCAGACTAAAGGCCCTTGGGCTGGAAGAACAAGTGTTTTCCCCCAGCCTTAGTGGTCCTGGAGCTGCAGGGTTGGTGGGAGCGATGCTCAGGGCAGGGAAACCCTTCTCCCCTGCCCTGCTGCAGATTTCCAAGTGATCAATGGAAACCACCACAAAGTTCATACCCGGAGGCAGTTTTATGTCAGTGCACAGAGGAGATGAGGAGCAACAAGAAGTGGGTGTGATGGGGAGACAAAACCAAGCAGACACGACGGGAGGTGCTGCTGCTGCTCAGCCCAAGCCTTTACCCCCCACGAGCTTCGCCAGCACCAGAGCTGGGAGGGTTTTCTGCCCCTCCTGGGCTGGGCAAGAGCCTGAGCTCAGAAAGGATCCAGAAATGCTGAAAACCAACAGAGCCTTGGAGCACCTCAGAGGTCCTGTGGGGTTCAGCCAGGGCCGACTCCTCTGGCACTGCAGCAACCCAAACCCGGAGAGCAAACACGCCTTTGGGTTATGAATAAAGATGGGGCCGAGGCGTTCCTGCCTCTCCCGAGGCAGCGGCTCTCCTGCCTGAATACTAATCACTGCTTTGAGCTGAGCCCACTAAAAACCATGTTTGGGGCCAGGGTCTGGAAAAGACAGTGGTGTATTTGCACCATTTGTGTGTGGCTTTGAGGGATGTAGAAAACTTCTGTTCTTGGAATAAACTTTGGATGCTGCCAAAACCTGAGAGGGGTGAAGGGCTGGATGGAAATAGCTGGAGAGTGGGGAAGGATTGCCAAGAGCATCGGCTCAGCTTGTGAGTCAGCAGCATTAGCTCTCACCTCAACAAGCAATCTGCAAATTGTGCAAATCTGCTTTTCACAGTTCACCTAACCTGCGAAATGGCCTCAGATTTACTGCCCGGGTGTTCACGCTCAAAACCAACTGCGTTAATGAAGGAGCAGAGGGGAGGGGGGAATTACACAGACACAGGAGTTTGGGTTTCACTTGGAGCAATGGCTGGTGCCATCCCACGTGAGGGTTTCTGCCACATGATGCTGGGTGTGCAGTTACATCCCCAGAAACACCTGAGGCTGGTTCCTGAGCAGGGCATCCCTTTGGCTTCCCTGTTTTTCTACCTGCTCGCTGCAGCCGCAGCCCCCAACTGAAGCCTTCACCGTGCAGGGGGATTCTTTGATAAGTTAAAGATTTCCAATCCTTCTGGATTAAAACCCTCCCATCATCAGATGCAAAACGGACAAGGGGGTCAGTCTCTGCAAGGAGAAGATGAAAGGGGTCGTGTTTTCCCTCCCTTTGTAAAGTGGCAAGATCAATACCACGTTTCCACTGGGATAAAAGAGCCAGCTCGGCTGTGGGGAAATTGCTTGGGAAGGAGGAGGCAGGAGCAGAATGAATTGGTGGAATGAGCCACCCCAGGGTTTACCTTTAAAGTATTTTTAGCACCGAGCTTGGAAGAAAAGGCTGCAACCCAATAGTTCAGAGCAGGACAAGTAGAGGACATCGGCACGTGGAGGAGTTACCTTTGTGCACAGGTCCTCCAGCAGAGCTGGGAATGGAGAGGGAGCTGTGGAGAGGAGAGAAGGTTGTGACAAGTTCATCTGCTTCTCGTGCTGAGCTTCTGGAAAGCGTGTGAAAGGAGGATGGTGGCTTGGGAGCGTCTCTTGGGATCTCACCCCTTGGCTTTCAGATCTTTAAAGGAAAATCCATCAGCTCTTCACGCAGGGCTCTGTGGGAGAAGGTACCTGTTAGTCCCATGTCTGTGAAATCCAAGTGTTCAAAACATCTCGGGTGATGTGCTGGATAATCTCCAGCATTTCATGGAGCTGTGCCCCTTCATCCCCATCCCAGCCCCAAGGCTGAGCCACCTGAGCAAGACACAGGTGCCCACACTTTGCTACCAATCTGTGCACCAGGGGCTTTTCCAGGGGAACAAGCAGTCACTCACCTTTTCCTGCAGAAACTGGGACTGTCAATCCCATTCCAATCCCAACTTCAAACGGTGTTTGCTCTCTTTCCAGATAATGTCATCTTAATGTTCTCCAACGGGCTGTTATTAATCTTGTGCCGCAGATGGACGGATCATTATGGATGGGGGGACTGGGGGGATCTCTAGCACAGATTGATCAAGCCCATGACAAAAAAGTGGTGTGATTTATGTCCATATTACACCACATATCTGGATATTTCCATAGGCCTTGTATTGCCTGAGCAAACACAAGTCCGTGCCCCCCCCAGTGGTGTTGCTCCTTTAAGGAGCTGTGTAATACAACATGGAGATATTTCATGGGGTGCCACCAAATCCTGGTGGGAGAAACACCTTCCTACAAACCCTGCTTGGAGAAGAGGACAGGCCAGTGCTCCTCCAGCCTGTACTGGGGACCTGACACCTCCCCATCCCAGTGCTGCCCATGGGGCAATGCGAGGGATGTCAGGTCTCCCCATGGATCACCCCGACTGTTCTTGAGGTCTGGACCCCTTCTCTCTTTTTCTCCCCTGGAAAAAAGGCTCCATTTCCCCTTCCCATGCAATGCAACTGAGAGATGAGCATCAAACAGTACATCCCTTCTCATCCAGCATCCCTGATCCCAGACCCCATGGACACCCCTTGGAGCACACCACCCCTCCCATGTCCCAGTGTTGCAGGTTCCAGACCCCCCTTGTCTGTGAGCCCCAGTGTCCAGCACATCCCATGCTCAGATTGAGGCCGTAGGGACACCTTTGGAGGGGGTTATTAAATCAACAGTGGGATCCAGGCAGTTTGCCCAGACCCATCTTCAACCTCTTACTACTTCAGGGGTTCACCCTGTGAGCTACCTGTATTTTATGCACCCAGGGATCCAACCTGTGAGCTACCTGTATTTTATTCATCCTGATAAAGCACCTCCTCTTGTCCTCGAGCATCACCTCGTGAGGTTTAACAGCTGCTGCATCCCCTCCAGAGATCTCTGCATTGCTGCACCCTGGGACCAGTCCAAGATCTGTCGAAGCCAGAGGAAAACTCCCATCGACGTCAATCAATCCGAGATTAAAAAGGGGTTGTAAAGCCTGTGATACCTCAGGGATGAAAGATATGAAAACTATTTTTTCAAAATTTACATTTTAAAGAAAGTCAGTTTTCCATGACCAATAAAAAACTGGCATTGCCTCTTGTAATGAGAATCAAGAGATCGTTCTCCTGATTTCAGGAGACACTGAGCACAGGGGGAAAGCTGCTGAAGTCTGAGCACAAACTTGGAGGACAGAGAGGAGCACACGTGCCAAAACCCACCTCAGAACTCAGGCTGAAGGATGCTACAAGTCAGGAGACTCCTCAGCCCCAATGGCCTTTGAGTGCAGTAAAGAGAAGCCAAGAAAATCTATTTTTTGCAGCTTCCTCGAAATAACAGAAGAGGACAATATCCCAAAGTTATTTCTTTGAACTAGGAGCCTAAAAAGGAGTAGCTTTATCTAAAGGTGGTAAAACAATAGAACTCAAATGGCATTCAAGCAGACCAAAAGCATGTTACTCTGTGCTAAGAGCCTTAGAGGAGAAAGTTCTGGCTGGCAGCACCAATTTAAAGTGCAGCTTAAAAACCAGTGACTTCAAGGTGGTTGGGGTTTTTTTCTGGTTTGGTTTTTTTAAAAAATTAATTACTTTGCCTTTTGAATGCCCTTCAAAAGCCTTACTTTCTCTATCCAGCAATTCTCACACAGTGCTCTTGCAGAGCCCTGTCGGCACTAGACTTGGGAAAAAATAAAGTAAATCCACTTTTAATCTCAAGGGCTGAAGGTGTTAGGTTTTGTTTATATCACCACTATTTAATGTTGAATATTTTCAGCGCTTCTGATAACCCGGGTGAGGGTGTATCGATTTCTCCACCTCGTGCTATAAGGTGGCTTGTATTAAAAAAGAGATAACTCAGCTCTTTTCTAGCTCTGAGCCTGCCCATGTTTGACTGCTTTTTAAGTAGTGGTGAACCACCCCTCTTTCCCAAGAAAACCCTTTAAAAATGTTCATAGATGAAAATTAAATACTAACCTTTGGAAACTGAGATGTCAAATGTGGGACTTTACCCAGGGATTAGAGTTAAATTTGTGAGGACAATGTACAGCTTTAAAGTCTCTTGAGCAAGTTTGGGAATTTCTGTCTTGCAGGGGGCACCAGCCACAGACAACCTTCAAACTCTTCATTTATCAGCTGTGATGATATCAGAGCTCACCTGATTTTCCCAGCACAATTAACACAGTGGACAGGTGAGTCTGGCAGGACTTCTCTTCCTTACTGATCCCACACTGCTGCTTTAAGGATGGCAGAATGTCCTGTCACAGCAATTTAAATGTCTCCAAGCCCGGCCTTTCCACTGTCTTACATCAGCAATTTGCAACTTTAATTTCATGGATGTCTGTAATTACAGCGAGGGGCACAGTGAAAACAAAAAGCAAATCTGAAGAGCTTATCAGCTTTGCTTCTTGGAGTGTTTTGCTGAATACTTTGGGTTTAATTTCCTCATGTTTTCCAGTAGGAGAAAAATATTTAATGCACAGACTCTGATTTGACTGTAACCTTCCCTGGGTGTTGCCTCAGCCCCAGGTGCAGTGGTGGAACCTGAACTGAGCAGGGGGGGGAGAGCAGGAGCACATTGTGCAGCAGCATCAGTCACTTCATCCCCAGGAACAGGGGGCACAGCCACCCAAAGCTCAGGGAATTCACCCAGAGCCTGAGCAGAGCAGACCTTGACATGAAGGACCAGTACATTTTCTCTCCCTCCCCTTATGTGGGGGCACATCTCAGCTTTCTGTCAAAAAAACAAGGCTTGGAAAATTTAGGAAGAAGCATTTTGGAAGCATGTGAGCATTCCATCAGAGTCACCTCCTGGCTCAGGAGGAATTTATCACAAGAGCAGGATTTATAGAAGAGCTGGGTAAAACCTCCGAGAAAGAAAACAAAATGTAATTAAGTCTCCTGTTAAGGTCCTATTTTAGAATTTTTGCTCAAATCCAGCATTTTGGGACATCACCTGCCCTTGCCTCACCCTGCCCCAGGGGCTGGGCTGCTCTGCCCTCCCCACCTTTGTTCCCTCCCGTGGGATGCAGCACCATCCGGCGCCTCGGCAGCATTGCCATTCTCATCTGACATTTCCCTTCCCTTCAGGTCCCCCAGCAGGTTCCAGCTTCTTCAGCTCCAGGATCTGACGTCTGGCAGACTTTTTCATCCAGCAGAAAATGAGCAGTGGCCACAGGTCACCTCTGCCCGTGGCTGCTCTCCGGATTGTTCCGAACCGAGGGGAACCCACAGCCCATTGTCACCCCGGAGCCCCGGCTGGTGACACTTCAGTGCCTTTAAAAAGACACTCCTGCTTTCTTCTCAGCATTTTAAAGAGGGATTGTCAACAGCAGTGAGGCTGTGAGGAAAGACAAAGGGCTAAAAATACCTTAATAAACCCAAAATGCGCGGAGGAAGTTCAGGTGGCGAGGGACAAGGGCACGGCAGCGCCGCACAAGCACAGGTTGCTTCTCCCCTCTCTCAGCTTTATTTTTGTACCAAGGCTACACTGAAATTTCCTGCTCATAATTCTTCACCTGAGGATGCTGAACGAGCAGCTTGTTGTGAAAACTCAATAGCTGGAATGTTGCTACCAGGGGTTAATTGTAATTGGGTACGTAAATCCCAGCCCGCGAGCGCAACTCTTATAATCACGTCCTCGGCGCAAATATTTGTTCTCATGAATTCGAAATGATCTCACTGTTAATATTTTCCACGTATTTGTTGTCTTCTGGCAATATTCCTTGGGCTGATCTGCAGGAACTGTTGGAGATGTTGAAGACCAGAGCGTGGGGCACCAAGGCATCTTTCAACCGGTCTCAGCACCTGAGTAACAAAACTTCTCTGTCCTTGATCCCGGCCCTCTGGTTTTCAGAGCAACTTTTTGATCAGCACAACCCCCTCTGTTACCAACTACAAGGACTCTCATTTTAAATTAGCCTCCTTATTAACATAAAAAAGTAAATAAAATGAGAAATGCTCTGCTGTCCCCGGGTTCTCCCAACTCAACGGACAATAAAAGCCAATTTACATTCCTATGCCAAACTTCATTTTTTTTTAATCCTCCTTTCATTTTTATGACACAAACCCAGTAATCAGGTATTAGTGCTGCTGTTGAACTTTACAGAGGATAAAATGCCAGATGATAAAAAACCTCAGTTGCTGCAGAGACACACCCCTGCCCTCCCAGAGGGTCACTGCTCTCCTCGTGTTAACAAGGGCACTTCTGGAGATGTCTCTTATTTTGATCATTTGCTTTTAAAAGGGAAGGAAAAAGACAACCTCAAAAATTCTAAGGAGTTCATGACACACAAATGTCTTTATAGGAACTAATTATCTGATATTGAAATCACTGTCCCTCAAAGGAAGAGAGGCAACACAAACCCCAGTGACTCAGAGCCAGCTTTGTTTTGGGGCTGCTGCTTAAAAAACAGCCAACTCCATCCATCCCCCAGCTGCTTCCAGCCAGGGAATGGTCATGGGAAAAACAGCTGATATCTAATGTGAAGAAATCCAGCCAAATTGACAGTTCCCATGTTTACTTGCAGCAAATCTCCTCAGCTGAAGGACACCAAGCGAGTTTAGAGCAGAAGCCCTGCCTGGCAGTGGTGCATTTGTGATAAACCAGGGGAATTGGAGACCTTGGCACAGGCTGTGGGATTCAGCCTTGATGAGGAGACAGTTCCCCTCTGGAGGGAGCCCAGGACATGGATTAAGGCCCTATTGCCTGTGTGTGAACTAAATCCACCCATGGATCTGTGCTGGGCTCACACCTCTGGAGGTGTGGGCAGCAGGAAGGACATTTGAGGTTTCCCCAGTGTTGGGTAAGAGCTGGAATGGGACCTGGAGCTTCCTGCCTCACCCCTTCACTGCCAGCACCTGGACCCTCATCTCCAACCTCCAGGGGCTCAGCTCTGCGTGTCTTGTACAGAGCAAGGAGTGACTAATTCCCAGATAAATATTAGTACAAAGACCAGTCACAGGGGTGTGAAGGTGCCTGGTCCTGTCACTGCTCATATGCAAACTCTCCATGGACAACACCTGGTTCCTTTGGAAGGCTTTTGCACATCTTCGTAATTCACACATCTGGAGACACCAGAAAAGCTCGAAATGGGGATCCTGCCACACCTGCCACCCAGTATTCATGCTCTGCCTAAAGGACCAGCACCTGAGGCACGACTGCAGCACCACTGCACAGCACAGAGCTCAAGGGCTGCCAGTGAGAGACAAATATCCTCATGTTTAAGCTGCATTTTTACCTTGAAAAGCAATTTGCAAACGCACGGAGCGATTCTGACAAGCCTCACTGAAACCACACGCACTGAGCTTGCAAGAAAGATGCTTTTACCCACCTGCCAGCCCTGGGCTTCGGGTTGGATGAATCTCCTTTCACTTTATCATCATCAGGGCTTAAAAGTGCTCTACAAGGCAAACTGGGTCTCAGGTTTGCAGAACTCCAGTGGGTTTCAGAGCGTGCAGGCAGCAGGGGGGTGTGTGAAACCTGTGAGCCTTCCATGGCTTTAGCCAAGGACGTCGATTTGTGATGGAAAAACCTGCAGGAGCCCAGCCAGGCACCCAGAGCCCAGCTGCTGGATGGGCTTCCACTCTGCTCTGTGACATTTAAGGCAGTTGGGAAAGGCCAAAGAGAAAAGGCAGCACCCTATGAATTCCTCAAGCCCTTCTCCAAAGGCTTGTGCAGGAATGAATTTGGTTTTGGAATGGGACAGCACCTGGGCTTCCTGCTCTCCCTTACTGCATTTTTGGGTTAATATTTTCCTGTGGATTGTTCTCTGGGGTGCACAGCACTAATTAACCCAGGGACTAATTCAAAAAATGCATTTGTTTCCAAGCAGACATTAAAAACTTTGGAAGAAGGCAACAAATATACAAGAAAGGAAAGGAACTAAAAGGCTTTGGTTAGAAAATTAAAGTTGTTTGCCATGGCTTGATGGCTTAATCAGTCGATCAATATTGTTCACAGGGCAGGCAGGGAGGGAGCCATGAGCTGTGATGAAAAATGCATGAGGGGACAAGGGAGACCTGGGAGTAGAAAATTAAAAAGTCAGCCTGTTACATTTGTCCAATATTGGCAGAGAAATTAAAGTGGTTTGGGGAGGGGTGCGGGGAGGGAAAGGGGAGCGGCTGCAATGTGCTCTGCGAATCTGCTGCGGGTTCCCTTCACCAGAGAAACTTTCACATTAATTAAGTTGCTTTCTTAGCAAAAAGATGGATTTTGTAACCTTTAGCACTCGCAAGCACCACGAGCACAGCAGGAGGGGTTTGCACAGGGGAAAATAAAACGGGATTTCTTCCCATCAGGGAGGTGATAGAGGAGCACGCTGGGCTCGGGGCAGGTGGCACCAAGGGACAGTGCCCAGGGTGAGGGGCTGCACCTCTCCTGCAGCATGAGGGGAGCTGGATGTATTCCTGCATGGAAAACAGCCACGCTGGGATGATGCAGCTCCACCACACACAGCCTGAGCCACTAAAGCAGCTCTTGTTTCTGCATCTGGATTAGTTTCCTCTCCTGTTAAATTTGGCCACTCCCGATTCCGCAGCAGCGCTCACCTTGCAGGAGGAATGCGGGTCTGGAAGATGCTCTGGAAGAGGTGAGAGCCAACCATTCCTTATGGATTACAGCTGTTTGCCTTGGAGATCAGAGCTGCTTTAAAAGCTGCAACAAACTCCAATGGTAAAAAAGAGCCAGGTCACCCATCCCGCAATTTAAATCACTT
The DNA here is from genome assembly GCF_003945595.2 of Pipra filicauda. Taxonomy (NCBI): domain Eukaryota; kingdom Metazoa; phylum Chordata; class Aves; order Passeriformes; family Pipridae; genus Pipra; species Pipra filicauda. Next base: position 2,683,055 of record NW_024103674.1, read on the forward strand.
TTGGACACCCACCCCTTCTAACTAAGGGTGAAAAATAACAATGCCCAGTATCCAGGTGCCAAAGCTGAGGAAGAAGACTGGAATGCTGTACTGTGAGAATGGCTCTGCAAACAGAAGTAACCTCCCAGCTTCTATCCTTCACATTCCAATAGTGTAGAAGTGACCTCCTAATTTCTCTCTCTCACATTCAGAACTCAAAGCAGCTTCTGCTTGCCCTGGAAATCCACATCTCAGGAATAATCAGGTACTGCCAACTGAGCTCACGGACTGCCAGGACAACAGGCTCAGACTGCACCCAAACTGCTGGAATTCCTAAGCTTTGCAAGAATTTAGACAGTTGAATTCCACTCCCCAAAAAGAAAATATTCCAACCTGTTGCCCTTAAAGGCCTACAGGGACAGAAATCCCTGCTCCTCCCAGGGCCTCAGAGAAGATTCCCCTCTGCTGCAGTTTCTGGGGGAATGAACGTGATGAACAGGTTTGTGTTGCACTTCAGTAAGACAATTATTTTTGTACTGAGGTACCTACAGTGAATTGTGTGACTTTCCATCAGACTCCTCAATTACAGGTTTAAAATTTCAGGCTCAATTAACACACAGACTTGGACGATCCTGTTTTCTGCAACTAATTATCTCCAAGTACCAAGACACGATTCCACGTAAAATACTTCTGTGAACTTCAGGATTTGCTTTCTACACCATTATTTAAGCATAAACAGAACAGAGCAGCCAGCAGTGCCTAAGGCAGGCTGGATACAGTATTATGACCTTTATATTAACAAAAAAAATTGCTTACACTATCAGAAACCCAGGCCTTCTAATTAGCACAGTAACAGGATGGAGAGAAGGGCTGTTTATTGCCAAGGCTCGGGCTCATCGAAGATGCAGAAGTCGTTCTGTCTTGGGTGATCTTTGCACTGAGGGGGCTACTTGGGTCAAGTAACAGCACAAAAAGTTTCCATTAAGTAATTCAACTGCGGCTGGATTTGAAATGGCCATTATCCCACTGCTATGGCAATTTGTGTTTGGTGATTGGGAGTATTATTATTCATAATAAGAATATGGAAAAAAAAAGAATTAGATCTCGTTACTAATGTCCTCAAACACACACACACTCAGTCTCCACACACAGTGTTGTACCTCTGAAGTCATAAACAGGTGTTTTCTTTCAATTCCTCTTCCTCTTTTGTATGAGCCAGTCCTGCACAGATTTCTGTGCCTAGAAAGCTGAAATTCCCACACCACACTCTGTCTCCACGGGAAGGAGCTGCTGGCTTTGGGAGCTCCACCTTTTATGTTACCAGCAAATACTAAATTAACTATTTAGTACCACACAACTACACCGTGCTACCCCCCCAGATTCTACACTTTTCAGTTTCCACAGCTCTGAAATGGGCTGTTTCAAAATGCTGTGCATTCAAATTCAATTAAACAAGTGTTTTAAAATATCTTTCAATTGACTGCAACAAAAGAATCCCTCCCGTCTCTGCCCTGGTTTTGTGTTCCCCTCATCCCCTTCTTGTTGTTAAACCTGATTCACTTCATTCAACACTCCTCACTGAAAACCAAACTCTGCCCTACCAAAGCCTGCAGGAGGGGCAGCTTTTCTTTCTGCAACAGAAGCTGGTCCACAGGCAGAAGGAAAATTAGTCTGCAGCACTGTACCTTAATGCCAATTAATTTAAAAATAAACACAGTGACAAAGGTTGTCCAGAGCTCCCCTTCCCAGCTCCAAAATCCAGATGATTAGTGAAGACTTTGTGGCTTGTAGAGGAAACAAGGGTGTGTTGGTGGGGATGACTGGAATTAATCAAACCTGCCTTCAGGAGAGGACAGAGGAAATGTGGAGTCCTCAAACAATACCAGAGAAGGCACTTCATGTGATACAACCCCAGGGCTGGGACAGGACCAGGGACCTTCCCTGTCTTTGGGGGGAAGGAAAAACATCCAAGGCTTGTAAGAGCAGAACTCTCACATCCATTCCAAGCAGAGCAATTGCTGGGAGGGATCCTACTCTTCTCCAGTGTGTTCCATGTACATTTTAAATCATTTAGGAAACACGCTGTATGCCTGCTCTGCAGAAACTGTGCTTTAGGGCTGAATTATTTCACTACTTTCAGTTCTAAAACACGACTGTCACTGCTCATCACACATTTTCTAACCACTTAATACATGCAGATTCTGTTAACATTTCTCATTACAATTTTAGTAAAGGGAAACATCTGTTTCCCCCCCCGCCTTAGAAAGTACGTTGCATCTTCCAAACTGCCACATGCCTTTGAAATTCCACGTTTAATCAACACCATAATCTCTTCCACAAAAATACCCCCAGCACTCAGATAAGCAGCCATGCAACAACCACCAGCCCCCACCATTTCAGCATGGTTGAATGTTTCCAGTTTTCCTAAAGAGCAACCCACACCAAACCCAAGGGTTTTGTTGATCAAATGATGAAACAACCAGCACAAGTTTGGGAATACAAAATATATTTCAAGCTTATAAAAGTCTTCAACATTGCAAATTCTGCCTCAAAACACAAACTGTACATGGATATTTTCATTGGGGTGTAGATCATGATGATCAGGTCTCCCCAGACAGATCATTTCACATCATACACAGATCTTCAAAACACCTCAGTCTCACATGTGCCCTGCAGAGCAATGGCTTTTAAAGAGTCAAATGTATTAGTGCAACCTCAGTGCTTAGTACAGGTGAAAGGTTCAGAAATGGAACCACCTCTCAGACCACCAGTGCCCTCCCAAGAGCAGAGTGTTGACTCCTCACGGTCTCATCTGGGCTACTACTGCCTGCAAGTGTCATGAAAAGCTTCCAGTGTTCGGAAATCCCTCCAGGTGGGTGGAAGGCCATCCTGCAGAAACTTTCCGCAGCGCTGGCAGGGAGCCTGGAACAGCTTTATGTAACTTCTTAACCAGGTCTAAAAGGAAAAGGGAGAGAAATTAAAGAAAACTGGCTATGGATGTTCCCCTTTGTCATCATTCTTGTCAAACAGTAACAGCAAGGACAGAGGATGTACCTTGGCGAGGCCCCAGTGAGGTACACGGTGATTTTATAAACAGAAACACACCAAGTATTACAAGGTCAGTGTATAGCTGAATTCCCACTTTATTAATCATCTTTTGCTTTTTTAGTCACTTAAGCAAATTTGTTAATAGAAATTCCTGCCCTCTGAGTCTGCAGCTCGAGAATCACGAGGGAAGGTGGGTGTTGTAACGCGCCTCATATTTTTACTGGAATATAATTGTTCTTGATCAGTGCCTTCTGCAACCAAATATTGGCTTGTTTGTTCCCATGATCATCCCTCACTCCCCTGATGCAATCACACTGGAAAGGGCTGGACTCCTCAGAGCTGGAGACAGAAGGGCTCCCACATCCAGCTAACGAACTTCCTCTCTAATGTGATTTTAGGATCGATACTCGCTGGTCATAAAAAGAATGAACCATTTTAAACCTGATTACACTGATGACTGTATATATAAAAGGCTGAACAACACAGACTAAGTTCAGGTGTTCCCAGGTAAAGTTCCTGCCTCTAAGTGGGTTGTTCCCATTGTCATACACAGCAATGAGCGTTTACATAACCCAATTCCCAACTCCAGGAGATACACAACTGAAAACCCCCTAGACCAGCAGATTTATACTGTGAAGGATGCACATGAATCTTGTCATTTAAAGTCCTATTGAATTACATCGATAAGAGAAAATTGCTCTCTGAAGAAGAGGTCAGCTGAGTTTATTGAAACAAATCCTTCCATCTTCATCAGAGCCTTCTCTATAGCAACCAAACCCTCGGCCGTCAATAACTCTCCTCCAAAAGAACTAGATCTTCTCTGGGTTTAGCAGTAAACACAGGGACAAGGGCAACACAACTCTACAAGTAAATTGCTGTTATTTACTTCAGCTTGGATGGGCTTTGCTTGCACTACAGAGAAATCGAATTTTCTGAACCATAACACAAAAATAGGTAAATGAAGTTAAATTGTGCGCTCCAGACATCTGTTGTCAGGAAAAAAAAAGGAACGGGTTCTTCATTGCCATCAGAGAATTAGGGCTTCAGAACATCCTGTCATGTGGATTGCACAACTGACATGTGAAAGGCTCAACATATTGACACTTGTGCTGTGGGGCTGGTTTTGCTTTGTTAGAAGTTTTCGTGTTTTCCCCAATCAATGCTGCAGGTCCTCGGCTCACGCAGACGTGCGACTCGCTCTGTGAAACAGTCATTTTCAGAAACATGTTGAACATGGGTCTGACCACTAACAGTTGCTTCCACCTTTCAAAACCTATTATTTTAAGATGCTCTCCAAGAGAAAAAGGCCTTTGCAAATCTCTCATCTCAGTGGCCTTTTCATTAAATAACCAATCCAGCACAGCAGGGAGGGGAGTTGGATTGTTCTGCAATTACACAGTGGAAATTAAGGATGTAAAAGAACCACTGCTAAACACACCTGAAGACTGTGAATGGCAAAATTAGATTGTTGTTTTCCAAAGTTTCAGCTGCACTGCTCCAGGTGAAGGGGTAACATAACGGAAGGAAATGAAGGAAAAATCTGAATTGCAGAGAAAACCTCTCCCAAAAGCCTCCTGTGGAGACTGCAGCAGAAAGAACAGCAAAAGTCTCCACTGCCAAAATTCATCTTGATAGAAGGAATTCTGAATAATAGACTCTTCTCACCCTCTGATTAACAGGGCTGCTTATACACAAGTTTATTTCACAAATACTATTCTAAATACAAACAGAATTAAAGGTGATAAACTTAAATCTGCATGTCAAGCAGAATAGTACTGGATTAATTTTACTCAATAAGAAAAGACCTGAATACTCCAAGTATTTCCTTGATTCTCCAAAACACCTGCTGCTGTGCTCAGTGAGTACATGCTATTCCTTAGGAACAGAGTTTTGGCTGGACATAGATACAGCAAAATGAAACCCTCCCCATCCTGTTCCTGCCTCTCACCATTCCCTAAATAATGCCCATCACTTCCCATACTGGACAAGCTGCCTCAGCTGGAATACACCAACTGGGAATTTCCTCTTACCAGGGAACTTCCAGTGGAGCATTTTGTACATCCAGACCTTGACTCCTGGCACAGCAGGAACAGTGTGAAAGGGCTGGGCCATAAGGAAAGAATTTGGCTGGGAGAGTTTTTCCCAACACTAATTATCCCAAGGTAATGAGAACAAGCCCTTCATCCCTATCCTGGTATGAGAGACAAAGAATTACAGTCTCCACTGTCCATCTTATATAAACAGGGGGAATCACAACTTTATCAGAACTTCCTGATGTCAATCACTTTAAGCAAACTCAAATCTATCTGGAAAAATGTCTTTTCCAACACACTCACCATGAAGGACCTGACCACCACATCTGGCATCTGAGGCAGCTGGTAGTGCAGCAGAGCAGTGGTTGCATGATCTGTCACCTGCATCAGACAAAAGCAGAAAATACCTTTATTAATTCTCTATTTCAGACAAAGTAGTGTTAATCTGCAGGAAAACTGTATAAATTCCCTGGGGAAGCAGGATTACTCAGTTTCGTTTCCTCTGAAACCAGGAATCAATTATTATGATTATGGTTTATAAATACTTGCATTACTAAAACATTTGTGATAGAAAGCTTTTTAATTTCCCAGACAGAGCCATAACAAGATCACACATCCAGGAATCACAGCTGGACACAATATATATAAAATAGGTATTATAAATATAAATATATATATTTACAATACACAAGAATAATTACAAAAAAAATCAGGAAAACTAACCATTTCTTTAAAAAGACTCTAATTTTTAAATTATTCTTGAAGGGGCCTGTTTCTGACAGCTATGATACAATTCTCTAACAGTATTCAGCCTGGCAGCTTCCTCAGTTATCAGTACAGTCAACAGTTGCTGCTTCTTAGAAATTCTAGGCTGAATGGAAGAAATTATTCAAAAAATTCCTTGGGCTGGACTATTAGAGAACTCAAACCAACAAACTACGAGAGCTCTTTCACATATTTTAACCTGTAAATCTCATAATGGTCCTCATCAGTAATATCAAAGTATCCAACAGCATACATGACTTTATAGAGAGTGATTAAATTGTTCTAGTTCTAACATGAAGGAGTAGTGCTCTTCTCAGGGTTTGTCTATATACTGTAGCAAATTTTGAGTAAGACAAAGTGTGAAGTGAAATTCCCATTGCTATTCCCAGCTAACTCCAGCTGTTCCTGACTTGTAGCTGGTCTAATTCAGCAACAGGAGTTGTGCTGGAACACTCCAACTTTCACTGGAGGAAAGAGAGGCTCGTGCTGGGAGCTATTCAGGGAGGTGACTCTGTCAGAGAGATATTTCTGAATAAATCCATGTATAGCCAGGCTCTAATTCACACTGTACAAACTTCCTCCACAGAGCAGCACATCACATCAGCCTGGCCCACGCTGAATCCAGCTCTGTGTTATCCTGCTATTTCAGAAACAGGATCTGCTCCCCGGCGCTCGCACAAACCGACTCCAAAAGCTGCTCCATTCAGCATGAGCAAGGACATGTGATTCTGACATTTGGAAGGGAAAACTTTTGGGACTTTGCACATTCTGGCGAGTTTGAAAAAACTACTCACAAAATGGACCTCAGCCTGTTTTAGCCATTTATACGTTAGCATAGAGAAAATAAATATCAGAAATAACGTGATTAGGAGTGGATTAATAGCACAGCACAACTCACACCAGCCATTTCCCTTAAATACATCTCATGTTGTATTCAGAAGCCAATCCAAGCCCTACCAGCTATCTGAATTTTTTTCTTTTAGGATGGTGTTTTTACAGGATAGTACCAGACATGTCAAAGAATAGAAAGTTCTGAAGATATTTATGAGCAGCCGCTCTCCTTCTGCTGTATTTTTACTTCTAACAAACTGTGGCTTGTTTTTGTTTTTGTTTTTTTTTCCTGAATGACAAAGTTGTTTTCTCTTGGCACTGAAGAAAGTTGCTTAAAAAAAAAAAATACTGCTATTAACAAATTTAAATTGACTGTCCACTTTGGCAAAGTTACCCATATGCTGTTCCTATTGTAATGTGGAGCTAATGAGATTCCTTGGGGAGATAAAAGCCATCCCAGCATTGCTGGAACACTAATAATGCTTCCTGAACAAAAAGAAGGCAATTTCTACCATAAGCAGCTGCTGGTATCCAAAAAAGATCAAAGTGGGTGTTAAATCCGAGGAAGAGGAGAAGGGAAATGACCCCTCCCCTCCCTCCCCCACCCAGAAAAGAGCTGGGCAATGGAGAAACTGGGAGGGCATGGGAGTGAAGAGAGAATTAACCCTCCAAGACAACAGAGATGGTGAGAGAAAGCACAAACCAGCCACGATTAAAAAAAGAAGAGGAAAAAGGAAAAAAAGAGGAGGAGAAAAATAACCCAAAAAGATCAATACCCAGCTTTACTAATGGCAATAGGATTTCACACCAAAGCAAAGCAAAACAAACTGCATATGCGCCAGCTCACTTCGGGGACACACTTTTCTTCCAGCCAAGCTGGAATCAGAAACTAATTTATTCTGGGTGTAGGATGATATTTTGTACATTTCAGGGTTTTATTTTATTAACTTCACTTTTATGGCTCTGCCTTACCCGCTGCTATCTAAGTTATGGGTCACTTTCTAATTTCTCTACCTGTTTTTATAGGGGAACACATTCTGGAGAGCACACATCGATTGGGACTGAGCTGCTCCTCTGCACCCTGAAATAGATTTTCAAGAGATCTTGCAGAAAAGTTCAATATTTCACAATTCCTCTATTGAAAAGCACTTGCGTTTCTTGTCTGAGAAAAGGTAAAACAAGACAATCTCCTGCAGCACAATTCTGCTAAATAAAATAGCTACTGTTTAACTAAACACTTGGAGGCTGAGCAAAAGAGACTTCAGTTACATGGGAAAAAAAAATTCTGGCAAAGAGACTCAGTTTTTCACAGAAAGGGTTATAATGCATTGGAACAGAACTGCTCTGCTGGAATATGCTTTCCAAAGGTGACACATCCAAAAAATGGCTTTATTGGGCTTTGATGACACTGGTTAGTCACACAGTATTCCCAAAGCTGGAAAATCCATTAAAAAAAATACAATTCTACAAAATTCACAGGTGGACAAAGCTGAGCAAGTTCTTCCTGTAACTGGGATAAGCAACATAAAACCAAAGACCTAAGATACAGCTTTGCTCCACCACAGACCAGGTATGTTCCATGGATGCATTAAGCTATACCTGGCCTAAAAACTAAACCATAAAAACACAAACATCACATGACTAAATTATAACACCCCTTTCTCTCCTAGTATTTTATCTCACTGCCAGGAAATATACTTTTCAAAAGTAGGTGCAAAGCTTCCTTTAAGAGCCACAACTTTCCTTGCCACTTATTACTAGTTTTTTCCCCTCAGTGACACTGACAACTCCCTCTAATATAAAGGGATTCTCTAAATCCCCTGGAAGGTTTTTAATTTTTTTTTTCTAACCCTTGTAAGTTCATGGCCTTAACAGCAGCCTGTAGCAATGAGCTCTGGAGGCTGATCACAGCACTAAGAGAAAAAAAAGAAAAAAGAGGAAGTTATTTTATTAGTGTTTAGACCTTTTACAGTGTGGAAAACTGCATGAGAGCCTTTGCTCATTTCCAAGGATTCCCATTACTTAATTTTCTCTCCAAGAACACATCTGAGTCTCTCTGGAGGAATGTGGTGCTTAGAGGTGCTGGGAAGGATGATGGATGGAACAGATGCTGATGAACTCACACAAATCCTTTACACACCCTTCCCCACTCCCAGGTCAGGAAACCACTACTAGACCTCTCTGAAACGTAGGATTTATCCTTTGTTTTCAGAGCTCAGAGAGTGTTTAAGTTATTATTTTGCTTGTTCTGCTGATTTGGACTGGGTCACAGAGGTTTTATTTCGCCCAAGGAGGTCTTTGAACAGAGCCAGGGACTGATCCTGCACAGGAACAGCCCATCTCCTCTCCTTGAACAGACAGCAGCAGCAGCCCAGAATTTCTCATGCATGCATTCATCCTGCATGTGATTTCACTCTCAGATTATTGACAAGAATACATCTTCATACATTACAATACTTATGTGCCCTTGCAGTGGTGAAAATTCCCTCACTGGGATCACACACGGATCACAAACAGCTGGACAGGCATGAACAGCTCCTCAAAGTTTTGGTTAAAATGTGCTTTGGGGAGAAGCATATCAAGCCAAAACAAAACCTGTTTGTGGCATCATAAAACTGGTAAGAGTATCTAGGCGAAAATAAGGGTGGGACTCCGAGATCAGAACGAAATATATGGGTTTAAAGCCTTTGCATATGACTTAAACAGCCAAATTGACCACAGGACCCAGCAACACCAGCTATACTGCTCATAATTGAGCACCTTGATAAATGACAATTAATGTCTGACACCATCTCCCAGTTTGATCTACTCACAGCAGTTCCACTATTCAACGTTTTTCCCTTTTTTTTGAATGCAAAAGTATGAGATTTCACCATTCTCTACAATATGTATTTTTTTAACTCTCTGCATAATGACCTGGAATTATGCAGCCCTCATGCATCCTATTCTGCCCACCAACATTTAAGCCTCAAAATCATTCCTTATTTCCTGTTTCATTCTTCTTCTGTTAGTGGATCAGGAGACACGAGGTGTTAAAATAAGGAGGTTTAAGATGAAAACAGTCGCCGCTCCTACAGAGCTTAAATGCCACACCAACATGGAAGCCTGAAAAACCTTTTCTTTGCTCCTTGTGCTTCTGCCCTTTCAGCCTTCCCTCTCATTTCTCAGCTCCATTCTCTGAATCTAACCCTGCTGGTCTATTCAATGCCAATAAGGCTTATTCACCCCAGGACCAGCTTCAAGGAGTCTCCAGGGAACTGGGAAAATGACTGTACACTTTACCAGTAATGGGCCCTCCGGGAGCCGGCCCCCATCAGGTTATACACACTGTCTAATAAGAAGGGGAGAGAAAAGCCTTGCTGACACAGCCAATGTTTGCAAACAAAAAGTCAGGACAAATTTAGCTTCGTTTGACAGGGTTGGATTGAAGATCAGAGGTCTCTGGTCCTTAACCTAGAAAGTCGTGCTGCAGCCCTGTGAGAATTTGACAGGTCTGCAGCTCCCCCAGGCAGGGATCTTGAGAGCTCCAGATGTTGTTTCTATTATCACTGAAAACAGAGCCTGAGAACCTGGTGCAGGTTTTAAAGAGAAATGGCCCTGCCCTTCAGAGGGGGGAGCAGTTACTCATCCCTATTTTTCCTTCTCAGCACAGCACTTCCACATTGCCATACTGGTGACTGCAAAAATTACTTTAAAGCACACCGATAAACAAATGGTGGTCTACTTCCCACTGTATTACCCTCCTCGATGCTAAAAAAGAATATTTAATTAATTAATTAATCTCTGGGGTAAAGAATCAACTGCAGCAAAGTTTCGCTTTAATGCTCCACAGAGAGGGAGAGCAACCAACCTCCCCAAAAGCTGTCCTTTGATCTCCAGCAGGTTAAAATCACAGGTCAAACGCCTTCCCTCCTGACTGCAACTGAAATCTTGGTAGGGAGATACACAAATACAGCCCATGTGCCCCATTTCTGACCCCTGTTTTTACGCCCTTTCGAGTCCCTGACTCCCATTTGTTTCACAAACCACAAACGTGGATGAAAGGAAGCTGGAGACTCCAGCTCCTTGAACTGTGGCTTGAAGGTAAGAAAACTGGAATTTAAACCAGGATCAATCTGAACTTACAGCATTTTGACAAGAGGCCTTCAAAGAGGAATCTTCTCTTCCTCAAAAATAGCAAGATATAGATCTTTCTAAAATACACTTTAACCTTCTCAGTAGTTTTATTTTTATTGCTCCCATTCTCTCATCGGTCTTTCCTTACTTTCTGTCACGGAATTTATTCCAGTAAGTTGCTCTTTTTGCTTACACCATCACGGGAAGAGGAGCAGCCAAAATAACATCACGGAAAATATTTCCAAACTCTGCTGAGTTATTAAACTCAGGTCCCGAGGAGAGGGGGGTAACTAACCCCTATGAAAACAACAAAACAAAATCCAAATAAACCTGAAACAGTCCTTCCTTCCCCACAAGATTTAAACTAGAGAGAGAGTGCTTGAAGATTCCTCATGAAATTTTAAGGCTAATGTAGTATAATCTCCAGTTTCCTATTCCAAATCATGGACCGGAACTGCGATAAATCCAAATTAAACAACAGCAGAAGTGATCTTCTTTTCTACTCACAGTTTTCCATCATTGCAGATTATTGTTTGTCATTTGCAAGTTGTGATGACAGAGAATAAATTCTGAATTTTTTCACATAAGAGCCCAGATCTTTAAAATAAACTCCACATATCTCCTATGTGCCTTAGGTAGAGAGAAATGATGTGAGACTTACCTTCTGAAAAACCTGATAGTTGGATTTAGACCATATGTCAAGCTATGGAAAAAAAAAAAAGCTATATGTTACCACATATAAAGAAGCAGCTGTTCAAATTAAAAGAGCAAACAGATCAACAGAGATGTAGCTCTCAGTTCACTTTTTTGACCCAACTGCCTTCACCTGCTGCAAACCAAGAAAGGGAATTAATAATGTAAGATTTCCTTTGTATTGCAATGAGGAATGAACATGGTTCAGCACAATTTCAATAGAAAAATTATATATACAAGACCTGTTGAATTAATGTGTTCTTTTTAAAAAGCAAAATCTTCATTTGTATGGGGCTGTGGCTGATCTATGCAAATATTCATCAGCTTCAGTCTATTTCTAAAATGAGAGCATTTTTACTAAGTTTATGCTTGTCTTGTGTTGAATAAGTGATTCAGTTACAAAGACACAAAGAACGTTTAGCTGAATTAAGCCAAAGCTCTGGTCTACTGGGGCTAAATAAAACATCCCTCAGGAAACTGCATTTACATTTGCAGACAAAAATCACACTAAAAGAGATTTAAGGTTGTAGATAACTGCACACATCTATGACTCAAATGTGTGCTCAACTATACCCAAACTAGAGGAACAAAACTGAAATGTAAGTTTTATTAGCCCCCAAACCCAGAAGGTAAGGCTGGGTTAACAATCCTTGTTAAACAACCCAATGGCTCAGTGTTAAACAATTACAGCTGACCTGCCCATGGCTCAATTTGCCCTGTGCAATATCTTGTATTCTGACAAGGGAAAGCAGCAAGGAAAAACAAGAGGAATTTCCAGTCCCAGACTTGCAAATCACTTCTTTTTTTCCCCTACAGATTCCAGTATACTCAACAATTCTATGTGCACAAAATTTGTCACAGGAAAGGTGTCTGATACAGCATTAACCTCAGGAATCTTAGACTAGTCAGAAGAAGAAAAAATTCTGAGTGAATTTATGAAGCAGGGATGACCCCTCTAGTGCCTGATACCACGGTTGGACATGTGTTCCCAAAATGGGGGTTTATCTCCTTCACTGGTACAATTGATTACTTTATTTCTGGCTTCTGTACCCGTTAAGTTCTAACTGACATTACAAGTCTTTTAAAAGGCACAAAAAGAGTCTGAAATCAAGGAAATCATGTAAAGTGAGTAAAACACATTATAGGGGGCGGGAGAGGGAACAGACGGGGAAGGATCTGAACCCACATGATTAATTCACAATGCTAAAAATGTTCAGAATGCTAAAAGCTCTCATTCTTTTAAGAGTAACACTATTAAGTGGCCCATGTCCAAATGCTGGTACAGCTGAGACTCTTGTATCCCCAGTCCTCAGTCTGGACAGGAGGGGATGTTAAAGACTTCCCAAATCCCTTCAGGATCGATGCTCCATGGCTCAGCACCGCTGACCTTGCCATGAGACAAAAGGCAGCTGAGGTCTCAATGCCTTTTCCAGGTTGGATGAAGACACAAGTACCCTGAGGCACGTCCCTCCAAACCTTTTTACATTTCCTGGCTCTTGGGGTGGGATCAAGAACCTGTGTGAACACCAACACTCAGAGGGTTCAGCCCAGACTTGGACCCAGGATTGATTCACATGGTATTATTCGACCTGTGCCTGCTGGGAAGGCAGCACTGCACTTCCACATTAGAAAAATCTACATTTGAAAATAAAAAATTAATGCATATTTAAAAAAAAAAAACAAACTGTTTTCATGTAATTTAAGGCTTTCTTTGACCGCAGAGCTGCTGTAATTGGCATGTATATATGGTTTTGTTAATCTCTAGTGATCAAACCAAGTATGTGATCCTCTCTAGTTAGACTCAGAAAAAGTCCACTTCAGATGCTGCTTTAAGATGAGCCCAACAGGTTCTGAATGTTCATTAGCTGGCACGGAGATGGAAAAGCTGAAATAGTAATGAATGTCTGTCTTACAGACATGATGTTCTCCACGATAAAAAAAGGAAAGAAAGAAAAAAGAAGAAAAGAAAAAGCCACCAATTCCCCCCCCTTCCATGCATACATCCTAAATGAGTGCCCACCTTTCCCCCTGAAACTGAGGATTAAGGCAGAGGCAGATTAAAGAATGCATCGTTATAGGTCTATTATTCTTCAACTTTTCACTTTCAATCAAGACACACATTTGTAACTAAAAAAACTGCTGAAAGCACAATTTCAGGGCATCCTCTGCATGTGAATTAAACTGGGGCTTTTTTTCCCAGTGCCCCCTCTCCCCACCCACCCCCAGCAGCTGTAACAAGAGGCCACTTTCTGAAGGTCGTCTGAACGATTTCAAAGGCGATAACAAATCAGAATGTTCCTGCATCTGATATCAAACAGGTCCGGTGCCAACACTTATTAGAGAAATCGGATTCAACCCCCCCTTCACCCAAACACACACACATCCAGCTTTGAAGTGGTGAGAATGCAGGGATCAGAAATTACCCGAGAGACAGCTCTGCCTGTCTTTGAAGCTTTCCTTTGATACGACTATTTCTTTTCCTCTCTTACGCTAGGAGGCTAAAAGCTGCCTTTTCTTATTGATATGGGGTAATTAATGAAGCCATAGCATTAACATAACCCAAGTCCTTATCAGGAGAATTCAACTGAGACACTTATGTTTCTTTAGTTAAGTCTAAGGGATGCAAAAATAGGAATTTGGCAGCGCTGTGAAGCACCCACTCCAAATATGCCCTGTCAAGGTGGTTCTTGGCCTCTCTACTTACAAAGACAAGCATGGAATTATTATACCCAAAATTCCCAATATGTTTTTATTTTTATTGGCAGACTAGGGCTTCTAATGGCTCAGCTGACCATCTACCTGCCTTGCAAGGGTGAGTGCATGGCTTCATTTACTCCGGAATCGGGACACCACCAGTAATGAATTGCTATCCATGGTTAAATTCCAGTGCACAATGAGTATGTCACAGTTTGAAATTAAGGGTGGCACTGTGCCATCACTAAAATCACGAGGCTAATTAAAATGCATCAGTCTGTGGTGGACATGATGGGTTAGGATGGTGAGCAAGAGACTGCAGAGCGAGCAGGTACAGCACCCAGATATGTCACACCTGCCAGTTCTCACCTATTGTTTTTGCAAAGTGTCACCAAAAATGTCAAAGTTATGCAGCTGGCAACTTGGCAAAGACATATTCTGCAGGGTCTGTGAATAATTCACGAGAGAAGTACATGAAGCACTTAAGAAATGCAATGATTCTGTCTGTATAAGCAAAGCTTGAAAATAAAACCCCAGAATGGAGTGTCTTGTTTTACTCACTGCAAGCTTGAAATCTCTATTTTTTCACCTTAATTCTGAAAGTATTTCAATCTATAAGAGGGAGGGCCCAATTTAACTAGACTTCACAGCAGAAACCACGTAAAGCTTTCCTGTAAGTACCTGTCAAACTACACAGCACAACACGTGAGGAAAGAGCAAGATAAAGCAACGTGGAAAATGCAATCTCAGCTTTCCTGGGTACCTGTGGTGTGTCCCTGTGCAGTTCCACAGCTATGAGAAACACCCATATTTGTGGACTTTTTTCCTAGATTTGCCCAGGAAAGGACCAGAAGACCATCAACACCTCTGCTGTTTGCATTCATCTCTTTCCTATATCTTCCCAATAATGCAAAATTTGCTAAAACAGTGTATTTTCAGTAATAAATGATGACTACCTTATCAGTGAGGAGATCTTTGGCCTTTCTGTGCACAGTCCCTTTCGCACTCATTCTCTATGTGACCAGTTCTTTGGTTGAGTACCACTGAATTTATCTGGTTGCCCCAAACCCTGTTGTGCTTGGACAAAATCCTCCACTGAATTTCACTTTTTTTACTTAAAGGACCTTCTGACTTGTGCAGTTTGGAGGGTGACTCAACAGATCTTCATCCAGCTATTTTACTTAAAAAGTACAGCTACTTATCCAGTGTCACTTCTTCAACGTGGCTCACAGAAAAGACAGGCACTTCAGCATTGCCATATTGTTTGATAAGCACCTAGTTCATCTTCTCACTGCTGTTTACAAATATTAAATGCTTCCTGGGAATATATAAGCTAACTCCCAAATCAACAATAACTGTGTAAACTGCTCACTGGAAAAACGATCACCTCCTACTGTGTTCCTGAGTGTTCTCTGTATTTCTGGTATTTAATAAAGATGATACTCACTGATGTTTTTCTTACTCTTCCGTGTCTCTCCTGAATGCTAGTGCATTTTTCTTGCTATCAGGCTACAAACTGAAAAGTCAGACTCGTATGGTGAAACCTCACTGAAGTACTTTCCCAACAGCATCTGTTGTGACAGGGAAGGAATTGCAATGGACTGTGTTTGTAACTCACTGTAATCGCTCATTCCCAGCAGGCACAATGAGGAAAGCAAATCATTGCAAGAGCACAATCTTATTCTTATTCTCCAATTACCAGTGTAGTTAATTAGGGAAAAAAAAAAAAAAAGAGCTCACTGTTTGTCAATATGTGCTCCAGTTGGCAAAACTAGCAAGCTACGCATTTATTTAATCTTGAAAGCCAAATTTACTCGTGATTTAAGCGGCTGCAACTCCAATTCTACCTAAGTCAAATGAAATGTTCCTATTTATACCTGAAGCACAGACCTTCAGGTTTGCAAAATCCCCAGGATGCCCGATGGAATAGCAAACTGCCACGTAAAGGTCACGGGAGGGACACTCCTGAGAGCAGCCTCACAGCCCAGGGTTGGACACAGAAAGCTAAATCGGTAGAAAACAGACTCCCCTGCAGACTGGCTTAAAGCAAGAAGATAAGCCAGGTGTTAAC
Source organism: Pipra filicauda (assembly GCF_003945595.2). Classification (NCBI taxonomy): domain Eukaryota; kingdom Metazoa; phylum Chordata; class Aves; order Passeriformes; family Pipridae; genus Pipra; species Pipra filicauda. The sequence goes on from NW_024103674.1 coordinate 2,699,285, forward strand.
ACCGATGCTCTAGAGGAGCTGAACTGCTCCCCACTGACAGCAGGCAAAGGTTAGTGCCCCGTGCCCAGAGCTGGCCTTGGCAGGTCCCGCTCTCCCCTCGCAGCAAACGACACCAGAGGAACAGTGTGGGGCTCTCGGGAGAGTTAACCTTGAGCTAAACAGAAGCTCAATGCCAGATGCTGAGTTTCAGAAAGGAACTCCTTACTTAGCTTTTCAGCACATATAGCATTATTGTATTTCAAGGGAGCTTCAAAGGAAACTGGATTCATCAGAGAAAACGAGCACACCCAAATGAAGTGTGACACAGGAATCCATCATGCACTGTCACTGCTCTTTTGGCAGACTATCATTTCACTTCCGAGCAGAACTTGGGGTGAAGAGGGACTAGGGCTGTAACTCTGTATTTATATGCTAATATACAGGGAGTATAGAGCAGCTGCTTCTGCGGCAAACTGGTATTTAAACCCGCATATTTGCATAATGCAAATCAAAATCAAGCAATTTTTATTTTACTACGTCTTAGGCCAGTCCCCCGCCCTTCGAGGGAGAATCTCTCACCTGGGAAATGCAGCTGCAGCTGCACTATTTCCATCAGCAGCTCAGCTCCTGGCCTTTTCCAGAGAACAGAGGCTCAGACTCAGAGCCACTGAACTCTGGGTCAGTACACAACGTGCTTCTGTGTGCTAAAATACAGTTATCACTTCTGAAAGGAAAAGAAGTCTCACCTCATTATAACATGGCCTATGGGTGCCAAATACTCATCTTGATATAATGAACTTTTTATTTTAATAGGCTTTATAATCAGAAGGGAAAGCTCCAGAGAGACCATGTGAAACATGGAGGTATTTAGTGCTGTTACTGGCAACAGAGAGTCCTGGCGGATGTCCCTGTAAGAGAGATCATTCCGCCCTGGAAAGAGAACCAAGCGGAGCTGAAGGGCCGTCAGGTCCCATTAACATCTCCTGCTGCACTGAAGAGAACCATATGGAGCGTGTGCAGGTACAAGGAATCTCAGGGTTCAAGCAGGGTGAACTGTGCACAACACAAATCACTTGTGGAAGCAGGTAACACTTGCTTTAGGAGCTGCTGTTATGCAAATTATTGGGGACTTATCTATGCAAGATCCTCTCTGTTGTGTTTGTCAAGTCGAGCACAAAACCAGCCCAAGATTTCCCAGTGGTTCTCAGAAAAGAGAAAGCTGAACCTTGGGCTACTGATGTGCTGCTACACTGCAAAAAGGTTTTCTCAGCAGACACTACTAACGGGGGTCTAAGGTGATAAATCAGAAATTCAAGCAAAGGCTTCGGAGCTTAGAAAGAAGTCAGAGATTTGGGTATGCAAAATTCAAGCAAAGCACGACAAATTTAAACCAGTGCATTCTGCAAACACCCACAGCCTTTGCCAGTTCTGTGTTTCCAGTGTACTTGTGAGGGGATCCCTGTTTTCTGTCATGTAAATACCAGGTACAAATGAAATGTGATGTGGTTGGATATGCAACAACCCACCTTGCCATCTTCGGTGTAGACATTCTCGTTGTACCCTTTGACGATTGTCCGGTCAATGAAGAGGCTCCTCATCACCACTATCACTTTTAACACTTTTCCTAAGGTAACCTGTGAAGAACAGGAGAAGGACAAAAACAAGCTGAAGGCGAGTCGACGGTGTCTGAATTCATAAGACCATCAAGTTAACAGCTTAAGTTGATGCAATTTCGGTTTTCAATATTTTATAGAGAGACCAAAATAAAAGATCTAAAAGCAGCGTGTGTTATGAGGAGGAGAGAGACTATAAAGTGCAGAACAAACAAACATTCATTTGCAACTGAAAATGTATAGTTCACAGAATTCCCTTGTGCAGACATGACACTGCCAAGCAATTCTCTCCATTTTATTAACACCACAACTCAATAACTTGTCAAAAACAATGGGCAAATGTGATTATTTTCGATGAATTTGATATTCTCCAATATAAGTCCACTTAGAGAAACACAATTTGAAAGAAGAATCGGACTCTCCTAATGCTGGCTTGTAAAACCATGCCATGAGTTTAATGGAAAACATTTTCGGTCCAATAAAAATGTAAAATTATTTCAAAGGAAACTACAGCTTAAAGTAAAAATGTTACATTTTCTAAGGTTTAATTTTCTCCTGTCAAAGTGCTAAAGTGCAAAGAATAAAACCAGTATCATGGAAAACATATAAGGTCAGTCAGAATATAACAACAGAAATAAGCCTAAATTGTATTATTGACAAAAATGCAATAATGAAGGCATTTTAATCTAAAAATCAATTTACATTTCAAAGATGAACTTGCACTTCAATACGGTTAAGACGTGTGTCTAACGAGAATTCTGTCACTGTGTTTTGTTATACAGAGATTATTAGAGAGTATTTCCTCACCCACAAAAGCATAAAATCGAGACAAAAAACCCCAATTAATTCATTTTAATATTTCCCAACCAGCAACGGCTCATTTTCTGTCAGTGTCCCAACATTTCATCCTGTATAGATTAACACACACTAGAACAACTGTGGTTTAACTGCTGACCTCAGCAGACAAACCCACACCCAAAGACATCAGTCAATATTCATCTTTAATGATCTGCTATATGTTTTTGCTTTGTAACTTCTGCAAATGTTTCCTTCCCACCACCCTGTTCCAACACAAGTAACCCCAACCTGGTGCTGAACAACTTAAAGACTAAAGGACAAACAAGTCTGAAGTTCCAAGATGCTTTTCCCTCTAAGCAGGATGATGGAAAATGTGGCACAAAGGCTCCACTCAAAGTGGATGCAGGAAGTCCTGGAGGAGGGTTGGGAGGGGAAATGGGGGTAGGAATGTGGTGACCATACAGAGGTTTGCAGAAGTTACCCAAACTACTGTAAATACTGCATTTATACTCACAAAACAGCAGGGCAGAGCTACAAATCCTGATGAGAAATCTTTGGCCTGGGACATGGAGAACTCCAGCACAGAGTCTGAACAACAGTTCGTGAACTAATCCTCAGAGCGAAGAGTGGAATGGAACAAGCTGAAAAATCCCACGAGTGGCACTGCAGCTATTTTGTACCACTCTTACTCTGACACAGGACTCCCATAGATTTTACGCTGGCTGGGAGACAGATCAAGACTTTCAGATGATTTTTGTGAGGCTGCATCATTAGTTAAGTCTGACAGAAGCAGAAATTTTGTAAAACTAAGCGCAGCTCAGAGAAATTATAGTTCATCATTTTAACAGCACTGAAAGAATGAGGGTAGTAGTACAAAGAATGAACAACAGCCTGTCACTAGACTGGAGGATGCTGTTAAGATTTCAAAGCCAAAAGTATGTTCCACAGCTATTTTCAGGGTGAAGCCCACTCCATATTGTACACAGTAAATGCAATACCCTTTATTTTTTCCTCTAGTAATCAAGATTTGTAACTATTCTCAGGACTTGATGTTTTTGTTCAACTCAAAGATATTTTTCAAATCATGTTTTTCAGCAAACCATTTTCTTTCAATTCCTGCTCAACGTGGCTACTTGGAGTCTGTGTTCAGAAAAGATCTATGTATGGAATAAAATAAAATTTACACTACAGTCATACAACTGTGTCCCTATAGATCACCCAAAAGAAGGTAATAACAAACTAATGGCTTTGGTAAAACAGTAATTTGATAGTTCTACTCCAAGCTCCAACAGTGCAGGTTTCTCCTGGAGGTCAAGACTCATCCAGATGGTCCCTATTTAATGGGCACTGAAATGTCCCTGCATTTCCACAGGTACCAACTGAATGAAATTTCTTTGCTTACACAGAAGATACCTTTCAATTGTGACAAAAAGGCAACAATTTCCTTTCTAAGCCACCTTTTCCTATTAAATTTCAACTTCTCCTGTCGATATCCTGTTAAGACAGCACTTAGCTTTTTAATATTTTGCCTGAAGGATATATGCCAACTCGTCCTTGATGTAGAAAATTTTAATTCAAATCAATACATGTACAAGGTCACTTTAAAATTCAATTAATATGAATGAAAAAATATGCCCCACAGTTCTGTGAGCTGAAAATGGAACGGCTGCAAGTTAAATACTTCTGTAGCTTCTGTTTTGGGCTGTGTAATAACAATGTATTTCTAACTTCCTTTTAACTAAAGTATACTAAATTCAGGCAGTTAAGTTATTCATAAATCCCCTGCTTCCTAAAATGGAAAGCTCCAGAAGAAGGTAGGACAGGCAGCTGATTGAAATCTGCAATATTATGCAGCTTTTGTGACAAAGATATATAAAATAAAAATCTTCTTGAAATATCCCAGTTTTAAAAATATTTTGTCTCTCACCAAGATAAATCTCAAGGAGCATCTGACAGACACAGTATGCCAAGAAAGGGGGAAGGGGAAACAGAATAATCAGGGAGAATGACTGAGATAATTTCTTGTAAGATTGCTAAAAAAAGTTCCCATTTAACATCACTTATAATCGGAAAAGAAATAAGTACCTTTCCAAGTAAGTCAGAACCAGGGTCCAAATGAGTTTACAGAATGAAAAGGATGAAAATCAATTTACTATGGCAGAACTCTGCCCAGAGGAAACAGCTTGAAACCCACCCCCCCTTTAATTTTGCCTCCTCATTGAAACCAACATCAAGTGAAAAGCCCTTTTATGAACCATTTAAACAACGCACTAACAAACATTCTTTCTTAAAATTCATTTAAGTTTGATACCAGGAAAATGTATGCTGACAACACCAAGAGCTCCAACACTTTGCAAAAAATTCCCAAAGCTGCAGATTTCCCCTCAGCATTCCAGGGAATTTGCTGCTGATTTGAGCTGCAGATGCTCTGCAATGCAGAGCTAAAAGACAGAAAACATTATTTTTGGTTAACATGGGCACCTCCCTGCTTCTATAAAAAGGAGCACAAGTTTGTGTGTGGTTTTTATTCACCTCAGAAATAAGGCAACATCCAACCAGAGACATAACCAAGCTACAGATTTCCAGCAAAAGGCCAGACACCTGCTCCTTGCCACAGAACCAGCCATAAGCTCATCCTCCCACTTGCAGATCTTTCTTACTAATCAGTACAATGTGTGGAAATCATATTTATACATGCTGAAAAATAAGGTTTTGTATAAAAAATAAAGTTAAAAAAAAAAACCCAAACACCCAGACTTTCAACTAGTTATTTTTCCCCCTCATTTTTTATGTCTCATCTGCTTCTGGTGTGAAGGCTGAGCTTTCCCTCACATGCTCATTATTCTTTAATGATGCCTATTTGTAAATAGCAAGATAAGATGCAATTAAGCCATTAGAGTCTAAATAAACAAACATACTAATTAGGTTCTTTACAAGGACTTCTTTTTTTATGCAAGGGCTGGAATTTACCTTTCATTAGACTAATCTAATTGCAATAGTGCCTGATAAAAAGTCAACATAAATGTAGGACTTTAAATGATTTCACCATATTAAGGATGAGCTGGTGCTCTTCTCCCTCGGTAACATTCCATATTCTCTTAATAAGGCAAAAAAACTGGCACAGGATTTTGTTCAGAGGTTCAAGGGCAGATTTTGCCAGTGGCCAGTCACACTCACCGAAGGGTCACACCAGTCCAACTGCGCTACGGGACATGAAAAGTTTTTCCATTCTAAATTATAGCACACCAGGAATTTTACAGAGATGAAAACCATGTTTGATCTTGCACAGTGTAAATCTGTGGGAATATCAATACACACCTGTGAGGCTTTAGGCACAGTAACCCCGTGGAGGGAGCAAAGCTGAGGACACTTCTCATGGGCCTTTCTCTACTTTTTTCTACTCTTGTTCCCTTTCCCATCAAAAGGTCATTCCTCATCTTCCTCAATCTTACATTAGACAAGCAGAGAATAAGTTACAATTTACTTGCCAACCTCTGCTCATGTTCTTTGTTAATTCAAGACATTCTTCCCCTGCATATTTCACCTCAAATGCTGGTTTTAATGCTTTTCAAATGCTGTTTCTCCATCTTAAGGCACAAACTGTGAAGCCACTGCAGTCATGAGTCCCACTGTGAGCTCAGGAGTGATTCCTCCAGCTCACCCAAGAGATCCTTAAACATCCCAGGAGCTCCATCAACCATTAAAACCAAGCTAATGTCTCCAAGGCAGTAAATCCCTAAATGAATATTCATCCTAAAGGACTAAAAATTAGGTGCTTAAGCCACCAAACGTGACCATCAGATCCATATCCCTTCCATGAACCTGCCTTTTATCCAGTGCACTGGTTTCCTAATAAACCACCCCACAGGCAAGGAGAAATGCTTACACTGCAAAGAATTTTGGACAAAAGAGATGGTTTTGGAAATAACAGCACCGAAGTGTTTCCAACCAATATTGATTTCAAATCACTTTGCAAATCCTCCCCCCTCCTCCCCAGTTCTCCAACATCTGGGTCTCTTGCACAGAAATCAGTTTGGAGCCTTTCTTAATGAGCAAATAATAAATTTCAAGATCCATTTTCCCAGCAAAAATAATGATTTTATCTAAAACACTGATAAACAAAAATGAGACACGAGGAATTACTAAGTGAACAGATGTCTGGCCTATTTACAATTAATACAACCCACTGCCATACAATGACTGCTTAAAATGCCAGGAACAAGATCTGAAAGTTGAAATGCAAATGTGTCTGATTTTATGGAGAATGAATAAAATTGTATAAAAACCTGGTTTGTATTTTTTATATGAGAGATCAATTAAAAATCTAGGCAGCAGCAGCAGAAATTTATAAAAATTAATTTAGAATAAAAAATTTTTAAGACAACCTGAGAAGAAGAAATCATGATTTCTGCCATGAGTTTGGCAGAAACAAGTCAGTTTTTCAAACTGGAAGTCACTTATACATATCATTATGCTCTAGAAACAGAAATTGCAGAAAACAGTTCAGTTATCTCTGAAACTATTTACCCAGTTGGTAACTTCTGTAGGAGTTCTTTACAAATACTGGGGATGCAAAGAACTGAAAGACAAATTAATTCCCAGATGTAGACAGGAAAATAAGTTTCTAACCTTGAGCAGGAGTAGTTGGGTACATGATGTTAAGGAAGTCATATTTGTCAGCTGGAAAAGTAGGGCTAAATTTTACTGTTTAATAAAGTATTTCTGATATTGATGAATGAATTGTAGGCAGGATTTGTTTCACACAAAAAAATATTTTAATTTTGATAATGGAAACGAGGTGTGTGAAACAATCAAAATAATGTGATGGTGTGATTATTATATCAGAAAAAAATAGTATGTATCTAGGAATACAACTAATTATTTCTAAAAAAGCAATAATCTAGGTATTTTTCATTAAAGGAAAATCAGTTAATGTTTTCTTAACATACAAGATGAGGTTTATTTATTTACAATTTTTGGCATTTGACCAACAAAATCTCACGAAAACCTTAAGGAGTCCACAGTTCCCTCTGCTGCTGCTGGAAATTAATTTTGCATAACACAGTCATTAAAGCTGATATAATTCTATATTTAGTCTATTTTATACATAGTGGGATTAAAAGATTAACTGAAAAATCACTACTGAAGATTGGGATTAAACAGCACCTTGAAAAGCCACAATAAACTGCCTTTAAAATCAGCCAAGGATTTCACAGAGCTCTGAAAGGTTTCAGTTATTTATGTGTTTGGCCTGTGTAGCACAAATCCAGATTAATGAGGAACAATTGCTGCGTGCAAATCTAAAGCATAAAAACCTCCTCATTGTCTGGAGGAAGCAGCAACCTCACAGGACTGGGAGGCTGCAACTTCTCAAGACACAGCATCCATGGTCTCAGAAATAGCTTATTTTTCTTTTTGCTTAGATTTCCCAGTGCCTGTGAGAGTTTGTGCCCTGGCCAGGAGAGCCCAGCTGAGCACAAGGGTCACTCACCAGGAGAGTTTGACCAACAGGTTCCCACAGCTGCTAATTATTATAGAATCATAGAATTTTTGGGGTTGGAAGGGACCTCTGGAGATCATCCAGTCCAACCTCCCCTGCCAGGGCAGGGTCACCTGGAGCAGGTGACACAGGAACGTGTCCAGGTGGGTTTGGGATGTCTCTGGAGAGGGAGACTCCACGCCCTCCCTGGGCAGCTGTTCCAGTGCTCTGCCACCCTCAACATAAAGAAGTTCTTCCTCATGTTGAGGTGGAACTTCTTGGGTTTTAGTTTATGGCCATTGCTCCTCATGCTGTTACTGGGCACCACCAAAAAGAGCCTGGCACCACCCCCTTGGATGAGGATGATTAGTGAGATCCCCTCTCAGTCTTCTCCAGCCTAACCAGGCCCAGCTCCCACAGTCTCTCCTCATCACAGAGATGCTCCAGTTCCTTAATCACCTTTGTGGCCTTCGCTGGACCCTCCCCAGCAGCTCCTTGTCTTTCCTGAAGAGAAAGACATCCCCTTAAAACACCAGATGAATCTTAACAGTGCAAGTCCCACCTCTACAGCTAAGGACATGAACTGATTTCCATGTGCACATAAAGCTGTAGAGCCTGGGGCTGGAACTTGCTGTACTGGGTCTTTTCCCTAAAGATGATTTGTTTGGCAAAGGCCCCAACATTTCTGAAGTTTCAAAGAGTCTCACAGGCATCCCCTTCCCCTTCTTCCCCCTCTCCTTCCAATCATTTACACATTCTTAAGATATGGACAGTGCTTACCAGTGCCTTTGAAGATGAACACATGTTCTTTTTTCTGGTAGATGGAATGACTGTGTTTGAAGATGTCATGAAAACTAGACCCTCACATCAAGGACCTTCATGAGTAACATCAGGTATGAGATGAACAGTCCAAGGACGAAAATGGCTGAGATTATACAGTCAGTTAATTAACTCTGGGCAAACAGGATGGTTGTAAAATATTTTTAAATAAAATGAGCATTATCTGAACACACTGGTCTATGGTAAACCACCCTGCTGCAAGGGAGCAGCTCCAGATGTAACTTGGGCTAAGTTCAGAGTGAGAAATCACAAGTGGTGATGAAACCTCCCTCCTTCTGGGGGAGGTGCTCTCACACTGCCCATCCTGCAGCACCTTTCCCTGAAGGATCTGTGCCTGAAAACAGCAAAAGCTTTTGTAGCAGTCAGGGCCAGATGGAAAGTGCCATATTGGCAACGTCAACTGAGACAGATGGGGGAGAGGGAAAACCTGCCTGAAAGAAAAAATGATAAAACCCATCACACAATCACATACAAAAATACTTTAAAAACAATCTTTTTGATCTCTGATCCAAGGAAAATACGCATAGCACTGGTTCAACACGGGGCTGAGATCTTGTAGCAACAAAAACGTCCTTGATTTAGGGAGCAACTGCCACATGGAATTCACTCCATTGCTGCTCCTGGTAAAAGGGGCTTCCCTCACACTTACCACCCTACCTTATTCCTTAGTCACATCCAAGATAATTTACCTTATTTCCTAATTGTGCCTGAATCTTGAACAGCATCATCTATTTTCTGACCTCAAAAAGCCATCAGAAGTACAAGGTACTTCTATATGCAAAGAGGGGCTCTGAGAGAATGGAAAGGGTTTCAAAGAAGCAAACCCAGACATTTTTCTATAGCAAAATAGATGAATATAAACTCAGCTTAAGCAGAAATGCGAAAACTCCCAAGACTTATAGCTTCTTAAGGCTGCACTGATGAATTCCATTCTTTTCTGGAATATATTGTTCCACTTGGTGAATCCAACAATTGCAGATTAAATGTTTTAATGCCAGCTGTTTATTTTAACCTCTGACTCAAGTTAATCTCTTATGAATTTGAGGCTGTTCAAAGAAAGTTAATAACGAGATGTTAGACAGTTGATTAATTAAAACTAAACACAATTCAAAATAATTTAAATTTAAAATTAATCACAGCAATACTCACTACAGAGAAATCAACAGAACCTTAGAAAAATACAAGCAAAAATCTAACCACAGTAGTGTTTTACAGTCAATAAACTCACAATATAAAATTTAAGGCGCAGTCCTAACATTGACTTACACTGACTCATCAGTTTTGTTTTGACAAAATATCTGACTTTCATGTTCATTTTTTTGGGAATGAGAAATATACTGACAGGTACACTATGCCCAAGCCTTTTGTAACAGTCTGTGTGAGAAAAGAAAAAAATAAGAGCAAGTGCCATGAGAAATGTGAAATGGAAAAGACCGAACTGGTCTTAGTTCTTCATCTGTGTGTACGGTGCATTTTCTAGTTTTATTTAAAATTTGGCAAAAGATGTGACTTCTGCCTTTCACCCTGCTTGGAGAAAATCAACATCCACCTGCCACACTATGGACTCCTCTTCCACGTTGCTGCCTCGGAGTAAGAGCTTTAAAGACTTCTCTTGTATAAGCACAACAGCTGCCCGTGGAAATGGATGTGAACAACGGGTTCCTCTGGAATGAAATCCTGCCTGGCCAGGCAGAAATAAGTCGAATGTATTGGACTTGTTTATCTCTAAACCAGCCTTTACTGCTCATTTACTTCAAAGGCAAATTCTTAACTTCATCACAAAACAGAAACTCACTGACCCAAGAACAATGTGAACAAATTTAAATCATATTGGTTTCCTTCTTCTTTTCTTCCTCACAACACTCTCTTCCTTCTTAATTATCATGATTAAGACTCACTCATTGCCAAGCCTGCTGAAAACCACAGTGAATATTTGAATTTGTGCTCATATTTCTACAATCACATTTAACAATAAAAAAGGCAATAGATCTTTCATTGAAAGGGGCAATTCTTTTTATCACTCATTTGCCTAAGACTAAGAAAGATGCTACACTGCTGTGACAAATAAATTACATCTTTCTGAAAAAAAAAAAAAAAAAGAATTATCTTTAATAACCTGCATCTTAGGGACAGTGATTCAACCTGTTATGAAATTCAACTCAAAGGATTAAATGATCCAACTTACCAGAAGCATTGCAGAGGTTCCATTTGGCCGGGATAACTGGATAGACATTTCAGGGAACATCCTATCAATCCGATTGATCACATCATCAACGTATCTACCAACCAAACCAAAACAGCAGCATTAACACACAGGCTCCTTCTCACAGACTATTATATATGGGGATTATTACTCCTTTTTAACAATGTTCATGGGACTTTCCTGAATTAATTCTGCATATTCTTCAAAAACACGTGAAAGTATAATTCAAGGAGTCATTGATAAGAGGAAACAAACCAAAGCCCTAAGCAAGTTGTTTTGATAATTAATTACTCTGCCCTTAAAACCAGGCAATTTTTAGTCCAAATCTGTCAGTCTCAAATTCCTGCCATTGTATTTCTATACCTTCTCCTCGGGGGGGTCGAAGGACACATGATCAAAATTACTCTTCCATCATAGGAATTCAGAGGCTGTCACGTCCTTACTCTCTCTTTGATAAACTAAACTGATAGAGGTGTTATCAAAGTCTTCAGACTATTCTTCGGGGTGCTTTTTTTCCTGAACCTTTCCAATTTATTTCATGCACTGGTGACTCTGAAATTGCCAAATACACTGGAGGAGTTTCTCTGGAGTGATCAAACACAAAGGTAAAATAACATCCTTCCTGCTGGCTATAACCTCTTTGCTTCTGCAGGCCAAGGGGAGTCGGCACACAGTTGTCTTGTTCCCTGGGATCAAATTAACAGCTGACATCCATTACCACTGGAAACAGCCTTAAAGAGACCTTGTTTCCCAGGGCATATCACCCCATCCCATGGGCAAGTCTCACGTCCTTCAGCCATTCCTCTGGGCACATTAAAATCCAAATATTTGCTTTAGCAGAGTTTACAGGACAGCTCGTGCACTCTGGTACTATTTTTGGTTCTCCTGAAGTACCCAGCAGAAGGGAGGAGCACCTGCCTTGTTATCATAGAAACACAGAATGGTTTGGTTTGGAAAGGACCTTAAAGCTCATCTTGTTCCAACCCCCTGCCATTGGCAGGGACACCTTCCACTAGAGCAGGTTGCTCAACATGCATCTACGAACTCTGCAGCTTGATCAGATCCATGAATGAATTCATCAATAAAACTGTTTTCATGCTAACCCACATTTGTGCTCTAGGAGAAAAAAAAAAAAGACTTTGGAAAAATTGGTTGCCTGAGTTAGATTAACAGTAAAACTAAAACATCTAATTATTTCCCTTTAATCTGCTTAAATAAAGGAAAAAATGTTGAATTCTTGCTCTTCAGTGTAATTCAGTTCCAACATTAGTGTTAAACCCCCCAATGCTCCAGTTGCTGCTTTACAAAGCAAAGAATTAAAATAATCAGAAAAAAATAAAATCAAATCAGGAAAGCTACACTGCCACAGCTGGTTAAGTCAGCTCACTTTTAAAAGTAACTAAAGAATGAAATTAGTTAGGACAATTTTGCATAAAATCCTTAATCCAAGGTGTGCACAAGAAAGTTCCCCCCTTCACTGCAGTGACTCATTAACACTTGCTGCTGATAAGCAAAGCCAAGACATCCAAAAGCCAAGAACTTCCTCAGCACTGGGAAAGAGGAGGCACATAAGACACTGCTCCAGGATGAGCAAGCTCCACATCAACAGCACACACCCAACTGATTTTAAACGTTACTGAACCCCAGACTTATTTTATAAAGCATGAGAGTTTATGTTGTTTTGTAAATGCAATTACTCCAGGCTCCACAAATAAATTAATCTCTTGCTTGTGGGGGGGACAGAGATGACTGTGGTAAAGGCAAGGAGAGGGTCTGTGGTTCTGCACCAGCACAGCCTCGCACACCACGATGCAGATTATTGCACAGCTGAAGTTTTCCAAAGTTTTTCCAAGCTTTGGGCAATAAGAAGTTGAAGATAAACAAAATATGAAGTTGCATAAAACGAGACACTGATACAGTGCATTAAAGAAGGAAAATTCAAGTAATTTTAAATCATGTGAACAACAATTGGACTCGGGCATTTAATCTGCCTAATGTCCTTCTGAAAATCCCAGCAGACATGTACATTCATCCTTTGAAAACGGGATCCAGGCTGGGTGGTGGCCTTTACTTCTCAGTCAGTGGGATGTCGAGAGAAAACCCAAGACCAACAGGATAAAAGAGTATGATACACATAGCATTGTTTTGCCTTTTTTCAAGTAGACACCAGGCTTTCCTGAGCGCTCATCAGAACAGAAGGATTCTTCAAAGATGCATATATAATTACTGAATTAGCCTGACTACATGGTGGCCTCAAATATAAAATGACAAACAACCTAATCTAAGGCAAAATTCTTCTCTAGATCTGCCCTTCAGAGAGGACATCTGGTAAAACATCTTGCGAAGGGATGGATACGATAAATCAGAAGCAGCAAAGTAATGTAAAAGTGTAACTGGTGATGACTTCAGAGAAAACTGAGGAACACATGATAAAGACAAGATAAAGTGCACTCCTGAGGCTGTCTGGAAAAAGGGTCAGAGAAAAAGCTCCTGTCTGGAACTTATTTTGCAGAACTGAAACACACTGATTTAGTGCCAAAATAAGCAGAGTCACAACTTACACGTCTCTGTCCAGTTTTAGCTCAAAAATATGATGGTTCCTATTTATGTTCCAGAACCTCTTGCCCAGTCTCAGAGAAGTGAAGCACTTGAGGATGGAGAAAAGTCTAATTTTACTTTGCCAATGAGTAAAGTTCTGACGTCCTTCCCACATCTCAGCTCTCTCCTACATACCAAAGATGCTGGTTGGAAGGAACATTTACAAACCCAGAAGGAATAACTCAAAGCAGGGAAAAGCAAATGGAAACAGATTTGCTCAAGCACTTGGCCTATTTTCATCTTAAGAAAAAGAAATTAATGGAATTCTCAGAATTAACCACAAGCTGAAATTTTATGTACTAGAACAGGCATTGTTCCACCTACAAAGGGTTGAACAGAGTGTCTAGACACACTCCCTCCCCATCTATCCTCTGTGATGCAAAGAATGTTCAAAAAGGTCTGAAGCCAGACTGCAAAAGATCATACCCAGTAATTCCCGTGTTACAGCACAGTATTTAAACTCTTTATAGACAGAATTTCATACTGTTTACTCTTCTAGGTCTCAAAAGGCAATACATTAACACCTTTTTGTTGCAACACCCAAAGTTAATTCCATTCAATTCAAAAAAGCTTCCAGTAACTTCATCAAAGCCTGCATCCCAATCCAGATCCATGTGCAACTCCTGATCCACATCCATGTGCATCCTAGTCAGAAAAGAACAATGGATTTGACCAAGAAGTCTCCCCATCATTAAATCTTACCAAGTACTAAAGCAATAAAGTAATATTGTAATAAAGTAAAATATCTCTGCCATTTTTCCAAGAAGTGCATCCACAAATCCTCTGGTCTCTATTAGAGGAACAATGCCTGGAACAGATAGAAGACACCTTTGAAGCCAGTTAGAAAATACTGTTTAGAAGGGCCTAATTATCTATGCAAAACACTCACTGAGAAGTTTCAGTGCTAAAACATCAGGTTGACAACATAGAAATAATTCAGGAACCATTTCTGGAGATAAATGGTCTTGTACCATCACTTTGATTCACATAAAGGCCCCCCTAAAAGACAGCAATATAGAAAAGTAATTAATTATAAATGCCTTTCAGTTCCATACTGGACAGATGGCTTCGCTCTCTAATGTGACCTCTTTTATTTTTTTTTTAATTTTTACTGGATTAGGTCCAGCAATCCAGTGTTAGTGTGATGTTTAACAGCTTAGGCAAGACTTAAATGGCATTTATCCCACAGTGTTTCACTTGCATGCTGTTCACTTTATCCACTCCACACAACAATTTCAAGATTAGAAATACAGGTATTAATAATCATTTTACAAGGAGGTCTTTTGGAAGAAAGAAAATTTTGCTAAATGATCTTGGCAAGATGGAGAAAAAGAGAGAGGGGAGGAAAATATACATTTTTAATATGAAAGAGGGTAAACTTTCCTCTACACTCAGTGGAAAACACCACATTTGAGATGAAAAGAAACTCTACAATTTTGTTGAATCAGGATTCGTGATATTCTGGAGAGCAACAGGGGAAACTCTCCACACATTCTCTCACTTACTAGCACAGTATTTACTTGCTCCCAGTATTTACTTGCTTTTATATTTTTTTTTGGCTTTCAGTTACTATTTTCAACCCAGCTAATAATTTCTTTTCACATGTGTGATATTTCAGAAGCATGGGCTGCTGAAGGCATCAGGACACAGAGCCTGCCTGCACTCGTTCCAAGACCTATGGAACAGCAATTTTTTGCAGAACCAAAACTGAATATACATAGAGCTTAAAGCTCTTAGCAGCGGCAGGATTTAAAATATTATAGATTTTATAAAGAGACTCAATAGGTTTCAGGCAACCTGATTAGAGAAATAGTATATTTTAACACATACAAGGTAATCACAGTTCTAGTGTGATTTATTCATCACGGAATTAAAGTTTTAATTTGATTCAGCTACCTGCTAGGCAAGTCTCTGCAGGTAGCAAATTCAAGTTGATAGAAGGCTTTTCAGAAGCATCAATTAGCAACAGTTATTAAAACAGTGACCTCTGCCAGCTTTGGTGAGATGACACTTCCTGCTTGGATAGGCAATGAAGAGTGTGAAAAGAAATTCAACACTGCTCACGCTGCGAGAGAGACTTCAAGCCTCAAGACTAAATCAGACAGCTGGCACAATCCCTGACATCTGTACAGCCATCCTGGAAGTCTCTGCCTCGTTCCACAAATTCCACAGGTTTTGTTGGTTTTTTTTCTTTTTATTATTGTTAATTCAGGCTCTTGCTTTTTAGTTCTGTAGAACCTCTCTAAAAATGCTCATTTTTCCCAGCTCCAGTACTAAACTTGCTTGTTTTGAGCAACTTCTCCTCCCAGCTGTGTTTCCTTGCCAGGTTGTTTTCTCTTACAGTTCTTAACACCGTCCTCTTGTCCTTTCTGAACAAACTGCTTCAGCAGTTTTCTCTCTTCTCACCCAGTTTTCAAGTTTCTCTTGGTGGAAGGCTCCAGCCAGGAGTCTGTTTCTTCTCTTCCCTTCTCATCTGCACATTAACTCGGTCTCTGCTACTCCTTCAATGCCTCCGTTGCCACTGTAAAATCTTTATTCATGATACATTAAAAAGGAAAAACGTTCTCTCTTTGAAATAACTGACTTCTAACTACCATGAGGTAAACTGAGGGCAAAAGGAGTAAATCTGAGCCTCCAGAGCTGTACACAGTTCTTCAGTCTTGGGGCTAAAACACAGAATGAGCAGGAGGAAGTTTGACCAACGTCTTGGCAACATGAATCCAGATGTGTGGAAAGAAGTAAGTCAGAATGTGTGGACTACAGGGAACTAATTTGCTAAGACACCCTGAACAAAGGTCCTAAGGAACAAATTTGCTAAGATTCATGCCCAACTTCACTCTGCCCTGCAGAGGCAAAGCAAGACAACACACATTTGAAAGCACTGAAAGATCCAGCTCCATCCTTGAGAGAAGGCACACTTCCACTGATTCTTACAAATTCAGCTGCTTTCAACTTTGCTACGGATGTTATTTTGGCCATAGAGGAGTTTTGTTTTATTATTGAGTGGATGCAAAAGATTAAGTTCTGTGCCTAAATAGCCTAGCAGTGTTTACACATAAACACAGGGTGGTCTGCTGCAAAAGCATATGCACACAGAGCTGTATCAAACACTTACCATCTGTACTCCTCACTCACAAAAGGCCAAACCTGGTACAGCACTTAAAGGATGCATGTGAAATCGTTTGGACAGTTCTCTAGAAGCCAAGGCAGGGTGTTTAAGGGCTGGATTTACAAAGACATTTAGAAACCTGAGGCTGTGATTCAACAGTTTTCAGCCTTCAGCACCACCAGTGCCATAAGGCACTGACACATCCCCTCCCGCACACAGCAGCGTTCAGCCCCCTCAGCTGTGCTGTGCTGGAGGAGCTGGAGCTCACAACTGAGCTGGCTTGAAAAAAAAGAAAGTACTAGTTTAAATCTAAACCAGTTCCATGACTCAACTCCCCGTGTGCCAGCACAATTCCTGCTGGGACCGTGCATCGCAGGGCAGGAATATGGCACACTGGGGTCCTTCTGTGACAACAGTAAAATATTGGTTTATGGTAAAATGTGTTACTTCAACTGCATTGTTTGTACAGCAAACACAATTCTGAATTCTTCAGTGCTACCGTGAGTCCACTGCTAAGAGACATAAACCTGCAGGGAACATCCTCAAAGGTATGAGCTGACAGTGAGGGCACAAACACACACAGGCTCTCCCGCTGAATGCTCATGGAATGCAAACCTGCTGCTGAGTCAAACAGTCTCTGGACACCTGCACACTTACATTATATATGAACACCTCTGTAACACACTCTGAAAACACATGTTGTCAGTGCATACTTTGTTTCTTGAGACACAGCAAAAAGACAGCTGCTCACAACACTGAATTCCAGTGAACCACCCTGAAAAGTGTAACTTTAATAAGGAAAACCAAGTTACAAATAGAGGCCTTGCAGCCCAATTCCCAGAGCTATTCTGTTATAGCATTGAAATAGTTTTTTCTTTGTACTTATCTGGAATGCTCTTCAAAGTGCCTTTAATTCACAGCAGTAATCATGAGAGGAATATGGATATTAGAATGTGTGAAAACTGGTTAACAAAACAAGCATGAATCTACTTTACAGTCATCACCAGGATCCTGCCTGAGCCCGCACTAGTCCGTGCTCTATGGAAAACATTAACTCCTTTATACACACCTTGAGAGGAAAAACAGCCCTCCCTTAACCATGCAGCATCAGTGGCAAAATAATTTCAGAACCAATACTTCACAGCACATATGTATTGTTTATATTTCCACTTCTTCACCAAACTAGATGTTGCTCCACAGCCCAACAATAAATGCTAACAACAGTCACTTTCAGGGGCTTGGATAAGAATCAGAGTTATTACATCAGTGTTTATCTACAAGATGGTTCTTGAATTACTCCTGACTTTTTGAGCAATTTGTGCCCCATACCTCAGCCTAAAACTGCACATGCACATAACACGTTTCCACACAGCAAATACATGTTTCCAGGTAGCAGAGCTGTGCCAAAATTCCTCAGGAGCTGTCCCCCCCAGTGTTTCTGAGCTGGGTAATGCCCATCCTCTCCACTACCAGGTCATCCAAGGCTGCTGGGTCTTCACTGTGAGGTAAAACCATCTCTCCTGCACTCCCAGTGAGTCCTGAGTGAGGCAGAGGGGATTAAGCTGTGAATTGCTGATGACAAACATCTCAGAATAAGGCATCAAGTTCAGTCCTGCTTCTAGAAAATTTGATGGGCTAGGATGGTTTTTAGCCCACCTGCCCAGCCAGATTCCCAAAGTGAATGGGGCTCTGCCATCTGGGAAAGGTCCCGCTGATGGGATCCTGACACTGTGCATTACTCCACACTGTCAGTCCCAAGTTCAGCCTCCTCAAGCCAAAATTCAGTATTTTATAACACTATTTTCAGCTCTGCTACTGAAGAATTACTGCAATAGCAAAGCCTTCTCACTTACTTTTTTGTACTTTATTTCTCCCTTAACACAGCAGAAATTACAGTACTCACCTCCTTTCATCAACAGCAACAGATGATGTATGATACCTATTAATTATTCTATACCTATGAAAAGCAGCAAGATTTTACCTTTGGGTGAAGAGACTGATGAACAGGAAATAGAGAATGTTGTGCCCAGTTAGACCTTTCTTTACACTGTGTTTGACCATATGACAGGCACTGCTGGAAGGAAGAGATCTTAGTGATCACTTCTGTTAGGTACAGCAAGTCCCAGAACTTTGTGAAGGCATCACAAATTCCAGAGGATGGGAGGGAGGAAGGAAGGATTAAGGATAAAACCCCCTGGAGAACAGCTAACATATCAAAACAGGAGAGTAGAGCAGACCATTTCATACACAGGACTGAAATGCACACAATTAGAAAGTAAAGACTCAAATTTTAGACCTCATCAACAGACTTCAAACAGCCACTCAAAAAGAGCATCCACTTCAAGATCTAGTGCTTTGTTAAAATTATAAATTGTGCTAAAAACAGGCAAGTCTTAATAGCACTAGTTCTAAGGGTACTTAGGATACTTGACATCAGCCTTTAAGGACCCTTAAGATTGATTTGTTATTCTCTAATTAAGAGGCAAGTAAAGGTGAAGAAAAAAGTAGAAAAGATGAGATACAAACGATCACTTGCACAGCCCAGTGCAATTTATTACACCACCTTTTACCAAATACACATTTCAACTTTTCTGATCACCTACTTTAAGTTTTCCTTGAGGGAATTTCATAATTAGTCCTGATTTCTAGCTGTTCACAATTATGCTCTGACCAAGTATTTCGATCTGCCTGTGATACTACAGAGAGAAAAATCTATCTTAAAACTCAGAGGTTTATCAAAAGACTCCTTCAAGGTCATCTTCACACTCCAGTACAAAAACTGGAGATAACAAGTACAATTAGGCATTTATAAACTCAAGACTCTCGCAGTACAATCAGTTAGGAGAGAGAAGCCCTTCAAAACATTATTTTCTAAAAAATACATTTTCATCACTCCTTCCTCCAACATGACAAGCTGTTCCTCAGGTTGGGAGTTTTTATAGGGTTTATGGAAATTAATTGCGTGGCTTCCGCTGAAAGTCAACGTGGGGGAGGAGGGCGAATTCCCTTGAGGAAATTCTCTGAAAAAAACCTTTCTCTTTAAATAAGAGTTGGTTAAAGGAAAGGGTTTCTCATGGCAGTTACTCCTGGGCTTGCTGAACATACCACGGCAAAGCCACTGCAGGAATTCACTGCACCTTTTTGGCCATTTTCCCACTCTTTTGGCCACTTTCCCTCTCATTTGTTATCTCCCCTTTCACAAGGATCACTGTGCAGCCACCACGGAGATCAGACAGGCTTTATGTTCACAGTGGCTTCCTAAATGCTGGAGCCTCTGTGCTCCCTGTGTTCCACCCCTGCCCTGAACAGGCAGAGCAGAGTTTAAAGCCTTTCCTGGGGTGGAGGCCTGGACTAAAGCCAAGTACCACTGTAAGCAAATAGAGAAGTTCAGAAGTGTAGTTGTTTTACATTACCTGCAGAGGTTCCCTAAAAAATAAAACATCAACTAGCATTCATGCCAAATATATCTAAAGCAGAATAACCCCTTTAGAACCACCCTCTCTGCTGCTATCAGGGAGAAATATTCAACCTATTAAAAAATAACACAATTCTGTTTAAGTATACTAACTGAGAAAAGTGCCTAAGTGAAACCCAAGGAATGAAGATCTCCTTAGGTAAATACAAACAGGATTATTAGCACTGCCTAGCTTGGTTCCTAGTTATGTTTCCCTAATTCTGAGCATCCACTTCATGAATATCGAGTTCAAAACTTGTAAACAGCAAATTCCTTCAAGGTGATTATTCAAAGTAAAGAAATCTCAAACCGTCAGATAATTTCTAACAGTAAATAGGTACAGATTTAAAAAAAAAAAGGAGAAAGAAAGAAAAAAAAAAAAGGCAGTCTTGAGTGGCATGAAATAATCCACCTGTACCTGGGACTGTACTTGGTCATCAGCCAGAACTCGGACTCTGCCAAATGACATCTCAAAAGTGCTGCTACAGACAGGCAAATAAAAGAGTTCTTGCAGCCCCTGCAGACAACCCCAGCCTGATGAACCTTTTCTGATCTGCAGCCGGGGTGTCTGGCCCGTCTGTCAATGCCAGTGGCTCGCAGCAGGGAGTGGTTTATTATTCCAAAAAGATGCTCCAATAAGAGAGGGTCAGCCCTGAATCACTACCGTGAAAAGATTTAATTAGATTTTTACACTCGCTAAAGACATTCCCTGCACACACAAAAAATATTAAATATGCAGAGAAATGATAGTCTATTTTAAGGCAAGGTTACTTCTGTGTTCTGTTTTAAACTTACTGTTTATATTTTTCCTTGTCTTGAGAGGGTTCTTTACATTATCCAGTTACACTGTCCAAGTTTAAAGGTTTCTTGTGAAAAAGAGTTCAGTAATTTTTTGATTCAAAACTCTCGAGGCAAATCTGCTGAAGTATTCTACCCAATGCAGAGCTCTATCTTTTCCTAGGAAAAGTTCTGATCCATCAAAACACCCCAACCATACCAAACAAAAGGGAAAAAACCAACAAAACATCCCAAATTTGCTTCATCAAGAGTAAAAGCTGCAGAATAGTTTGATACCAAACACATGTGCAACATATATCAATGTAATATTGTACTGCAGTGTTTTAATTAAAAATATACTGGATAAAGCAGAGAATGGGACTCAGCTATATTAATACACAGAGCTGCAAACTATCTGCATTAGCAGACAGAACGTTCATTAAGAGTAAAATTATATCAAAGATCTTTCTAAAAGCCACCAGAGGAAAGTTGAAGTCAACCACGAGGTCCAGGGCTATTAGAGCTGTTTCAATCGTTAGGAAACCATTATCTCAAATTCATGCTGCTACCAGGATACAGGTTCACCCAGTAACATGACAGCAAATTATATGATTAATTAGCTCCCACACAGCTCCTCTGAGTCAACCAGTTGAAACTGATGCCCTAAAGAAACAGATAAAATATTACTAAATGGTACCTATTGCCTCAAAAGACTGTCCTGCAGTCATGCTTCCAAACATCAGTGGATTTGCAGATGTTTTACGGGAGCTCTCCTACCACACTCATTTTGCATTCACTACTCACAGCACTGACACTGATGTACATTTCTGTATTTGATTTTGCTTTCACCACTTATTATTTTTGCTTTTCGCCTAAAATTGCAGTCATCAAGTTTCCCGTAGATTCAAAACACAAACACAAACCACACTTGCATTCATCCAGTGTCAGATCCATTCTTAAGAGCACTTCAGAGGCATTTTTAAAAATGAGACAAAATATTTGCTATTGATTGCATTGTGTAACTATTTGGCAAAAGACACGAGACAAACATTGCACAATATCTCTGAAAAAGAAGCATGAAGATGGGAAAGCTGAAAAAGAAAGCTTGACTGAGAACAAAACCAATGTAGTTGAAGTTACATCCACCACTGAAAGCTTTACTGCTTTGACTGGTGTCCTGCACCCCATCCCCTTAGACTGAGTCAGCTGCACCCAGTGAGAAGTCAGCAACAGCAAAAGATAAAATACGGGCAAACAAAACAAAGGGTTCATTTTGCTCTTTTCAAAGGCTTTAAAAAAAACCCCAAACTCCTAAAGCATGAGCTTAAAATGCATGGGGGTACAAACATTTCCCAGCATCACAGGGCAGCATCACTGACATGCCAGGAGAGGTTCTGTGCTCACTCAGAGCTGGACTTTTCTCAGTGTATCTTCTCCTTCACACTGAGGAGGTGGAAATGAACCACTTATTTAGGATTTGAAAGCAAAAGAGGGTCAACTATGGACAGACCTTATGTGAAAGGAAAAAAACTCTTTATTGAAATTCTCTGAAACAACCAACCAGAGCAGGTTAGGAGATAAGGAAATATTTGAAACAACCTGAAAATGAAGGACCATCCAACACCCAGGTTCTCTACGTACCTTCTTCACACCAGCATTTTAAGATGTGCCAAGAATTTCAGCAGAGAGTACTTGAGAGATATGCAAAACACAGACCTTTAAGATCCAGTATATGCTGACACTTTAATAAAGCAATTAGTGCAAAAAAAAAAAGTGGCTCACTTGCATAAGAGCTTTCTGGTGGAGGATGATGCCTAAGACACAAAGAATGAAATGGCTTAAATACATACCAGCACAGAAACAGCTGATTCAATCATGGCACTGCAGAGAGAGGCAAAAGTACAGAGCAGGAGAGAAAGGATATTACAACACTCAGGCTTCAATATCAGAATCTCTCTGCCTGTCGATGACTTAATAAAAAACAGAGGGAAAACAGCGATTGTGGAACAACAGAAAGAAATTAGTAGCAGCAGATAATATTTCAGTTGTACTAGCAAAAATTATAATTGATTTTCTGTCTCTGCTGTTAGAGCTGCTATCTTTGCACCGAAAATACATTTTCATTTTGAAAGCGTAATCACATGTTAAAATAGTTCTACCTGGCATTTTCTGTCCACAGGTTCATTTTACAAGGGGCATACAAGAGTCACCATTGCTCTGTCATGTCAAGAAATCCATTTCACTTCCTTAGGAATATCCAAGATTAGATGGCATTAGATTTGCTTATCATCTATTAGGTTGTAAAATCACGTTGTTGAAGGAGGAACCTTTTGTCTAAATGAAGAGCAACTTTCACAGTAGAAAAGATCATGGAAGTATCAACTCAATAAACTGCTTTAAGTCAGATTTTAGATTTTTTTTTAAAAATCATACAACTATTATTTTAAATGCCAAGCACTCCTCCTTGTAGCACTCCTTTTAGTTAACTCATCTGCTTCTCATTGTGGTTTTTTAAGCAGGTTACTCTAATCTACATTATCACTTATTGCAGTTTCTCCAAAAATATCTGCTTGCTCCTTCCATCAGCCACCTCCCTCAAACCCTCCTTCCCCAGGTTCACAAGAAGTGGGTTTTCAGCAGACCTGCCTAACCAGGAAGCACTAACTGGACCTCTAGGACTGCTTTGGTGACAGCTACAAGTGCAGCCTTCCATCCCTGGAGGTTTCAGGATTCAGCTGGGCAATGTCACAGCTCATCTGACTGACTTGTGACAAGAGACCATCTCTGAATGGGAGGATGGACTCAATGACCTCCCCAGGAACTTCCAGCTCACTCTCCAAATAGAAATCAAAGAGGATTCAGAGCTGAGAGGCTGGAGCAGCCACTGCCACAGCACATTTTTCCATTAATACCTACTTGGCTGGGAAATACAAAGAGCTGGAGCAGGGAGAGATTGATGGAGGTGGCACCTGAGCAATAAACACACAGGAGAACAGCTGGAAGAATTACAACTACAGAGTCTGTTCACTATGCTCCATGGACACATCACACCTCAGCTACTGAGACATCAAAACAGTGATTATCAACCAGGAATTATTTCCTAAACTTTCAAATTTACAGGTTACTTGCTAACAAAACACCCTCAGCAACAGCCACCTAATCAGCCTTACACCTTCTTAACTTAAATGTAAAATTGAACCATAACAAGAAGTTAAAAAGCAATAAATGTTTAAGCTTAGGTATTATTTGCAGTAAAGGTAAAGTACTGTTAGATATGACTATGATTCTTCAGACTGTGAGTCTGCCATGTAGCTGATTAGCCCCAAATTTAGATCCAAGTTCGATTTGTCTTTCGGTCCTTCAGGAAAGGTTCTTTTTCAGACCTGTCTACAAGGCTCATACATATTTGTCATGAGCAGAAGCATCATCTCTGCTGAGCAACTGTCAAAACGCAAAAGCCAAAACGAAAGAAGGTTCTGCATGTAAAATAGGGAAGTAGAAAAGCCTGGGTTTTGGCTTCAGGGGAGCTCAGTTTTATAGTGCTATTTTGGACACAGATATTAAATTCTGACTTAAAATGCATCAAAACAGTAGGGTGTTTTTTGCCACTTCGAGAGTACATTTGATTTTAACACCAAACACTGACAACAATCAGCAAAAGAGCCCAACAGTTTAGAGACTGCAGAAGTTTAGGGAGCTCAACACAGACTGAGAGGCTGCAGGCCTGGTGTGTAATTATTTCATGTGTTGGCACTTTGTCTTCCATCAGTGAAATGAACACCTAAAGGCAAGAACACAAAGGATACAGGATAATCCATCACCACTCATTTATCAGAAGGAACCTGCCAGTGGCTACTGGGAGCTTCCTGTTAGGCCTTGCAAGTAGGAATTATCTGGTCATTCATTCCTCACAACACCTCACTCGCAGACTTTGGATTTTGTAAAAAATTAACTGGTTTTGAACAACTGACAATAAAAGACAAAAATCCAGACTCTTCCCCGGATGAAAGCATCTGCCTTATGGTTAATGCCTTCTCTTATCTCTTCTCTTATCCCAGCTTTGTACCAATATTAATCGAGTCACTCTCAGCTCCCCTGCAGAGTTTCCAGATGAAACAATTCACACTATTCCACGTGGGGAAACTGAGGCATAAACAACTCTGAGAAACAGCAATTTGCTCTGCAAGAACTTATTCTGGAATCTCTGTATCTTTAAGTGCTTTCAAACACACATGACAGAGAATGAAAATGCTGAATGCTATCCCACAATCAATGTGAGGGATAGAATCAAAGTATTACAGGCAATAATGGAGCATAATGATCATACACAGAATGCAATCTTTATTTCACTTCATTCCAGGTAAGTTCAGTAAAGGTTAAATAAGTGATTCACTACTTTACCTCCGCACCAAACTCTTACTTTCTTTTCCAAAAAGGAATTTGTAAGAACAATCTTGAGCAACACAAAAGAGTAAATTCAATTTCAATGCAAAAACTGCTGCATGGAGATGCTTTTGGTTGCTAAAATTAGAAGGGCTTACTACAGGATTCCCCTGGCCATGACTCACAGACAATAAAGAAACTGCAAGCAGCCACAGAAAAAAGTCAAAACTAAGTCTGCCAAAGTTAATAAGGTCTTCCCTGTCCAGTATTTTACTCCTTATGTTACCCATGCAAAGGTAAAAGTCAGGTAAATAAACAAATAAGGAGGTGAATGCATCCATGTCTCATTAGAAATGTGCATCACACCATTAATACACTTGTTTTCAAAGTAACACACACATTCTGCTGAGTAACATCACTGAAACGGAAAGGATGCTGTTACTCTTTAGTAGGTAAAACCTGCACAGCAAAGAGAAAATGTCTTGAAAAATTAAACCATCAGGAATGAAAATAACAGTAGAGCAGCACCTATAAAGGGATGAAAAACGAGTCTCTTCATTCAGTGAAACTTCTAATGGTGCTATTTCATTTATTTTTCCCACTGGCAGTTGGGAAAACGGGACTAGCAAAATAAGTGCATCAAAATACTTCAAATCATTACAAATGAAGATTATATTTAGAGGGGAAAACTACGAAGTCATCACCTGGAATTTGCTACCCAAGCTTTTTTTCATTTAACCCATCCATAGGGTTCCTTGTAAACACATGAATACCCAGAGAATGCCCTAAAGTGAAATTAAAAAGTAATAACAGTTATTTTTAACATCAGTTAAAGAAAGCAGAGCAAAGCAGTTCTACTCTGTATCCTTTGTAGTTAGAAAGGGCATTTAGGTGTCCCCTCAGACCCCATCTGTGGGGATGATGCAGTTCATCACTTGGAAAACGCTTCCCCTTTGTAGAGTCACTGTTGAAACTCCAGGGGACTTTAATTGCCTTTATTTCCAGGTATGACTTGCATTTTGAGATCTTTTCACTGTGACACACACCTAGAGCTTCCTCCTCCTCAGTGGCTCACATTTGAAATCACTTTTATCCCCCCTCACTGTGTAGCTGTTTAGTTCTCCTCTCAGATAACCAAAGGTCACTTGGAATCATGTAGAGGCAAAGCTATAAAGCCATTAATAAATACACTCAGAGTAAATTCACATCACTTTATACAATAGGATTATACAAGAATGCTGGTCTGGTTAAGCCACCAAAACATAAAGACCTTCTCCCTCCACCTTATTCCAGCTCTGCCCCTCCTGCTCCTTGTCTCTGACAAGGGAATATACAACCAATGCAGATGGACACACTTGCTGTAATGCATTTCTGAATTTGGCAAGCAGCAGTTTTAATTTATTCCTTTCAGATTGATTGTCTGCTGCAGCAAAGCAGCCTCAAATTCCCATCCCCCAAATAGGAAAGCTAAAAAAACAAAAAAGAGGGGAGGGGTTAAAGCAATCATGTTATAAAATCACAGCTTTAGCAAAAGCTTTGATATCATTATTACGTTCATACAAATTTCCTCTCTTATCTAACTTGTTCTTCACTGTCTTAATTGGTTCAACCACTCATAGTTTGTGTTCTTTTTTTTTTTATTTGACACAGAAACAAGCAGTTAAACTAGTATTTGCACTCTTTAATTACACATTAAAATCTTCATCCTTAACTTTCTTTTTTACTGAAAGTACAGGGATTCCCTACAGTGCAATATTAATGTTCTGCTCTAAATGCTGCAAGGGCATCTTCTAATAGTAGTGACTGTGGAACAACTTTTAATTAATTGCCACCTTTTAATGGCACAGTTTCCCACAAACATTACCTTTAAGGCAAACATACATCAAAGAGGCACAAATTTGTTCTTTTACAACAGAGCTGCAGATCCCCAGTAACACTAAACTCACTAAGGGTCTGCTCTGGATCTGTGCATGTTCTGGAAAATGAACATGCAGATCAGGTTGGTACATGGCCCAGAGTTTCCAAAAAGATTCAGCTTTTTCACTTCCCAACTATGGAGTGTTCCACCTAATCTTCCCCAAAGTAGATGGGAATGATTTCAAATCACTTTGCTCAGTCACACAGGGCTGCACATCACACTCACAGCAATCCTATTTGGGGGATTATTTGTGGCATATGAAACCAAAATATCAGGAGTCATCAGCCCCAGGTCCCTTTTGGCTCATGTCTCCACAACAGGCACGTGCACTGAGCCGTTCACATCAGCCCACAATGGCTCCCAACCTGTAAGTGCAGCTCCACACACTGTAAAGAAATTATGAAACCTCAATTACATGCACTCTCTTTCCATAGTAGCTGGTTAGAAGAGTTGCTGAAAACTGAATAAATAAAACAGAGTTTTCCTCCGTGTTAAAACACATTGTAAAGTTTTGCATCACAACTGATATTTGCTACCCAGAGAAGCTGCCCCATCCCTGGAAGTGTTTGAGGCCAGGTTGGAGCACCCTGGTCTAGTGGAAGGTGTGGAATGAGATGAGCTTTAAGGCCCCTTCCAACCCAAACCAGCCTGTGATTCTCTAATGCATATTTCAGTAATTAACTGCGGAAAAAGCAACATCCGAGATCCTTGTCTTCTGTATTGTATGGATGGAAATTATTCTCCTGTTAATGAATATCATAAGGAACATTTAGTTTTAGTCAAAGTATTTCCTTTGGACAATCTGTGTTGATCAATGCCTGCTGGTTTTTTGTAATTACTTTGTAAGAAACTATGCAGCTGTATAGTACTTAATGGAATGAAATTAAATTCAGCATATAACTACAAAAAAAAAAAAGCATTGATTTGGCATAACAAAAAAGATTACTGCAGAACCTCCTGCTGTCAGATATATCAACATATTAGGAGATTAAATCAAGATTAAAATGCTGAAAAGAACTGTATTTCTAAAGATGAACAAAACAGCAAAACCTGTCTTCTGTATCTCTGGTATCCAAACAGGTTCCAAAGCACCTGTAAGGTTGCAAAGTTAACATGACAGATAACCCAAGGGAACAGCACTGAAAACAAAGCAGAGACATCAAGCAAATTAAGAGCAGCTTATTTTAAAATTTACCTTTTATAGTGAAATAAAAAGTTCAACTGCATTACTCCCTTCTCTTTTGGAGCAGAGTTTAGTAAGGCATTTTTAGCTACAAATAGTAAGATGACCAATGTTATATCCCTGGTATGTCCATAAACATTGCCATTGAGTCTAAGAGTAACTTAAATCAGAATTTCTAATACCATACTTTGTAGTAATCCAGACAGTCAGACTTCTTAGCTTTCAGTGGTGGGGAAACACTGTTAAGAGGAAAAGTAAGAACAAGACTTTCTCTATAAAGGTCAGGTTTCTTTTCTGTAAAACAACTTGTCTAAAAGCAAACTGGTGTCATCTCTGCTTGGTAAGCAGCAGGGAAAAATTAAGAAAGAATCCCAAACAAACCAGACATGGCTGTATCATAAAATAACTTAAAACAATCATATTTTCAGTAGCTGCTGAAATTCATTGTGATCTGAATTTCTCAGCATTTATTCTCCCGTAACAAAGGTGTCCAAATGCCAGTTTGCTGTTTGCTCATTATTCTCTATTATATTCTACATGGTTTGAAATTTCACTTGAGGATGCTGCTGCTCTCTGCAGCAGAGCTGTAGGTGGCAGTTTGGATATTCTGCAGTTTTCCTCTAAAGAAACTAAATACTACATATACACTATTTGTATTGCTGTGAAAAATTCCAGAGGAGCACAGACTATCCAACCACATCATTACACCAACCCCCTCCAGCACCACTGTGCTTAGAACAGAGTGGAGCAATAACCCAGCATGGATTTTAGAACTGGAACAGATTTGCCTCCAGGGAATGGCCAAAGGCTCACAAACCCACCTGCTTCAAGAGCACAACCAGTTTTATCAGAGGTTATAAAGAACTAGCACTCTACCTAACTAGACTAGCTTTGGCAGATAAAATACCAATATCTGAGAGGGGAAAGCCAATATTTTTGACCTGTGCAAAATAAGGAAGCTTAGTACAAAGCAAGACAAAGAAACCTTTAACAAAGACTGACCACATACATCATCACCAAATATATGGGCAGGAAGAAAAAAGAGCAAAGAACCCATTGGCTAAGATTCTTTGAAGTAAGGGAAAGTAAGAGTTACTTAACAAGCTGATGAAGCACAATATAGAAGGTACTAAAGGTATTTTCTATTTAATTGAAATATGAGACTTGAGTATCCTGCACATAACCTCTGAGCCCACTGAACAGAATGGCAGTGAGGGATAAATGCAATGTCAGTGGATGGCAATACCCTGGAACTGCCACTGAAACAGCTCCACAAAACAGCTGGGGAACAGGTGTTCAACAATTTACTAAAAATAAAACGAAAACAGCAGAATGATGTGATCCAAACTGTGCACAAGACACCAAGTACTGAAATTAATGTTCCGTCGACACGGTACACGGCTGCAAAGTAATTAAACTTATTCTTGTAAATATTATTGTCTTACAATATAGAGAACTAATTTTTAATCTTTTTTTCTTCCTATGAAAAGGGATTAATTTCTGGAGCAAAAGGGTCACATGTTTCAGCAACACGTTCTTTTACAGTTCCTGTTGCACTGCCTTGCTAAAACCAAGCTAAAGGAATTCCATGAGAAACTTAAACATGAACAGGGATATGAAATGAGCTCCCAGTATTGAAAGTTATTGGAAACTGATCTCTTCCTTATTAATACAATTCCCCATCATGTACAAAAAGATATCTCCATGTTCCAGAATGCAAACAGAGTTTTAATCTTTAATTATATTCTCAACCTCAGCTCTTCTGGTGAGAAGTATAGATGTAGGCCTGAGGATTATTGCTTTATTACATTATCATCTCCATGGTACTTAATGAATATTGATACTTAATGCAGCTTTGCCAGTACAGGGAAAGAAAAATTTCACAACTGCACAAAGAACTTCTGATGACTTTTCTCAAAAGGGAAAATACAGCCCCACACTTGGCTCCTGTACTCTTGAATACTTCAAGAAGAGGCTCAGAGCTTGGAGTCCAGCTCATGGTACTGAATTACTGCAGTAACAACACTCACATGTTGAATATAAACAATCCCACTGCCCACAGCCTGTACCTGGTGAACTGGCACATCAGATTCCTCATGGAAATCCAGAAGGTTTGGGTTGGAAGGGACCTTAAAGATCTTCTCATTCCACCCCTGCCACGGGCAGGGACACCTTCCACTAGAGCAGGTTGTTCCAAGCCCCGTCCAACCCGGCCTTGGACATTTGGTTTCAAAGTGTGAATCCCCAGCTGGCATTTCAGAGCTCTAACACAGCCAGGTCAGACTGGAGAAGCGTATTTTAATCTCTTAAAAAAAATACAAAACTGATGAAAATTTACTGCCTTAAGCATGCTTTGTCATTACCTTTAGAATATCCTACCTTTTTTCATAATGAAAATCCCAGAACCCAGGAAGCAATTAGATGCTGTTTATAAAACAAAATGCAGAAAAAAACCGTTTTCCTTCAAAAAATTCTTGGCAAAGGGCTCATCAGGATTTTTCCTTAATGCAAAAATGATACATTATACAAGCTTAAGTTCCAAATAATTTCTTCTGGCACATCTGATGACTGAGTGTATAGTTTATAAATATATATGTGTGTGTGTATATATGTATGTATACACATACCTTTCAGCTAATTGTTAAAAATAGCAACAGAATTGACAGTGCACAATTCTATGTACACAGCACACAAACACAACAGAATCTGCCAGTGCTACTTATATGACAGAACCATTAAACTGACAGAGAATCAATGCTATGACAGAACAGCACTTTGACTACGTTGGTATTAAATCAAGCTACAATAAACACAGAGTTTGGGATATCTGCACGTTTTTTTTCCAAATCCAGATGAACAGATACCTGCTGAGCCAGTAAATTAACTTTGTTTAAGGAGACCACTCACTAAAGAGCATCTTTAGCTGATGCAGTTCCAAAGGATGGAAAAAGTATAGACTTCTTTTGAATATATTAATCTTCTCTAAAAGAAGAATCCAAATGGATTCTGAGGTGTAGAGAACAGATTGGAGACCTCTTCCATCTCACCCAGAACAAGTGGCAGAAACAACCTGGCTGTCCAGAGTCTCTCTATATCCTCAAGTACATCCTTACTAACTCCTAAAAGAAAACTTATCTTCACAGGTTTTTGTGACTCATTTATCTAGAGCAATATCATGGGCAGCATTGTCCTTTTTTTTTTTTTTTTTTTTAATAAAGGAAAAGTAATTTTGCTGGTGTGCTCCCAGCAATAGAGTACAAACTCACAGATCTTTTTACTCAATCTATTACAATGTTTTCACTGTCAGGTTGTGGCATCCATCAGACCACAAGAGATTTACAAGACAAGTTGAAGAGCCTTAAAACAAAAAAATATTGGACTCTCTTTTACTCAAACCTCTCTGTTCATTGAGCCTGAAGTTGTCAAACAAGAATCACATTTCCACTTGTTTATTGTTTATAGTGTGCTTATTTCTCCAAAACCACAAAGTGACAACAAATGACCCTAAAAGGCACCACAAAGGGCAAGAGTCTCAGTACCTTTGGTCCTGATCAAGTTCTTGTTCTGGCAATTTTCTTCCAGACAGAGAAGACAGATGATTAATCTGGGAGCACTAAGAAGGCCCCGCATAACAGAGCTATCGAAGTCACAGGGTTTCCAACTGAGACCCCTAAAAATTCCTATTAAAACTAACTGACCCTCTTGTGTGGGATAATGAACTTCACTGAAAAAAATACAGTCAACATCCTGTGCTTCCTCTTTTCTTTTTTCTTCCTCATCTCACAGTGACTCATTGCTGTCATTTTCCAGCTGGACAGTGACATTCCAGAGTCTGCTGGGATCCCAGGAGGGTGTTCCACCAGCAGGGACCATCTCTGTGGGCAACCCCTGGGAACATTCTGCTCCCTCAGGGTCATGGAGACAACTCCATAACTGGGCATTTGCTTTGGACATGTGGTGCCAAGCAAAATAATACAAGATTAATCAACTGCATCAATTACTACATTTCAAGAGGAAAGGAAAAACCAAGCTGTCGTTTCTTATTGTCCTTATTTATTGATTTCAAACCAGAGGCAGCCACCCTGGTTTTCACGAGGGCTGCACACAAACATTTCCCCAGTCACTGGGAAGGAGCTGACAGCTTTCAGCACTTCAGCAAACACTGCTTTGAGACTCCTTAACAGAAGGAAGGGACCAGCAGCCAGATGAGAAGCATGTGAGGGAACGCATCTATTAACACATACAGGGAGATGTCTTGTTAATAGAAGACAGAAGGAGGGACAAAGCAGGCAGAGAAAGCAGCCAGCAGTTAGTCATTTCTCACACGGATCATTTGGCTAGAAATGAGACACTCATCAATCCAGCCTTCCTTTCTGCACTTTCAGAGCCAGTGAAAACCACTACTGAAAAGCAAAACCAAAAGGCCTCTCTTTGAAACTGCTCAGCACCTTGAGGAGCAAGAAAATGTAAATTTTCCTGGTAGTGGTTGCACAGGACAAAGATCTTCCATATTCAAAACCACCTTTTTGATTCAAAATTGCTGCTGCTGTTTCAGGTATTGACTGGTGAAAAACTAGAGCCTCTCACCTCCAAGACACCCTGAGGTTGTCACGACACACCCGGAGGCTGGCGAGGGACAAAGGGCTGGGGGCCCACCAAGAATCAGCTTTGCCATTAGTGAAACCCCTTCTCCAGCTCCTTCTGTGAGTATAAATAAAGAAAGAGATGGCAGAGCCTCCAAGATAAACCAAGAAGGTCTGGGGTTTGGTTTGTTCCTTTGTTGGTTTTTTTTTTAAAAAGGCATTTTGGAGAAAAAGGAGAAAAACAGAGCAGAGAGAGAGACTGAGGGCTCAAGTGAACAGTGAATTGACACAAAACTTGATTCTTGTGCTGCATCACCACCCTTATGAGAAGAAACACCATTTGGGCATGTTTAGTTTGTGGAATACAACAGAAGTCTCACCACAGCAGTAAAGATCAAAGATAATTGCTCAGCTTGCACCACCGCCATAAAGAAGGTTGTGCAATAGCCAAAGTTACTCATGCAGCTTCTTCAAGAAACAGGAACATAAATAAATAAGTAGATTAGTAACGTGCTCTCTAATGCTTCCTTTAACTCAGATTAAGACATATTTACAATCAAACTATCCATGTGCAAAATCTGCATAAGATTAAAACAGGTTTCAGAAGATTCCTTGGCCAAATCATCACCTGTGATACCTCCTGAGCAAGTGTTTCCTGCATTCCTGTGCTGGCAGAAAGGAATGACTGCAGTGTTGCTGTTTGCTCCAATCTGCTCTCCTAAAATGACATTTTGGCATACAGCTGGTTTTGACTACTTATGTTTAAGAAGGGCTCCAGATAATATAGTTACTCTGAACAACATTTAATAAACACTTGACTCATTGTTACTCAGCTCAAAGACTTGTCACTGAACTTGATTTTAATAGCACACATCAAAGCCAAAACAGACCAAGAAATAGTTCCCCCTTTCTTGATGAATTAATAAAGCTAAAAAAAAAACCTCAGTCCTTGAATTGCCATGGGAATATTAGTATTCAGGATGCCCTTTCAAGGAGATCTGTAGTTTTGCACCTGGATGTTTTCTTCTTTTGCATTTTATAGAGAATGAAGGGGGGGAAAATATCACAGTATGATTCATCATTATTTGCATGAAACTACAGCAAAATCAAGATATTAAAATCCATTTGTCACACTTCTATTTTTTTAAAATACTTTTCATAAGCCTATTTTCATAAGTCTTTTCATAATCTGCTTCTGCCCTGTGTTGGAGACAAGATATTGAGCTCAACAGGTATTTGATTTGACTTAATATAACTATTATTCTCTTAAGACACACCAGGATAGCAAATAAGAACAAATATGGAAAGGGCAAAGAGAAGCCAAAGAGGAGGAAACCAGTGACAGACAAAGGGCCAGCTCAGCAGAAACACATTTTCCCTGTAAATAACGCTGGAAGTGGTAATAAGATACTGAAACATAATTCAGCTGCTGGTTGAAGTTGAGCAACCACACTAAAATTTCATCTGCAAATCCTAGGTAAATGCACCAGGAAGGAAAAATCACTTGCAGATAAAAAGACACACAATACTTCTAAAAATGTATATTATGTATCTCACATTAAAATTTATACAGCTGCAGCTTTCGAAGAACAGATTTTTCTATACAAAAACAGAAGCCAGCTCTTTCTCTATATATATTTCTAGTGACTAGAGAAGCCATAATTAAAAAAAAAAAAAACAACGAACAAAACACTAAAATATTTTACAGATTTTCTGAAAAAACTGTGGCAACTGGTATCACAATACTCCAGTTTATAGACTTCTTGGAGAAGTCCATTTGAAGCTCCAGATACCCAAACAGAGGAAGAAAATGATTGGCCAGTTTTGTCACAATATCCCCACTGTTCTTTCACACCTATCAGAGAAATAACATCTGGTTTTCAAACTTCTGCTAAGCCACCCTTCTAACTCTCCTTTGTCTGATGTATTGGTAAAACAATAGAACATTTTATAGATTCTTGAATTACCAGCACTTTAAAGTTAATATACAAGGGGAAAGCTCTACTGACTCTGATTTTTTTTTCCTCATTTCCTTTAAGAAAAAAACACTAAACACAGGCCTGTGGGCTCTGGTGACAACAGGGACTTTTATTATTGCAACTATGAGGTTTTTGGTAGCACAGTGTTTATACATCAGTGACTCTTGTTTCATGAAGAAAAAGCAGGCAGCTTCCACAAACTACAAGGATGCTCAGTACAACGAACAATTGCTTAGCACTTCACTTTCTACACAATAATCATTTTCTTACATGTAACTAAATAATTTAGGTAGTTTATTAATTTATAAGCTTAGCTGTGGACATCTCTGTGTTTTTGGCACCAGTACACAGGCTGCCTAAAGTGTTGATACTCTCTGTCCTCAAATAGTTTCTAAGTGTCCTCATAATTGCTTGTCACCTGTAAAAGAGGTTCAGATCCAACGCAAAATTAACATATGGTGAACAGATGGACTCGGAACAGACGTTTGCCGAGAAAGTACTCACACCAAAGACTTTCTGGCTTCATCTCTCAGGACCTTCAGAAAAGTCCTGCTTGAAGCTCCAAGTCATACTAATCAGGGGAACATCGTTCCTCAATGACAACCTCGTGCTGCAGGAACTTTTCATGACCTGCTACAAAGAATCCTCGCAAGTTTTCTGTTGTGATGGTGCCTCCGTGAACAGAAGAGACAAAATATTGGTTCCAGAAGGTACCCAGCCCTCCAACAAGAATAATCTATACTGTATGAAACAAGAATACAACAAGCACAAGGGCGCTATGATGGCGATTAAAGAAAAACACAATAAAAAGTTCAAAATAAATCCGGGTCCCCCGCCACCATGGACATTCTTCCAGATATTCCATTACTTACTGAGGAGGTAAGACAAGAATCACAATAAGAAGTTTAAAAGAAATAATCTGGCCCCCCACCACGGACATTCTTCCAGATATTCCATTACTTACTGAGGAGGCAAGACAAGAGTTGTTGGCTGGGCTTTTGGTCTGCGCTTTGCAGAGACTCCCATCTGGTTGGCCGACCGTTTCAGGGACTGCTGATTCAAAAGGCCAGATGCCAGCCCAGCATGGTACTGCAGCTGGAGGAGAAAAAAAACCATGGATATATTAAAATACACACCACTGCAGTACTCTGTCTATGTCAGTCCTCTACCACCTGTTCCACCTGACTCAAATTACAGCCCGTCAGTCAGTTAATATACGGGATTTCAGATACACTGCTTGGATGGAAGATGATAGGAATAAAAGTACATGGAAAAGGTCTGCTGTGAAATAGGCATTAGGAGGAAGTTATGCATTAGGGCAAGTAAGAGGATGAATCAAAGACTTCCT
This sequence comes from Pipra filicauda, assembly GCF_003945595.2. Classification (NCBI taxonomy): domain Eukaryota; kingdom Metazoa; phylum Chordata; class Aves; order Passeriformes; family Pipridae; genus Pipra; species Pipra filicauda. The sequence goes on from NW_024103674.1 coordinate 2,735,529, forward strand.
CTCAAGTCTAACTCTCCTGAAACCTGGGCTTGCTTTTAAATGTTAAGACTGTTTCTCCTCCCAAGGGACCAAGCATTCTTACTTTTAGGAAGATGATAAGAGGAAGACAGAGGCAACCCTTTCACTGTATAAACCAGCTTTTTAGAAATAACACTCATCTTTTTCTCCTTAAATATAAAACCACAAAACATTCACAAAGAAGTTTCTTCCACTATAAATAAAAATCTCGCCTTTAAAATACCTGCTCACGCATCTCCACAGCACTGCAGAAAGATTCACATTCAGTAGCTTTCCCCTCTAAACTTTTCTTTTCTTTGCCAACAAAAGACAAATTTATGAAGGACACAACATGAATCTGCAAGATTTTGAGTGCCCTCCCACAGTTTTCAGATTTAAGAACAGCTACAGAGGTGTGCTTGCCCTGGAACCAGCTCCAAGTGCAACAAGTCACAAGTTCCCCTCTGAAAACTTTCAATTACATTCTTAGTTTCCCATTTTTAAAGCAGAAGATTCAGTGTGGGGCATATATAATTTCCTTCATCATTCCAATGCGTTGAACACATTCCATGTGTTCATTAAATTGTCTGAAGATTTGTCCTGCAAAAGGTGAACCATTTCACACGTTAACACCTCTAACCCCAAGGTTTGCAGCTAAAAACAAGGGTTATGGTTAGAAAACTGTGACTTAAAAATGTTCAGAAAATAAAGTGGTCTTAGGCCAAGCTGTTCTGCAGGAACTGACTGAAAAGGAGGGAAACAAAGCTTGGAAGTGATCCATTTGAAAATGGCTATGAAAATGAGGGAAGGGATGCCATGAGCCAATCTGCCTCACATGTCAGTGCTCAGCACATCCACAAGGATTTCTAACAGGCTCCTGATTTATTTGGCTGCTTTGCCACGTGATCTCAACTGTGGCACAAGTGAAGACACGGAATTTCTGATGGGAAGAGAACTGGGCTCTGCCAGGGATGGGCAGGGGGGGTGTTGTACTGCCCCAACCTATGACTTTTGCTCACATTTGTTTCTCTCTGACAGTTTTCTGAAATGAAAAAAAAAATCAATGGGAGCAACGGAGGATCCATGTTTGAAAGGTGATGTTTCAGTGTCAGGGGCTTAGTTTTCAATCTTCACTACCTGGATTTGCAGGGAATTAAAGGGAAAGCTCTGGCAGACTTCCCTCAGACTCCAGGAATATGTTTTTCCCTTTTCCTCTTGCAGTCCTCCCTCACCACTTTGTGCTGGTGACACCATTCACTGATGTTGCCTGTGCAGAATGACACTGGCAGGTATTTCAGGTCAATCACACCAATCTTTTAAAAATATTTCATAACCTCCCAGTCTGCCATTCAGTGGTCAGGCATTAAAAAAAAAAACAACAGAAGGAATTAAAAAGAAATATATTCCAAAAAACAATTCTGTCCCTCAAAGCTGAATCCAAGTGATTAAGGTATTTTTACTAATTATTTCTTCATAATCTACCTTTGCTCCTAGGAAAGCAGATCCAACTGTCAAAATCTATAAGGGCGATTAAATATTTACCAAACCATCTTTATGTTGGGAGAAAAGGTCAAAGTTAATAAAACTGACAGGCAGCTTCTGTCCAACTTGATTTATGCATTATTAAAGTATCACATCCTGCACTTGCACAGGATGCACTCCTTTTTGGGGATGAGGGGTGTTAACTGAAGGGATTGGGAAAATTTCTTAATCATTTGTTCTGAGGAGCAGAAACAAGACTGAAAATATTGCCAAAGCTGGACCACAAGCATCAGAACTATAGTCAGGATGGATGGATAAAACACTTGCCATTCAGTTCCTTTCTCCTCTTGCAAAATAAACACCTTTGCCCGCCAGCATCGGCCAGGAGAGAAAATCTCAGCTAAAAACAAGCCAATCTCCCCCAAATTTTTGCTTACTAATAAGAGAACATCTCTAAACATACTCTCTCCACTTTAGGGAATGCAGGTGAAACGTCACGTCAGAGGATGCTGGAAGGCTCATGCAGGGGAGCTCATGGGACACAAACACCTGGAGGGTTAACAGAATGGCAAAGAGCCACAGCTTTATCCATAAAATATGGTAAATACTCCCTGAAATGAGTGTTGGTGTCATTCCTTTATCAGCTGCAGAGGAACTCCCTGTCATACAGAGGCTTTATTACAGTCAGCATCCATGTCTTTCAGCTTTGGGGAATTCCAACTGGTTCATGTGTCTTTACTGCCTAATGAAATGTTCCTCCACACAATTTCAATAAGATGGATCTTTTTCTCCCCCCCAATACGTGCAGATGAAACAGAAAATCTATTTCGGAAAACCAAGAAATCAAAGACAACGACAACAAAAATCAATTTACAACATTTAGCAGCCAGGATTTACCCCAGTGCCAACTTGCAGAGTTTCATGATGAGTCTCATGATAGCTGATATTTTTCTAAAAAGCGCAGTTCCAAGTTGATGTGTGAATTCTACATTTTAAAATCAAAAGCGACTCTAGTTCTCAAGGATGTATGAAAAGTACTGAAAATAACACTTCAATATATACAGAAGCTTTACAGGAAGGTAAATAAAAACAGAACTTGGGATTATTTTTAAAATTTTTTTAACATTCATTATTTTTCTATGTTAATGGCCACATGGTCTATGTTTTTTAGAAGAAAATATTATCACTAATGTTTTCCAGGTGTCATAATTCACATTTTCAGTGTTCCTGAGTATATGAAAACTACATTAATATATTAACAGGTGTCAATTTTCCTCACTAAGGGAAATACATCACAACAGAGAAAGCACTTGGGAGTCACTTTTCTCATGGCTGTAACTGTAAGGAAGGCAATTTCTTCAATCACATAAGATTTTTTTGGCTTTCACATGAACCTTAAACAGAAAAGGTGTATTAGAGAATCACAGATTTGATTTAGCTCTGAAAGTATTAATATCTTTTAAGATGTTAATCACATAATATCTTTTATTTCTTCTACCCCGCTGACTCTTCTTACCAGAAATAAGGTAACGCATCTCCTCAAACAATCAAAACAAGAAAAAAGAACCCCTCCATCTACCCAAAAATGCCACTGTGTTCTGCAGAGGGTTTTAAGGTCTGGAGCAGACAGAAAAGGGCTCCAAGAAGAACCTGCAGAAAGGCCCCTTCGTTTAACAGAAGTGCACTGAGCAGCTCGGGACAGGTTTGCATCTTGGCCTACAGGATTACTCTGCAGTGCCTGTTATGAAACTACAGACGTGGACATTTGAAATTTAAAAATTAAAGCTCCACCATTAGAAAGACTCTGGGTCTGGAGGTCTTCAGTTTGCATAATTCATGGGCTGGAGGTTTTGCATGTGCTGAGTGCTGACCAAACAAGTCAGTGCACTGCACTTACTGACAAGGCCATCCCGAGTTGCAAAATCGGTTGAAAGAAGGTAAGAATCAGGGAAAAGAAACCTTCCCCCCCCAAAAAAGAGACAAAGAAACAATCAACCACTTGGAGCCTTTACAGCTGATCACATCAGCTCACAGTTGCACATTACATTTACATATTGCCGTTATTTAAAGCTTTTTAAGCACCAACAGGTTTCCTTTTAAAAGTGAAATCAGAAGAATGATGTTCTTCACAATCACATTACCCTGTTTTTTCCATTCTGATGTACTTACTGACCACAAACACAAACAGAAAAGCATTTTTCTCAGCTATAGGTAATAAAAAAAAAAATGTTTATTTCCATTCCTCTAAGGAACTGAGTTTCAGAGAGGTGGCTGCCAGACACTTACCCCTGTGGCATTTTTCCCAGTTCACTGCAATCCTGGGGATGCACATTTGCCTCCTTTAAGCCCCTCAGTGCTCTGCCCCTCATCATTAAACTATTTCTGCCCCCCTTCCAGCTAACAAGGGATTTGTGCATTATGATAAAACTCCACTTATTCTTTTGAAAAGAGCAACGAGCAAGCGAGCAGGACACTCCCACAGTTTCATCTCTGCACACTAAAGCAGGCAAGAGAAAAATTACACCACCTTAATTGATATTTTTTAGCTTCTCTCAGATAATGAGGCCGGTTTGGAAATTCTCTTTCTCTCCAAACAATGTTTGATCATTTTAGCATAGCTGAATTCTTGACTTGACCAAAACAGCATCAATAAACCAAAAGAACTGTCTCTGATTTCTTTACTCATTGGTTTTCCTGTTGTGGAACTGGGTTGCAGGCTTTTCAATTAACAGGAAAGCTAGACATTTTGTCTTTATTCTAGTTTACATTTTAATTAAGACACTTTTTCCAATTTTTAAAAAGGATTTATGCCCCCCAAACAAGAACATTTAAGCAACAAATACCTATCCATGACAGGAACAAAGGCTGCCCCCCATTTCTTCTTTTAAAAAAAATCCCTCTACAAAAGTTACTGCACATTTCCCTAAACATCCTGATCTGACTAAACTGGGAAAGTAATGAGCTCACACTTCTCTTAAAATCCTCTCACATGCCCCAGCTGGTACTTGCATTGCACCAAAATGCACAGAGCCATGGCCTCATCCTGGTCAATAAACCAGGATACAGAGCAGCCCGAGAACATCAGCCTGAACAGGCAATCTTGTTTTTCCCTTAGGTCTCTCCTGCCTCCCTCCCTCCTTCAGCTTGGGAGTTCAAAACCAAGTTTAGACATTTATATATATATATATAATGGCACAGTAGTAGGAGATGCACTGATACATATCCCTGTTTCTTTTAACACCCTGTCTTTGCTACAGTTTTTATTCCATTGTCTTTGAAATCGTATTTTTGCTGAGGGTGCTGTTTTAATTACTGTCAGATTTCAGCCTCAAAGTGTGTTCTTCCCATACTTTTCTCTCGAAAACATTGAAGTTCTGCTGATGAACGACTGCTGATGAATGTTCCCTCACTCCAATACTGCTTGCAAGTCTTTGGCTTTTTACCATGCAGAGATAGCAAATTTGGCAGCACTTTCTGCAAGGAATTGGTCAAAACTTCAGCATCTGCATCCTTGCTGCCAATAAAATGACCTGCACTGTTCAAAGTCTCTGCAAAAGCCACTACTCCTCTTCCACGTTTTTTTCTCTTAAAGTATTCTGCAATCCATTTAATAGTTACAGCAGTGACATATTCTTGACTTTTGGATAATGTCAACACAAAGGGACACTACACAGCCAACAGGCTCTGAGTTTTAAAGAGACTTAGTCTTTGAAATGGATAAAGAGGCAGAGTAATCACAATCTGGGGTTACACACTACTTTATTTACTTCTTCAGAAGGATAACTACTTCATGCTTGAGATGTTTATACCTCCAGGTGTTCTGAAGGGCTTGAACACACATATTTCCTGAATGATAACTCAATGAACTGGCATTTATTTCATTGTATAGGCAGCTACAACCCAGACATGACAGAATCACAAAAAGCAAAGTAAAATTATTACATTGTGTTCTGCATTTAAATGACAGAATAAAACCACGTGCAGTGACAAAACACAGCATTTTCAAGTAACCCTGAACTCAAGGCAGGGAGTTGGTACAGGCAAATGGTTCTAGCATCGCTCTGTGTGGTATATTCACATTTGTGTGTTCACTTAAAATCTAGATTTCATTAAAATCTAAAACCCCAAGAAGTGCACGTGATCAATATCTGACAGAAAACCCTAACTCCTTTTTGACAGAAGTATTATCTTTGTACATCTGTAGCAGGGGAAAGTCATCATTTGAACTCAAGACTTCAGTAAGGACACAACTAGTACCTTCCCCCAGTGCTGCCGTGCTCCCCTGAACAGCCCCCAGAACCCTGAAGATGTGGCTCTCACACTAAAATTAGTATTTTCTGAAGCCTCAGACTAAATCTTTGGTGTCAGGGGCTCGTTGGGCAGCAATGTCAGTATAAAGAATGACCTGCAGCCCCCATGAAAGGGGATGCTCAGGTGCTTAGGTAAGAAATGTGAAGATACTTTAAGCTCGAGTGGTGGAATAAAGGGTTGCAATCAGGTACAGAAACACTCTTCAAACTGTCCAGCACCATTTGCAGCTCTGTGGCTGGGCTTCACTACAACAAACTACTTCTCAGACAAATAAAGAAATGAATACTGTTCCTCAGTGCCTACAAGGTGCAGCTTATGTAAATCGAACCAGCCCAGGGGCACAGTCAGACAGGGGGAGACTGACGGTCAAAGCACAGATGAGGGAAACCCATTAGTGGGTAAGAATGGAACAGTAATGACACCAGCCAGTACTTGTGCTGCTAATTTATTTTTTCCCTTAACTCATTAAATTTAATTGTTTCAACTTCTGTTAAATGCCTTTGGCCGCTTGCACAGTAATTAAATGCACAATACATTTAGAGTAGCAGACACCCAGCCTGAGTGGCAGACAACAGCCCAGCCCAGGGTCTTTCTGTCAGCACATGGAAACCTGGCTTTCCTCAGACCTCCATGGCCTTGCTGAAGGGGAAATTATCCTGGAAGGTCAGTACCCCAGCACACAGTTCATCCCGAGGCAGGGATGCCATGGGTAGATGGACACACCCTGACAAAGCTACACCAGACATCACCACTCTTCTACTAGAGGTGACCACCCTGCTCTGCCACCAGAAAGGATTGCAGGAATACTGTTTAAACTGGAGATACTTCTTCCTTAAGCAGTTACTTTTGCTAATCTTTTTCTTTACATCCATCAGGCATCCTGAAGCAAGGCTGCTGGGAATGCTAAATTCCAGCCCCCTGGCGACAACCAATTAAAGCCTGAAGCTGGAGAGTGAATTTTGGAACAGATGCACGTGGCCCATTTCCCTACATTCCTACTGTAGCTTCAGAATGTTCATGATCACATTAATTTATCCTTCTTTTCAAGACAGTACAAAGTAACCCACAGAAAACATTCCTACACAAATAAGAGCAAATCTTAAATTAAAGGCCACAGTTATAATTGGTTGGTGTAGGAGGTTTAAACTCTCACCCTCACATGTAACACCACAGAAAAACCCTGGAATTACCACAGGTGGCTGAAGTTTGACATGAGCTGCATTCTGGAGGATGAGTGTCAAAAAGAACCTTAGAATACCTGTGGGAAAGGACCATACCCACTGTGCTGTGACCAGAACACTGAAATGCAATGGTCAACAAAACCTGGAACTATTTTTTCCCCCCACAAGGCAATTAAAAAAAGAACTTTTCTGCCCTTACTCAGGTTTTCTGTGATCAGAAAATAACGACAGATATCCTGCCTTCAATCTCACACTGACTTCTGGCAGGCAGAGCAATACAGCTGCAGCAAAGTGAGCTTTTCCTTCTCTGAGAAGTCTCACTGACAGTTTTCTCCATCTAAAACAACACTATCCATTAACCAAGAACTCCAGACTCAACTATCTTTTTTTAAACCTTTCAAAACAGCCATTTATGGCTTGCAATTTGAACTTTGAGGAATTTTACCTGATACACAACCAGACATAAGAAAAAATCAGCAACATATGGCCAAACTTTTAAAAAAAATAAATTCCCTACCCTTAGTGATTTTTGATTGTCTCTGCTTTTAGATGACCAAGCCGCAATGCATGAAAAGCCAAGTTCAGAAAAATCAGGTTAAAGGTTCAAGTTAGACATCCCCAAAATAAGTAGACATTTATAAAAGTCTTAGTCAAATTATCTCTTTAGGTTTTAAAGAGTTAAGTTATGAATGTTCTTAGGAATGAAAAAAGAATCTATCAGGTTTGATTGATAAAAGTGTAGCTTTTAACTAAGACTGAAAAAATGTAAGACTGGCAACATTATTTTCCAGAATAATATGCTTCCTCTGCTTTTTTTCAGCACAGAGCACATAAATCAAAGAAATGTTAAAGAGGTCCATACATCACAAGCTGGCATTTCTAAACTATTTACAAAATCTGTAATAGTCAAGAGGATGGAAAATACAGAAGTGTGACCAGCAAAGTTCCTGAAAGGAAAAAAAAAGGCAGTTCTACCATCCCAGCAGGGCTAAGGTTGGAAACAATTCTTGATTGTAGACTTTAAGAAAACACTAAACCAAACCAATCCTGATAACAGAGGGTTACAAAGAGCAAACAGGACAGTGTATTAGCCAAACTAGATTGGAGCACAATGCTTGTTCCAGGGTTCTGAAGACATTAGAATCACAGAATCATTAAGGCTGGAAAAGACCTCTGAGAGTCCAACCTGTGACCCAGCTCCACCTTGTCACCCCGCCCAGAGCACCGAGTGCCACATCCAGTCATTCCCTGAATACCTGCAGGGACGGTGACTCCACCCCCTCCCTGGGCAGCCCCTTCCAAAGCCCGACCACCCCAACAGTGAAGAAATTCTCGTGATGTCCAACCTGAACCTCCCTGGCAAATGCTCTAATAATGCCTAAAGTACATACAAAAGCAGGGCTGACCTTGCACTTGCAAACAGACAGTCCCAAAAATATCAGCAACTCCAGCGCTGAGCTGCGTATCCATCAAATTTTCACATCCCTACATCTAAGCACACAACAGACTTAGACAGATTAGGTTTTCCTCAACAACTTTTACAAATGAGAATCTCATCTCCTCTTCTGAAACGAAAGGCATGGATTATGGAAAGTTTATCTGTCCATCTGTTGGAGATGTCACACTCTGACTAGAGAGTGCAAAAAGCACAGAGATGTTTTACAACCAAATCCAAAACTCGCTGCAGTCTGAGGGAGTGGAAGAGCCATATGCTTTGCAAAAACACCTCTTTTGCTACACATTTTTTTTTTTTTACCACAGCACAAAGAGTAACAGTTCGAAAGCTGCTGTAATCTTTATTGCTGAAAATAGATCACATATTCTTACTCTCATCTGCCACGCTCGGGTAAGGGAACTGATCGGAAACACGAAAAACAAGGAAATACTACTGTGGGCAAGGAAAGCTGAAAAACACACTGCACTGCAAGGAGTTACCTGCAATTCCAGGGAAAAGGGTAGCTCGGAGAGCCTGGGACCAGAATGATGCACAACAGGAGGTCTGGTGCAGTGTCACATGAAATGTTTTTACAGTTTTCTCTGTCAGCCCTGAACATTTGCAGTAGGAGTATCTGAGCTGAAGCTGGGGGACCTCAGAAACATCTTTAGGAGCAAAACAAATGGAATACACTTCATCCTATTTTCATGGGAGCTTGTAATGATATTATAATTAACTCAATTACACCACAAGATTAATAGCCTTTAAAACGCTCCCAGTCATTCATTACAGGCCTAATTAAAACTCTCTTTTGGTGCTGAGCCAGCAAGAAATATGAAACAACTCGCTAAGTAACCATATAGAAGTATATAAGGTATTATCTTTATCGTGCTGTTTGTTTCCATGGTCACAATTCAGTGAGAAGTTTGGTTTGCCTTTTTTTTTTTTTTAACAAATCAAAAACAACAGGAAAGAAGGACAAGATGCCACTTTAGAGGCTTCAACACCTGCAACAGCAAATCAGCTCACCACAGCCAACCAGCTTGTTTCTAGTTTTGCTGCAACAGTTAAGGGCTTCTACAATAGCAGATGCCTTTCCTCCCACACATCAATTAATTTGCAAATGCACTCAGGTTGTAGAAATAATGAAGTGCTGAATGCTTCTCTATTGACAAGTTTTGCTGTCAGGAGGTGGATGCTGTGGGCGAGGTGCTAAAATCCGCTGCTTCTCCCTGCACGCCAAAGGAAAGACACGCCACACGAAACCTGGTCGACAGCTAACGGGGCACATCAATTATTTTATTTACTCCTCTCTCACTGGCACCAGAAGGAAGAAATCCTCCCCAAAAGCTTTTTATTGTATTTATCTAGGTGTCTGTAACACACCGTTCACGGGGAGATGTGAGGTTTTGTGGAACGCTGCGTTATTTGAGGAGACAAGGAGCGTTTGTCAAGTATTTTTATACATGCTAAAAAAGTGACATTAAAATTAAGGTTACAAATGAAGAATTCCGTAACTAGGAAATGCTTCATATTGCCTATCCAATCTAAATCAGGCTGCCTGTGCTAAAGATTCAGACTTTCATTATGTGCTTCTTTCCAGACCTCAAATTACCACAGTCTGCAGGATCACATGGAGGAAGAGGCAGTTACTCAGCACCATTTTCACGCACAGAATGTTATTTGCAGGATCTCACACAATGCCCACACTTCTCCTCTCAGATGTCTTCTATCATATTTTCCTGCTTTATCTTGCTTCTTTACAAATACTGTTAAATTTACCTTCACAATTCTTATTCCACTCATGCTGGGTGTGGATCCGAGGAACCTCCGACTTTTAAGAACACTAAATGTTTTTACTACTTACTATATTTGTAGTAGAGTTTCTACAGATAATAATTGCAGTCAGGTGCTTAGGAAGTCTTTGAAGCAGCCAGAAAAGGCTTTTAGCCAGGTCATGGCAAGGTTGGAATCTCTACTCCCTCTTCTATCACTTGAAATAAAGGATTAGTCAGTGGCAGTTCACTGGAACTTTCTGTCTTGACCAGCCACTAATTGAAAGTAAAGCACATCCTGCCAGCTGTTCTCTGAAAACAAGTTAAAAATGGAGATCCTGAACTTCCAAATGAAGTTCTGAGCTCTGGAGGACAGCATGTTTTCTTGGATACAGACCCTTCTCGTTTTGGAGTCCTCGAATTAGAGGGCACAGAGTTAGTGAGCACAGAACAGAGCAAAAAACAAAAGAAAAAAAGAGTTGTTATAGTTAAGTGCCTGGACAGCTGGACTTGCTCCTTTCCACAAGCTTCCTAGGAAATATTAAGTCAACTTAAAATAACTTTTGTGAGTATTTAGTCTTGTCTCTTACCTAATTGAAGTTACCTCTGTGTTTATAATTTAGCAAATGCAGCTAGAGAAAACAGAATATACACACACTTTCAAGAGTCTTCCAAGGAAGGCAACTGCCATAAGATTCCTCTCCAACTCTTCCAGTGCTTAACTACCACGAGTGTTTAAACCACCCACCTCAGCATTAGCCCAAATTAGTTAAACTTCTATTTTCAATTACTGTTTTTAACTGTTTGCTATAATGAAAAACCCTCTTACCCACTTTCCCCCCCATCAATAAAAATGTTGATGTAAAGTGAGCCATCCATTACCTTTTCTTTTCTGAGGGAAATAAATTGAACTTGTTTGATCACACAGAAGGAGCACAGGAACCCAAATGCTTCTGCCCAGTTCTCACCTCTCTCAACTAGAAAACCCTAAATTAATGGGGCACCTGAATGGTAACTAAGTGGTTTTACAATTAGAATTATGCTTAAAACCATTTTCAAGTGTTAATAACTGAAAATGTTATTAGCATAGAGGTACTAATAGGTAAAGAAATTTGCTGTAAAAAATAGATGATTTTCTGCTTTTTAAAATATGCAATTTTCAGGCTGACCTTGTCCCTTTTAAATTTTTATAGCATCTTCAGTTCCAATTTGAGATTTTCATATGGGGTAGGCAAACCTTCTGATGTTCTGTATTAAATGCAAGACACCTCCCTGACATGATCTGCAATATTAATAATATAACAGTACCAATTTCAGGAGCAGCACTGTAGCATCAACACATGCATACCTACAGGAATCAAAATTTAACCATGTACAGCGTGGAAATCTTTAACATATCGCCAGAAGAAAGCAGTTCTGAGGCAGCTCAAACGTTGTCTGAGATTTCCTCTTTTGCCATTCCAACACACGACCTTGTCATGCCTCACAAGGTAACACCAACGTAGCTGATGCAAGAAAACATATGTTTCTCTTTACTGGGCCCAAAATAGGAACAGAGGGGAAGGAGAACAATATTCAGGGCCAAAGCCAGGCTTCTGAAGGCCAGACTTGCAGCTGCCACTGTACTCAGCATAAAACGTCCCCACCCGCACGAGCCCTCCAGTGCTCGCACAGCTGACTGCCACAACACAACTGGGAACGTCCTTCCTGGAAATTATAAACACTAGAGAGTCATTATTTAGCCAGGAATTTGCACTGCTGTTGTCAGAGAGTTTTAAGACTTTGAGACTGAGACGGTTACACTTGCTGTGGGGCACAGTTAAAGCCATAGGAAAACATAAATTATTGGGGTTTATGGATTTCAAAGGAGACTGACACACATTTGACCTTCCATGCACTGGCTGTCTTGCAGGCACTCTTCAATAACCCAATTACCAACTTCAATGTCTCCCATCTAACCACACATATTTCAGATCCTCATCTAAATCTGGACTTAATTATTTCTACCTCTTGATAATCACTAAGAAAATCCTACCAGCTCAAAACCCAGCAGTTTATCAGGACCCCAGTTCAAGGCATGAAGTAAACAGACATTCCTCTCACTGCTTTGTGGACTTCATTATTAATGAAGTAAAATTTGCAGACATCAGGTGGCCACCATCAGAAAAATAAATAGAAATGTGACTGGTCAAAGTAACTCCTCCTCCTCCAGCAGGTCTGAGTTGGCCAGAAGCAAACTCCCTGTGGAGCATGGTGCCCATCCTGCAGTACCATGGGTGCAGAATATCAGAGAACTGCTGCAAAGGACTAATTTAGCCTGAATGGTGACTTGAGAATGTAAAAACATATTAGACATATAAAGAAAAAAACAATCCTGACCTGTGTATTTTTGGTCTTGAAGACAGACAAGGAAATAATATTTAAAAACCTGACCCTGTTGTTACCTTACAGTGGGAATTTTACATTACAAATACAACTTTGAAACAAACCCAAGCTGATCAACGTTAAGTTTTCCAAAAGTAGCCTTAAAACCTTCAGCAGTGCTTGTACTGACAGATCCAAAAAGGATCTTTCTGTAGGAGCTCATCCCGCCAGCAGTATGACAAACTGGTGTTGCATTTAAGGAAACTGGGGCGGGGGGACGCAAAATACTGCTTTTTGCAAAGCTTGATTTTTTAACTTGTTTCTATCGCTTCTCCAGCTACAAAATCCTTTTGTAAATGAGGACACTACCTATCTCCCAAAGTTCATTTTATCAAGCCAATAATTCAGCAACTCGATGGGCTGACAATTCACCCAACTATAGTTTCTGCCTGAGGCGTTAACAAAAAAAATAAAAGAGTAAGGAAAACTTAAAAAATCCTGCTGGAGAGCTGAAGCCTTTGCTGCTGGCACACTGAACAAACAGGAACAATTGAAAGCTATGGAGCAGTTAGTAATTTATACTACTGAGCCTAATGCCTGGACAGTAAGGAAAACAGATGGCTCTGCAATATGGAGATGGCTCCACGAAAAGCAATCGGCACAGGGATGCTGCAATGGCACAGTAGCAATGGTTTGCCTGGTTGTAACAGTCACAGCAAACTGAGCTGCACCATTTCAGAGGACAAAACAAAGGAAAAGTAAATGAGAGCAGAACAAAACAGAAGTTCTTATACAGTTGGTTGATATTCCATGACAAAGCGTGGGCTCGTTCGGAGTTTTTCTGACAGTCCTGCTCAGTTCTGTGCAAATAAACGAGCTCAATCCAGCGGGCAGGAGCAGCTTCCTGGCCCGGCCCCCTCCCAGGAATTCTGCATCACACCAAACGTCTCTGAACGTCAGCTATTTAGCTCTACTTTTAGCTCTGCTTTAAATAAAAGTGTGTGGAGTGAAGGCTGCATAATGAAGGCTCAACACCATGGAGATGGCACAGACTGCACTGGGCAGCATCACCAAGCTGAGGGGGTTTAGTTTCTGGGTTTGTTTCTGGCAGAATTATTTCATTTGTGGAACAAAACCAAAATTGGCAAAAGGAAGTTCCCAACTATGTGTTGGAGCAGTCAAGCAGCTTGTTTGGAATGGAAGGGCTGTTTCAACCCTGAGGACATGCCCAGAGGCAACGGCAGAGCACACATGAAGAGCAGGTGAAGGACTTCTTGACAAACACATAAAGACCTCAAAATAATTTTCTGGAAGTATTACAGTTCAAGGCCATCGTGACTAAGCAATATACCTGTCATGCAAGGACTATAATCTGAAAATCTAACCTGAAACTTTTCAGAAAGGCCAAATCATTATAAACCCTTTGACCACAGGAACCTCTTAAAATAAATATATACTCACTGTGGAATCAGAGCAAAGGTGAAAACCTCAGTTTAAAGCTAAGCATAAGATTCTTCTTCCTCTGCAAGTTTCCTGTGATAAACCAGGTTGTTTAAAGGGCAAGCTCAGTAGATGGAGTTAACAGAGGAAATATTGCCCTGCACACCCTGACAGGTGATGCTACTCAGCTATAGATTATGCTGACACATTCCTGTTTTACTTACAAGATTATTTCAATTTCAAAAAAAAAAAAAAAGTCCATTAAAACAAGTGTTTTACAGTAGAATATGTCCATTATTTTTCTTACATCAAAACTCACTGACACAATTGCTGATGCTGGTAAAAGGCACTGGAAACCAAAACCCTCAGCAGAGTCTGACAATAGGGTTTAGAGCCAGGGAATTTTCAGCAAAGCATCACCCCCCCCACCATGCTTCTGTCAAGTATTCTTCACATCCAAAACTTCAATAGTTCAGGAATTTGAGTAAAGCAATCTCCAGGTATTGTTTACTCAATGACATCACCTATCAGTGTTTCCTGAAATCTAAATGTTTCCTTAGGAGGCTGCAACAACTTCTGGGATGCAAATTTCAACAGAAATCCCACTGAAGGTGAGAAAAGTGTGATTTGTAGTGAGGAAAGACACCAACACATACACGTTGTTACAGATTACAACTGGTGACAACTGGAGTTGAAAAAAAAACCCAGAATAAATTGGACTGAAACAGCTCCAAAGTGCAGGGTCAGTGCTCTGTCTGAATGCTGATGGAGGTGGAAGCTCTGTATTGCTCTTTAAAGTAATTATCAAGTAGGAAATTAAAGTAAGGTCTTTTTAAGGAAGATGACTTCAGATACATTCCTCTTTTTCCAGACTTAAGACTGAGACACTGTGCAACAAGAATTAGAACAGAAGCTGCATGTACAGTCCCAGCATCCTCCTGCCAGGACTGCTGCTCCTGGCATCACTCTTCAAGAAAGCAAACTATTAAGACTGATTAAACACCTACTTTATTTAAATACTCTTGATAATAAAGGGATTTTTCTTCCCCTTTTCTAATGGTTACCTTACGCTGGCAACTGATGGATCCTGTATTCAAGTGTTTTAATTCCAAACAGCAATCTGCTGCATCAATCCCCAAAGTGAAGAAAGAAGGGATACAGAGCCCTGGGCTTTGCAGGGAAAACAAGAGGGAAAAAAAGCACACAGTTTGCATAACACTAACAATCCTACTGACAGGTTTTTCTGACTTTGCAAACTTCCTTTCACTCAAAAGTATTCTTTTATAACCTGACAATTCCCTGTAGCCTGGAAACTTCATGAACATGTCATGTATTCTTGTTTTCAACCTCTCTGAAGTCCCTGCAAGAATCTTTCTAACCTACTGATCAGGATGACATGCAACCACAGACAGGAGATGAATAACTGCATTTGCAGTACCCTGCTCAAACTATTTCTGCCCTTTCCAAGATTCATTGTTTCCCTACAAACCCTTTTAAGGAAGACAAAGAAACATCAACAAGGGTTAAAACAATAAATAGATTTAATGACTTGCAAGAAAAGAAAAACCAAATCATTCACTCAAGGCACTGTTTAACTTCATCAGCCACTGGGAAAACCACAAAGGGTGTGCTGCTACTCCTGTTTGATCATGCAAGTCTCTGAAAACTTTCCCTGGTCCATTATTTATTTAAAAAAAAATTCTTTCCATATTTACCATAAGAGTAGTGAACAGGAGACATTAGTTTTCCAGACTTCACACAGTGGCTGACAAAGCAAAACAAAGACTGAATTTAGGCAGCCATCAGAGCAAGAATCTCTGAAAAAGGCCACTCAAATAAATGCACAGTAAATGCCTCCTCAGCCCACTGAAGCAGAGCCTTCAGCCACTGCTCTGTGTCCGTGCCTACTTTAAAAGCAGGTCATGGATGCTTAAAGAAAAGCCACAGACTCTGATTTCCATCCATCTGGGAATTGCTACATTTTGCAAGTTAGCACATATGAAAATGCACTAAGGACAGGTACTCTCTGAGTTAATTTAGACTCAGGGAGTTCTACTACAAATAACCTTTGTAAAACACTTAACATGCCCTACAACAGATATTTTGGGGCAAAGTGACTCTAAAGAGAATAATCTCTCCATGTACTGCTAACGCAACAAACCCCTTACCATAGCCTGATCATCAGCAAATATGCATTTACTAGCCACAAAAGATCAGAGTTACTTTGAAATTTGTTTGAAGATCAGCTAAAAGCATTTGCAATGCTGTATTCTCTGATTCAGGAACAGTTCTCATGCCATTAAGTCTATTCCATTTTAAACGCTTTTTCTCCTGTTATTCTAGGGAAGATCCACACAGAAGGACAAGTTTAACAGTACAGGAAAAGGGCAAAACTTTGTGAACAAAGTCCTGTCAAATGAATACAGCAATAACATGGTTCACAAGGGAACAGATTTGAAGAATAATGTGTTTTGTTTTACTACCTTAAATTAAATCTTTTACCCCACATCCACCTCTTTCTCATTTCAGGACTCTTTTTACTTTGCAGGGAAAATTGACTGTATCTGAGCAGGTCAATGCTCTATGTCCCTGCTGCTTTTAATTCATGCAACCTGCTATGGCAAAGCTTAACACAAAATTTCTTCCCCTCTCTACGCAGATATTGTTGCCTATTACATGGAAATATGACTTTGAAACACCACGTTTACAAACAGATCATTCCAAAGCTGCCTGGTCTCTATGGACATCTGTGTAATACATGTCTAGTGAGCTGTTCTTTTGAAGGTCTGCCCCCCCATGAAGGGGGTTATGCTGACTGTCTCTTCCACTTGTGCTCACTTTGAATGGACCAAATCATCCCTTGGATGCATCAACTTGAGCAACTGAGTGGATCACCTAACGAGACAGCCAGGCTGCAGCTTTCCTCACAGCTTTTCCCTGGAAGAGATATCAGTTCCTTCCACATCTGTAGGGTGTAGTGGACGACTCCTCTCTGCTCCAGCTCTTCCAGAGGGAAAGTATTGGCCTGGAGGAAATAACAACTAACAGGCTCCCTCATCGACAGCAGAAAGCGAGCGCATTGACTTGTGCCCTTTATGTATTGATGCTCTGGCTGAGTAAATTAAGATGTACAAGGGAAAAGCAAAGAGCACCAGAAGCGGGTACACGACCCAGAAAAGCACAGTAGCAATTTTATATCTTCTTCCATCTTCCTGAAATGTGATTACGGTTGACCTTTAAATCTAGTGGATCAACCAATCGATTCTGCTGGAACAACCCTGTAGATGTGATCTAAGAGAATGCCCACACTTAAAAACCTTCCCAGGGTTGCCTGGCATAGTCATTTTATTTTGTTGTAAAAGTTACCAAGATTTGTCTGAATTGATTTTACTTGCAAGAAAAACACACCAGCAAAACTGCAGCATCAGCAGACACTAAAGGTCTTCGACTCTTGCAGGATGAATGCAATATCAATAGTTATTAGGATGTATTCATACAAGGCACACAAGAGGAATGAAAAGAAGATGGTAGTAATCTCACTTAATCCTAATGCAGCCCCAAGTTAGGTTCTTTAGACTGTGGGAAAAAAAACAAATACAAGGAAAACTATGAACACTCCAAGGTATTTGCCAGGCAAAACACTGAATTTGGAATGGAAAACATATTTAACAGCTCCTTAGGAAGTAAAGCTTTCATGTGGTGTTGGATGTTAGTTCTATTTCAGCTGATAAATTGTGCTTTAACAAATAACCCAAGAGACCTGAGGATGATAATTGTCCATAGTGGGTTTGGAAGTGAGGATCAGCAAACACCTGTGACCCTACTCGTGTGCAGCATCTCTCTGATTTCTCAGAGAGCACAACCCTTATAATTATTATATATTTTATAGATGGAAAACAAAGACGTGCGCAACAAAGTGACTTGTGAAACCTCATCCAGCAAGCTAAGGGCAGAGGAAAGAAGAGGATGTACAACTCCAGAGTCCCTCCAGTCCCATTACAAACTTGGCATCACTGCCTGAAACCTTCATCCTACCCATCAGAAGCGTTTTGAGCAGTCCAGATCATACACTTGTGTTCAGAGTCATCTGGATAGCAAGTTCTTTTAATCAGAAAGTCATTAACTTCCCTCTATATTACGTGCCAGGGTGCCCAAAAGAACCAGAAAATTGGAGATGAAAGGTCAGATTTTGTTTTAAGTTCTCTTGTGCCTGATACAGACTTGATCAGCTCTGTGATCTACGAAATTTCTACAAACAGCTTTGGAAAAGGCACCAAGACAGTGCAGCCAACTCAAAAAAAAAAAAAAAAAAAAGAGATGTCACTGAGCAAACTGAAAATGCTACACTGAAAATTCTGAAAATACCAGATTTGACTCCAGAGTAAAACTAAAGCATAAGGCAAAGCAGAGAACTTGTTAAGTCTGAGTGCAGAGACAACTGCAGAGAAGACTCTAAATAGAACCCAACTGAAAGCAGATGGGTAGGGCAGGGAACATTAGAATCAAAATCTAACTAATGGTAAAACACACAGGGATGTTTTTTCTTAAAAGAGAAACACACATCCACCCTCACTGAGGGATAACCTCAGAGGGAGGAGGAGCCATTATCCTTTTAACTGCAGCTTATTTGACAGCTGAATGAAGAATTCTTTTTCCATAAAGAAAAGCCAACATCTGAAATGAGGTAGAGCCCAGTAACACTGCAGTAGTTGAGAAATGTCATGATTTCCATCAAAAAACTGTTTTGCAGAGATCAGGAACAGCTGTTTCAAACCGAATTAGACTAAAACTGGAAACAAGCTGTCAAAACCCAAAAAAATATATTTTATACATAAAGGAATGTATTTGATTCAGCTGTTTTACCACGGTGGTCAGCCAAAAGAGAGAAATAAAGTAACATTCTGAGATCCAGACGTTGTCACAGAGACTCTCTCATTTTAACACTCTTCATGTAGATTTATTCCTTTGAGCATTTGGAATAGGAAAAATGTCAAACAGCTCATATCACAGATTCTTGAATATTTTCAAACCATGGGCAGCTTAAAACAGTTTAAAGACACCTGAGGACTCTTTCTGCTCCAGTCCACATTCTCTGCATCTTCTGTAGCAGTAACAGGCTGGTGCAATAAGCAAAATACACTCAATTGCTGTTGACATGAAGAGATTAAAATAATTCACTTTAACCCACCACTTGTGGGTAACAGCACATGCATCCAGCTCCTTTTGTGCATGCTTGCAGATCCTGGGAGCCTTTTAGTGGGTATTTTCAATATTGATTTCCACGGGAATTGCAGTTTCATATAATGAGAAGTAAATACATGCATTTAAGAATACACTGTAAAATGTCACCTCTAGATACAACTCCTTTGTGTCTAATGGCCCGGGCAGTAGACAAAGCAGCTCTAATATTGTGGCACTGCCACTTAGAGAAGCTTAGAAAATCCAGATACAGCAGCCAAATGAATCAAGACTGGTGCTGGTTTTGAATAGAACTATTTGTTCCAAAGCACAACTCTGAACATCAAAGACCCCTCTGATTTTATTACATGTAAGACCCTACTTTCCAACCAAGTCTGAAGTAATCTTGAAAATATCCTTAGCATTTCAACATGGTCATTACTTCTCATAACCATGATATGTATTAATTCAAACTAATAAGGATATTAGTTATTACTGTCAGCTTGTCAGTACATGGGCTTTGGAAGAAGAGGTGTCAGGGAACAAGTCAATTAATGGGTTTATTAAAAAAATGTACACTCCAAGAAATGCATTTTTAACTCACTGAAACACCAGGCAAGTGTGCAACTGCAGCCATGGGCAATTCAACTTTCAGATTACTCACACAGTCTGGTTTTAGGCACTTCACTTGAGTTCTCAGCACACTCAGTGGAGCTCCAAAGCCTGACTGAATGCTTCCCACTAAGCCAAGAACCTTATAAAAGAGCACAACAAGGTAATGCTGCTCAGGATACAGAAACTTTTGATCTTTCTCTGTAAAGATCAAAAATGTGAAAGACTAGCACCTGGTAGAATCAATCAGCTTTCATTAAATCTGCTTTTACTAATTCAGAGGACATCTTTTTCTAGGTATACTGTAACTGAACAAATGTCAGTAGCCAAGAGATTTTATTCATGGTTTTTGTTTCCTCTGCAAGTGGCAGCTTTACATTCAGGCATTTAAAATTAGATTAAATGAACTGTTATACGTTCCTGGGCTAATCTTGTATCAGCAAAGGAAGTGATAACATGTACTGGTACGTCGTCTTTATTTCCAGAACTTCAGGATTTTACAACTCTAGCAGATTTAAATGCTAGCTCATACCAAGAGATATACCAGTTAGGAGTTAGTAGTCAAGTAGCTCTGAGTGCAATGTTCATATTCTGATCTCTCTTTTACTGTCAACCCCCAAACCTGCCCAACCACGGCACTACTCAGATTCCAGGAGAGCCAAGACATGTTTCTGAAACTACTCAAGAAGCCTGACAGTCACACACAGAGTTACCAGGCTCAGTCCAGTAATGGTCCTGATGTCCTGGTCTATAATTTCTTACTCAAATTCTTCAACTGTCACAGCATCAGAGCCACAAAACATCACCACTCCTCCAGGGCAGGATTATTCTTCCCTCCCAGGAAAATAAAAATCATTTTTCAATGACCCCCAAGAGGGAAGAGATTTCAAGGATCACCACAGACCCTCTGGGTCACCCACCTTCAACATCACAAACTCAGTATTAACTGCTGAGTATAAAACTGCTGCCACATTTTTCCCAAATGTACACTTCCACAAAGCAGCAGCCAAACCAGTGGGCAGAACTGCACTTTTGATTACAAACAGCTCCTTACACAGACTACTTTCAATTTGACTTGCTTTTAGGCCATCTCCGTGTTTTGCAGCCCAATTACCAACAGCATCTGATTAAGAGACAACGGGGGAAGAACTGAGTATTGCTTATATGCAATTCAAACAATTAAATCACTCTGTGAACTGTCTGAGGGGGGCAACTTCAATAACTTCAAAAGAGAACTCCGAAGAAGAATAGAGATGAGCACAGCTCTGCATTAAAAAAAAAAAAACAAAAACCAAATAACAGTCACACAAAAAGATCTGACAACAACAAAAGTAGAGAGCAACAGGGTGACATCATTAAATTTTCCATTTTATTTGATTTCCTCTAGAAGCTACAAAAACATCTTTTCCATATAAAGAATATCAGTGGGATGCTTATCACCTGCATCCGTTATTTTATATTAGTGTTCGTATTCTTTGAATGCCCTTCACATGAAGGTTACTGAATGCTTTACAAACATCTTTAATTTGCCTCAAAGGAAGCGAGACAGAACTTTGAGTCTCTGAGAAAACAATCCTTTGTGCTTTCAGGGTGGCCACCATCCAAGAGATGGTGAGGCTTTCATCAGCAGCAGAGTCAGTCTGAGGCACCCGGAGCTGGGGTAGCAGCAAACTGCAAATTCAAAGGAATGCTGGGTCCGAGGCTTTCTCACAACTCTCTCGTTCTGCAGTCCTACATATTCATCAATTAATCCTCAGAAAACATGGATTTCCAGCTGTACTTTGTTGTATTCCTCGGCTTCTAAAAGTAAAGCCTCTCCTGCTGATCTAATGGCTGTACCAGGAGTTACTCACCTACAGCCCACGTTTCTGGGTCTGTGCCTGGCTTAGCTTGACTCAAAATCCATTAAAACAAAGCAATGCAGTTTTAACCAATTTGGCTTGATGATCACATCATACTGTGATCACTGTCACACAAATTACAGGATTGAGCCATCCAGCATGACCTGTGTGAAGAGTCCTTGCAGAGGGAAAAAAAGAGTTAGAGGAGGAAGAAGCAGGAGTTGGGCAGAAGTGTTTTGGTTAAAACAGAGCCACATCAATCATTTCCATCCTGAAATAGGCTAACAGCTAGAACATTAATACCTATCAAAGAAACAGGGAAAAAAACCCCCACTCATTAGCAAATAAAGGTGTTGCAAAGCATTAAATAATTCCCACTAGCTGACAAGGGGGCTGTGATTTATAATAGTGTGTATTGATAGATCACTTCCCATAATTAGGAAAAGTGAGACTGGTACTGCTTACAGCATTATTTTGATCAGAGCCTTGAAAAATACTGCTGAATAATAACAAACACCAGGCACAACAACAGAAAATCACCATATCCTGCTCTCAAACTGCTTCACATTCGAAACAAAACTCAGTAAGAATGGTAAATTCTGTTTGGACACATAGAACCTTACTTTACAATAGCAGTCTGGTGTGAATTATTACTATGATAACTCTGGGAAGATCACAGATATAAAACACTCAAAACCATGTAGCAGACAAGTCAGAATCAAAGGCTAATTACTTCTCACTTTTTTAAGCAACAAGTTACTCATCCTCGCTCTTCTCTTCCTGAAGTAACAAACTAACCTCAGTCTACTAAAATATCGAAGAAATTCAACTCATCTCTCTACTGGCACAAGGCAGAATGTGGCAAATTCTCCCCTGCCATAGCATCTTTCTGCAGTGCACAGAAAAAAAGACACTTTAACTCCCTTTCCTTCAGATTATTAGATGGCAAAACCACTTTTACAGCTAGACAGGGTAGCAATAAAATAGTTGTAATAGCACTGGGTTGGACTTTTGTTCAAAACCAACAGAGGAATCAAAGGCAAAAAAACAGAAGAGCCCAAGAACTGAAGATTCCAGGGATTCACAGCTGAGGAGGGAAGATGAATCCTCCAAAAAGAAGATGAACATAATTAATGTTATCCATCCCTAATGCTACTCAGAAAAATTTCATGTCCCACCTTCTTCCTTCTCCAGTAAAGTAAATGTAGAGTACTGGAATTCCTGACTCTCCCCACTACTTCTGGTACAAACACTTTCTTTCTCACCACTGTAAATATCAAGGATAATTTGCACACCACCTGAATTTGCCATCCCTGCCATTGCTGGTCACTAAAATCAACCCTGCAATAATAAAAGTCAGTATTCTCCAGGCAGACAACTGAGCAGTAATTAATAACTGCAGCAGTTGGAAGCAGAGAGGTAACCACCTGTTTCCTAGTCATATTAAGGAAAAAATAAAAGGAAAAAAAGAACATTAATGTAATTCTGAACAGCAAGGGCATTTCACCAAAACATTTGCCTAAAATCACACAGAATTAAGAGCCCATAAAGGGTATTTTTCCAGACTGCCAGGCAAACAACATTAGTCACTGGCTATATAACACTTGGCATCCACAAGGCAGTTCTGTCCAAAGAACCCAATGCACTTGAGACACATTTAGACTAGAAGAAATAGGTTAAATATTATTATCCTATTTTATCTGCAAGAAAAATGAGGCACAGAAAAAAAACATCATGCATCCTGTTCAAGGTTACAACAGCAATTAATAAGAAAAGCAGGAATAGAATCCAAGTGGCCCAGCTCCTATTTTGTGCCCAGTGTACAAGAAAACACCAGTTTGCGTATCATGCATTTCTCCAGTGACAGGAAGATAAACTCCCATGGCTTATCTGCACAGGAAAGGAGTCCACAGCTGGTAATCCCTACAAGCCTTTCCAATGCAGGTCCCTCTAGGAAGCACCAATTCTTACCAGCTCTTACAAAGCAGATTAAAATGTGCTTTTCAGTGTCCACCAGAGAAACCTTTGTAGGGACTTGTCACTTTGCTTCAATTCAAATCCTATTTTATATTTTCATTTGTTCCCTTCTGTGATCAAACCAAGGGATTTCGGTCAAACCCTTTCTTGAAGTAACATCTTTATTGCTCACTGAGAATACCAGTGGCACCACTAACCTTCCCATTCCTATCCTGGCAAACACAGGTGATCCCCAAAAGCCACCTCTAGAAGCACTGGGCAGAGAGATCCAGTTGCCATGGCCCAGTTCTCCTCAGTGCCACACGTCCATCACATGGAAAGAACATCTTTCCCAATTTGGGTGGATGAAATCTCAACAGAACGAGCTGGGTCTCCATGCAACAGGATGGCACGAAATCATAACGCTGCATTTTTGGAGAAAAAAGTCCTGAAAAGGACAAAATCTTGGCCATCTGCCTGAAATTCCAAAGCACTGCCAACACACTAATTCAGTTACATTGTCCATGCTACTGTAAAACTACATTAAATTCAAAGTGCTTGAGCACATCCGAAATTCAAAATTAATGTTCCTTGGAATGAACACTTCCTTTTACAATCAAGATGAAGTAATTTTTTTTTTCCTGTTCAACAGTGTTTCTCTACTATCATGGTTAACATTTAATGTCATTTATTGTCATTAAACTCAATATTTGTGTCTAATCAATACTAAGCTACCAAGGGCAGTCATAACAAGTCTGGACTTTCTCTACACACTCTATTGATTTCTTTTTTTTGAGTCCTACAACAAACACAATTTATACAAATAATTTATCAGGGAACACATCAAAATAATTTAATAAACAAAACCTATATATACCTTTTCTCTTCAGTCATGTGACAGAAAATCATTTTAACTCATTAATGGTAATCTTAACAGTTCGATTTTAAATTTATGTAGAAACAAGAGGAAGCTATGAAGCAACAAATTTAAATCCAAATATTTTTAGTGTATTTCCACATGCAGAGCAACAGTAATTTTTATTTCATTTTGTATTTGCCAGGATATTACTTTTAAATAAATTTATGACAGCTCCTGTTCAGCCTGTTCCCTTGGAAGATTTATAATGCGCAGATACTGTAAAGTTTATGCAAGTTGCCAAAATCATCTTCTCACAGATGAGTAAATTAAATAAGGTGATTTAAATCCTACTCCCCCAGAAAGTCATAAAGTTAGAAAAGTTGATTTTTTGCTTTCTGCTCAAAGCAGAAAATAGCCTTCCCAAAAACACAGTTGTCATGCTTTGGAAGTACCACCTCATGAAGATAAAACGAGACCACCACCACTCACAGACATCTACACACACAGGTTCAAGAAGGGTTGGAATTGGAGTAAAGCACATGGACAAATGCAACTCTGAAAACAGCAGGGAAAACAATACTGCATTTCAGTGAAGTTAAAAATCGAGGAAAAAAATTCAAATAACATCACCTAGTCAAGACCACAAATGCTGTAACTTCTCCCCACTTCTACTGCTGTTAATAATATTAATAGAAAGTCTGAAAACAAATCCCTTACTGCCAAGAGGAGGGGGAAAGGAAACACAACTTGCAGAAGAGCTTTTTCACTTGGGCAAGTGAACTCTGCTAATGCTGCAACTCAGGGAAGACTAAGTTTGCTGCTTTCCAACAAACACAGTGTTTCTGCAGTCTGGTAGGAAGGGTAATTCTGGAGCACTGGTTTGGGAGTTGATGCATTTTGCACACACCCTTCAACTAAACAAATAAAAGCAAACAGGCAAAAGACCTCTACAGTGATTACAGCTCAAATGTTGGGCATGAACTGCTTGAGAGCAGCTCATCAAGAGAGTAGAAACCTTCCCATAAAAGCATTTGCCCTGCTCAGTGGACACACAACAGACTACTTTGTGTTCCACTGGAGCCAATGGAAACACCTGAACAGCCACTGCCTCAGGCACCCACCGGGCGAGGGCACGAAATGCTTTGCCAAGGGCAGAGAGGATGCACCAGTGCAGCCTGTGGGCAACAAACCTCCTCACTAAGGCTGCAGATGAAAAACCACAAAGTTTAAACCACTCAGAGAATGAGTTCACACTCCTGCATTCCAAAAACCTGCACCTACTCTGCACACCAGCATCACTGCAGATGGACCGAGCAACCACAACAGCACGAGCCTCATTAAATATTTTATATATGGAGAAATATCTAACATTGGTTTAAAGTACTTTTTCCCCCCAGAAAACCTCCTTGTCACCAAGTACTGAGAACAAATATCAACAAACATGTAGTTGCTTATTAAATGATGCTCTTATTAATGAGCTGATGGTCTCGTCATGCATAAAATAAACAGCACCAGGAGCAGGCACTTGTCACAGAAATGTCCTGACAAGCAAGAGAAGAGAGTTCTTCCAATGTCTGTCACAAATTCGAGGTCACATATCTTTTTTTTTTTTTAAAAAAAAGCCAAATCTTAATCAGTATTTCAGTCCAGTAAGTGACTTTTAAAATATCCTTTAATCTAAACTTAGAGCCGATGCCTTTTCCCCATGGTGGTTTCCCTTGAATTCCAAGATAATGCAGGAAGCAGGCACCTGGTAATGAGGGATAAAGCAGTAGCACTGCAGAGCCAGTCCTGACTGTTCCAGGCAGTATCAGGCCATGCACACAAAGACCAGAAAGCCTTCTGACTGTTACTGTCAGCTCAGATTTCACCTGCTCAGATACAACAGTATATTACCAAGAAAAAAAACTCAACAGTCAAGATGTACATAACTACTAAAACCAGAATTCAAGTACAATGGACTAAACAGAGACAGTCCACAAAAAAACACCTACTGCTATCTACAAACTCCCTGTCTTACCCATAATACTCTCTGCATTACCCTTGAAGAATGATAGCTCATTTTTATCTTATCTAATATTGTATCTTCAGCATTACATTAGAGGGCACATACAGATCCTTCTGGGAAACAGCACTTCAATTGTAATAAAGATAACCTCTTTTCTTAAATAAAATTGAAGAGAAAGGGAAAAGAAATGTATCAAGTAGAGCTAAATACTGTTCCATGGCTACTGCATGTCTCCATGCACCCCACAGTCAGTCAAGTAATTCACTTCTATGATTTCTACTGGTACATAAAAGAAGTTCAAGCAAAGAAGAAAAACCACTTAGCTGCTGCTTGCAATAAAATAAACTTCCTGTGTTTTCAGCTATAGTTTGGTGAGTGCTATTAAACACCTGGAAAAGGAAAGTTCCTTTACAGCTGCATGTGTATGTAATTAATGCATTTGACAAGCTGTTGTGTTCCCAAACAGCTGCTTCCATTATACTGACAACTTTACCATCTGCAAAACTATTGGGTAAACTACAGAAAGTAAATATCAGGAGAGCAGGTGCTAATAAATAACAAGCACTGCCAAGAAAACACACTTCTGGAAGGGAAGTTTTCATTTTCCCCACTGTACTTTTCCACGCTCCTGGAGCAGGTAAACTGAAGATACTCAGAATTGGAGGAACCAGTGCTGTGACTAACAGGAGCAGTAAAATAATGTTGAGGGCAAGCATCTGTGAAACCACAATTAAATGCAGCCCCTCTCTACTGCACTTAGCCAAAGAGGTCAGTAAATTTGCACCTAAAGGTGGGTCTTCTCACAAGACATACCCAAGCCCAGCTACAAGTATTAATTGTGGTAAATAAAACAAGTTGATTAGTGTCAGGTCAGTCTAATCTCCTGTATTAACAGTCACACCTTAAACACATATTTTCCATTTATGTCTGTGGCATCTTCATTACATTTAACACCCAGCATCGCTCTAACTCTAAAACTTG
Organism: Pipra filicauda; assembly: GCF_003945595.2. Taxonomy (NCBI): domain Eukaryota; kingdom Metazoa; phylum Chordata; class Aves; order Passeriformes; family Pipridae; genus Pipra; species Pipra filicauda. Next base: position 2,762,949 of record NW_024103674.1, read on the forward strand.
CCAATGTGTATAAGGTCAGAACAAAATTGGACATTTGCTCGACCCAACATCAAAACAAAGCTGCAAATATAAAGAAACAATTATTCTAACATCCTGTATCTCGTGAACCACAAGGAACAATGATTAGTAAAGCCTCAGCCTAAATTTAAGAAAAGAAAACTAAACAAGCTATTATTGTACGACCAATAAAAATAAGGCTCATATAGGTAGATATGATCCACCTCCAGATTTACAGAACTGCTTAAGTTTTAGGTTTATTCATACACATAAAAAAAAAAAAAAAAGAGCCAATTTGGTAGCACTATGCTTTAAAGAGGTTTATGTGGTTTATGGTATTGGGAAGGTTACTGTCACTATATTCTCCAAAAACTGGCTGAGACTCATTTCAAAAGCAGAAATACTGAGATAAGTGGCCCAGCTAAAAATCTCAGCTTTTAAACAGACTATAAAATAACTTCTGAAGTGCTAGGGGTATTTTGTTTGGTGTTTTGGTATTTGGGTAGGGTTTCTTTAACCATTTCAGGCCTCTGATTGTCTTTTCAATGTTAGACAAAAATAATGCAGCAAAGTGAAGGGTTTTTTAAATCCACAGTTCTATGAATAGTGCTTGCATATATTGTTCTCATGAGATAACCCAGTTATTATCAACCTTACTTATTATTGTTTTAAAAGCGACTTCTAACAGTCTCTTCACGTCTTAAACAGAATGCACTGAAACATGTAACACAAAGTCCATGTATTCATTTTCCCTGTATTTCCTGAATGTCCTTCTGGAATTGCAGCACAGCCCCAGAACTCTCCTCCACCTCTCCTCCCCTGGCAGCCATGGGGCCACTCCTGCCATCAGAAATGCATGAACAATCAAAGGGAGAGCAAAATGCCCTTATCTCAGCTCATCAAAAATACAAGCAGGCGAGCCACAAAGGGGTCACAAATTAAAAATTAAATGCAGGCAGACCTAAAGTGCATTGACACACCACCACTTCTAAACCCTCCCTGCAAAGCAACTGAAAACAAGACACGTAACAAGAACAGAAGGAGGCCAAAAGGAGTCACGAAATAACACTTATTCAAGGAGTGTCTTTAGCAATGAGGAACTGAGCAGCAATAAACAGGAGCATCACCAGAGTCTGTGCTGCTGATGGCAAACCCAGCAGCTCACACCCTGCCACAGGCAACACATCACCTGCAACTGAAACCTTCCCTTTAGCTGTCAAACAGAAATCAGAGACCAAAGAGATAAAAGAAAGAAAAAAAAAACCAACTGGCTTTCTCCTGCAACATTTCACTGCATATACGAGTGCACAGGATACTGAAACTGCCTGCTTTCTGAAATCAGAATCCAGGATTACAAAAAATTCCTCTTCAAAGCTCCATAACACTCTAAGTTAATAAAAAACGACATCAGAACAGCTCTGTCAAAGCTATTTCATTACCGACCGAGTTTACTCTGATAATGACCTAGAGAAGTAATTAAATCCCTGAAGACTTAACTGCATTACAAGTTAGAAGTTTTCATACTTTTGTTTTTGCTGAAAGTAGCATATGAATTCTTTTTTTCTTCAGTGCCAATAATCTGCTGCTAACAGCAAGAAACACAAGCAAATATAAAATATTTTCTCAATTTATAAATCCCTACTTAACAATCTTTCCTATCCTCCATTTTCCAATCATACCAAATTCCTATAAATGCCAAATTCTGTTGATTTTAGAAGACTAACATATATCTGTATTCTGAAACATGACTATACAAATATTATTGTGGTATTCATACAAACTTTACTGCAGTATTCTATTTTAAATCTGAACAATATTAGATTGGTTGGCTCAAGGTATAACAAGAATTTGCCTATGAAGTATTTGTGTACTTTCAAAGTCTTCCTGGCTCACACATCCTGCTAAATAATTTAAAGTGGAACTGTTTCTGTTAATGCTCTAAATATTTTCAGATTTATTACTCTTGCTGTCTTGCACAAGGGTATTAAAGGCTTCAAGATTTCTGATGATGAAGACTTCCCTGCAAGATTCTTTCCTAGATTTTTCTAGGAAAATTCTAAAAGGATTCCTTGATCCAAAACACCTAGGAGGTGACATAAACTGTTGATTCTCTGCTCTAATATCCCACTGCCCTCTGCTACAGTGTTACTGCCAGATGCAAGGACACAATATACTTTCATATTATATCTATGTAAGATGTTAAACATGGAAAGCATTGTCTTTTTAACTATTGTTCTGCTTGGAAGTTTGAAAAACAAGGTCTCCTCTCAATTAAAACACCATTTTATCCTTGAAAGTATATTTAGGTAGATATTATGCTTCTCAACTTCATAAAAACTCAGCAAGTTTGCCATAGTCTGCTGTGTCGCAAATCCAACGTTCTGTGGGAACACACAACTAAATTATATCAATGTTACCTTATTGGACCATTTGTAGGCTTGAAGAAGTTGGCTGTAAAGAGGGGTTTTGTCCTGCACAGGGTCGAGGCTCAGGAGCCCACTGTTGTGCAGGGGGTGGTTCTCGGAGGGTTTCCCAACCAGGGTGCTCAGACGCTCCAGTTCACTGCAAGAAAACAGAACGGCTTTTCTGAAGGTCAGATCTGGAAATCTGAGCTGTACAGTCCTCCTGCAGGGGCAGCCATCAAGCACCAACTCCATTTTAGAATCCAAGTGATACTAAATACCTCCCCAATTTGATTGAAAACATAATCCCTCTCATCACCCAAACAATTCAAAGTTGTCTGTAAGTTGTGAATGAGCTTTTCTTCTAGGAGAGAAAGTCAAGAGTCCTTGAAGACAACCTGGAAAGAGTCAGACTATGGCAGGTCCTGTTTATAACCCAGGGCACCTTCTGAGCAATGCAGACCCTCAGAAACTACCCAATTCTGACTTTAGCATTGCTTGCAGTAATCTTTTAACCATCAAGCAGGCTGATGGCTCATCATCTCATTAGAGAACTCCAGATTAACACTGTCCTCACATAAATACACCCAAGACCTAGTATCAGTCCTAAGCCTGGTGATGGTCCTGCAAAGTCTGTGATTACTCCAAGCACTTATCTGCATTCCAAGTTCTCAGGGCAAGGAAGAATCTCCTGACTCCCATAAGCAAGTTGTACATTTTCAGGTGTCCATAAAATACTCAACTGCAGCATAATAAGCACCATTTTCCCATGAAGCAACCTCACTGTGAAATGATCTATCATTGTTTCATATCTCATTTGTCAAACACAACATTTAATCATAACAGAAGTTAAGCAATTTTTAAAACTTGCATTAATCATCTGAAGAAGGAAGACTGGCCACTCTGCACAGATATAAAATGCAGTTTTTCAAGTGGCATGACTAATCAGGTGCCTTTCTTTTTGACTTCCAAATGTTACATCCTGGTCCGAACTTCAGAACTTCCACTAAATTAAAAGCAGGGCTTGAGCACTTCAAAGGGCAACTTCTGAAAATCTCTGTAAAGAAAAATCCCAAATATCTCCATTTGCATTTAATGAAGGCTACAAAAACAAACTCTAAAAATAAGGGAACTGACAGTAGAGACTTCCCTACTTTACTACCACAAAATTCCTCTTTATTAATCATCATTCCTACAAGTTTCCATGGCCTACTTTCTTTCTAAGCCTCTACTTCTGTGAACACTCACAAATCTGCTTAAAACTTCTTGTCAAAAGAATGCACTAAGTAAATGTGAATAGACATAATAACTGAGGATTTGCTGAACAGGGGTCCCAGTCAATACTTTTATGGTGTACAGGTCCACTGCTAGAATTGACTTCAGTGCACCTTGGAGTATTCCCTTACTAATTCATAGAATATCCTGCGCTGGAAGGGACCCACAAGGATCAAAGTCCAACTCCTGAATTGTTTGGAAACAAGATTTTGGGGTCTTAATAGATAATTCTTCAAAAAGCCCCAGTGTAAGACAAGAAGGATAACAAAAGGAACAGCTCAGCTTCCATGGAAGGAACCATGAAACCTCAACTTGGAAACTAAAAACCAAAGGGATAAACACAAGTTTCTAGAGCAGGGTACAACATCATTCATGAGAATGGATATCTACCACCTTTCCCAAGAGAAGGGAAGGAGTGGGTAACGAATTATATCAACACAATCAGAACTAAAAATCAGCAAGGCCTATCAGCCAGCAAGAAACAAACTCTTTTACACAAACCCCTGAACACTGAATCCCCGGAGGCCAAGAAGATGTTTTGGGAAAGGGTGGTCAAGTGCTTGCCCTGCCCTCGGACACCTCCCTGGACAGTGCTGGTGGCTCCCAGGGGGATCCAGCCCAACCCAGCAGCCCAGTGGCAGGATCCACACGGACCATCACAGAATCCATCAGGTTGGAAAAGACCTCTGTGATCACTAAACCCAAACCTAAACCTCACACTGCCAAGTCCGCCACTAAACCACGTCCCTAAACGTACATTCAGTACTCAGTTCCTGTCTTCAAAGGGAATTTTATTTAAAATGAACAATATTGTTGAATGAAACTGTGAACCAGCCTCTCTCTTCCGCCCATAACTTTCCTCCGTGTCTTCAGCCTCAGCAGTTTCTCTCTACTTAACACAAAACACACCTGCTGGCACTAAACAACTACACTTACCTGGGCTAACTTACCAACCTGACAAGTTTCGGTAGTAAAATGGTCACTCTTGAACCTCTTGGTTGCTACTGAATAAAGTGTCTGAATTTTTGGCAAAAACCGTCAAAAAACCAGAGAAAAATCTCCCTGCAACCGAACACCTCCACCTTGCCACCGCAACCCCACCGACAGCTCCCTCCTTAAAACGAGAACAAGAAACAGGTGAAGACCACGAGGAATATCACGAGCATATTCAGCCCTTTGGGGACTCTGGAATGGAACACCACGAAGGGGCGACGCGCGCGATGTTGGGGGGAATAAACCGGAGCGTTTTCGCGTTTATTTGCCTACGAGCTTCCCCCGGGGAGTGTAAACGGCCCCGCCGGGCGCTGCGAGGGGCCCGGGCACCCCCGGGACCCCCTTCCCTGCCCACCGGGGGGAACCCGGCGCTCACCCCAGGTCGCGGCTGACGGAGTGCAGGCTCTCCTGGAAGGCGGCCATGAAGCCCTTCTCGCGGCCCTCCAGGGTCTCCTTGTTGCGCATCCCATCCTTGAGGCAGTCGAAGACCCTGGTGACGCTGGAGCGCAGCGCCTGGATGGCGGCGATGGCCTGGGAAAACGCCTCCAGGTTCACGCCGGGGCTCAGCGCCCCGTCCGCCATCTTGGCAACGGCCCCCGGCCGCGCCGGCGCGAGGGCGCGGGGCACGCTGGGAAATGTAGTCCGGGCGTGGCCGGGGCGGGGGCTCTTGGTGGTCAAAAGTCGCTTCTTTTGGAGCCTTTTATGCTCTTTCTCCAGCCTCAGGGGGTTCTCCGCCGCTGTGTCCACTGCTGGCCCGCCACGTCAAGAATCACAGAGTTGTCAAGGTTGGAAGAGACATTTAAGATCGTCAAGTCCAACTGTCCACCAGCACTATAACTGTAACCCCTAAATCACATCACCCAGTGCCAAATCCAGACACCCAAATCATAGAATAGTAGCATCATAGAATCGTAGCATCATAGAATTATAGAGCCACAAAATCATAGAATCAAACACTATCCTGAGTTGGAAGGGACACACAAGGATCATCAAGTACAACTCCTGGCCCTGCACAAGATGCCCCAACAATCCCACCCTGTCCCTGAGAGTGTTGTCCAAACACTCCTTGAGCTCTGGCAGCCTTGGGGCTGTGCCCACTGCCCTGGGGAGCCTGTTCAGTGCCCAACCACCCTCTGGGGGAAGAACCTTTTCCTGAAATCCAACCTAAACCTCCCCTGCCACAGCCTCATACCATTCCCTGGGTCCAACACTGGTCACCAGAGATTAAAGAACGTAATGAAGCTGCAGACCATGATGAAGAATATATAGGGCATATTCCATCCTCTGGATGTTCTGTGGATCTGTAGGGCATTTCCCAGGCATAGAAACAGAAACAAAACCATTTAGAATGGCAAGGAAGGTCTCTGCTCCTGCTGCAATGACTGTGCTGAGCTTGAAGCAGGTGAGAGCAGTTCCATCGTCATTATGCTCCTGGGAGGACTGAAGATGTGAAAGTTGGGCCCCGTGTTACAGTTCCATTCTCAGAACTGGGGCTTGGAGCAACCTGGTCTAGGGAAGATGCCCCTGCCCATGGCAGGGGTTGGAATGAGATAATCTCTAAGGTTCTTTCCAGTCTGTGATTCTGTCTATATTTCAGTCATGATCACTTCTGAATCCAACAGGACATAGACCAGGCCTTCATCACCCAACCTTTACGAAGCACTGTGAAGTTTGAGTGCTATCACATCACTAAACAGCTTGATTTTGTAGGAGCTGCTTGTGTTTCAGCTCTTTTCACCCTCGGAGCGCAGCTAAAACAAATAGAGCTAAAGTAAATGAAGCGCTGCACAGGCCAATAGTCACTGCACCCAGAGTAAACTGCAGCACAAGGATAGGCTTTTTGTTTTCTCAGCTTCTAAAGTAAATAACAACCTCTTTCATAAAGGCATTAATTAAAGTCAGTAAGCAAAATCAACACAGATCCTTTAGTCAGAGGTGACTTTTTTTAGATGTAAAATGGAAATGAGTACGGCAAGGAACAGCTGAGATGTCAGTGGCCAAGTGAAGCGAGGCTTTGCCCTCCACTCAGTGACACTTTTCTGACTGTCAAGCGACGGATTCTGAAAATTGCATCCAATCAATTAAATGTTCTCAGGCAACATGAGAGGTTATTGATAAATGAAGCCCTATTACTTAGCATGAAGAATGAGAAAATGAAAGGGCTGCGGTTCCTCTTCTCTTGAGCTTAGTGATGCTGTTGTATCTGAGCACTGAGGCAAAGCAAACCTGGAAGCAATACATAAACAGTGAAATATATAGCAACGTACTTCAAAGGATCAGCAATGGACTGAGCACACTTAGTAAGGCAAATAGGAACAAGACAGGAATATTTCTTTATGTAAAAAAGCACTGAATCAAAGAATAGCAGCCAGAGCCAGAAATGACAGGACTATCTCAGCCAGACTGGCAACCTAAGCTGTTTATGGATCTATAATATTAGTTATTTTAAACATAAAATACCTTTCTTTGGACTATAATAGTTTGGTCAAGAAAGTACTGTGTTATAAGGGAATACTTGCAGGCTGAGAGATCCTTCCTGCATTGCATTATTCTTTTTTCCTCTCGGTACAAGGTTTGGACTCTGGGTGCACATTGCAGATATCTGTAGCTTATTTTATATGTTATCACTTGGAAATGGGTGATTCTTTTCCATTTGGGATTTACTATTTTTAAACATTTATTTTCAGCTGTCAATATTTCATTTATTTTAATTATCTCCAAGATCCCTGTCATTGAGGTACCCAAATGAAGGAGTTCTGATTTTACGTCCTACCTGGAAGGGTGAAAGGGTTTGACAGTTCTTTTACTATTTTTAAACTAACGACAAAACAGTGGCCTGAAAACAAATCCATAAATGTATAAGGAACCATTTGGAACTTGCCCCTATGGAACAAAGAGCACAGCACAGCTTTGCCTTAAAAACTCAAAGGAGGGCATTCACATTTTTTGCTCCAGGGATCTGCTTTTTCTTGCATAAATGAGGAGCCAAGTTCCCCTAAACAGACAACAAGCAATTCAGAGCACTAAGAGCCCCATCGGCTCCGTGGGGAGTTAAGGCAGACTCTGCTTCAACACCTCAAGATAATGGCTGGAGAAGAGAGCAGGAGTTCCCATTCCTCTTGTTATTTCTCCTCCTGTTTTGCCACATCTGGAAGGAAAAGACTGCATAATTTGGTGTGCTCATTTGTAGGGCATCGCCATGCCTATGTTTCTCTCTTTTAGGCAATATTCCCTAACTGGCAGCCTGCCCAAATCAAGGCAGTATGCTGATTTAATTTCATTATAGGTACATTGGAAGTGGGCATTATGGATATAAAATATGTGGAACCAGGATATCTCCAAGGTACTGATAAAAGTCTTCTTGCCTTAAAATCATTAATAAAACATAGAAGCAAGGATCCAGCTGATGTTCAAAACATCCAAAAATCTTATTATCTGACAGCTGTTGAGTTTGGGCTCCTGCAAAATTATTGGAGTGGCTCAATATGGGCATGAATCCACACCTGAGCAAGCACCAGAACTGGTATCTTTTATCCTCTCCACCAGAATTTCAAGGACCTAGTGACCTTCTTCCAAAAAAAGATCACATTTAAAGCACAGGGGGTATATCCACATTGCACAACTCAGGTGTTGTGTAGAGAGATGCAAACAGCAGCCCGGGAAGCAGCCTGCTGTTAGTTCAGCATCCTGACCAGGCTAATAAACCTGCCTCTCAGCCTTGCTAATTAGCTCTGGCAGACCCCTGTGCTAACACAGTGATGCTACAGTCACCCCCATCACTGCTGCACTGTGCTGAGCAGATAGACTGAGATGGGAGAGGGGAGGCTGCGCTGAACTGCCAGTTCTGGATCTGTTCTGTGGCTAAAGAGAGAATTTCATTTGGGGCGCTGTCAGTCTCGTAACGTACATAAGCTCTGAGCTCACTTGGAGAGAAAGAGGGGAAAAAAGTAACAACCCAACCTGGCAGCACATGCAGCAAGAGAAGTTCAGTTCCCTCCTCGAGCAGAAGCTTGGCTGGGGAGCGTGTAATTAAGATGAACCTTTCACAGCAAAGTACGTTATGGCAATTTTACTCAAATTGCAGCTCCTAAGAACCACGTGGGCTGTAATTAATCAGCAACATCAAAGCAAAGGGATGACTTCAGAATCCTTGCAGAGGTACTGTAAACAATTTGTTAGGGAAGAAAGTGCCCAATTAGAAATGCATTCTCATTTAAGAGAAATTAATTTTGTTGTCAGGAGAGACAATTAATGGTGACTATTGGGTTTCATAGCGAGTGCAGATAATCTCTCATGCCGTGTCTGAACAGGGCTCAATATTTGAAATAACTCACATCATAAGAAATTATCTTTATCTTCCTATGACATAGATAAATGCTGATTTTTTTTTCTATGGCAAGCTGGACTGATATTCATCACCAGAGCCTCTTCATTTCTTTATACTTCATTGCTACATTTTCGACAGCACTTCAGATAAATACAGTAAACTGATTTTGTTGTTGTTGTTCAAATAATTGTAATGCAATTGGTAAGATATTCTTGCTATTTTTACATTCCTATTAATTTCTTTCAGGTTTTCAGTCTTCAGTTAGCCACAGAGTTTACTACACTGTGCATTATTGAAGGAAAAGAGCAGCTGAGGGGTTATCGACTCATGTTTGGGGCTTCTGCCAAGAGAAGGGAATTAGTCCTGCCTCCTTTTAGAGAAGGTTGGAATGGCAAGACATTTTCTGATGTGGGGGAGACTTGCTCTTCAGTGCTATTTCTTTCCTATTGTTCCCTGAATGAGAATCCCCCACTATATCCAACAATAGTGAGCAAAAACCTTCTCTGAACACTCCTGCCAGAAGAACCAGTGAAACAATGAGCTGAGCTGACAATGATGTAGTTATCATCAGCTTTCCTGGGGGATGAATAGAGTCAGCTTCCTATTGTTTCATGCTCTCAGGCGACCAGGCTCACATTGGAAAAGGATCTTCCCCCACATCGTGGTGTGTGGAAACCAGACCTGGAGGCCTCCCAGGCCCCTTAGGGGATTTCTGTAACTGTAGGAACTACAATTTTCGGGCAGCTATTTGGTAATCCAGAGTGTTCTCTTTCGGTTTATGGTTATAAAGTGTCCCCATCACAGAGAGAAAATCCAGCACGTAACAGATTTGTCTGCAGAACCACTACAGACTGGATGGATTATGACTCTTCGATTCCCTCTTGCCTGATGAAACTGGCACTCTTGATATGAATTTCAAGATAATTCAAAGAGATCTGCTGTTGGTTTGTGATGCTTCTGGAACTTCAGTCCCTGGAGATGTCAACTTAACACCTTATCCCAGCACCGAATTTACATGAGAAGTGTAAAGCAAAATACAAAAAGTAAACCCTGCCCAGCAAAACTCATGGTGCTATTTTATGCATGCAGACTTCTGTCCCGAAATATGTCAAATTTTACTTGCAAAAATAAAAGGCTGCTGTTTTATTCTGTATGTGTGCAATCTGCAGAGAACTCAGCCACTTCTTTTCTTTAAACATTCAGTGATCAAGTGGGGAATCTGATGTAAAACCGAATGGGAAGAAAGTACCATTATTTAAAGGCTACAGAGCTGCTTAAAATTAGAGCTGTGAAGGCATCAAAAAATACCAGAAATCACAGATGGTTTGCAGATAAATTCACATTGCATTTAGTCCACTCAACATCTAAAAAAAACCCCTGTGCTTTTGCCTTGCTTTTCAGTCTATCTGTTGATGGCTGCTCAAAACAGACTTTCTTTAAATTGGGCTTTGAGTCGTGTTCTGTTGCCCTACACATTCAGATCCCAAAATCTGCACAAATATGTATTTTTAAATGAGGCAGTTAAAATTTAATATGTTTTGCATATTTCCAAAAAGACAACTATCCTGAGCAGGTTAAATAAGACATTGGCAGGGATGAAATAGTAGCAAGAACAGACAAGCAGTTCTGCAATATGCAAGTGACTGAGACAGAATGACCCAGTTGTTTCTTCTTGACTACACTGATGATTCTGCAGTATTAAGTTAAACATTCTGCAGTTAAACATTGTTTTCCCAATCCACAGACTACAGGATCAGGCTTTTACATAATTCTGGGATATTTGTGTATTCTCTAATTTAACTAGTTAACGTCTAGCTACCTTTTTTAATGCCTGGGCTGTGTTTTCAAGTGTTCTGTCTTGTCCCCTGGGTTTTCTCTCTGATACTGGCTTGCTCTGGGGAAAATTCCGCTTCCGTTATCACGAAAGATCAGGATTTGGCACAATCATTCCAGCCTCACTGCCTAGCAGCAGTCAGCAGAATTTGTTGAATACATAATGCTCGATTCTCCTCCTTACCAGTCCCTTGCAGAGGCAGGATTTTGCAGCAGGCAAGGGGAACCTTGAAGCACGATGGTTATTCCATACCTGGTTGAGCACATCCACTAGATATTGCTCTCCATTGAACAGGCACAGGGAAGTTTTAGATGGCAGTGTATCCACTGCTATGACAGTAACTATGATGGAGTTCAGGGTACGATATATGGTATTTCTTCTTGCCAGGAGCAAAGTCTCACCTGCAGCTTGGAACAGCAGAGGTTGCTTTTCCCCCGGCTCATTAAAAAACCCCACGCAGTAACAATCTCTAAAACAAGTTCGAAGAGTTCTCAAGTCCCTGATTAGCAAATGTTACTCGTGAAAAGTGTAATCTCAGGACAATAAGGCCTGACATGAACCAGATTCAGGCATGTTTTTGGCAATCTTCAGCTTTATTCCTTCTAAATACAAATGCAGCATGCCAAGCAACAATCCTGCTAACTCCTGAGCTTAGCATTCCCCATTCCACCAGACACTTGCCAAGAGTCATTTGCTCCAGTACTTCTCACAAGAGCCAAGCTACTTCTCATAACTCTCCATCCTAATTAAGCTACTTGCTGGCTTTTATAATCACCTCTCCATACATCCATCAACCTCTGCAGGATATTTAACAGACGAAACTGGGCTGATTTCCCCTTAAAGCACCAGCCATTCTGAAACAACAAGGTCGTTTTCTTTACTCTTTGCTGCTTTTCTTGCAGGCCCTTTTTCTTTTCCAGCTGTCAAAAGGGGAGGCTAACAACAAAAATAAACCTAGTCAAATATGCTTAAGGCTGAATGAGGGCATGGAAACCTGCAGTTTTCCAGACAAGTCAAGCATTTCTAGGAACTGCATAGATCAGTATTTTCTTTCAAACTGTTTCACTTTGATGGATTGTTCATCAATCCATCAAAGAGGACAGACATCTAGACAAAACAGGCAGAATAAAGCAAAGTTCTGGGACATTCAAAACTTCAGCATTTCAGAAATTCAGTACTTCACCTTGACCTTTATTCAGAAAAGAGGCTGAACTAAACTTGGACTACATACAAAGGGAGTTTTCAATCGATAAGCCTTTCTGCACCACTGCTGCCTTCTTCAAGACCCTGCTTTGGAATCTGCAGGGCAGCTAAACAGAACTAAGCTCACAGAGTCCAAGAACAAGAGAACATTTCCACTGGAGAGGGCTCCATGTGGAAGACACGTATCCAAAAACTGTACGGAGCATCCTAGAGTTACTCTGCATGGCATCAGGACCCGACTGGCATTGCTCAAAGTGCCACTGGACTGGGTTCACCCAGAAGCTTCTAATCCCTCAGACACTGTTAGGGAAAACATCCTGCATGAGGGGCGGGAAAAACAAAAGTTAACCAATTTGTTGTCAAAGACAGCAGCGTGTTTGTCGCTGTCTCATAAACGAGATAAAAGGGACATCGACACTTGGAGATAGTGGAGGTGCCAGATGATGTGGAAATAAATTGGCTTTAAATAAAAGCCCAGCTTGGTTTTGTCAGGACAGAACCCGGAGCACGTGCACACACAGTGGGGCCACAGACTCACCAGCACCCCCAGCCAGGGTCAGCCCGTCGGGGTCTCGCTCCACCAAGAGCTGCAGACCCAAAAGCAACACGGAGGGGTGTGAGCTGGAGGTGCCAGCCTGATGCCACCCTGGTGTGCCAGCTCACAGTGTCCACGGGATCAGGATGTTGGTGTGGGCAGCGGAGACGGAACAGATTGGATTTTTTCCAAAGGCTATTATCTGAAAAAGACTTTGCTTTATACTCAGGCCAATATGGTAAACTGCATCCAGTTAGCTCAGGGAAAGGTCAGACATATTTTAGAGCAAAGAAAGGCCATCTCTGGCAGGTGTATCCAATTCAGAGAGATATATTATCCCCAAAGGAACATGAGAAAAAAAAAATCCTTATTTACTTTATTTATGCATATTCCACTTACAGTTACGCTGGTGCATTCATGATATGGAACTGAGGAATGTTTTCAAACAGAATCCAGCCAGACTTTCCTAAAATGAGACATAGTTTGTCTAAACAGACAATCACTTCCTGGAATTTGCAGTTCTAATTCCATACTTCAGTATTTAAGGTCTCCAAAAAAGTGGCATCCATCTTCCCTCTTAACAAAAAAGAAAAAAAAAAAGAAAGATTTTCCTTCTATCTAGAGATTATTTAGTGCTCTGTTATTGACACTGCTTCTATTGAAAGATTTATAGATAAAAATGCAGTGTATTCAAGTAGTGATCATTTTTCATCGTCACTTAGTGACAGAACAGCCTGTAGTCAATTCCAGCAGATTTATCTTCTCTATATTGATCATTTGTGGGGCTGAGCCGTGTGCAGGCACCTGGCTTGTGTCGCTTCTGAGCTGCAGCAAGAAATGCAAAAGGAGTGGACAAGAGAGGTGCCAAGCGATTTTGTTTTCATTCTAAAGCTGTTTAATTAGTTCCCTCTAAGTGGTGAGACAAGCTGCTGGAAGATAACTTGTCTATAGACACCAGGCTCTTCCTGATGGACAAAGGGAACAGCACATAAATGTCATTTGCCTGCATAGCTCAGCCTACAAGGTGTCCCAGAGCTGGGTTTGAGGCTTTGGATGCAAATGAAAACTTCAGATACTGGAGGGAGAGGTGTTTTGTGAAAAGTAGGAACTGCCAGTCAGGTTCCTCAAGGAAACCTCCCATGACCTCCTGTGGAGAAGATGCTCTCTTGTGCTCTCGTGAGGATTCCCATCACATCATGGAAAGATTCTTTCAAGCTTTTTGAAGCCCAGAGAGAATGGAAAGTATTATCCTGAGGGCTTGGAGCGCTCCAGCCTCTAAAGTTCTATGAGGAATTTTTCTACTTAAGACACAGGGATTAATTCTGGTCACCTTCAGAGTGAAGCTGAAGGGGGGAAAAAAACAGCAAAACATTTAGATGCAAGGTAGCACCTGCTTAGTCTCAAGCAATACAATACTGGATCCCAGACTCTTGCCTCAGACACATCTACTGTTTTAAACAGAGCCAGACTTCTATACCTGCTCTTCTTCACTTAAGCCAAATCCGTCGGTAAATGCTGATACAGGGGCTGTGAATTTGATGGCTGAATAATGTTTGCAGGAATCCTTCAGAGACCAAGAAAGCTTTCTGCAGAAGCTGTCATGCACCTCCCTGATGGATCACTGCTCACAAACCATAAATGCATTTAATGTTGGGAGCAGGCAAGACCAGATCTCCGCCTTCCTACAGCACCTGCTCTGCTAGGGAGCTAAAAGGTGCATGTGTGCTTGTTTGTCTTACCAGGTACTGGCTGAGATGTGACCCAGACACCTTTAAAGGTCCTATATATCAGGTGTAAGTTTTGAATATAAGCTGGAAAAGAGGCATACAAAGAACCTGAGTGCATGAACAGACCAAGGCACCTCAGTGCTATTTGCAGCTTTCTCATCCAAGTGATGCCATTTATCCACAGTCCCCATTGTGTTTTGGGCCCATTTTTAAATATTACCCATATGGATTCGAAAGGGGAAAGGCAAGCACTGGCCATTGCCTGGGTAAAGAGATCTGTTCTATTCCTTATGGCTGGGGAGACCCAGCAGATTAATTCATAACAACAGCAAAAAGCCCCAAATTGTAATTGCAGGAACTACGTCAGGATGAAAATCACATCCTCTATTTTGCAGGCAGTGACTTAACCAAAACCAAGCAATCTATAAATATAAAACACATATATACAGGTTCACCTGAAGTATGACCTTGATGATGTTCTAGCCCTTCCTGTTAAGCACATGCTTCTCATGTTCCTTTTCTAATCACTTCCATGAAGGCAGCCTTCTCCTACAGAGACCTAATCTTGCACTCCTCTGCAGCTACCTCCGACTCCCTCATCATTTCCTGATCCAAACCCCTGTGATTAATCATCTCTGAACAGGTTTATCAATCTGTTCCTGCACGCAGGAACATACATGTTCAGCAGATATTTCCTCTGTAACTTTTCCCTGCTACACTATTTTGGAGAACTGCTCCAAACTGTGCCAGCTGACTCTTGCTATTTGCAGACATGGGAGATGGGATTCTAAACCATGAGGATTTGCCAAGGTAGCTATATGAGTATACTAGCAAAAGGATATTTCTCCTACTGTCAAATAAACTGTACTAGTAGAAGGACTTCTGCCTCAGCAGAAGGGTTTTGCTGATAGATAATTTCACCTCTTTCACTGCAAACCAATACAGCAGTGATAATGCAGCTTTTGACCAGGGTGAGTTGTTTTCTCCTCAATATTCACAGCTGCCAGGAAAAGGAATATGATCACTGTCTTAAGGTATAACAAGTGGCTCAATTTTGTCCCCAAAAATAACGTGTACTTTTGATCCATTCTGAATTCTTTCTCTTGGAAGGCTTTCCTGCACAGAGAACAACATTAAACAAATTAGCAAATTACTCTCTCTGCAAGAGCCAGGTCATATTTCACCATTAGAGAAGGAGTGTGATTGTGGTTGGGTGAAAATAAATCCACAGTAACACTATTTGCTATCATTCATGCCTCAACATTCCCTCTCAAAAATAGTTTCATTTTGTTATATTTAATGCTGAAGCATTACATCTTAAAATAATGCCAATAATTACAAATCTCACTGTTTTATTTTAGGCACTGTTCTCCCGGAGTGACAGAAGCACACAGATTGAAAATGTCACTGAGAGGATTGCTGGAAGAGAGGAAAAACACATCTAAGCTATGCCTAACTGGTAAAAAGGAAAGAAATGCTCTTTGGACACAGCAGCAAGGAGATAAAAAAGTTTCTAATGCTTGTCATTTGCTTAAAGGCTGAACAGGATTCTGGGACAGTAAATGAAAGCACTGCAGTGTCGTGGGTTCGTGGTGTAATATTTTGGCCCTTGTGGGATGTTACAGTGCAATATTGAAATGAAGGATCATCCTCTGAAGTCTGCAATCTGGTACCCCTCTCTGGCTGTCAGACCCAATTCTAGGCAGAAGAAACCCAATAAAGCACATTGATCGAACTGTCTGATGTGTCAGTTAAAAAATAGCTCTTCATATGTAAACAAAAAACTATGCAGACCAAAAAAAAAATAAAAAAAAATCTTCAAAAACCTCCTCTTCTTCAGGTTATTAAAGCTCTTTCTGTTGCTATACAATGAGAATCTTTGTATAAGTTTTATGAGCTCTATCACTGATCTATTCATTTTCTAATGCCTGAAAAATCACAGATCTTCTCTCGCCCATTGAATGAAAAAGCAAAGCCCTTTACAAGCCTATTAGGAAAACAATATTTACAACAAAGCACCAAGGAAAATATTCCCATTAAATTTTACAGCAATTTCCTTGGAAGAGTCCTTTCCACTGAGAACAGCTGGACTTAATTGCAGATGAGCTGACTGAAGGAAGTACATCTGATTGCAGATGTAATAAAATTCATGCTTGACACCTTAATTTTTTTAATATATATTGGCCACCATCAAATCACTGCATTTGCTGGTTTGCAGGCTAAATCTATCAAAGTTCTGGCAGGAGAATAGACAGGGAATGGAAAAGCTTGTGGAGTCCTTCAAAGCTTGGTGCTTAAGACACAGCTTTTTAATGCTATTGATTCCTAACAATCAATACTTTTTTCAATAAGAAGGTCTCATATTACCCCTTTTCCCAACCACCCTTCACAATGAACTTAGTTAGGATGAAAAAGCACTTAATGGTTTTCTTTTGAGGTATTTTTTTTCATGTTCATTGCAGTTTCTTCTTCCTTATAAAGTTCACCTTCCTCAGCCCTGCTGGTTGATACCGCGTGGTTGTGGAGTTGGCTGACCAGATGTTTTCCAGTGTAACAACCTGCCACCAGGTTATAATTTGACCCAGAGGAGGTAATTTCTTTCAAATTAATGGCATTGTAACTACATCAACCTCTTGCCTTTAAGGTTATTTGCTTAGAATCTACCATGAAAGCACGTGCTACCATGTGCTTCTTCCTCATTCCTGTTGTATTTCTGTGGATAACTTCATTCTCAATGAGTTTCACGAACAAGGTTTTTAAATTTAATTAAATTTGAATAAAAGCGATAATTTCTGTTGGGAGTCTTATACAGTGACTTTTCAAAAAGTAGGGCTTGTCATCTCCTGTTGGCAGGTGCAGTTCTTCTGCATCATGAGGGTACAAAACTTGCTTAAAGAGAGAACTGTGCTCCCTTCGACCTGAGATTGCCCAGGAACTGAGTTGCATTGCTGATTAATTGCAGGCAAATTGCTTCTGCTGGAATGTATTGAGTGAACAGCAGCAACAGTTGCTTGCCTGTAGAGCAGAAAGTTTAATAAGGATGGAATAAACACTAAATGCTACCTGAATCCTCCTGCAGTGGGAGTGTATAATCCCCTTCCCTCTTCAGTCCGTGATATGGGAGTGTGGGATCATCATCCCACTCGCCACCTTGTTCCATTTTCTGCTGAAGAAAATGTTGGGACACTCTTCCAGTTCTCTCTTGTCTCCTGACCTAACAGGGTAGAAACACACAATCCTGTGAAAGGAAAATAGTTCTACTACTGATCAGGGCTCATTACAAATGGAGGCTGCTCCTCCTTCCCGGTTTTTATTTTTTTTTTTGCAGACTAACACTGTGTGTGCCATCCCAGCACTTCAAAACCAACCTGCTGCTCCTCAGGTACCGACCGTGGCACTAATAAGACCTTCACATAAGGGATGCTGCAGAATCTATAACAAGAAGCTTCACTTTTTAAAAGAAGGAACATATACTGCTTGTTTCTGTAAGTGGCTGCTTAACCAGGCCTGCCAAACATTGCAGATATACACACAGCTGCATTTTAATCAACCACAAAATCACTCTGTAGCATAAGTAGTTACCCAGCTATGCCCACAAGAGCACAGGTAAGTAGCCTAGTAAATATTTAAACACCATTGTTGCACGGGATAGTAAACATTAATATTTAGTAGAATATTTATTTACATTTATATCCTACGTTTAGAATAATATTATGTTTAAAGACAAGTATACATCCAAATGTTTGGTCTGGTAATACTACTCATAGACACCTGCTTAGCTAAGATACTTAAAACAGTGTCATGATGCAGGTAAGAAAAGGAAAGGATTAGTTTGTAAGATATATCCACATAACTATATGCATATTTAGTTTTATTTGTAAAGTAATTGCGCTCCAAGAAAAAAATACAATGTACATACCAGAATCTCTGTGCAAGGTGCTAGATGTTGGGGTTTTAACATCAGACTTGTCACCTGGTAGGGAATGACCTTGAGGGGTTGCATACAAAAATGTTGGACTGGCACGAGGGCAGATTTCCAATGAACACAGCATGAAGTGCAAATATCACTCCCCCAAGGCACAGCCCCAAGCACAGCCAGATTTCATGCCTTTCTTATAGAGTAAAATGGAGGGTTTGGTGATTCTTTAGAGAAATGCAGGATGCAATCACTGCAGAGATAAAAATTCCTTACCAAAAGCCCTGGGAATGCACCAGCTCCCTGGCAGGGCTGCGACTCATCCTCCGAAAGGCTGGCTTTTGCCTCCATCTTGAAATAGAGGTGGCATACAGTTTGACACATTAATATTTATTGCATCTTGCAGTGCAGCAATAGTCCTACATCAGAGCTGAGTCTATTATGGAAAAGACCTGCATTATAGCAAGAGGTGGCCCTTTACAGGGATTTGGGTTTTCTGCCTGATAACACATTTTGGACTACAGAGTCTCTACATACATTGAAAATTTCCTCTTACCTTGCATATATGATGACACATCCTTTCTCTCCAGTTGAGGGCCTTCTAAAAGTGTTCCTTGAGTTCTGATTTTTTTTTTCAGTGAATTAAGTGAGGCTTCTTGCAAAATATGTATCCATATGTGGAGATGTGGGTGCTAGTTAGTGCCTTTTATATTGGACCCCTGACCAAAACCACATTATCAGCTTGACCAGAATATTTTGTGTTGAGGTACAGCAGTCATCTTAGGACCAGTAAAGCACTAAAAAGCATTTAATCTCTATTTCATGGGCTTCAGATGGCCCATGTTTTTCAGGACTGGTTTCACAATGGCTCCACAATGACCTCAGGGAGATGTGGCGTGGCAGAGGGTCTGGTCTTAGGGGATACAAGTTGTCTGTTGTACAAACAACATTGTCACTGCTGATATCTCTGCCAGAAGGACCTCTGTGCAGCATTGGGGTTTGTTGCTTTTTTCCTTAGCATGCACTGCCTTTTTAGCAATATGCCTGCTGAATATTAACCACCCTAACGATCCCAGCGCAGCTCCACAGCACTGCTGCTGCCTTTGGTTCTGGCTGAAGTGATTTTCTGCTTTTGTAGCAGTTTCAGTAGAGGGGCCAAGGACTGGCAGAACTACAGCAGCTGAGCAACCTTCCTCTTCTTCCCAGGCAGCTCACAGCCAGGCACCAGTGCTGACGCACAGGGCAAAGGGATGCTCAGTCCTCTCGGGCTTTTTTTGACAAGGGCATGTAGTGGTAGGACAAGGGGGAATGGCTTTAAGTTGGAAGAGGGTAAGTTTAGATTAGCTATTAAGAAGAAATTCTTTTCTGTGACAGTGGTGAGGGCCTGACACAGGTTGCCCAGAGAAGCTGTGGCTGCCCCATCCCTGGGAAGTGTCCAAGGCCAGGTTGGACGGGGCTTGGAGAACCTGGGCTAGTGGAAGGTGTCCCTGCCCATGGCAGGGGGTTGGAATGAGATGGTCTTTAAGGTCCCTTCCAACCCAAACCATTCTGTGACTCTGTGGTTCTATGACTTACAAGACCTCTGGGAGCAGCTGGATTGGCTGACGTGGTGCCTGTGTTTGGATGCTCGCTGCTGCACAAAGACACTGCTCTTCCTTCTGCCTTCCAGCCTGGCTGGACTGCAGGGGATGAGGGAAGGATGTTCTGGGTCACAGAACCAGCATTTTTCTAGCAGGACTGGGGTGGAGTGAGAGGCAGGGGGTGGTGGGGAGTGGGGGGATTGCCCCCAGCTGGAGTGTGAGAGAGAGAGGGAGTGCAGTACACAGCAGGGAGGATTCACGGCATGGTGGGCAGGAGCAGGATAGAAAATGAGTGAGTAGGAGGCATCTGAAAGAGCACTAGGTGGTTTCTCAAATACTCATGGAGGATTCCCCCATGGGGATATACTGAGAAGTCAGATAAAAGGTGCAAAGACAGGTAGGAAAACACTTTTACCAGCAGCTTCTGTAAGAGCATGGGAAGACATGGCTTGTGTCAGACGTGACCAAGAGGAAGGATGATGTTATCAGCACACAGCAGCAGAAACCACAGGATTGATTCTAGACCTGAATTTCATTTCTGTGGGCGGATATGAGAGGCTGTATTTCATAGATGCTACACAGAAAAAAAGCTGTACAATCTAAACTGGAGGTGAGGACAGGGTGGGAGAGGCAGGACAGATGGGGCACCATGGCAGGCATGAGAAAGGGATTGGCATGGCTCTGATGAAGGAAAGCCTGCAATGTTTGTGTTTTGGGAACACCAGAGGAACTTTCAGTGACATGAAAGGGAACAGAAAATGTACCAGAGAGCTTGATCTAGAGAAAGAAGGGGCTAGGAAAGTTGTCTAGGAATTTTGGAAACCAAACCAAAAAAAAAAATAGTCAAAAAACCAGAAGACCATCTGAAGTGTCTTTTCCATGACTGAGAAATACTGAATTCCTAACTGCCCTTGTGGAGATGAGCAGTTAGAAGGAACCACTGATAGTTTCCTGGGAGAATTAGTTATTCCAAGGTAGGGGGTGAAACCACAGTACCTTTGTCTCCAGAAGTGAGCAGATCTGGGAGCGGAAGAGGAAAGCTGAGCACAGAGGCATTGACACACAGACTGTAATCCTGCTGCTCAGATCCTTAAACTGCACCTGGAAGAGTTCAGGAAAAGCAGAGGCAGGAGGAACTAACCAAATTGATCCCTCCCATGTGCTGTCTGCATTTTACCACTTCAGGCAGTGCTGTTCCTGCCACCTCACCCAGCTGCAGACAGGACACGCTGCACCATCCAGGGGAACCAACCCATCTGAGTCCCTCCCAAAACAGGGTCTGCTTTCTCCCTGACCTGCCCCAGGCCTCCCTCTCCAGCACACTTCATTTTTCATTGACTGACTGGTAACATTGTGCCTGACTTCATTGAGAGGCTTTTAAAATCTTCATCTTTGCTATTAGTATTGATTAGCTTTGTCCTCTGAACAGGCTGGGGTTTTTTTGTCTCCTGGCTTGTTGCATCATTAGGTTCTATATTATTCTTCAGGGTCCTTTCCATGGATTCATAAATGTGAATACAGTAGGGGACCAACTTGGAAGAGATGCCAATCTTCTGAACAACCCCCCCCAAACCATCTTTCAGTGTTTAGGAGACCACTCACAATGAGAAAGAGGATGAAAAATCTGCATTCTTCTGGGGAAAAAGATTAAAAAATGAAAAGAAAAAGAGAGAGGGTAAGTTGCTCTTCTCCAGGGAGAGAATGAGTATTCAGTGACTTAGTGAGCCAATGCACCAACTTTATCCCTGCAGCCAGGGGTTCTGAGCTTAAAAGTACAGGAGTAGTAATTAATAGTTTGCACTTATATAGCATTTTTGCAGATTAACCTCTCCACCAAAATTTCACCTAAATCTAAATGCAGCCATTTCTGGAGTGGAGAATAGTGGGTGTTTAATAATGCATAGCAACACCATGCAAGAACTCAAGTCAGGAATATTATACAGAAATAAAAATGCAGGGGCAACGTTCGTAGTGAGAGAACTCGGCTACTCAGGCTGGAATTGCTTCGCGCTGTCCTGCTAATAACCTGCCCTGCAAAGTTGTTGCTGAATTGTTAAAATATTACAAGAAGGTATTACAAGTACACTTCAGTTCCATATCTCATCTTACAGCCAGCATCTCCCAGAGCCTGGTGCCTCCAATCTAATACCCCTGCATTAATCCGATATCGATTCTGAGGAAACAGAGCTTCTGAACCACCCAAACAATGTTTTGCAGCACAGAAGGTTTCCATTGAGCTCTGTCCTCCAGCCACTGACCCAGCACTCCTGGTGGCTGTGAGAGCAGCAAATATCACATTGCTGATGCGGGTGCAGCCCATTGATTTGATGGTCTCATCCTCGTCCTCTGGGAATGCATCCATTGCACAATTCAGCCTGGATGTCAGAGACGTACTGCAGGCAAGAGAGCTGCCTCAGAAACTGAGGAGAGTTATTCTGGTTTTTCTATTGCTAGAAAATGCTATCTGCCATCTCTGTTCCTCGTTCAAAGTCCCCAGTCCTCAGCAGTGTTTGGCATCAGTTGGTTGCTATGGAATGGGGGTCAGGTGTCATTTTTAGCCTCTTCCTTGGGTGCTTCTGCCTTGTTTTTGACATTCAGTTGCCTCCTCCACATCAGCTCAGTGACACCCCTGTGCCTATTACTGCAGGTCATGAGCTCCCCAGCAGCACAAGCCTTGGTCCTTTTGCCACAGTGGAGATGTCCTGTGACATCTGGAGCTGGAGATGTTGCTCATGTACAGTGAGTTCTGCTCATGGAAGAGGGAGAATATACTGTCGAGGGGGTGTTCGCTCATTAGCTGACCTCAGGTATTCCTTAATTGGACTCTGCTTCCCTCAAAATTCTCTCTTGAGAGTTGAGCTCTAATCAAATTAATTTGTCTCTTGGCCAGTGAGGAATAACAGTAAATCTGAAGTCCCTGAAGGCTTATGGAAATTGGCCCACATGAACGATATCATTTTTAAACATGAAGGAGAAAACGGATTTGCAAAGGAAGTTTCTCTGGCAAAACAAGCTATAGCAGAGAGCACAGCAAAAGGAGGAAAATAGTCTGGAGAATACTGCAACACAGCTGGAATACAAGGGTTTTGTCTGAAAAAAAGCACTCTCTTGTATTTTACCAGAAAGGCATTTCAGTCTGAAAATGAAATCCAGACAGGATGTTACTGATGGTCCACATCTTGTTTTCAATAAATGATGAACCTTCATGTCCCATGAAATATGAAAGTAGAAAGCTGCATTTCTATTATATTCAGCAAAGGTGTGGGTTTTTTTTTCCCCCCTTTGTTTAAATATATTCATTATCAAAGGTATGGTGCCCTTGAGAAGCTGAGGCCGTTGCTTGTATTGCTGTGCAAGGAATTTGAGATACTTACTAAAGTTTTTACGAACAATGATGCAGAGACGTGTAACGTGTCTTTCAAGACCCCAGATCCATCTATCCAGAGCTGACACTTAAGCTGTAGAGAGACATCCTTGTCAAACTACTTACATATTGCATATACAATGAGATAGCTCTTCATTTCTAGCACACTAGTTGCAGGAGGTAGAATTTAAAGCAGAAGGGCTCCAGACCTCTTATTTCAGACTCTTGTGGCTCCAAGTGAGGAAATCACATTGGCAATAATGAAAGTTCAGCATTTACATTGAATGCACAGTACGTGAGAGGGCATGAAAATGTTTTGATGCAAAAGGACCTGGCTAAACATTCTGAGCTTCAGAAATTGTCAGTGTGCTATGAGTCTGGGGGGGGTGAAGGGACAGTACCTGTTTGGGATCCAGGTTCTCCCTGTACATCTTTTGTTATTTGTCCTGCTGTTAGGAATGACACCAAGGAAAATAAATCCATTTGCATGTACTACACAGCTCTACAATGCAAAAGAGAGAGAGAAAACCATCTTAAAGTAAGAAAAATAAGATTCAGTTCAGCCCTTAGATACATACAAATGGTTTCACCTTATGATTCCTCTTTACCTTTTACACCTCCTACTTTTACTATTATTTTATTTTACTAACACTTTTTCTGCCTTCTCCCTGTCCTTTAGATACACTGATTACTATTCCATACGATATTTTCATTTTTAATATGTGTGATAACCTCACACAAAGTTTAAAAGCAGGAACAGTTATTTATCTTCTCAAAAAGTAGCAATAGTTGCTATTAACCAGATTTTGGTGTCTGCAGTGCCATCAGGAAAATGTGGCTCAAGTGTCTATCCAGGAATTGAAGCAACTAAAAGTCAATGCCTAAGTTGACAGGAAGCTTTGTCCTATGGCTATGTATTTCCAAGGAAAGTGCAGGCACAGTCCTGCTGGATACTAAAGGAGATCCACCTTTATGCCAATTTTTGTCCATGACAATCTCATAGAAAATGATGTGAAAAATCTGAATATTAACAATTCATTTCCTAAATTTGCTTAGCTAACGTAAACTTAGTAATTTCCACGTACCACCAGCTTGATTGTGCCTGCTGGAGTTCACTAGTTGAGTAGTTCTCCCTGTAAGGAAAATGTTCCATGGACATCATCTGGACCAGCTCATTCACTACCAGGAACTACTCTGATTTCTTAGAATAACAAAGATCTAGGCACCTTTTTTTACAAATCACTCGAAGTTCAACCCCTGTGAAAAAGATTTTCTGAGGAAGAATTCCTGGGCAAGGCACATTTGGAGGCAAGCAGGAGTTCAAGTTCCCTGTGCCTCCATGGGAATGGTGCCTTTCCCATGGCACCGCTCAGAGCAGCAGGAATGCTGCACAACATCAGCTCAGTCTTACCCAGGCAGTCTCCAAAGGCTTGGGTGCCACATCCTACTCCACCAAGGAATTTTCCTGCATCTGCTCCACAAAGAAATCTGTGTGAGGCTGAAGGTCACAGCTTTGAGAAGTCCTTGTGTTAAGTGACCTCAGCTGGCTGGGATGTGGTCCCGGGTAATGTCTGATGGGTTTCATATGACTCAGGTTTTCCTCCTTTGTCCTTCCCTCTCCTTCACCAGTGAGCATTTTGCTAGTTAGTGGTTATGCAGCAACAGCTGCAAAGTACCATTTTAAGGCAAATTATTCTTAACATCACTTTGCCAAACTGCCACAAACTATTGAAAAAGGAACCACAAAGTGGTTTGGCTTCGGAGGGACCAAAGATCATCTTGTTCCACGGGCAGGGACACCTTCCAAGCATCATTCTTCCAGGCAGCCTGCTCACTGCAACCCCCTAAGCAGAGCATGCATTTCTATCTTCACGTGCTTTTTTTATCCTAAAAAAGGCTAAAAGGCAGGACCTTGCCTGGCTGCAGCACTGCTGAGCACAGCCCCGGCCAGCCCCGCTCCGCTCTCCCAGCGCTGCGGTTCCGCTGCCAAAGCTCCGAAGGAAAAATCTGCGGTAGTGAGCGATGCTCTGCGATGTGGCAGCTCCGGAGGTGGCAGGGAAAGCTAATGCTCCGGTGCGATACTAGAGGGCACTGTAAACCTGGCAGTTTTGGCTCCGGAATGGGACCAAGCAAAACCCGAAGTGTTTGCTATCTGCGGTCATTAAAGCTCTCCTGGTATTTAGTGCAAAATTAGTGCTAACCCCTGGGTCCTGAACAAATTAATTTGTGGAATTACATTCTGCTGTCGTAGATCTCCCCCCTCACACTCACAGTCCGGGATCCTCATTCACTGCCAGGCCCTGAGCTGCTGCATCCCACTGCCAGAGGGGCTCCTCTCCCAGTAAATGGTCAGGCTTGGATGAAAAGGGAGCAAGATCCATTATGAGAACTCAGCAGCTTTTTTTTTTTTTTAAAGCTATCACTTAACAGTAATGTGTTCATTAATTGGCAGCCAGACCACTGCCTGACTTCATTTAAAAACCCTGATGGTTTCCTTTCATTGTGGTAGCAAAAGGTTTCATCCTGCATCTTTTGTATATGCCAACATCAATTTTTTCCATGTGTGTGCTTAAGGATACACACCTATCAGAGAGGAGGAGAGTTCCTGCACTGCAATAAAACAAAGTTGTTTATAAAAGAGTCTTTTAAAACATATTTAAAAATAGGAACAGGCTACTCCAAATTAAATGCTCCAATCAATGGGATCGATGGATTAATAGTTTTCAGTACCTGTCTCCTCAGACATTCCTCATACGCCCATCACTGTAATTTATAATTCAGTATTCAACTTAAATTAGTAAAATTGAAACTGAAACAACAACGGACTGACAAGTAAACGAGACTTTCCAATTTAAATGTGAAATGTTTACCCTATATGCACAATCAAAGCTCTCTGCTCTCACAGTATCATCACCACACAGAACAAACAAAGCCACAGGGGATAAGAGGAAAAGGCATCTTGAGAGGTCACCTAGTCCATCTCCTTCCCCCAGGGTAGGATCAACCCCGCCTAAATCAGTCTTGACAGGAGTTGCTCTAACCTGTTCATCCCTGGAGGTTTTTAAGGAGATTCCACAAGCTCCCCAGATGGTCTATTCTGGGTGTCAGCTATTCTTATAGATGGAACACTTTCCCCATATTCTAACCCAAATTGCATTTGCTGCAGTTTAATCCCACTACTTCTGTCTGTGAGCGAGAGTTCATTACTTTTGTAGCATCTTTTACATTTGGGGAGATCATTACTGTATTTTCATCAGCCTTAGGTAATGGACCACAGTTCTTTCCTTCTTTCCTTCTTGGAAGGTTTATTTTCTAGAACTCCAACTGTTCTTTCCATTTTCTTTATTTCTCTGGCAGTCTGATGACCTAAACTGCTCCTCCCCAACACTCAGAAGAGATGGGAGCAGTGTACCACACCACACTCTACACACAGAGGTGTCAGCTTTGCTTTGCTCACACCAAGGCACCACAATTGGCTCAGGATTAATTTCTTGCCCACGATATTACCCCTTTCCCTTAGAAATGCTCCCTATGCAGCCATTTCCAGATGCACATTTCAATAGTTCTCATACATTCAGCTCTGCTCTTGTCCTTTTAGAACACCAACCTCTTCCTTCCAGCCTGTTTCTTCAGTTTGTTAAGATTTTTGAATCTTTCTCCTGTTCTCTGAGAGCACTTACAGCCCCTCTCAGCTTGACACCGTCAGCAGATGCAATAAGTCTATTCCATATTCCATTACCCAAGCCACTAATGAAAATATTGAGTAATACCAGACCCTGCACAGACCCCTGCAGCGCCAGGCTCAAGCCATCCTTCCACTTCGACAGCAAACAGCCAACAGCTTTTCAGTGTGTTTGCCCAGCTGCTTTGGTACCTCACAGCATTTCTCCTCGACCACATTCCCCCACCTTGCTCCTGGGAACACCATATGAGTGAGTGTCAAAAGCCTCGCTGCAGTCAAGACGTATCACACCTCCAGTCTCTCCTCTCTCAGAGACCTGCTGCCCTGTCACGGGAAAATTAGATTGGTTTGACATGATTTATTCCTGACAGAACCACGGCTTGTGGGGCTACTGCATCCCTCATGCCCATGCCATGCCTTTGGATCTAGTGAGCACAATTCTGTCCCTGCTGAAGTAAGGGACAAAAACTCCCAGCATCCAAGGACTTTACCTTGTCCAGATTCCACCCAGCCTGCAGAGGTGGAGGAAACACCATCACATTAGTGCTCCCGGGGGTAAGCAGGGGTTTATTTTCACTGAGAGTTGCAGAGGCAGAATGTAATCCGGGGATCTCACATGTGGGTTTGAGTTTTGTACCCCCAGAGTACCATCACGTCATGGGCACACAGTCCCTCTCCAAAACTGCTTTACCTGGTGCTACAGCATTTCATTGGTATCCTCAGTGCACTGGGTCAGTTCAACAGGGGTGGGAGAGGGCATAATTTACACACTGGAGGGAGCTGGAAGGAGGTGTAAATTACTCAAGCACAAGCTACCTAAGATTCACTTAAAATTCACTCTGAATTTGGCACCAGATATGTAGATAATCAAGTTTTCCTTTTCGAGATCCTGTGTATTTAAAACCTGCTGTGTTTAATTTTTGCAGTCACAACAATGCTCATTCATAAATATTTCCTAATGTTTGATCCTATTAGTATGTACAGCACAGTGTTTGATTAATGGACTGGAACAATGCGATCAAATATATTTTGGGCTCCAGAATACCACTTTGTAATGCCTAATATTTGATGAGATATTACAGATAGGCTTGCCTTCTGACTAGATGCGATTGCACTTGAATTCTGAGAAACCCAGATACAGATCTTGGATAAGATCTGAATTTCAAGCGAGTCCTAATTACACAGCACGCTGGACCAAAGCTCGAGGTCTGCATATTTCCAGCACTGGGTTCCTCACAGCTCAGATGCAAATGCTGTTTCTTAGCCCTCTCTCTCAGGAATCATAACATATTCATCAACTTGTAGTACCTAAGAGCCCTGTCCGACTGTATTTGGAAGACCTTAATTTGACTCCGGTAGGAGTTTAACAATATTAATAACTAATATTAAAGTGGATTCCTAAGGGGGATGCTGGGACAATACTCTTTGATCACTGCATTAATCTGGTGCAACTGTGTTTATATCAGCCTTGTTCATCCCATGTGTGCTCGGTGCCATGTTGGCATGAATATGAAATATGCAAATCTGGGGGATACACGTTAATAGTGGGTCCATCTGCTTGGATCTTTTATTAAAGGGAAGTGTGAATGCAGTTGCCATGCAATACACTCTTACACACAAAGACCACGAGTTACGAAAACAAGAGAAAACACCTCATGCTTTGGCCTTATTGGCATTTCACATCCGTCGCTTCTGCAGCCCATTTTCATTTTAATTCAGAAATTTTCCCAAAAACTAAATTTGAGTGAAAAAGCCCAACAGTCAGCAGTGACTGTGTGTATACACGCACGCACGCACCTTCCTCTCTAGTGACAGACAGGATATTACTTTTCCACTGCATATGAAATTAATACCAGAAGCACAAGAAAAAAAAACAACATGTAAATGCCAGTCCTTAAAGCCTGATCTGGATCTAACTTCTACTGCTTAAGTAAGCTGTAACCTGGAGGAAAACTAGCTGTTCAAGTGAAAAAGAAGGTAATCCAGAGTTGGCTTGGGAGAGCCAAGTCCAAACTTGAGCTCAGCCTCGGCTATGGAGTCATAGCCCAGTGCCTCCATTGGATATGGATGAACTGCTCTGTGCTGCTATTTCACTTTTCCTGTGATAAACAACTCTTTCAACTCTATCCAAAAGGAAAAGGCTCCTATGGCTCATTGTTCCTGTGCAGCGCCGTGTCCTTAGCTCGTCTCTCCCGTGGATGTGTGCTGTTCCATGCTAATGGTTTGGGGGGAGTATGCTGTGATTTATTTAACAGTTGGCAGGTCAAGCCTCCCTGCCCCAGATATGCAAGTGCTGATTCGGATGTGGAGTGGAGAAGGTGTCCTGATGACATAAAGTCAAAGTACCCACCTTGATGAGCGTTTTTAATCCAGGAACTGCCTCTCGTCCACCAGCCTGCAAATATGGAGAGCTCCTGTCACTGTGGTTAGTTCTGAGTCTCACACTCACCCCAGAAGGCTGGACTGAGCAATTATTTTATTCAAGGGCACTAAGATCTGAAGTACAAAGAGGGTCCATATCTCCTCCTTGATTCACAGAGATTTGAGTAGGCAGCAGAGTAAGCAAGAAGAGAGGTTTTTTCCATATCTTCAATATGCAAATAGATTAGTGAGCTCAGCTCTCTATTCATTGCTTCCAACATACATGACACAGATGATGCTGTTCCCATTGTCACACTAAAACTGGGGGCTTGATGACAAGAAATTCACTCCATTTCCATCTGCATAAAGCTGAGATGATGGTTGGATAGGGAAAGACACTGCACTGGAATACGTCAGCTCCACTGTCTACCTCCACAATTTATTAGCTGTACTTGGGATCTGAAAAGCCAGTTAGAATGTGAGTTATTCCTGCATGATCAGCTCTTGGTGCTACTTGGTGTGGCCTCATTTGTCACCACCCAGGGACTGGCACCTTTCTCCCTGAAACAGGCACAGGAACACAGGGACTGTGTCTGGGCTGGAGCCAGTGAACAACTGAAGGGAGGGTTCAACCAGCATGTGACTCAAGAAGAAGTTAAGTGTTGAGATTTATTATATATGTATTTACTAATAGCACAGTAGCATAACTAGGTCAATTATTTGGTGATGGGGACACGTGTGCCTGGGAGGGAGCATGTGCCCAGGTCTCCTGGTTCTGTGCTGCTGAACACATCACCTGCTTGGAAGAGGATAAGTGTTTATCCCAGTGCTAAGGGAAGAGAGAAAAAAGAACAAGTCAACCTTCCACAGCGAGCTGATTATGCATTTTCCACATCAAATTGTCAGCATTTATTCAATTACTTCACTCGTTACAAGTGTGTTCTTCAACCACTACCCCAAAAACCCTCCCTGCTGCTGTCAGCTCCATTAGAAGTGACACATTCCTTCCTCAGGTTAAAAAGCGTCTGTGGAAGCACAGGGCTGGGGAGACACAGCCCTGCCCTGGGAAGGGAGCTCCTCTCCCATCCACGCCCTCCCTGATCAGGGCTGGGGGGGCAACGCTGGGGCTTCCCATGGGAATCCATCCAGGCATTGAGGTGAGCCCTCTGTGGGGCGACAGGAGTTGATTTGAAAGCACAGACACACTCCAAGGCAGGGATTAGAGGAATTCACAGGGCTCTGTCAAATATACAGAGGAGATCCCCAGAGCCAAAACTGTATATTCTCCAAACACTTCCATTTTAATAGTAAGTTAAAAGGAAAGTTCCCCTTCTGAGGGGTTGTTAATTATAGATCCCTCCTTTAAACAGTCCTCCTGTTTTTATCCACGCTTACACCCCCACGGCTGGTAAAGATGAGGAAAGCTCTACCTTCCCAAAAAATCAAATACATCCTAAATGCTTCCTTGAGCTGATTCACTTGGCTAAGCTCTGATTTGATATATGAAACAAAAGACAAGGCAACAGAAAGCAACATATTTTTGCAGTGTCAAGGTGAAGCGCTTCCCATCACCCAGCCCATCTCTGCTGGGGTTAATGTGCATCAATAATATTTAAATGATCAAAGTTTTTCAGCAGAGACAGTGATGGGGTTTTTTTCTGACTTGTCATGCTTGTTTTCCTTAAAGAGGCAATGACCTGCTGTAGTCAAGGCTTGCAGTTTGGCACGCAGGAGCGTTTTGAGAAGCGTTATCTCCCGAACAGAACAGCAGCCTCATGTTTCCCTGCACAACAACCTTTCTTAGCCTAAAATGCTTTGCATCCCATTTCCTTGATCTGGCTAAGTGCTTGCATGCTGAAAATCCCACCCTCCCTCCAGCTGTCCTTCTGGCAGGGAAGAGACAGCATCTTCTCTCTAGAGAGTACAGTCACTGCTCCTTTGGTTATCTAATCAGGGAGGGCAACATCCACTCAGGGCCCTGCGAAACCGGCTGAGCTGCACAAAATGCATCCGAGGTCTTGTGCAGGAGGAGGGAGCTGGGGAAGCCTCCCCTCCCAGAGCAGATGCTCTCTGCCATTTCCCCAGTAGCTTTCACAAAGGAAGAAAAATGTGGAGTACTCCAGGGACTGAAGCATTCGGCTCTTCCCTCTCCTGCTCACCAGGTCTGTGTGCGCAGGGCACGGGCAGCGCCCGAGAGTCTGGCCCCGAGGCCAGAGCAGAGTGTGAAGGGAGGGCAAGAAAATAAATGTCCCCCACCCACGCTCCTGGCCTGTGTGAGCCAGAGCTGGCTGTGGCTCAGTTTCTCAAGGCTTTGTGTGGGTTTTCCAGCATTTCTCCTAACTACAAAACATTTTGCCTCTCTGCCTTTTTAAAAGTCCGTGATTTTGCCTCTGCACCAAGCACAAGAAACTGGGAAGCACAAACTTTCCCGTCCTGGTCAAGCTGGGAGCTTTTTTAATGTTCAGCTTGCTAAGAACAAAAGGGCAGTACAAGGGTGGTGAGACGAGACAAATCCCCCCTGATAAGCACAGGGTTCAAGCAGCCTTTGCCTCTGCCATCCGTAACATCCCAAACAAAACCACCTACAGTAATTTCCTCCCTTTTCCTCGAAAACTTCTCCCCAGAGGTCCTGGCGGGCTGGAGAGAGTCACTGCTGGAACAGGGGGTTGGACTGAGCTGTGCTTGTCAAGTATCACCCGAGACCCTCCCTCCCAAAGGGGTCTCTCTCCTGCTCCTGGGCTTGGAGCACAATTCCAGGCCGTGTGTTTCCACCTAATAAAATGCTTACTCACTTGCAGGAGGCACTTTGACATCCTTGGCCGCACATTGCTAGATAAGGACCATAAAAAGAATGTATTGCTATTATAGGTGATACAGCAATATGTATCCCCAAATGAAAGATCCTTTATAAGCCTGGTTATTATTCTGGCAGTAACCTCAGATCACTCTCCACGGGCTCAACTCAGCTCAAGTGTTAGCGAGTGCCTCGCCACCGTGAACAGGGACTGCGAGGTGCCACGTTTCCCTTCTGTTGTCTCAGTATATTCTCTATCATCCCAAGTTGGGAAAACACTTCCCTCTTTCTTCCGCGCATGTCAAAAGCACCATTTGCCATTTAGATTTAGGGAGCCAAATATAGCCCCGGTATAAACAGGTGCGAGCCCGCATATGTCAATAGAATTACACCTGCTTATAATGGCTTTACATTTGGCCCTTGAGCCCTGGGGATCCCTTTGAGAGTAGAGGCTGTATTAAATATTAAGGGCCTTATTCTCCACCCCTGCCTACGCTGGAGTAATTAAATCTCGGTGCAGACCCATTGATTTCCAACCGCGCGCTCTCCCCGTGCGAGGAGGGAGCGCTCGGGAGGGGGCAGAGCTGTCCCCTCGAGGAAAATCACATCTGTTCTGCTCCTCGCAGAAATTTCACCCAGAAGAAAACTACACCCAGCATTAGGTATTTGCAAAATCCGTCAGGGTAAAAGAATGCAAATGGTCTAAAATCAAACATTTGCTGCAACTCTTCCCCATTCCCTCCTGCCTGTGGCAGCAGCACCGCCGGCAGCTGCTTGCTTTGGGCTCCCGTGCCTGTGCGTGCCACAGAGCATCTCTTTCCTTCCCACCATCAGGACCCTCGGAGCCAGACCTGGCTGTTTAAGCCAGGAGCTGGGTGATTTCCCATCCTCCAAGCCTGCTCCTGGATCTCCTGAATCGCTGTGTAACCTTGGACAAGCCCCACAGCTGCCGCCAGCCTCCCCAGGGTGTTACGCTCATTAGTTAATTCTGGTGCTTTGCCTGGAGCTAGCGCCTTTTACCTGTGTCTATACAAGCATTATTGCCAGCTTCTGATCTTTTGAGCTCGCTGGGCTGAGAAAAACGACTTTGGTTTTTCCTTAAATGCCATGGAGTTTAGAAGTGTGACGACTCACACTGTGCTGTTATTCTTTCCAATTGAAACCTAATGATGCGTGCATATCACTTAACTCTGATGTCAATAATCAGCACACCACTTGGTCTTTGCCGTGGCTATTAGAGGGAATGAAAATGAAATACCAACTCCTTTTTATCCTGTTACGGTACCATAATAACTAATAAAGAAGTAATAAGTGAGACGTGGGGAATTTCCAGGGGAGTCATTACTACCGAGCAGACCTAAAGGCACAAAGTGAAATCCAGGAATATTAGCCAGCCCTGGATTCCCAGCCAGTGCTTCTCACTTAAGTTATACTGCTGCTGTAAAGTGAGTGTTTACAGAAGAAGTTAGTATGTAGAAAGTATCAGACTGTGTTCTCACCAGAGGAGTGGAAAGTTGAGCCAGAATCAAAGACATCCTTGCAGACAAAGCCCACCCTGTGCATCAGCGTCACATTTAGGCTGGGCCACAGTCAAGACACAATGCCAGCATTTCATAAATCTCACTTATGCTCCAGAATATGGGAAACGTTTCCCAGAAGAGCTCTAAATCACCTCTGTCTTGTCAAAGGATGGATTGTGCGTTTTCCAGGGACTCTTAGATGGGAGAAGCCACATAGAGACCTCAGAGCAATGGGCCAAAGGAAATCATGTAACAAAATACTGAGTCAATGAGGTTCAAACCACATACAAGCTGGACAATGCATTTTCTGGCTTAGGAATTATTGAATTCTTGGTTAGGAGGGAGCAGTTATTTTTTTTGGTGGTCATGTACATAGGAGGCAGTGGGGATTCTTTGGTTTTCCTCCCCATAAATGAACTGACATTTATCCATTTCATCCAGAACAACACTACACACAGCATTAATTATTTGCAAAATGCGACAGGGTAAAAGAATGCAAATGGTCTAAAATTAAACATTTGCTGCAACTCTTCCCCATTCCCTCCTGCCTGTGGCAGACAAAAACCTGTTGTTGCTTTGGAATCCGGTCTCCAGCCGCTGCCCTGTGCAGGGAAAACTTGGACCTTTACCTGCCAAAGCTTTATCTGCCTTGTCCAGAGCTGGAGCCTCCTCTGCCCCTCAGCAGGGACTCAACAGAGTTGACCTAAGCAATCCCTTCTCCAGCCCCATGCTAGAAGGTGCTGTCACACTTTGCAGCCCTGCATCTTAATTCCCCCATCTTACCAAAGAAAAACCCGGTTTGGTTAAATCCCAAAGCACATTCCCACCATTATCAAGCATTTCCCAGCCATCTGATTTCCCCATCTCCGAGTTCCTGCTTTGTTTATCCTATTAATTCCAACCACCCCCTCTTCCCCCAACACACACACACGCAGCCTCATTTACAGCATCTTCGCCAGCAGAAGCCTCCCCAAAATATTCAGGGCACACCATGCGAGGACTTACACGTGTGGGGAAACCCTCGTGACTGGAGATTTTTTTTTTTTTTCCCCCTCGAGCAAACATGATCTCATGATTTTAATTTTTTTTTTTTTTTTTTTTTTTTTAAAGCTCTTAAAGGAAAAAAATAACAGAGGAGCCCCGAGGAGCGGCATTCCCGGCTGCCGTTATCCAAGCGGAGGGCAGCGGGACGGCGCGGATGCTGCGCCGGGAGCCGCGGGGCCGCCGGAGCCGAAGGCTCCCGCTCGCATCCTCCTCTTCCTCGGGTGGTTTTCCCTCCCTCCTCCTCCTCCCCCCCGCCCTGCATTTCCTCCTGCACCTTTAAGAAGCCCATTGCCGCCGGTGGGATGGTGTGTGCTAAAGCTGCACAGAGGAAGTTACGCAGCCGGGATCAGGCACGGAGATAAAAGCTCCGATTGTGATTGAAAGTGAGAGCAAAAGGGATTTCAGCCTCGGCATTAACTTGCGAGGGGAGCCGGGATTGCACAAAGCTCCCCCGGCCATCTGCCCTTGGGGGCCGGCGGCGCAGCGCCTGCCCGCCGCGCTGGGCTGGGCTTAGCTGGGCAGGGCTGGGGGGTGTGTTTGGGGTTCCCCCCGGCCCCGAAGTTGCTCCGCCGGGAGCCCCGCACCGCAGAGCTCCCTCCCGGTAAGGACCCGCAGCGCCGAGCCCCGGGGATGGGGGGAAAAGGGGGAGAAAGGGAGGCGGAGGGGGGGCGGGCAGCGCCGGCATCTGCTCCATCCCCAAACCCCGCGTGTCCTCCGCACCTCCCAAGTTGTTCCCAGGCTTTCCTGGGGTGTCCCGCTCTGCGTCGCCCTCCCCGGAACATCCCCATCTCCCCGCCGCGGGATGGGGTTTATTTTCCCACTTCGGAGTTTGGGAAGCCCGGGGGGCTCCCCTCGCCCCGCCGATTCCCGCTCCAGCCCTTGCAACCGCCCCCCAAAGTCCTTTGGTGCAAAAGAAACCGGGGAGGATGGGGCGGGAGGGGGGGAGCGGCATCGGGTTTTGCCGGGAACCGCGAATCCATCAGGGAGAGCGGCGGGATGCGAGTGGGATTTACGGGTTTTTCTGCTGGGAGCTTTGAGCCGCGCAGCGTTGTCGCGGGGTTCAGGGTCCCGGCACCCCGCGGGGGCTCCCCGGCTTCGCTGTTAGGGGCGCGGGGAAGGGATGATCAGCGTGGGAAAGAGGAGAAGAACTGCCGCTCCGTGAGCGCGGGGGGAGAGCGGAGGGTGCGTGGGGAAAGCAACACTTCTGAGAGAAAATTAAAAACTCCTTCATTGAGTTTACTTTCTGCTCTTAATTCCAGAGCAGCTCGGTTGTTGCTCAGCGTTGTCCCTTTATTTCAATAGGGTGTTAATCCAATAATAAGAAAAAAACCGGAGCCAGCTAAGTCAAGACACAATCTAATTTTGTGTTTCTAATACTCCGGCTATCAGTCCCCAGCGAGTGCTGAGTACTCTTCAAAGAGAACAAAGAGCATTGATTCTATTTGTTCCCATGAACTGCAGTTTCTTAATAATATCAGGTGAAGATTTATTTTCTAAGAATCAAACCAAATCAAGCAGGGTGAAACCTTTAATTCAGGGAGCCTCTCTGCCCCGTTTGCAGTATGTTGGCTCATTTCAGAGCAACACTCCAACTATTTCTGCAGAGGGACTGGACTGGCAAAGTGTTGCACCTCAGACTTCTCCCCAGATCCGCTCCCCTGGCTGGTGGATTGAGAGTAAATACATTTTTTCCCAGCAAGTTTTTATTTCCCTGGGAATCTATGACATTTAGCCAGCATAACAAGACACTAATAGATATTATAGATCCTTTCTACCCGAGTTTTTCCCTGACAGCCATTCAAGTGCAAAATATAATTGTCGAGGCTATGAAAATAGATCCATAAACTTAACAGCACTGGAGTCCTCATTAAAACTACCCTGCTTGTTTTCTACACCAGTCTCACACTTTCTGCTGTTATCAGGCACTTGGCAGTGACCAGTTTGATGTAATAATTAGGAACCGACTTGTTATAACTGAAAAGACAGCTCTGATGCAAGTAGGACTTATAAACACTGTGTCACACCGGCTTATTATTTTTACTACATTTACTCATAATGTAAAAATAGCAGCCAGTCTATTCTTTTTCTGGGAGTTTATTCAGGTCCAACGCAGCTATAATAGGCTGTTCGTTGAGAGCTGGCAATGAAGCATGAGAGACAGCTTCTCTTTTCTGAACTCATTCATCTCAATCAGCAATCCTTCGACCAAAAAGGGGAGAAAGGGAGATGGTAGCACGGCGGGGTGAAGCCCCTGAACATGGATCAATGCATCTGTTAACCTGGAGTTTCTGAGCTTTAGCAGCTGAGCTTTACGAGAAAGCAGATGCTAAACGTGCTGTTGAAGTAGACATTCTTAAATTGTGGAAGAAAAGTTGGGGAAACAAGTAGAAAGGGAATTATCCCGAGCTAAATTTCTGTTCTGGATAGGTGCCTCCCGCCTTCTCAGATGAGATCTTCCTCCTGAATCTATTGCTGAGAGAGGGTTTGATGTTTTTTTTTCTCCTTCAGGTCTTTGTCATTTTGTTTTGTAATTACTTACAGTTTTTATAGCTCTACTGGAAAGACAACAAAATTGCAGAAATGTTGTTCTAACCTGAAATGAATACTGGGAAGGTCATTGCTCTTTGTATTAGGTGAACCTAAATGTTATTAGGACTTTAAATTGTTTTTTATTAAATGTTATTGTTCAGATAAATCATATGTGGGGATGCTGGACAATGTATCTGTCTCCCCAGCTGTCTTATTTATTTGCTTAGCTTTTTTAAGACTATCAATTTGTCTGTCTATCCCTGCTCTGTGTCTGCATATTCTCCATCTTCTAATGACCTATACCTCCTTCTTGATATTATTTGAAGACCCATTAGAGCTCCTGTTGACCAGCTGCTGTTACAAAGCAGATACCTTAAATGGGGCAGTGCTCCTTCCCTTCTCTCAGACAGCAGAAAAGCCATAAGCATCTTGCTATGGATTGGTTTTTATTAAAGTTGTATATCTCCCTGGTACAAAAACCTGTCTGGTGGCTTGGGAAGCCCAGCTGAGGATTCTGCCTCCTTGGGGACCCCTGTTCTTACAAGTCTTGTTGCTCTGACTGTCCCCCCTTGCTCCCGCCCAATTTGTCTTTCGATTTCTTGCAGGTGCCACCTGCTGATGAGCTGTCCCTTTGCCCTGACCATGAAAGGGAGAGGAGACCTCAGGTAGCCACATGGATTGCAGCTGAAGGCTTTGGGAACTTGATGCTCGGTTGCCAAAAGGCAGAGTTGGACAAATCCTCGCCTGCGAGTGCCTCACCACCACCACAGGACACGGCAGGAGCAGCAGAGACCAGCACTGCTCCTGTCAACCCAGTGACCACCCAGCTGGTCCTGCTGGGACCACCACGGATCTTGACACCTGACCTGTTCATGTTGACGCAACCATCCTTTGGGAAAAGGGAATTTTAGCTCCAAAGGATCTCTCTTGTCAGAGTTGTACTGATGACCAGATGCTCTATTCATTTTATATGTTAATGTTCAAACTCCCTAGTAATTAAGGCAGACACAGTTTAAGGCACTTCCCCAGCGACGCATTTGCAGCAGACAAGAAGGTTGAGGAAAACCTGATCCAGCACCATCTCACGGCCTCTCCAATTTACTCCTATCAAATTTCATCAGCAGCTCAGAACTTGATCTTTCTATTGATTGACTGGAGTCACCTCTAGATATTTTCATGCTGATTTGGAAGACCTTTCGTACAATAAAAGGGGGGGGAAAATGAGGTTAAGGAAGACTTTTGACCACTGATCAGCAACTCTGGCCAAAACTTTCCCAATCAAGTGAATTGCAAAGTTGGCTTCTGTGCCGAGAGGAACTTTCCACATCCAGACACAGCGGGCAGAGTGGGATCATCCCTGTTACCATCTGGGTCTCCTTCGACTGGATCATTTTTAGATGAGGAGTTTCCATGCTGATCCTGAGAGCAACCCCTAGCCCAGTAGCTGCCTTCCTCGGGACTCCCGGCACTGCCCTCACCCAGGGACCCCGCGCTTGGCCGCAGCTGCCATGCTCCACCTGGTTGCTCTCCTCTTGCACTGTGTCCCCTTGGCCATGGGACAGTATGACATTTGCAAGTCCTGGGTGACCACGGACGATGGCCCCTCATGGGAGTTTTACGCTTGCCAGCCCAAGGCCATGCGGATGAAGGATTATGTGACGGTCCGGGTGGATCCGGCAGGAATCACTTGTGGGGACCCACCCGAGAGGTTCTGCACCCATGTAAGTGTTTCCCTCCTTATCTGATGGGTTATAACAGGCTCTGCTGGTGGCCAGAGGCAGCATCCTGCCAATGTGCCATTGTAAGGACATTTTGGTTCAGAGTGGCCACAGTGGATGCTGCCTGGAGCTCTCAATCTCCTGGTCTGCTAAGTAGGGGAAGGCATCCTGCCCATCCCAGTGCTGTGCCAAGGAGAAGTCAGTCCTACAGCAGGGATGGTGGAGGGGAGGGCAAGGGGGAGCTGGGGAGGGCTGAACAAGTCCTGGGTAAGGTCTGGGTTTTGGAAAAGCTCTGCCCCCAGTGAGCACTCAACCCGAGCTGCTCCAAGCACATCCCTCTGCTTGCTAAAGCATATGGGGTGTGCTCACCAGTCCCACCCCAAAGGGCTGCTCCAGCACGGGAGAGCTGGGTACATTATCTCTGAGTAAGAGTGAAAGGCAGGTCGGTGAGGGCCAGTGTGGCCCCTGCACACTGACAGCTCTGGCAGTTGGCCTGACAGCCATAAATTTCACTGAAATATCTGAAAATGTGGTTCTCCCTCTCCTCTAACCTCCCCATGAAAAGACTCTGTGGACAGACATTTGCCCTTGTAGTTAAAATCTTTAACTTATTTTCTCTTAAATATTAATCATCACATTTCATTCCGTGCACCACAAAGCTCAGCAGGAGCATTTGATTTATAATTCACAAGGCCTTACATTGTTAAAGAATTCAGGGGTCAAAGCAAAGAGCAAAACAGTAATGCCCCCTCTCAAATGTCCCCCAGGAGTGGTCCAAGCACACAATTAAGGGACAGGGACCAAGCCAGCCCATGCTGACAGGGTTTCCATTGTGGTGAGCACTGGACAAGGAGGTATTCTAAAAGAGTTATTCTAAAAGAGTATGTTATTCTTTCATTACCTATAATGAGGAGGGGAGTTCTCCCTCTAAATCAGTACAGAGTCCCACTTTCTATTGCCAATGCTATCCAGGCTTGTGTACCCTGTGCCTCAGTTTGCCACCTAGGAAATACCCTGGGCCCAACCAGCTCAGGGCACCTCTTGAAAATCCAAGAGAAAAATGCTGCTTTGATACCAAGGGACCCCAAACATTTATGACCATCAGGACATGCTGCCAGTAGTTACCCAGTCCCCTCCAGCCTAAGGGGTCTCATTAGTACCAGGGAAGACATTTCCACTAATTCCAGATAAGTAGCAGCTTTACCTTTTAAAAGATCGTTTGAAAAGAAAGATTAAGTCCAAGGTTGCAAATAAAACCGTTAACTATTGATGGGTGGGTCTGTATTTCCATTTATCTGACTGGCAGCAGAAGGATTAAAAGGAGAACACCAAAGTGCTTTGCACTACAGTCACTGCAGCTCTTTGCAAACCCTTTCTGGTTAAGGATGCTCCAGACTTCAGCTCCACTGACCTCCAAGGAAGCAAAAGACACAAACTGCAATCAGCCCTCCACATCTCTTGATTCAGTCAATACCGAGCTAAAATCTTTCTATTCTGGGCACCGGCAGCATTTCCGTGTAGCGTACGCCTGCCATGTGCTGTAACACTTGCAAACACCGTGTACAGCCGTGAATGAGAGCTACACAAATGCAAAACATGGATTTGCCTTCCTGTCCCTGCCTCACCCCAGCCTGGCCCAGCTTTTGTTTTCCAAAACAGAAACAGGCGCTCACAGCAATGTCCCCGAGCAATTCCCTGATGAAGAATCAAGCTAAGAACAGGAATGATATGTTGCAATATAATTTTGTAGATTTTTGGGATAGGCTCATGAAATTCCACTGTATTCATGGCCCTTTCCCCCCCTCTCTGACACCAGCACTGTCCTCTCCAGAGGACTAAAGAGTTATAAAAACGAAGCAGAAGAAGAGCAGCCCTGCTGAGGTGAGCAAAGAGCCCACCCAGCGCTTAGTGCACAGAGCAGGAGGTGGCTGCAGGAGAGATCCAGCCTTAGCACTGGAGCGGTGTGGGCTGGGAGGCCATCAAGGTAAATTTTCACAGGGAATGACATGTGGCCACTTACTGCTGAGCATCCCCTTATGGTCAGCAGAAAGTGGAATCAGCAAGAAATGGCCCTTCTACCGCCGGTCCTGGGTGGTGACTTGACACCTATTGACAGGCAGGGGGAGGCGAGCGGAGCCCGCGGAGGATGTGAGCCGAGTTTTGCTCCCCCTGCACTAAGGAAGTGCCGGACAAAAATCGATGTCGCTGCCCACCGATCGTTACAACCTCCGAGCCCCGGCCCTGGCTGAGAGGGGAGGGTGAGCAGCTCACACACGCGCCCTGAGCAGCTCCTCGCTGCCAGCCTGCTCAGGTGCCTTTCAGTGTCCTGTTATCCTTCCTCTTCGGGTTTTAATTATTTCTTTGTAACAGGTGGGTTCTCACAGGAGCCTGGCTTTCCAGCAGAGAAGTTCTTACGGTGACTATATTGCTTTCTTAGGTGTCTTTCAAAGCAGCGGGGTACTGTCCGTGCAGTTAAACTCGCGTTACTCAGAATTAAGCGCAGCCCAGCAGGACACCTGCACTGCTCAGACAGCTGAAATCAAAACTAAAGACACACAAACACCCCTCCATGCTCAAAGCAGCCAGACAGGAGGGAGCTGGACCGTGTCCCTGTGCAGGGCACTGCTGTGGGCAGGCAGAGGAGCAGAGTCCTGGTGACAGTCAGGACCCTGTCAGACAGTGAGTGTGTCCTGCGAGG
This sequence comes from Pipra filicauda, assembly GCF_003945595.2. Taxonomy (NCBI): domain Eukaryota; kingdom Metazoa; phylum Chordata; class Aves; order Passeriformes; family Pipridae; genus Pipra; species Pipra filicauda. Next base: position 2,804,448 of record NW_024103674.1, read on the forward strand.
CTGTACCAGCACCAGGAGGCATCACACAGCCCACAGGATCACACAGTGCCCTGCAACAACTCTGAGCAGTGCTCACAGAGAGTTCTGCACAAGGAGGCGTCAGGGGATGGCAGAAATTATTTGGAGGACAGTCTTTTCTGTTTTGTAGCAATTCTAGTCACATCTGGCTGCTTTCTTCTGGTTGGGAAGTGGTTTGCTGCTTATTGAAGTCAAGGGTTTTGCTTTTTCCACAGTTTCTGAACCTGCTCCTATTCATGTCAATGCCTTCCTGGCAGGGTCACCTGAAAAATGAATTGTACTTTCCCTCCTGGCAGGACAGGGGGAGTGGTGGGAACAGGAAGACAGATGGATAAGTAAATAAAAGCCTGAATGAGTCTAAAAGCGTGACTGAAGACTAATAGGGAACAGATCTTTTAGCCAAGGATGTCGAGGGAGGGGCAAGACTTCAAAGATCACATGCAGGGCATGGCACGGAGCAGCCGAACGTGGATTTCAAAGGAGAGGGGTTTGCAGGATAAGCACGGCTGGGGAATGGCAAAGCTGCACAGTCTGCATGGGGCAGAGGGGAGATGGAGTGTTCCTTCACCTTCCCACTCTCCTGGGGAGGAGAGGGAGGATGGCCCAGCTGGCAGGGTGCTCCCAGGTGTTGATACTCTGAGCTCCTCTTTGCTGCCAAGCAGGGACCTTGGAGGATTGCACTTTGAAGCGTCAGCGTTTTGCACACAGGATAAAAAATCCTCTGGTTTTGTGGGGAGTTCACACACAGGGTGTGCAGTGGGGAGCAAGCAAACACCAAAGCCCTAATCCCAGCTCCAAATAGGTTTGCAGTTCGGAAGGTTTCCAAATCATTCTAAGCAAAAGCAAGGAGAGGTGTCCATAGCAGACAGTCCCCATGGAATGGTTTTGCTGCTCCTTGACATCCCAGTGAGAGCTCCCTGCACCAGCAGCACAGGGAGCCCAGTTTGCTGCAGGAATGGGGGCCTTTGTTTTCCCCCCAGAGGTGTCGAGACAGTATTTCTTGTTCTGACAAACCTCTTTGATGCAGGGCCGAGCTCTTAGCCCATATTGATGGGTCAGGGGTATTTTTATTTGGCGTCAGCATTGTTTCATCAGCTAATAGAGCTTGTTGACTTTGGCATGGGTACTTGAAAGGAAAAGGCTTTATTTATTCATTACACATGCAGCCAAATTGGATGTTTAGTTTAATTCTTAGCTAAACTTTTCTGAATGACATGTGGTTATAAGGCTTGTACTAAAGAACTATTTCTCTTACTAGACTGAGTGCTAAAGTTGGAAAAAGCAGACAAACCTTTGGGCACAGAAACCCTTTTCCCTACATTCTTAGCCCATCTCATACAACTCTAACCAACCATATTTTCATACACCTGTTTAGGTGCAGAAAAAGGATTGCGAGTTTGGGGATGGTTAAAAGTGAAGCCAAAGTTTTTAAAGTAAGAAGGAAAAAGGAGTTGCTTCAGAAGTGCTCTTCCAGAAGCATTTTTCAAGATGCAGCATGATCTAGTGATCAAAGAATGAATGCTGTGGACTTTCTGGTGCCTTGAGCAGAGACGCACAGCCCTTCCCCAGCCCACTGGAGGTGCCTGTGCTGCCCCCTGCACCTTGTTTCAGACTGAACCAGGGGGCAAAGCACGAGGTATCCTCAGCCTTTTGACTGCCCCAGGGTCCAAGGACATCCTTTGGGCTAAGCAGAGCCCATATACAAGTCAAATGGAAAATCCTTTCCAAGAAAAGCAGATGTTCTGCCTCCTCCTTGAATAAATCAGCACTACCACTACTGGTTGCAAACCCATCCTCGGCCACAGCAGCGGGCTGGGAGTTGGAGCTCCCCTTTGCCCTTCATTGTGGGACCTACATGGCACTGGGGACGATCACTACTTTGCCTTTAAACCAAAATTCAGCAGCACAAGAAACTCACTCTGTGCTGTCAAATGACCCACGACATCTCGGGCAGGGTTGTGGGGACGGAAAGACACATCTTTCTTTTCACATCTGCAAAGTGCTAACAGCCCCCCTTCCCTCTGAACCCTGCAGTACGTTAAATTAACACCTGGAAAATGCTCCCCTTTCCTTTGGGGAGAGGCTGGAAAAGGCAACTGCTGCCATTTCCATCCGGATGCAGGTTTCCCTAATCCACGCCTTGCACCCCATTGTGGCATTGCTTTCGAGCGTGGGAGAGAGAGCTGGAGCCTTTTGGTTCTCTTGCCACCCTTAATCACTTCTCAGCATCAGGGTTGCTGCAGAGGACACTGTTTGAAGTCAGGATCAGTGGCTCCTTGCCCTTGGGGCCAGACCCTTGGGTTGTACATTATTAGCAGCTCAGCAAATTACACACTGCTGCTCTCCTACCACCGAGGCTACTCCGGAGTGCGGCAGGATCCGGGTGGTACAAAAGCAAAAGCTTCACAGAAAAATGAAAGGATACAATTCAGCTTTAAATTAAAGAGTGCTGAGCAGACGGGATTTTCCCTCACAGTCTGTAACAATTTCCTTAAATGCTCAGTTCGGGATTCATCTTGTTGTAAAGTGGGATGCTGCTCCCCTAGTAAGGATCATTTCCACTTGCTGATGGAAAAGACACGGCGATAAAAATGAAACTGTCAAGTAGATTTAATTGGTACAGTGAGCAGAAAGTTTACCCCCACCTTGAAGGAGATGAGGAAGAATAAACTACTTTAAGAAAAGCTTTACTCTTCAAAGGGAACAGTGTCCAGATGGGAAAAGCAGAAGAGAACAAACTCACAAGACTTGCTGAGGAGTATGGCCAGAGCTGGAAGAGCAGCTCTCACAGCAGCCCTTATATCATACACCAACTCCAGGTACCACAGTTTTCCATAAGCAACTTTTGAAGCCAGAGCTGTTCAGGGCAATCCTTCCTATTTATTGATTCTAAAATCTATATTGTGTTCTATAGCATAAATATGATTTTCCGTTAAACTTGAAAAGGAATCCTCCCTAGAGAAAATCCTGCCAGAGTGGGAAGGAGTGCTCTCCTACCACGCTCTGGTTTCTCTAGGTGAAAGTCCAGTTCTAACCTTACTTTCAGACCCCAAGTCACCTTTTTATGCTCAGGTTTTTGGGACGTGGGGCATTGGCTGACCCAGCCCCACCACCCTGCCCGTTGCCCCACGCGAACAATCCCGATGCCCTCAGCAGGGACTTGCCAGAGTTGTGACTTGCCAGAGTTGTTATGCACGTGGGCTGTTCTCCACCAAGATGGGGTGAGCACCACTGCTGCCACCCTCTTGAAGTTGCCCAGCTCCCTGGGCACTCAGCTGTGCTGCTGAACGTGCCCTGGTGTCACTTGGGCGGTTCTACACAGAACGCAGGTTTCTGTGCTGGAAAGCACCAAAGAGGCTTTTTCCTCCCCAAATCACACAGCACTGCTGGGTGACCATTCTGGAGGTGTCTTTGGGGAGAAGGTTATGCCTTCAAAGCCCTGACAAACAGCAGTTTGGACTTCCAGCCTTCACCCCAGGCAGACAAGCCATCCTCTGCAGCCTCAGACGTGTCCCATGAGGTTCCCACAAGTCCCCCCATCTTTCAGGCAGGGTCACCAGCACCCACAGAGGGGACATGTTGCAGTGTTGACCCTGCTCCCACCCTGCTCCACTGCCCTGACCCGTGCTTGTTCCAGCCTTTGGCACTGGTGCCTCTGCACATCTGGTCTGTGCTCCACGTGGGCAGGCTTAGGGAAACCTGTGCCTTTTGGCTCCAGGGTGGATTTCTCCATTTCTCAGCCATCCCTGAGCAGGCTCCATCTGCAAGAGGGGACTGGAGGGGGCTGCTTGTCCAGGAGCTCAGTGGGTGCAGCCACACAGCGATGCAGAGCCACCAGGTTGGGTCTCATCCCAGCTGGCTCCCACCTCTCCCATTTGCTCACATTCCTGCAGGAGCCACTCAGGCAGCAGCCCCCCCCTCCACTCTGCTCCGTGGAGCAGTTCCACACACGGTGCCACAGCTCCAGCCTCCACCAAGTCACATGGAAGGCAAACACCAGTGTGTGTTAGAGCAGTGGTGGGGGCTGGAGAGGACAGCAGGGTCCATCCATGAGCGGGGCCGGGGGGTTCCAGTGCCCACACACCCACATCCCAGAACCACCACCCGTTTTGCTGCACACTCCAGCACAAGCAATGGATCTCTGCTCCCTCAGTGCTGAGCTCCACGTGGATGCTGCTGCCACCACTGTTACCAGTCCTGCCTGGACACCTCCACGCCCCTTTCAGGGGGAATATCACAAAGGGACAACTAGCACAGATTCAGCTGGTTCTAATCCCAGCTAAAGGGTTTGTAACTCCCCATCTGCTGGCTGAGTCAGCTGCTTCAGCTCCACAGTGCTGCCATTCAGGGGGTTTGGGGAGCTCTCTCAAAGGAAAAAATTGCTGTCCTGCCCTCAAGGACAGCCAAGACACATTTTGGGCTGACCACAGCTCAGTCCCAACCTCCAACAGGTACCTGCTGAATTGTTCCTCTGAAGTAGAGCATAAAGCAGCCAAATACTTTGCTACAACAGCAAAGTCAGAATGCTTGATGCAGCAGACACAGGAGCCCTGATCAGAGGCCGGGGTGGGTGCAGGGGTACCCACTACCCAACTGTGCTCCCCCCAGAAAGGCTTCAAAAATGCACCTCCATTTGAGGAGCACAGCAGAGCCTCCATTCCCTCCCCTTCCCACCTCCACGTCCTGCCCTCCCCCATTCAAACTATCAGGGCCTCTCTTGCAGAATAAATTATTAATAGCGGCGTAGCGAGCCTCTCTGCAAAGGCTGCATGTATTGAGCTTACAAGGCGCACAAGCTTTTAGAGAGCAGGACACTTTTCCTACTTCCTAAGCATTTTCTTAGTCCTGAATCAATAATGCACTCGCAGCCCAGCACACAGGTCGCTGCTGCTGTGCTCCTGCTGGTAGGGTCTGCGGACACAAATACATCTCTGTAGCAAGATGCAAGGGCTTAATAATCTGGCAAAGAAGGGATAGGGCAGGATCCAAGCAGCTTAATTTGTAAACAAGCTTCAGGGAAGCGCCCTGGGCAGACCAAAGCTTGCAACTCTTGGGTACAGAAAGTCCGAGTTTGGAGACAAGCTAAAAAGCAGTCAATGGGATTAAACGCCCGGGTTTTTGAATGCGTGCCCGCGGCTGCCGGCCGAGGGGTGTCTGGTTCATCAGCCTCCGATCCCGGGCTCTGGGTCACCCTGCAATCCCCCCTGCAACACGGGGTGGCCGCAGGGGTGCAGCCCCGGCGGGGAGGTGGGGGTGGAGGTGAGCCCAGGGCGCCAGGAGGGATGGGGTCAGAGCAGCTCACCGGGGGATTAGCAGTTCACAAAGAAAGAGCTGCTCAAAAATGATTCCATGGGAAGCCGGGCTGCTGCGGGTGATGTGTGTGGATCCCCGGCACAGATGAGATTATCTGCTTAGGAGTGGAATTTTCCGGGCGGCGTTAACCCTTGTGCCGCCCCCAGTGAGCTGCACACACGTCCCACAGGACGAGGTGCTGGGCAGTGGATCCAGCAGCAGCAGCTGAACTGGTGCCAGGCCATCCCGGCTTTGGGAATGGGAGTGCTGCCCCGATGTCACTCTGCAAACATCATGCTTGGGGCCCTTCTTGGAGAGGTCACCCATGGACTGGGCTGATTTCAGTCTGGAGGTTACATTTCATCGTGTAGCCAGATTTTCTGTCTCTGGCTGAGCCAGAGTGGGCGTGAGGGGATTTGTGTCGATGCACGGGTGGTGCCGGCTGCGCTGTGAGGGTGGACAGGTGACTTGGATCAGCCCTTGTGCGTGACAAGGAGCATCTCCCTCTGGATCCTCCTTTTGTGGAGTGAAGGCTTCCTGCCTGGATGTCAGCCTCCTGCCAAGGTTGTGTCATTTACAGTGCAAAGAGCAGTTCAGACCCTTTCCATGGAGTACTAACAGACCACGGGAGAGTTTCAGAGACCGTGTGGGGTGAGAGTAGAGATTTCCTTAACCCTCATGGTTTGTCTCGACCCTCAGATCAACATTGGGTGAAGAAGCCACTACTTTGCCCAGCTGCAGATGCCTGGGGGAGTCCAGTCCTCAGAAAGGTGGAGCCCTCAATGCTCCTGATCAAACCCAGACCTGCTCCTGAAATCCCTCCCTGCCTCAATTTCCCCACCTGGAGACAGGCCATTGAACTGCCACCACCCCACCCTGTCTGGCACGGTGATGTTTCCCCAGGGCTGGTGCAGAGAAGGGCACAGCTCTGAGCCAGGATGAAATACGAACGAGATGCTTCTCGAATTCAGAGCAGGCTGGAGGGGGGAAGGGGAAGAGCAGCCACGAGTAGGGCTTGAATCTCTTCTCTGGCGGAGAGACGGGCCCAAGGGAGCCCGAGAGCCTGGAACGAGCGGCGCTGCTCAGTGAGTGAGGATCTGCTTCAGGCCAAAGGCAAGAGGCAAAAAGCAAAATGTGTCTGTGTGTGTCCCGGTGTCTCGGCCGGAGCCGCGCGCGGGGCCGGTTCTGCTGAGTCACACGCTCCCGAATCCCTCACACAGCCAAAGCCTGTCCTAACGCCCGTGCAAGGGGTGACCTTGGGCTTGGACAACCTCCGATCCGGGAGGAAGGGGAAGGAAGTGGAGGAGCAATCAATCCCCCCAAACCACGGCCGGGGAGGAGATGGAGGGAGTGACATTCAGCTGAGCCAGAATTAGCAGCAGATCTGTGGAGGGACCCCATTTCCACCCTATTAATAATTCATTCCAGCTCTGCCTTTACCTGCTCATAAACAGCAAACAGCTTGTTAGCGAGGATGGTTTTCTCCCCTTTTGCTGTCTCTGCCTTAATAAGAGCCCCTTGCAGATGGCTGGGGGAGGGAGGCGGCAAGGGAAGGACACACAAGCGAGCAAACCACCCCACCAGCCCACCCTGAGCTTCCCATCCCATCCCAAAAAGGCTCCTTGCCCCAGCACTCACTGCCTCCCACCTGGAGCTGCCCTTCCCCTACAGAGGTGAAGCTGTGAAATAACCCCTGGGTGCCTTGCCAGAACCTGCCTACCCACACATGCCACTTAAAAACACCCCTTTGGAGGCACACCAGGAAAAGGAGAGCGATGCCTGGGGAATATGTGGATGAGGGGATGTCCTCATGTCTCAAACCACGACAGGGGAGCATTCCTGAGTGGCTCCCAGGCTGCAGCCACACAAGCAGCCCTTGGAGAAAACTGTATTTTCTACCATATGAGGCAGCTCCTGGTTACCTAAAATATATAGAGTTGACCAAAGTGGTTTTTAGAAAAAAAAAAGAAAAAGAAGAAAAAAGCATCTTGAAGAAAGCTATTAAGATTTTGTTTCCAAAAGGCACATTTTTCCATTCAGAGCATTCCCAGTATCTCCACAGTCCAATGCTGTGCTGCTGAGCCCAACAGGGACCCCTCCCTGCACACTGACAGACATCCCAAAAAAGCACAGGCAAAGCTGTTCCCGAGATGTTTTCCAGGTTCAGGTCACTGCCAAGTTGCAGGTAAAGCCCACTTGGGCACCAGAGGACGGGAGAATTAGTGCAAGAGAAGTGGACCCTGGCCAGGCAGCTCCCAGTGCCCTCCCATATTCCTTGGAGCATTGAGCAGGGAGGGCACAGACCTTCACCTGGGCTCACAGGGAAGGGCCAGTGTGGGGTGTTTGGCACAAGAGGGGCCTCATATTCCTCCTCATCTCTCTCTGAGCTCCCAGCCCTCTCTGCAGTGAGTTATGCCACTTGCCAGCTGTTGGAAATAATCGCTGTAAATTAATTATGGTTGTTTCACCCCTCTGATCCCTCCCAGCCCATGAATAGAGTGAAAATTAATTGTCAGAGAGTATTTCCAGTTCTCTGGGAGTCCCATCCCGGCCACTGGCAGGTTATGGTTTATGCCCTGAAGCATGAGACTTAATTACTCACAAATGTTATTTTTGATCATAAAATCACCTTGTCTTTTCATAAATCCAGACAGAGCAGTTGAACCCTCAGATCAGGAGCAGCAAGAGTGAAAACACCCTGAAATGACATTAGGGTGAGCCTGTGTTTTCTCCCGGGTAAATGCAATTCTGTTTGGGAAAGAACATCACGTCCTGGAGCAATTATTGGAAGAAAAAACCAAGAAAGCTTCCCAAAACACGCATTGCTCAGTGTGACCCTTGTCAAAAATTTGTGTTGCAGAAAATAGGTTTAACTTGGTGTCTGTGGGGAGCTGGATCAGGGACAGCATCTTCCCCACTCGGTGGGTGATTTTCCGGTGCTCACAGACACCAGAGCAAACCTACAGCCCAGCCAGGATGGGGACAGAGATCCCTGTGAAGCCTTGGCAGAGTCAGGAAAACAGGGGATGGAAGGGAAGTGAAGCCTCACAGCTCAATCCCAGCGTGAAGTGGGGGAACTCAGCCGAGTGTAAAGCAGGAAAGCAAATGTGTCAGGACGGTCGTTTCAGCTCCACCCTGCAGCCTGAGGAGCAAATGGATCCAATTTGCTGCTGGATGGGGAAAGGGAGAGGGGAAAATAAGGTATTGTGGGGGGCAGTGTGTTCCCAAACACCTGTAGGAGAAGCAGGGATTGGGGCTGGGGACACCCATCTCCCATGGCCATCCGTCCTCCCGCGACAGGTTGTTCAGGGAAGGGGAGGCTGCAGGGCACCCACGGTGGCACCGCTCCACGGCAGGGACGTTATCGGGGCAGGAGGGATCAGGTGCACATGAAGATTTTGCTGATATGGTTGTTTTGCAGGATTTGGAGGAAATTTGATACCAACTTCAGGGCTTAGTTGCAGCGCGAGGCAACGCGGGGACTTTGTGAACCTCATCAGCTGAGCTTTGAGCAGAAACTCAAAGGCAGCATCAGAGGTGCCCTGAGGGAGCCAGAAGGGCCTTGGGATGCACCCAAGAGCTCCTTAAGCATCACAGCTGGATAGGGCGGGTGCTACGGAAGGGGAATTGTCCCCTCCTGGGTGGAGATGGAGTTCCAGACCAAGGTTTCCTCAGCCATAAGCACACCCGAGGAGGGAAGGAGGTTCCTGTGCCATCTCCTGCTTCTCCTCATGTCAAGGGAGCCAGACATGGCTCTTCAGGCTATGAAGGGGGCTATCAAACAGCCCCCAGTCCCAACCATCATCAGCACTTGCAGGAGAGCCTGGAGACACCCCAGGTCTCTGGTTGGGTTTGAGAGCCAGTTCACAGTTGAAAAAAAAAAACCACTACAGAAAAAAGGACCCAAGAGAAACCCACACAACACCTTAGGTCTTTGTGCCAAATAAACATATTTAAATTTTTCCCCCTTTGATAAAAATCTTCCTATAAAAAGCCAAGGATTCCCCCCCCCAGTTAAGAAAAATAAAAAAAATTTGTTTTCCAAGACTAGTCCAAGTTGATGAGACCTTGTCAGTACTCTTATTAGGAGACTATAATTAAAAACAAGTGATCCCAGGGTGCTCTGGGTTTTAGCAGAGGCCTTGGCTTAAACAATAAGCAGAAGAGACCCCAAAAAGCAAAAGAAGTCCGAAGGGGTTCCCTGGACTAAGACACTGTTGAACACATCACACTAAGTGTGAGAGCTGTGATGAGCATCCCTGGCTGAGCAGTACAAGCTCCTACATCATCTACTTATTTTTCCATGCTCAAATCTTGGTTCTTGTTTTTTATTTCCCCTTTAATATTATTGTTATTATTCTTATTTTTCTTCACTGTGCAGCTAGTGGTTGCAATTGCTTTCCAGCTTCCCTTTGGCACGGAGATCTAAAAGCTGCAGTCTTATTTCTGTGCAGCTTTCACCATTCACAGCAGATGTCTAGTTTGTTTAAAATATTCAACAGCTTAATGATTAATCAAGCAATTTCACCTACAAAAATACATAATTTTATGCTGTGAGGCTTAAAAATGGCATTATCTGCTGGAGGGGGGGGGGAAGGCAAAAAAACTTTTGGGCTCATTAAGAGCCCTAAAAACCAGCTGGGCTTTGTAAAACCGGGGCCTTTTATTGTGCTTGTTTTCCCCCATTCCCTCCCTTTTCAGCAAGGTGGGGAGCAGCTTTGCTGCAGCATCCTGGATTCCTGTCATTGTGCTTTGTCAGAACCAAGATCTTGTTTCTTAAGAAATCCTCCTCAAGGAGCAAGTCTCCGCTGCCACCTTCAGAAAGTCCCTTTTGCAGCATTTTTGCCCAGCACAGACTCCAGGAACCAAGAGGAGGCAAAACCAAGGGCTGGGTCTGCAATCACCAGGACTGGGACACCTTTCCAGCTCGAGGAGTGGGTCCATTGGGACCTCATGAGGTTCAACAAAGCCAAGCACAAGGTCCTGCATCTGAGTGAGGGCAACTCCTGGTATCAGTCCAGGCTGGGGGATGAAGGGATTGAGAGCAGCCCTGCTAAGGAGGACTTTGAGTCCCTTCCAGTGTCTAAAGGGGCCCACAGGAAAGATGGGGAGGGACTCTTTATCAGGAATTGTAGTGATAGGACGAGGGATAATGGTTTTAAACCCAAAAAGGTTAGATTCAACCAGTTATAAGGAAGAAAGCTTTTACAGTGAGTGTGGTAAAACACTGGCACAGGTTGCTCAAAGACATGATGGATGTCCCATCCATGGAAACATTCAAGGTCAGCTTGGATGGGGCTTTGAGCAACCTGATCTAGTTGAAGATGTCTTTGCCTATTTGGAATAAATTACCTTTAAAAGTCCCCTCCAACCCAAACCACTCTGTGATTTCCTCGTGGAGGCACAATCTTGTTATGATGCCATTTATTTAGGACAACGTGTCCTCAACAAGGCTCTTGCAGTTTGTCCCCTAGAGATTTGTCCCTTTGGGCTGAGCTGGGGCTAAGCAAGGCTGCAACACTCTTTGTTGCACCCTGAAGAAATGCACAACCAGAAGAGCTGGAGAGCCTGAAACCTCCAATGTCTAGTTGTCGTGAGGACGCTCACGACTGATTTAATAGCGTGAGACTCAAAGTGAACTGATTTATTTTAAGCTCACTGAGACCAAGTTTGCCTGGCTAATGCATCCTGACTTTTAGATTGAAGACTTAAATATCATGAGACTTTGGACAGATTCTTTGGAGGACACACGGCTTGGGGGAGGAAACCAGATTCAAAAATAATACCTGGAATTGTTTCAATAGTGCTATATCTGATCTTACCAGGACCAAGGGAGCAGCCAAAGTATGGCCATCTGTTTCCGCTCCCCCCTGCCCTCCTGGCTCACTTCAAACCACCCCCCCCGGCAGAAAAGGCATTGAGCATCCCGCAGAGGAAGGACAATTCAATAAACCTAAACCCAAAAAGGAACACTTCATTTTAGCAGAGGAAGCTGTAGTGATGTGACTCACTCGGTGGCTTTTGAGGCTCTCCCCCACCTTCCAGCACTGTCACTTAGAGGTTATTTTTGCGTTTGCCCTCTGACAACCATGCAGCCCTCGAGCCATGTGGCTCTGCAAAACGTGAGGGTGGTTAAAGGCATCTTTGGGGTTGCTGCCTGCTGGGCTGAGCACACTCACAGGTTGGGATGTACAGGAGCCATCAGGGATTGTGCACCCCCAGTCCCTCATCTCTGGGACAAAGCATATGGCAGACAGGCAGAGTTTTGGCTTCGCTTCTCCCTGCTCCTGACCCGCCAGATCCCCTGCCAGGGACATGCCTGGCCAGCCCTGTCCCTCCAGACGGGACACTGGGAGAGGGATCACGCTTGTCAGACTCGGTTGCTTCCCCCACTGCTCGTGGGAAACCTGTCCCACCTCCCATCCTGGCCACCCTTTGCTGGTCTGGGTAATGTTTTCTTATTGTGGTTTGGTCACAGAGTCCTTCCTTTGTTCAATTTGGCCACTGCTTAAGGAAGCCTCCAGAGAAAGCCTTGATAGGAGCATTATAGCCCTGGAGGTGAAGGTGGCCACTGTGGCCATGCTGGAGGCAGCTCATGTGGCAAATATTCAGTGGAGATTGATCTTACAGCAGCTCAAGGGCTTTGGCAGCCCCAGTGGCTGCTGCACACAGAGAAAGGAAGGTGCACAGCAAGAGCCAGGGCAGCTCTGTGACACAGACTCCTCTCAGACAGAGCCACTCTGAGCAGCAAGGCGGGTTTATCAGGGAATTTTCTGCTGCCATCCCAAGCCAATTCTCCACCTGAGCCCACTAAGACATTGCACTGCTGCACCCTCCTTCAGACCAAGTGCTGAAATAGGACCTCAGGGATGGTCTTTTCAGGACTGCCCTATTAAGCCATCTGTATGGCCACATTGGCAGTAGGACCATACTGCAACACAATATGTTGCCTCAGCGCAGGAAACACACTCACAGAGCCCCCAGCACTTCAGCTGAGGGGGATTTTTCTGCCTTTTCCATCAGCCACTGCTGTAAAGCTGCGCTGAGAGGCAGCTCCATCCCCCAGCAGGAAGCTGTGTCTCATTAGCAGAGGTAAACAATTCCTCTGAACGTGACGAGTCAGGAGAGCATATTAAATATGTCACTATCTCAGGGTTTCTTAATCCCTACTCCAGAACAGCGTGTTGAGGCAGGAGAGGACCCCCCAGCGTGGCTCAGAGTTCCACCACACCCCAGCTGGCATCCCCCCCTCTTTGGGGGGATAGTGGGGAGCACCTGGGCAGGTGCCCTCACCCTTCAGCCTCCCCCACCCAAGCAAGCCTGAGCACTCCATTGATTTCCCTTGCTCAGTTGTCACAGCTGCGAATAAAACAATGATAAAACCTATCCAGCCACTTGCCTTTAAAACATCAGCCAACACATCTATTCAGTAGCAGAATCACAGAATCAACTTTCATGCTCCGGGGTGGGCACCACACTGGAGCTCAGCAGCCCTGGTTCCAGCCCTTCCTCCTGGCACACACAGAGGAGGCAAAAGCCACACACTGCTCAAGTTCAGGCTGTAACAGGAGGAACAAACCCCAGCACAGCACTCGCAGCTTTTCCGTCAGGCAGGTGCGTGTCAGAGCAAGACAGTGCTGAAAACAGTTTGAGTGTTGACCTGTTTTCTGATCTGCTTTCCCTGGCAGCCTCGTGCACACACACACACAACGTGTGCTGTGTTTACAGGAGTCCCCTTGTCTCCCCAAGGCTGTCGCTGTCTCCCCTGCAGACGATCCTGGTGCTCACGTGCAGATCAGTTCCTCGCTGTTTTGTTTTATCCCCCGTGCCGACGGAGCAGCCTCCTGCCTTATTTACAGTGCATTACTCACACGCTGCTCTGAACACGGAATTATTTATGCCCTCCTGAGCTTTTCAGGGCTCCTGGGTGCCGTGGCCTCCGCTCTCTTTGCAAAGCTCAGCGCGTGGCTCCGAGCTGTGGGGAGGCACCCAAGGCCCATTTTACAGACACAGAATGGAGAAGCTCTGAGTAGTTCCCTAGACCTTTGGTTGCCCAGCTGGCAGTGGCAAAACACAGATTTTCCAAAGCACCTTGTGTTACACAGAGGTTTCCACATTCAAAGCACAGCCCCAAAGCTCCCCTTTGCACCCCATTTGTACAAGCCAGCTCCTCTCCTCTGCTTTGCCTGGGGTATACACAGGGCACCCTAAAAGCAGGTCACAAGCATTCAGACTCCAGCAGTTTCCCAGATCAAAGCAAGCCACGGTGCAGGGTCAGTCCCCAGTGCCACGGACACAGGAGCAGCCTCTTCCCACGCCTGCAGCAGGGCTCTCCCAGTCCAGGGACACAACCAGCCTGCAGAGATCCCAGCCCTGCATCTCATTTTTCAGAGACCCCAGCTACCAACACGAGCTCCCTGCACCCCAGCACAGCCCTAGCACTGCAGGAGGTCTCCAGAGATGGGTGGGAACACACTGATCCCCCCAAACAGCACCTTCCCATGGCCCAGCCACACACAAGGCACCCACAAACCAAACCACAGCACCCGGCTCGGTCTTACCTTGTAAATCCACTGTGCTTGGGAGGGACAGACCTCACACCCCAGCAGGCTCCTCACCTCTAGCCAGAAGCTCTGACCAGCTCCAGCTGCTTTATCACCTCCTCCTCCTCTGCCAGGTGCCTCTGCCTCCCTGACAAGGGTCCCACTGCAGCAGAGCCTGCTGTTGTACCAATGCCTCTCCCTCTCCAACCCTTTGGATTTTGAGTCTGAGAGGGAGGTAAAGTGACAGCAAAGAGATGCTTCATATGCAAAAAAGATTTGCATTGTGTTGCAGAGTTGATTTGTGGTTTGTACCCACTATAACACAGACCTGCATTATCCCCAAGGAAGGTCTGACCCACCTGCTCACTCCTGGAGGCAGAAGCTGCAGGGCAAGTAATGTTGGGCTTTAACACACATATGGATGAGGAATAAACCCATTGGCACAGCTAATAACCCTGATGCCCAAGTCCAAAGCTTCAACCTTCACACTATGTCCTGGTGCAGCTCAGCACATGGATGTGTACCTGTGTCCCTGCAAAACACTCCAGCTTGGCCGTGCACTGTCATTTGTGGGCAAAATGGGGTGACTGTTCCTTTTCTCCCATTGCCAGGCCTGCAGGTGATGGACATTTTCACCTGGATGGGATGAGCCATCTTTTCCTCCATGGTCCCTGCAGGCAGGAGAGGACCGTGGCACTGGGAGCACAAATCCCTGCTCTCCCTGCTACTCCTCAGTCCTATCCCATCTTGGAGATGGAGAAATTTATTTTCCCTCCTCTAGCCATGCTCAGTGGTACAGGGGGGATGGTGTGTCCCCAGGATTTTTGGCATCAGGAGCCATGAGAGGCAGGGATGTGTTTGGGGGATTTCAGCCGTGCAGTTCTTCCAAGGCAGAGCAAAGCTTTTTGTAGGCTTGTAAATTGGCCAAGCTTAACCGAAGTTTCCCAGAGACCATCTCAGGGAAGGCACTTTCTATGAAAATTGCCCCTGTGCCAACTTGAAAAGCCCTTTCCCAGAGGGCCTTTCAAAGGAAACAGCTCAGCCGTTCTTACAGTGGAGGCAAAGCCGCATCTTTCTGCCTTAAATTCATTCTCAGAAACAGCTTCCTCCAGAGCCAGGCCCGTGGCACACTCCAGTTCAGCCCAGCAGTTAATGTTTGACACAAGCAGCCAGATCCAGGGCCTGGTAACAGTGTGAGCTTGGCTGTGATGCCCACACAATGCCCACACGGTGCCCACACGATGCCCAGGCTTTGCCTTCTTCCCCGGTGACCGTTGTTGTTGTTCCAGGAGAACCCGTACCTGTGCAGCGACGAGTGCGACGCCTCCAACCCGGACCTGGCCCACCCGCCCAAACTCATGTTCGACAGCGAGGACGAGGGGCTGGCCACGTACTGGCAGAGCGTGACGTGGCGCCGGTACCCGGAGCCGCTGCTGGCCAACATCACCCTGTCCTGGAACAAGAGCATCGAGCTGACGGACGACATCGTGATCACCTTCGAGTACGGGCGCCCCACCATCATGATGCTGGAGAAGTCGCTGGACAACGGGAGGACTTGGCACCCGTACCAGTATTACGCAGATGACTGCATGGAGGCCTTCAGCATGCCAGCACGGAGGGTCCGAGACCTCTCCACCACCAGTGCCAACAGGGTCCTCTGCACGGAGGAGTATTCCCGCTGGGCGGGCTCCAAGAAAGAGAAGACCGTCCGGTTCGAGGTCAGGGACCGCTTTGCCATCTTTGCTGGCCCCGACCTCAAGAACATGGACAACTTGTACACCCGGCTGGAGAGCGCCAAAGGGCTCAAGGACTTCTTTACCGTGACTGACCTGCGGATGAGGCTGCTGAGACCCGCCCTGGGGGGCACCTACGTGCAGAGGGAGAACTTGTACAAGTACTTCTATGCCGTCTCCAACATTGAAGTCACCGGCAGGTAACGGCTGCTGTATTTCTTTGGGCATCTCTTCTCTGAGGGATGAGAAGTTACTGCTGGTAAACTAAGCCATCAGCATTTCTGCAAACAGTGTTTCTCCCTCTGACACCCCTTCTCCCCAGGCAGGGCAGCACTGGAAATAAAACAGATGTGTCCTTGCAGGGAACGGCTGGGGCACCTCCCAGGCTGTGTCTGAGAGAGGGGCTGTGTCCTCCTGCAGCCGGTGCTGGGGGAAGTGGGACATGGCTTAGGTGGACAGTCGGGGTCTGAATTCCCTCCCAATACCCTGTCCCCAGCTGTGCAAACACAGCCAGAAGTCCCAGGGGTGATGCTGATGCATCTGGGGGATGAGGAATGATGCTCATCCCACTAAACTCCAGCTCACTGCCAGTACAAGGAGGATGGGTCATCCCAAGTCAGCCCAGCACCCCCTGAGCAGCCTCGACTCCAGCAGAGGAAGTTTGGGGTGAGGGTAAACCCCCCAGACAGATCTGGGGCAGGGGAGGTGGGTGGGGGGTGTTTCTCCTGGGTTTTGTTTTTAATTTCTCTGTATAGTGCCATATGTTACGTTATGACATCAACTGAAAAAGCAAAGTAAGGTGGAAAAGTGCCGAGATGGCTGATTTCCCATCCAGCTTGTGCGAGACTTACAGGCGAGAGGGGAGAAATCTCCCCATCACCCACCCCGTGCTAACAAGCATCACCACAGCGACAGAGGAGCCGTTTGTATCGGTTCCAAACTGTTTGCTACTGAGACTTGCAAGTAGAAATGTTTTGCAGGTGCCACTGAGGCTGGCTTTGAACAGGCTCCAAGGGGAAGGAAGCTGCAGTGAGGGATGGGCGAGCCCCTTCCACCCGCCAGGGCAGGCAGGAGGCAGCGGTGAGGGTCTTTCTCACAGTGTGGTTGCCTGTCTGGGACGAGCAGCTGTGGCTCTCAGCTGGACTGGTGGCATGTTGGGGTGCCCACTGTTGGGATTGCTCAGGGAGAAGCCCTGAGGGGCTCAGGCACACGGGCAGAGGAGTGGCAGAGCCCAGGTTTCAGTGCAAGGTGCTTCTGTGTAGATATGTGCTGCCCATAAGAAGCATTGCCAGGTGTACTAAATATCCACAGTCCAAAACCAGCTCAGGATGCAGCAAAATAGCAAAGTAAGGAGGGTGGAAGGGAAGAAAAGCAGGCAAAGGCAAGGAAAAGGGCAAGTGCCTTGCCATCACCTCCACCCCAGTGACAGCCAGTCCTGTCCCCTGCTCCTTCTTTTGTGGCCCTACTCCTCCCCGGGTGGCCCAGTTGCCCACAGGG